>NW_022147283.1:0-654841 GCF_002938485.1 Sitophilus oryzae | reverse complement strand
AAATGCTACTTGGGGGGTGTTTTAAAAAAGTTTTGTATGATCGTTGTTGATAGTGTATCATGCACCTACTGCGGTTAGGTTGATGATGTTCAGCATACACTGTTTGCGTGCGAACGATGGCATGACTTTAAGGAACAATTCTTTATGGAAGCCGGCAACCACTTCGACTTATCCACAATTATGATATACTTAGCTGAAGAGGAAAAACAATGGACGCTAATATATCGGATAATCCGAAGTATCATAAACTGTAAAGAAAGAGAGAAGAGAGCAAAGAGCATTATAAGGTAAATCTAGGCACCCTTTGCACTGAAGCAATGCGAGAGCGGATTCCAGTGTATAAAGTGGTAGTTGGAGGAAGGTTTTTTTAGCCAGTAGGAATCTGGCATTACCCAACAACAAGATTTTTTCACTCCCCAACGATCACAAAAAAAACTATAAATATCTCGAAATGAAAATATCCGGACGGAACGGAAGAAAGACGGAACACTAGATGAGGCAATATTGGAAAGAAACATGCAAGGCCTAAAAGCAGTTTCAATGCTATATTGAATATTATGGGATAAGAATATAACGATAGAAAACAAAAAAAAAGAACTGCTTACAACTGTGTATATTTCTTACAAAGGCACGGAGATGAATTTTTGGAGAAGATTAGCTTGAAAATCCAGAAAAGATAAAATACAAAATGAAACCATACTACGCCAAATGATGTTACATTTTCAAATACATCGTCTTTATAGTTAGCAAAACATTTATTCAGAATTTGAAATAAAGTACATGGGGGTATTTTTTTGCTCATAATTTGCGACCGAGAATAATCAAAGATTTTCCTTAATTTAAGTAAGAACAATCTTCGGATTGTCACGGGATTTCTAATAAGATACTGTCTCCTCAACGAACACCTCAGTGCATTGAAGCTGATAAACAACGGTGAATGCAGATTCTGTGGGAAAAATGGGGAAACACCTCATCACTGAGTGTGCGGAGACTATAACCGTTCGTGCCATAGACTTTGGTACGTCTGATGTCGGAGATGGAGAGCTGGCCTCTGTGGAACCATCTCAGATACTGGCTTTTGCCAAAGCCCTGAAACTGTATGATGAGTTGTAACTCGTTATAACTCAAGAAAGGAGAACACACAATATATCTATAAGGTCGCGGGGATTAATCCCACTTCTAAACATTCTACAATGATGTTAACTTATTTAGTCTAAAGTCGGAAATAGGAAATAAGTTTGGTTTTGATTTTAACCACATCAGTGATGTGGTTAAAATATGTATTATTCTGGAAGATGATTTGACTATGAATATGTAGGGTTTCCATAAGGGCTTTTGGACAAGTGAACTTAGAAATCCGGACAAATGAACTCTGAACTCCGGACAAAATCCGGACGTCCGTCATAAAAAAGGAATTATAAATAGCCCCGATTTAAACAAAATATAAGCCAAAAAAAAAATTCACTTTCCAGAGTGCACCAAAAGCTAAACCTTTGAGCGTCAAAGCATTTCTACTATGGTCAAAATATAGAAATTGGTACTTTCGAACATGCGTCTGTTAAGTAGAGCTCTAGTATCGTAGAGACTAAAATATTCAACAAAGTAACTGAGAAATTAATTAAAAAAATAATTAATTTAAAAAAAAGAAACCGAGAAAATAATTTTCGCCTCGGACATTTTAAAAATCCGGACATATCCGGGTAAATCCGGACGTATAGAAACCCTGTGACTATATGTATAATTAGGTAGACCTAAGTCATTAAAATTATTATTACTCCTACTGATTATTATTCTTACCTGGTATACAGAGAAGCAAATACAGCCGATGACAATAATCAACTTTAAAAATTGATTCGGGCTGGAAAAGCACTTTCTCCACTTTATAAAAGCCATTGCGTATCATATAATAGAAAACCATTGCACTAGCTAAGTTCCTGTCTCCGCCGTCGCTTATTGCTTTTTCTAATAACCGTGTCATAAATTCACAAACTAATAATTACCAGCGATGACTTTATCTTTATTTAAGCTTCAGAATTATTGTTCGGTTATATTAATCTTTTATTGTTATTACAAATGTTCACATGGTGACAATATAGCCTCAAATCTGTCTAGAAAAATATTAAGTTTTCGTATTTTAGAGTAGTATTTAACTCAAAAAAGTTTTATTTGCAAATTTGATTAATCAAGCTTTTTATCTTCTTAAAGTTACACTGTTGATTACTTTTTAAGGAAAGTTACAGAATAGAAAATATAGTCTTTCCAGTAGGAATTTCTGAGAAAGGCACTATTTTGATAGACGGCTTTCAATAGTCTTAAGCCCACTTCGAGCTTTTCCTTTGAAAAATAAAACACTAATTCACCACAATACACCAAAACACTTTATTTCGCTAACCATGTTAGCATGTTAGGGTGTAATTAAGACTGACAGTTTTAATCATCTGCTGTTTTAATCATCTGTGTATTATTCTGCTGTAACACCAAAGGTTCCCAACTGTAATATTTTCTTATTACCAATTCTAAACTGTCCTAGAACTGTAATACGTATGCGTAGAAGGAAATATGTCTGTGCATGTAGAATGTAGAAATGTATGAAAGTGGATTAGTCACCGCGTGTATCACTATTGTGTTCCCCTTTATTGAGTTATAACTTATCATACAGTCTCAGCTAAAGCTGAGCCGGCTTTTACTAAAGCTAGGTTCTGAGACAGTTTTACAGAGGTTAGTTTCCTAACTCCAGTATCCACTATCAGTCGTACCAAAGATTATGGCACGAATTCTTCATTGAGGAGATCATCTCCTCATTAAGTTATTAATTAAATAACACCTCAGTAGATTGAAGCTAAGATCAATCATCATCATCATCATCAACCAGCCACTAAATCCCACTGCTGGACGTAGGCCTCCCCGTTTGCTTCCATAACTTCCTCTCTTGAGCTCTTTGCATCCAGTTACTGTGAATATGCCTTAAGTCGTCATGCCATCTGGTTGGAGGACGGCCTTTGCTCTTGAATGCATCGTGTCTTGGTCTCCATTCTATTATTTTCTTCGTCCATCGCTCAACGTTTAGCCTTGCAATGTGCCCTGCCCAATTCCATTTCAAAGTAGTGATTTTTCAATGGCATCCATGACTTTTGTTCTCTCTCCCCATACTTCGATATTCAGTACTTTGTCTCTCAGAGATAACCCCAACTTGAATACCTTCTCTTCAAATATATTGGAAGTGTCCCTTTGAAAATGTATTTCAATCGTTCATAGGGGACGCAAGTCAGTCCTATTCGTCTGTTGAGCTCACAAGATTGGTTATCGCGGCTTATACGAATTTCATGTCCCAAGTACTTGTAAGCAGTTGTTTCTTCTTACGATATGATGTGTATTGGTTTATATATATTTCACCGCCAATTGCTAGATTTGCATCACTTGGGTTTTTTAGGTGTTGATATTTAGCTCCATTTGTTCAGAGGTTGCATTCAATTTTTTTAACATTTACGCATTCGGATATCACGACAATGTCATCACCAAATCGCAGGTAGTTCAAGTTTTCGCCATTTATATTTATACCTAATTCATTTTATTCTATCTGTTTGCACATGTGTTTGAGCAAATTATTGAATAATTTTGGAGAGAAAGTGTCGCCTTGGCGAACATATTTCTCTATGTGGAAGTTGATAGTATCTTCATGAAGCCTAACACAAGCTGTAGCGTTCTCATATATATCGAGTGCCTCTCAAAAGTGGCTCACCCCTATAACTTTTTTTTGTCAGATAAAAAAACGAGATTTGGTATATTAGTAGGTATATAACATAAATTAGGATTGATTGACGTATTCAATTGTTTTTGATCACTTCCTCTTTCACCGTAAATGACTACAACTTTTGATTCTTAAATGGCACCCTCGGTTTTTTTCCTTTATTCGACAGAAATCGACACTCTGAATAAAATGATATATTATATGTCAACTTTTGACATTTTCTAATATGGTTAATTTAAAATTGTAACATGCGGTTCATAACGACAATTTGACTGGAGATACAAAGTGAACCGAATTATTCGTAAAAATGCTTTTGCCAAATATGCTAATGGGCCACCCTAGTTCCATTTGACAAAATTGAGATAAGATTAAAAACACGATTTGGGCATCTTTTAACTGGCCAGGACAAAAACAAAAAATGCCATGGCACTCTAGATTGAAATTTAAAATACGTTTTTTTTAAAGCGAAAATGTCAAAAGTTCACATATTGCTATGTCATTCTATTCAGAGTGTTATTTTCTATCGAATAAAGTAAAAAAATAACGAGGGTGCCATTTAAAAATCATAAGTTGTAGTCATTTCCGGTGAAACGACAGGAATTGACCACAAACAATTGAATACGTCAATAAATCCTATAGCCATCAGTCAACTCAGTCATATCCTTGATAGGGTCATATAGTCAACCCTATCAACCAGGTCATATACTAAATACCAAATCTCTTTTTTTTATCTGAAAAAATAAAAAAAGTTATAGGAGTGAGCATAGACTTAAAATAAAATATATTATTTTAAGTCTATGGGAGTGAGCCACTTTTGGAACGCACCCGTTATATGTTTAATCATTGTATTATTAATAATTTATTGTTGGAATATTATAAGTTATATAAAAAAATAATTATTTATTTTCGTTATTTTCCTATATTAATATTTATTATTTAGTTTTAAAATTATCAACGATAATATGAATTTTTTATTATTTTGAGAACAATTATTGCAGTCATATTTCATAATACATAAACAAAGTTATCTGCTTGTTTCTGAAATCCATACATTATCCCAAGAATTGTTTGTTTCTAATAAATTGATATCAATACAGCTTTGAGTACATCTTCTTTTCTAAATATAAACATAAGTACTTTGAGATAAAGTTTTGTAGTTATACATTTAAATATTTATCTTTATTGTCATGTAATCTTGGCTATAATATTTTTTGACTTACTAATTAGTTTGTACATATACGATATATTCATGCATGAGAGATCGAATCGACATCATGACCACCCCATGCTTGACAGTGCTGTAGTACTGTGTCACCTTTTTAACTGAGACATTAAAATTTGATTTAAAATTATCGTTTTGAAGGTAAATATTTCTTGGACATTATGTTAATGTTTTCCTGAAAATTTGGTAGGCTTGAAGAATAAATAGAAACACCTAGGAATGTATACTATTATTTCTATACATGTATAACCTAACAGTCTTATTTCTCTTTAAAATTTAAAAGGATATTTTTTCAAATCCGGTACACTGTCGCTAGGTTTCACTTTTACCAATTGTTGAAACTGCTGTATATGGTATCCAATTGGGATACCATCCTCAAATTTGTGTCGAATTCTTTCATCACTCTGTGGAAAACTGGGTAAAGCAATTCTAAGGTGCCGTGGTCCAATGTAGGGAACATATGGTGTAAGGCGTGATCACCGAAGTTGGTAAGAACCAGGAAATGAGAACCGGTAATTTCTTTTCTGTCCATTATAGCGTCCAGTTGACTGAATCCCCAGTCATAGTCTTCTGCAGATCTGAAATAATTAATCACATTATCTGAGTTTCTATTACATTCATACTAGGTGTAAATGAATAAATGCGAAAAAAATTAGAAGGTATGATGTGAATAGTAGGTGTTTTTTTTTAATTTTTATTTAAACGTTCTTTATTTATAGAGGGCGATAAACTACATTACAATATACAGGGTGGTCCGAACTGTATTCCGGAAACTTCAGCAGCATATTCTGCAGATAAAAATATGTAAGTAAAAAAGTTCGTATAAATGTATGTCCAAAAATGCTTGGTTTCGGAGATACAGGGTGTAGAATTATCATTTTTATTTCGATTTTTTCCAAATAATTTATGAAGTCAATATTTGAATGAAAATTGGTGTCTGGCGTTTTTTGACATGACATGTCAAGATGACTCCTACTTGTAGAGGGCGCTACCTACATATTTTTTAACTTGTTTGAAGAGTATTAACTTTTCATTCGTACCTGTATAAAACTACCGACAAAAAAATATACATTTACGATGTTTCTTACGTAAAAAAGGTCTCTTGGTAAAAATCGCTGTGAGTAGTGGTTATCGGGATATTTGGAATCAAAATTATCAATACCTATCATCATTGACATAAATTAATCATGTCGACTAAATAGTTATTAGACTGAAATTATAAATTTTAAATATTTTTGTGCCAAAAGTTCAACAAGAACTGTTTTATCGTCATTTTTTCGCAGAAAAATTTACGATTAATTTTAAAAAAAAATCCTAAATTTATTATTTCAGTCAAATAACTACCTACTCAACGCGTGGTTATTTTTTGTCAATAATGACGTGTATTGACTATTTCCATTCTAAATATCTTAAGAACGGTTGCTCGTAGCGATTTTTACCCAGAGACATTTTTTACGTAGAAAGTCACGGAATTGTATATTTTTTCACTCAGTAGTTTTATACAGGTACGGACGAAAAGTTATTACTCTTCAAAACAGTTAAAACACAATACATGTAGGTGGCGCCCTCTACAAATAGGAGTCATAATGATATCAAAATCAAATTTCTCATATCAAAACTCCCAAACCCCACCAATTTTCATCCGAAGATTGAAGTTGCTTCAGGGTATTTGGAAAAATCGAATTAAGAAAACTTCTACACCCTGTATCTCGAAAGTTAAGAAGTTTAGGACATACATTTATCTGAAATTATAATTTATCTACAGAATATGCTGTTAATTCGGAGATCGAGACCCTTAATATATATCAATCTCATTTTATACAAATATATTGACCAGTGACGATACAAAGTCCGTAATGTAATATTACATATTATATCACATATTACTAGATTTTTATGCAAACATAAATATTATTTTCTCTATTTGTAACTTGTAACTTGTACGAAGTGATCAACAATTATTATTGAAATAGTTGACCGTTCTGATTTTACTCGCTTGGTTGGGAATAAATTTAAAAAGCATTTTTATTTTATCAAACAGTATTCCTTAACGCGCTATGCAATCCGACCCTGTAAAAAATCTCAACTGCCTACCTCAACGGCTCTATGGCTGGCCGGCCAATCAGGGTAGATTTCGCCGCTGGCTCTCGCCTGACACGTGCTGATCACGCACTGTGCATTTGTTTATACTGGTGCATTTTGAATTTGAATACAGTTTAGTAAGTTTTACATTAACTTAACATCAAATTAAAAATTCCCTTTTAGCAATTTATTATTATATGTATATCATATTTTTGTTAGAAAAAGGACGATGTGTTACATAACGTTTTTTTGCTCAAAAAAGAACTGCGTGCTTGACGCAATACTCTCTATGTCTCCGACCCCATATAGCATCACGTGAACGTCTATCCGTTTCAACGATCGCTCCTCGCATCCGCTTGTTTAGTGAACGTCGCGAGTCTGGAGACAAATGAGAAAACTCATTTATCTCAACAGTCGAAGTGTACCCGTATAACCACCGCTTTGTGCATTGTAATGTTTTTAGTTCGTTACATGTCTTTTTTATATATGATTGTAACGTTTTTAGTTCGTTATATGTCTTTATTATATATAATATATGATGTCTGGCATATCGTCACCCGATTCCGTATCGTTCGGGCCTGATGATTTATTTGACGAATTTTTACGTTCTCTAGTCCACAACCCTGTTTTCGTTTGACACAACCCTGTTATCGCTCTGTGGAGGCGCGCGTTGTCAACATCGCTTCTGTCAACTCTCTGTGATTTAACTTCACTTTTGGTTTGACCGTTTGGCCTGTCAGACGGCATTAGTCCCAGTTTTTGAGAAATGGTGATTATTTAAATCTTGCTGTGTAATCTGAATCAGCTGCTATTTCGAAGCTACAGGGTAGAGTTGCGGATGCCCCAACCTAACTTGTAATTGTATTTTGCTGGCACGTTGGCGTCCCTTTTCTTTTGTCCTCCAGAATGTCACATGGAAGGAAGGACAGGTTCTTTATTATTTAGTGAGCCCTCGGAAGTAATTCGAGGGTCCAAGGTACGGGTAGTGTCTTATGTACAGACATTATCTTATATACAGATGTCCTGTGGACGAGTGTCCCCGAGTAAGAATGATTTTTTTTCTCACATATAAGTGCCACAGCGTGGATGTAGCTTGAGTCCCATGCTGCTTCACTCCCATTTCTAAGCCTAGTCAGTAGCTACGGCTGTAGTGATTCATGGTGTCCTCAATCTGGCCCCTTTTGTTGTTTTGGCCAACAGGATCGCCGACAGACAGTACAGAGATGCTAGACCACCTCACGCTGCTACTGTTTGAAGCAAGGTTACATAACAGAACAGCTAAGCAGTATATTTAAGTTCTAGTTTTACATTTAACATCTAAAACATTTTTCAGTCTTAAACAATAACGTACATCTTAAGTAATATCGTACAGACTATGTTCAGTGGTTAGATTGTTAAGAACATTCATGTCGATATAATCTTTAAAATATAATTTAGATCTTAGGTTTCATTGCATTACGTCTTGTAATGGTATTACTTTTATAGATATTATTGCACTATTTTAATAGATGGATAATCAAACATAGATTCATAGAATCTACAGGTTGTAACATCTTCGATTTAGCATCATATGGAATATATCAAATTAATTAAGTAATGCTATGCTTCATATTTCATCTCTTAAACTTTACATGTCCTGTATTTTATCGTAGTTGTTTTCATTGATATTTAGTACGACTCTTACCACCACTTTCTTTGACATATAAATCCACTATATATTTACTAGAACTCTACAATGTCATGTATCAGCAAAGAACGTCATGAATAAATATAGTCATTAGTTTTAAGTATTATACAACTGTGTTTTCTTTCTCTGTACATGCCTGGCGCCCAATATCTATATATCTTTTGTTAATTATTACTGATTAATTTTCTCTCCGATGAAAAGCTGCCGTTCGCAGTGGTAGTGGTTTAAAAAACGCTACATGATATACTAGCGTGTACCCGCGACTTCGTTCGCGTCGAATTAATCATTTGTAATGGTGATGATAAAGCAAAGCAAGAATTTCCATTAACATACAAACTGGATAAACTTTTCTCACATTTATGTCAGCATAAAACAATATGGCGATATTATTATATAACTTGGTAATATTTGAGGGGTAGTTTCATCTCGTTGGAATTTGACTTTCGAAAAATCCGTTTGCCAAATATAAGCTTTTTACGTCAAGCAGTTTAAGCAGAATCGTGGTTAATCAATTACCCAACCTTTTGGAACACTCTGTGTGATTTTTTAAAAATATCAAAATATGTAAAAAATTTATGCGTGTCCAAGCGTTTTCCCGAAAGACTAACCGTTTTTTTAAATAACAAATATTGTAATATTTGAGGGGCGTTTTCACCCTCTTGGAATTTGAGAATTTGATTTGACCCCTCCTTATCGAACATCTACACCCCTACAGTCGATCTGTTTGCCAAAAATCAGCTTTAAACGTCAAGCAGTTTAAAAGAATCGTGATTACTCAATGGTCATATTTTATGAAACACCTTGTATAAATTTTTTAAAAATCTTAAAATATGTAAAACAACAAAATAAAATATACGTGTTTAAGAGTTTTCCGAAAAACTCACCGGTTTTAAATAAAAATATTCTAATATTTGAGGGGTGGTTTCACCCCCTTAGAATTTAAGTTTCGAAAAATCCCTTCTTATCGAACTTCTACACCCTAAAGTCAATCCGTTTTCCAAAAATCAGCTTTTTACGTCAAGCGCTTTAAGCAGGATCGTGATTAGTCAATGACCACATTTTTCGAAACACCCTCTATACATTTTTAAAAAATCTTAAAATATGTAAAAAAAACAAAATAAAATATACGTGTTTAAGCCTTTATTCGGAAACTTGACCGTTTTTAATAAAAAAACCATTGTAATATTTGAGGGGTGGTTTCACCCCCTTGGAACTGGAATTTCGAAAAATCCCTGCCTATCGAACCTCTAAACCCTTGAATCAATCTGTATGCCAAAATTGAGCTTCTTACGTCGTGTGGTTTGAGCAGGATCGTTATTAATCAGTGAGTCAGTCGTCAGTCACTTAACGATTTTATATGTATGTATAGAGATATGTCTGGCGTATCGTCACCGGATTCCGTATCATTCAGGCCTGATATAGAGAACAATGCGGCATACGGTCAAGTCGCCCATATATCATGGGATTATAATTGCTCGGTATACTGCAGTTTTGTTTTTTGTACTCAAGTCATGATTGTAGAAACCTGTTCAATTTCCAGAATGCTCTGAGGCGCTAATAATCCGTGCTGAATTTCAGAGTCAGATGGCCTTTTCCGAAATCAAACTGCCAAGGTAATTGAATTCCGCCACATATTCGAATAGTTCTTCTCCGATTTTTATAGCATTGTTGTGATCTCCGGGGAGTGCACATGATTTTAGTTTTGCTGATGTTCAGCTTAAGGCCCAAAGCCTGTATGCCCAGGTATGTGTTCAACATTTCTTGTAGTTGTTAAATGTGTTTGCAACTAGAGCGCAGTCGTCAGTGTATTGAAGTTCTGTGGATAAATTTTGTACGTGTTTTGCCCTGAGTTTTTTTATATGAACAGAAGCCGTCATATCTGTACCTAATGCCCAATCCTCTCCTGCAGTTTGCTGCCCACTATAATGGAGAGCTGCCATGAATATTGAATAGGAGAGGTTAAGACACATCCCCGTCAACTCCTGTATTTGTTAGGAATGGGTCGCTCAGTGATCCATGATGTGACACTCTTGACTTGTTGTTGTTATGGGAGGCTTTACACTGTAAGAATGGTTTGGTAATTCGAACTTTCCATAATTGCCTACAAACACGTAAACGTTTACAGCTACGCATGCGCATTTCTTATATTTTTTATTTTTTATACACATAAAAGATTCTTTACGTCTACGTATACGTGCCAGCAGCGGCCGACTCGACCGTATACCGTTATTCTCTAATTTGTTTGAGGCACTTGGCGTAATTTTTACGTTCTCTAGTCAACAACCCTGCTATCGTTTCACTGTTCTGTGGAGGGCTGTCAAGATCGTTTCAAGGCGCCTCTCTGCGCTTTAACCTCACTTTTGGTTTGGCCGGTTTGCAGCACGGTGATTACGCAAACCCTTGCTTTAGAAATGGTAATTTAAATCTTGCTGCAAAATCTGAATCAGCTGCCATTTCCGAAGCTACAGGTAAAAGATGAGATATCATCTTTATTAAGATTCGTTATTATTACTTCGTTTTTTAGGGTAGAGTTTTGGATTGGCCCACCTTTTAACTCGTATTTGTATTTTGCTGACACGTTGGTGTACTTTTGTGTTGTCCTCCTATTGAATGTTAATACATCGAGGCTGTTATACTGAGGTATTGTGTTTAATGCTCATTGGGGTTGTTTTCTGGTTAAGGATATGGCTGTAATGTTCTTCCAGCGATTTCTAATTTGTTCTTCCTCTTTTAGAAGTTCGCCATTTTGAGCCATGATTGGGCAGCTTACTCTTCTTAGTTGGGCTGCATACTTTTTGCAGCCTCGAAGAATTTACGATAATCGATGCGGCGCAATCAATCTGATCGCTTTTGTGACCACCAGTTATCCTTTACTTGGCGCAGTTCTCTTCGAAGCGTGTTGTTGGCTTTTAAAGTTTAAGTTCTACCAGTCTTGGATTATGTGGATTTTGCAGACGGCTTCTTTGATATGCTCTTATGTTTAATCTAACAAAGCCTGTATATGCGGTTGATTTCGTCAAACCAGTTCTGGTTGTTTTTGTTCGACTTTCCCAGTACTGCTTCGCTGGTTTTATGAATCGCATCCCTTAATTGTGTCCAGCCTTGTTCAGCTTCCAATACTGAGATTGAAGTTAATGGTGGAAGTGATTCTTTGATGGCTTCCGGAGGGCGTCGGCGGTTTTGTTTATTATTGAGCCCTCGGAAGTGTTTCGAGGTAGGTTTATTTTGTTTATTAGACCTTGTTTGGTTTTAAACAAGAGTTTCGTGTTTTTAGGGTCCAAGGTATGGGCAGGTGCCCCATATATATGTATTTATTCCACGGTATGGGCAGGTGTCCCATATATATGTATTGATTCCAAGGTACAGACTATTTCCAAGGTTATGGTCCAAGTTACAGACATTATCTTATGGTTGGATGTCCAAGTTACGGACATTATCTTATGGTTGGATGTCCAAGGTACGGACATTATCCAAGGTACGGGCATTATCCAAGGTCCTAGTAGTGTTCCAAGGTACGGGTAGTGTTCCCATGTACAGATTTCCTATGGACAGGTGTCCGATGGACGAGTGTCCACTGTACGGATAGTTTATCCCATGTACAGAGTGCCTCAGCGTGGATGTGGCGTAGGCCCCATGCTGCTTCGTTCCCGTTTTTAAGCCTAATCGATAGTTACGGCTGTATTAGTTCATGGTATCCTCATCCTGGCCCCTTTTGTTGCATTGGTCGAGAGACAGTACAGAGATGCAAGCCCACCTCAAGCTGTGCTGATTGAAGCAGGATTCCCTTAAGAACGAACAGCTAAGTTTAGATTTAAGTTCTAGTTTTTATGTTTAGATTACTTATAGTACAGAATATCTAGCTACGTAACTTCTGTTACGGAGGCTTCTGCCTCGTTACATGCAGGAGCCTCGTTACATGCATAAAATTGTAGGTCTCAAAAGGAGACAGGCTTTTAAAGCCTGTCTCCAAATCAGATATTTTGATGCGGTGGTTTCACTACTACATAACAGAGGGCGATAAATTTAAAAGAAAACAGTTTTCTACAAACGAAATTTAAAAGAATTTTATGCAGTGTTGCCATTGTGTAATTTATATTGTAATACTTCCTGATAAAGCCTACCTTCAAATTTGCTACATCATTTAAACATATTAAAATAGATTAGAGCTCTTTTTTCAAACGTTTAAGTACCTATTTAATTTGCCATATTAGTTGGAGTTAAATCTTACGAGCTGAATTAAAATCACTTCCTGACGTTTGATTCTAATTGAATCCTGAATTTTGATTGTAATTCGGCGACAATATAATAAGTATTGTTCTACTATTATGACACCACTTCTTGACGTTCGATTGTGTTCATACCGTATGATCGGGAAAAACGGCGTTAGCGATGGCTATGATATTAAAATCGCTGTCATTTTATGTGTAAATTTATATGGGAAATGTAATCGATCGTCTTTTCCCACCCAACTGGACGCCGTTTTTTTTGGTATCATACGGTATTTGATATATACTTGCGTATTTTTCTTGACATTGCAATATTATGGTACCATGAAGCATATCAAGTGATACCGTAATATAGTACCATATTACGATACATGACGTTCGAATGGGCTGAAACTTGGTATATTACGTATCTTCAGTGACATTGTAATATTATGGTACCATGAAGCATATCAAGAGGTACCATAATAGTACCATATACGATACCATTTCCTGGCGTGCGATTGGACTTATATTTGGTATAGTAAGTATCTTCGGTGACATTGTAATATGATGGTACTATGATGTATAGATATAAAGTGGTACCTTAATATAGTACCATATTACGATACCATTTCCTGACGTTCGATTGGGCTCATATTTGATTATACTTGCGTATTTTTTTGATGACATTACAATATTATGGCATATCAAGAGTTACTCATAATGTAGTACCATATTACAATACCATTTCCTGGCGTTCGATTGAGCTTAAACTTTGTATACTACGTATTTTCGGTAACATCGTAATATGATGGCACCATGGAGCATATAAATTGGTACCTTTCTATAGTACCATATTATGATACCACTTTCTTGACGTTCATTTGGGCTCATATTTGATATATACTTGCATATTTTTGATGACATTGCAATATTATGGTACCATGAAGCATATGAAGAGGTACCATAATAGTACCATATACCGCATATACGATACCATTTCCTGGCGTTCGATTGGACTTAACTTGGTATAGTAAGTATCTTCGGTGACATTGTAATATGATGGTACTATGATGCATCTACTATGATGCATATATAAAGTGGTACCTTAATATAGTACCATATTACGATACCACTTCCTGACGTTCGATTGGGCTCATATTTGATTATACTTGCGTATTTTTGATGACATTACAATATTATGGCATATCAAGGGGTACCATAATGTAGTACCATATTACGAATCCATTTCCTGGCGTTCGATTGAGCTTAAACTTTGTATACTACGTATTTTCGGTAACATCGTAATATGATGGCACCATGGAGCATATAAATTGGTACCTTCTATAGTACCATATTATGATACCACTTTCTGACGTTCATTTGGGCTCATATTTGATATATACTTGCATATTTTTGATGACATTGCAATATTATGGTACCATGAAGCATATGAAGAGGTACCATAATAGTACCATATACCGCATATACGATACCATTTCCTGGCGTTCGATTGGGCTTAACTTGGTATAGTAAGTATCTTCGGTGACATTGTAATATGATGGTACTATGATGCATCTACTATGATGCATATACGAGTATACAAGTGGTACCTTATATATATAGTATACAAGTGGTACCTTAATATAGTACCATATTACGATACCACATCCTGACGTTCGATTGGGCTCATATTTGATTATACTTGCGTATTTTTGATGACATTGCAATATTATGGTACCATGAAGCATATCAAGGGGTACCATAATGTAGTACCATATTACGATACCATTTCCTGACGTTCGATTGGGCCCAAATTTGATATACTTGTGTTTCTTTATAAAGATTTGTTTAATTAATAATTTTAATTTATTTTACGAATTTTAATTTATTGTACGATGTCGTGACAGCAACTTTTATGCCGAACTAATATATTATTAATTGTATCTGTGTCACTTTTGAAAATCTACCTAGCTCTATATAAATAACGTAGCAAACAGAAAACATTTGTTATTATAGATAGTATTTTTTAGTTAATTAACATTTTTTGTACTGCATTTTAATAAATTATTTCCATTATTAATTAAACGTATATTTCATTACTAACGTTTCAGCATTAATAAATATCACTATAAATCGCCCTGTATATTATTAATTTTAAAGGTAATTAAAGTTATTTTCTTAGTTAACATAATAAAGTAGTGTATATTAAAAATGTATTTTGAGAGCATATGTTTCCTAATAATATACTTAAAATTAAAACTATTTTAAAAGCCAAACGAATAATTAAATATAAGTGTATCTGACAAGAAACGAAGAATAGAAAGAAATTATTATACACCAGAAAAAGAATGGGATGCCAATTAAAGTCTGTTTGAATCTGGCAACTGTGCATATTTAGCCGAGCTTTAAGGCCGTCGACGTGCCGTCGATCTACGTCGATCCAAAACCGAAAGTTGAAAATTTCCAATTATATTCTGATTATGATACTGTCGCGCCATCTAGTATTTTATTTGTGCAATTTTAGGTCTTTCATTTCGAGTATTTTTCTGTTGCGTAGCTAGATATTCTGTGCTTATAGACTTTACGTTTAGTGGTTAAACTTTTTATGTCAGATTTGTATTTCAAATATGATTTAGATCTTAGTTTCTTTGCTTACATTACGATTTGTAATAGGATTACTTTCTGTATATATTCTTGCGTCATTTTGACAAATGAATAACCGAACCGATTCCAGAATCTACGGCTTGCAACATCTAGACTTAATATCGTATAAAATTTAACAATTTAATTAAAGTAATGCGAGGGGTGTCTCACTTCGGTAAAAAATGTACATGTACTGCCAAAATATCATTTTACTACCAAGCGACTGCCAAGGACTACGAAGAAGACTGCCTATGACTGCCATGTAATTATTATAGGTGACTGCCGTATGACTGCCAATGACTGCCAGCGACTGCCAAGGAAAATGTACATGTAATTCCAATAGTGAGACACCCCTCGAAGTAATGCTACTTTTTAATATTTTCTATAGCTCTATCTATATTAGGTTTGTGGTTGGTGACTTTTTCTTTCCAATTTTTTTCAGAATATGGAGGCAATGGTAAAGCACATTTTAGACATTTTGAAACATAGGTGTGGCCGGAACATATTTTTCAAACTAAAGTTGTGGGTGCATTAAATTTCCATTCAGAAATACCTAGGGTTGCCACCTGTCGCTTTTTGAAAGGACAATCCTTTTTAGTTTAACTTGTCCTTTTGACTTTGACTTAAAAAGTGTTTTATTACCGTATTTTCCCTGAAAATTACCTACAGCAAACAGAAATATTATTTTCATTAGGTGCAATTAGAGATGTTAAGAAACTTATAAATAATTTTTCTTGTTTAAAATAGGCAACATTATTTAGAACTTCCCATTTAATCTCAAATGATAATTTAGGTTTTGGGTTTACCTTTTGATCTTAAAAGAACTTTTTAAAATTAGTAATTAGTAACAATTTAGTTAGTTCATAATCGATAACTTTCTGTAAGAGGTACTGTGTAATAGATGTTTAATCTTGTAGTAATGTAACTTCCTATGCAAAATCAATATTAAATGAGAGAAATTTGTGTTTTTTGAAAATATATAAAGACAAGATTTGACTCTTTCGGTCTTCTTCTTGCATTATAGTAAAACAATTACGAGGCAATTACCTTTTAGTCTCTCAATGAAGGCATTTTATCATTAAAAGTATCAAATCTGTCTGCTGCTACAGTATGAGTTTTGTCGCATAATAATAGATATACGTTTGTTACAAATCAATTACTTTAGTAGCTTCATCCAGACTAATCAAATTTTAGAAAAATGTCACGAATCTTCATGAACTGTAATTAAGCATATGTATTGTGGTTTTGAATCACCCTGTATGTTGACAAACATATTTTGAGAAAATGTGCGACAAGAACCAAAAGCAGTAATAGGTAAGCTTTTTGGAGGCCTGGGTCCTCTGTATATAGGTATGTATAAAACTAGTAGCCTAAAAATTATTTACAGTTCGTCCCATTCTAAAAAAAGGTAAACACACCATTACAAATAGTAGGAAGAGGTATTTGTAGGTGGTAAGAGTGTTTAAACAGGACCGGAAGGGCAGATATAATAATGCAATAAAATGTAGAAAGGCCGGGTAAACACCTATATTGTATTTTGCATAGTCTTTCGTTGAACGTATTTAATATTATTTTTAACATAACTTTCGACATAACCCCCCCATAACCACTATAATAATTAGAATTTTACAATGTTATTTACCATCAAAGTCCATAACATAAATATAGTCATTAGTTTTAAGTATTATACAACTGTGTTTTTCTTTCTCTGTACATGCTCAAGTGCCCAATATCAATATTTTTGTTTATTATTATTAATTAGTTTTTCTTTCCAGTGAAATACCTTATCCACGACTGTTCTCCGATGAAAAGCTGCCGTTGCAGTGGTAGTGGTTTAAAAACGCTACAGCATATACACCGCAAGTTGTCCGATGAACCTCGGTATAATAGAATTTTTGAAGTTCGGTTAAAAGCTCCCATCTCTCCTAAAAACATCGACAGTCTTAAAAATTGTAATTCAGAGCACACTTCAACTCCATGTACACTTCAGCTCCCTGTACACTTGTGATCCATGACAGTCGCTTTATACTCCTTTTGCTGGTGGGACGGACCAACTCATTTCATTCTGGAAGATTAGCAGCGACGTTGCCAATAGTTCTAGACGTTTCCAGCACATTAAACAGTAAACATATCCTTTAATAGTAACGCATATGTCCTCTGGTTAATAACATATTATTACGCATGCTTCTTTAAAATAAACTATTAATTTGAATTAAAAATTGAGATTTGTGATATCCGGTGAAGGTTTAAAGTCACCTTTTCTGCAAATCAAATTAGAGTAGATAGGCTGGAAATTTGAGGATGTGGCAATGTCGCCTTCTCTATCTCAGTTGGTTTTACGGTACGTAGTCAACCTCCGATTGTTTGATCCGGGTTAAAATGTAGATGTGATATCTATTTCTTCCCTAAATCTATGGAAATGTACATGTAATTCCAATAGTAGGACACCCTCGAAGTAATGCTACTTTTAATGTTTCTATGAAAGCTCTATCTATATTTGTATTTTGCATAGTCTTTCGTTGAACGTATTTAATATGCTTTTTAACATAACTTTCTTCATTGTATAGCCACTATAATTGGAATTTTACAATGTTATTTACCATCGAGTCCATAAATAAATATAGTCATAAGTTTCCCAAGTATTATATACAGCTGTGTTTTCTTTCTCTGTACATGCCTGGCGCCCAATATCTATATTTTTTGTTTATTATTATTAATTAGTTTTCTTTCCAGTGAAATACCTTATCCACGACTGTTCTCCGATGAAAAGCTGCCGTTCGCAGTGGTAGTGGTTTAAAAAACGCTACAGCATATACACCGCAAGTTGTCCGGATGAACCTCGGTATAATAGAATTTTTTGAAGTTCGGTTAAAAGCTCCCATCTCTCCTAAAACATCGACAGTCTTAAAAATTGTAATTCAGAGCACACTTCAGCTCCATGTACACTTCAGCTCCCTGTACACTTCAGATCCATGACAGTCAGCACATACTCCCTTTGCTTATTTTATTCTATCACCAATATTTCACGTCGGTCGTCAATTTTTATTTGCGGTACATAAAAGTATTTATTACACCTACATGATATGCCAGTAAGAATCCTCCAGTTTCAAATTTAAGGCCAGCAGGTTCAAGAAAAGTTACTTCCCCTAGATTTTTTTCTAAAACCGCCCTTGACTGTTCACTGAGGAGACAGTGCACGGAAAAAAATCATTTCTATATTCAAGAACAATCATAGACTTAAAATTTTACGCTTTCTTTAAGGATAGTATTCTTTCCATGAGTACAACAAATATTTGGAACTATTTTACTTTTACACTTGCTTTTTAAATATAGTTATAGTCACTTTAAGTAATTTTGAATCTAAAAAAAAGAATAAAATGACTTATATTTAAGAAAAACTTATATTACTATCAAGTGAATAAATCCTTTAGCAACGAAGAAACTATTATTAAATGAAGTATAAATGCTTTTATATAATAATAAGTAGTATTCTTAACTTTTTTAAAACTTTTACTTGAAATCGGTGTATTAAGACTTTAAATAAGTATATTATTCTCGGCGCGAGAATAACACCCCATTTCCAAGAGTTACTATTCTTATATTAAGCGAGTAAAACATTTACGGATGAAAAGTGGCGCGAAAACGCTATGTCCAATCAGAGCGCCGCGCCGTCGGACCATCATATCAACTGATAACGGATGCATGAAAATCAAGCTTAATTCGTTCAGGTTTTGAAGACTAATCATAACAAAATAATATAATATAATCCTTTGTCCATTATAATTTTTAGAAAAATCACTACATTGGTGATTACGTTTTCGAAATCCAATGCAACTTGACCCATTCCTATCTCACTCTTTTATCTCTTTCATTTAATAACGTAAATGAACGCCTATAAACCAACTATCGGCCTTTAAATTAGTTGCCGTTACCCAAGTTTCCACTTATATTAATAGGTACAGGCTGAAAATGAATGACGAAGTTAGGCTAATTGATCGAAATTACGACTGCGGTAATTAATAACTTCAGTCGGGAGCCCAATTTACATATTTTGTGTGCGGGTCAGTCCCAAGAAAAGGAGTAAAGGAAATAGCCGTCTAATTGGTAGCTGGTTAAATTAAATTGAACTTTGTTATGAAGTTATACTATCATTTTTGATATTCGTACGCAGATAGAAAAAAATCGTGGGTGTTTGGGAAGGCTCAAAAGGAAACAATGTTTTTACGACGTTTCGCGATTTTATTGTCACTTCTTCAGGCACTATAGGAGAAGCAGTTTTTTAAAAAATATCAAAATAAAATTAACTGGCCACTTACCCAAAACATATATTAAACCATACTATGCCTACAAACATTCATGGCGATTCCAACCGCCAACACTAAGCCACATACGGAATAAAGAACAGAACAGAGACTTAACGGGTATTTTTTTTGCCCGATATACACCGATGCTCGGTTTGTATCGTACTGACACCAGTTGAATTAATTTCGGTACCAAAAAAAGGATTGATTTTTCGTTTCCTTTATCATTAATTTCTTTCCCCGTGTTTCTGGTGCTCTTAAGAGCCCTAGTCAATTTCTTATGTGCAGGCTGGTCGGCATCGCCATAAACAAACAAATAGTGGAATCATGAAAGTGGGCCTGATATTAATAAAATTTAAATAATTTTTTGAAATTATTTGTCAACAAATAAAAGATAAAAGAATAAAAAAATATTAGAAATTAAAGAAACAAAAGAAAAAAATTGCGTTTGATTGAAATCGAATTAAAAGCTAGAAAAATAATACATCGAGTACACCAGTAGGTATATTATAAACAAAAATAATCAACAGGTGTAGACACAACAACCACAAAACTTCAATTTGGCAATATCAATACTGGCAATATTGCCATGACAATAACTCTGCACAAGGAAAAAAACACAATCGCGACGGAAAAAGTAAGAGAGCTTTAAAGAAAGACACACAAAATGTTCACACCCGAAAGCACCACCAACATACCAAAAAGCTCTGCATGGTTAAACCTTCCTTCTTTCATTAATTTTTCTGTACTTATTTAAAATGTTGCTATATATTACACTGAGACCCTGGGTATCAGACCTCATGTTGACCGTTTTGTTCAAATTAATATGAATCATTTCGTTTCGCCTATATTGCGTTTGTACCGGTTTGGTTCGCTCTCGAGAACCATAACATCATCAAAATTAAATTCATGTCCGGTGTCAAAATGGTGTGAGGCCATAGCAGTTCAAGCCCAAACCTCCACGATTTTTTTCTTTCTGCGTACTAATTATTACTGAGAACTAACAATAATCATAATTTTTGATATTATTCCAGTTTCATTAATTTAAATTTTAAAATTATCAAATATTTCAATGTCAAAAAGTCATTCTAATTGTGAAATTTATGTTGTCTTATTTTGTGTTAAGTGAATTTTGTTCAGTGAATTCTGTTCAGTGAATTAAAAGATATAAACATAACCATCATATTATCCTATCATATAGCCAATCATCTATTATTTTTCATAATTTTTAAGACCACTCTGCTGGTATGAGGAGGTGCATTATCGTGCACGAAGTTAAAATTATCCCCAATTACAGCTCTCCAAAGTCTAACGATTGGTTCTAGCACTAAATCAACATAACTCCGACCCGCTAACGTTTGTTGAAGTGGTAACAATGGAGCTTTTAATCCTAACATAATACCTCCCTAGAACATTACTGTTTCTCGTTTATTTCTTGGTACAGATTTGGAAGCCTGGAGTCTCGCTCGTCTTCCTGAAGCTCCGAGAACCCGATTTCGATGGTCATCGGATCTTAGGCCAATAAGTATGGTCTCATCCGAAAAAAAAAACATTTTGCCAATTCTTAATCGTCCAGTTTTGATGTTGTTTTTATTTTGCCGATATAACTGTGGGACGCGTAACTCTCTCCTACTGTACAACCCTCGAGCACGAAGCCTTTTTATGGTTTCAACTGAAACGTTCACACCCGTAGCTGCCGGAAGTTGTCTTTGTAGCTCTGGATGAGAAACATTGGGCTTTCTTTTAGCAAAGTTATTTATTTAAGTTATTAGTTTATCTTTTGTTCAGTTGTGACTCTTTGACGACTTTGTCTGGGCCTGTTATTAAGAGTTCATAATTCCAAATAACTTTCTTTAAAATATCTTAAACCAATCCCGATTTATGTCATATGCAAACATACTAAGTTTCATTTTTTTATCTGAAAATATAAAAAAGTTATAGGGGATTTTGAAAAACACCCGATATAGTTAATTGAGAACAAATTTCTGAAAATGAAAAAATATTCATGTTAATAATATAAAACTAATATAGATCAGTAATCTAGATAAATTATCTTTACAGATTCTATATTCTTCTCTTGTGCAGTTAAAGGTTAACATAAATTTGTTCCTCGAACACGAAAACCCTTGGCGTTTCAAAGGATTTCAATTATCCCCCGTTGTCTCAATCTCCTGTAATCATTGAAATAAAAAACGTATTAAAACATAATAGTTAACTATCTCCAGACTTAATACTATACAAAAGATCATCATCATCATCAGTCCGAGACATCGACTGCTGCATATTAGATATTAGCCTCCGTCTTGGCCTGTCTGAAGCCAATTAGATTTTTATTTTATTATTAACTCTCTGAATTGCCATTGAGAATAAAATATACCGTATAATTAAAAGAAAACAACGTACAGGTTGTCATGGAGGTCGAAATAACAATGGAGGAATCCTACTATACATGAGGAGTCAAGTTGCAAAACCCACCTTATCCATTATTAAAAAGAATGGTCTAATGAAGTATATCAATAGTGAACTCTAAAATCTACATAAACATAATCCCAAACTGCGGCAAAAGTCGCCTATTTCTATACCGGCTGCGTATCAAAAGTGGCTCATCCCTATACTTTTTTTTATTTTCTTAGATAAAAAATCGGGATTTGGTATGTTAGTATATGACATAAATTAGGATTGATTGACGTATTCAATTGTTTTTGGTCACTTGCTGTTACACCGGAAATGACTACAACTTTTGATTTTTAAATGACACCCTCAGTATTTTGTTACTTTATTCGATAGAAAGTAAAAAAAAAAACACTCTTAATAGAATGACATAATATCATATGTCAACTTTTCACATTTTTGAATATGATTTATTTGAAATTGCAACATGGAATTCATAAGGACAATTTGACTCGAAATACCAAAAGTGTGTGGTACCAAATTAATCGTAAAAAATGCTTTTTTGAAATATGCTAATTATTCACCCTTGTTCCATTAGAAAAAATTGAGATATTGATATATTGATAGTATGATTAAAAATACGATTTGAGCATATTTTAACCGGCCAGGACAAAACACTAAAAACATTAGACGCCCAAATCAATTTTTCCAAGACCCCTTGATTAAAAACTAGTGTGTTTAACACAGCCACTCTAAATTGAAATTTAAAATACAATTTTGTTTTAAGCGAAAATGTCAAAACTTGACATAAAAATCAAAAGTTGTAGTCATTTCCGGTGAAACAGGAAGTAACCGGAAACAATTGAATACGTCAATCAATCCTAATTTATATCATATACTAACGTACTAAATCACGAATTTTATCTGAAAAAATAAAGAAGTTATAGGGATGAGCCACTTTTAAGGCTCACCGGGTATAAAATTCTTATCCACTCATATTTGTCATTTGTATCAACTTTTTATTGTCATTATTGTCGCAAATCCCGCATTTTTTCATAGGTTTTTTTATACAAATAGTGAAATGAGTAGTACCATAGATTACTACTGACGTCATATATATTTCAAATCCTTACCTAATTTTACAAAAATAGCATACCTACCTGTTTTCAGTTTCAAGAATTTCAGTTCAATTCCAGAGACATAGATAAAAAAATTAAAACATACAACTACATAGTTTCATTTTTTTACTGCAAAATGAGTAGAGAATAAGCTCTTATTTATCATATACATCTTTTGAAAACTTCCCCTCTATATGATTAAATACACCGCGATCAACTTCTCTGTCATAAAAATATTTATACATAGTGCTGTTTTAAGAATTTAGTCAAAAATATATAAAAGGCACTATAAACTATACACGTACACCTTCAGAATATTAAAGTGGAGATAATAGAAATTTCTCCCTTAATAAGTATAAAGAATGATAATTGAATTATCATATTAACAATACTCGAATACAGTTATACATGTCGAATATCTTGCTTAATTTCAACCGAAACGCTTTTACATTCTCAATATTTGCTTTCGCAGATTTTCTGATTAAAATCTTGTTTAATTCGTCCCCAGCACTCAGACCAAACTTTAGAACTGAATAGTTTAGAAGTGCTTTCAACTCAAAACACCGTTTTCAGATAGTATTTCGTTCATTTAGGCGTCTCGTCATATTCGGCTATTAACAGAGTCTTCTCGAGAATCGCTTTTCTCTTTTTATATTCTTTTTTTTTCTGTTTCTCTGTGACAAGTAAGTTCTTCAAATACCAGAGAAGTACACTTTTAAAACGAGCTTTAAACACGTACTAGAGGTCTGTCACCCCGCATGGATTTCACCCCACACAATTAAAAATGGTGAAGTGATATAACAACTGATGAGATCTAAGGTCCCAATTATACTTGTATAAACCAAAGATGAAGCGTATACAGAATGTTTAAAACATTGGTTATTATAACCTGAATTAACGATTAAATTTTTTTATTAATTAATATAAGTAAATAAATTATTTTTATCCAATAGCCACTACTTATACAGACATTACTCACATGTATACATGCATATAAAATAAAAAATAACACACGTGTGAGTTTTTCAAGTTATAACAAACTAGTGTGTTATAACTTCAAAGCCACACCATTTTAAAGAAATTATTAAGCTTTATTTATAAATTACTAATTCAATTATTTATTTAAATTAATATTAACAATAAATGAAAATTATTTTTTTTGTAGATTCAGAAATTGTAAAATCTTGTACGCCTCCAGATGTTGTCCCTCCTAGAGGTGTGTAGTTCGTGAACGAACTAGTTCCAATGTACTATTCCAACCCCGGAATGAAAGGAACTAGTTCCTGGTTTCTCAAAGAACTAGTTCCTCAGGACCTATTCCGGGATCGAGACTGTGACCGATATAGAATAATATGCGACGGCGACGGATCGGCTAGCGCGCGTAGCTCAATGGTAGGCAGGAGTGGGGAGTGCCAGCCGTACATTATCGGATCCGGATTTAGAGGAACTAAATAAAAGACTAGTTTACGTTCGAACGGGTCGGGCCAGCGCGATCGATGCTAGGCAGGAGTGGGGAATGCCAGCCGTATGCCGTATGTTATCGGATCCGGACCTAAAGGAACTAGAGGAACTAAATAAAAGACTAGTTTACGTATGGATCAGCCAGCGCGATTGATGCTAGGCAGGCGTGGGGAGTGGAACTATAATAATAATAGAGGAACTATTAAAAGACTAGTTCACGGGAATCTATTGTGATGTCGTCTCATTCCAATACGGGAAAATCAAACACATGTTCACCCTTTGAATACATTTATTCGAATTAGCTAACCTAGTTACAAAAGATGGTATGCTATGCTTTTGTTGTTGCAATAATTAATGAAATATTAAACAAACAATTGTTGGGTAACCAGGTCGCACTACATCTCCCCTTTCAGTAGAATGAACTTTATTCTGGCCACAAATAAAGGACATTCGGCGCAAGCAAAAATTGACAATAATAATTATATCATATCCATTGGGTGTCGCAATTTTATAAAACAACTGTTGCTTTAATTAAGTTTACCAATATACTAACCTATTAACTAGATATTATTAAAAATAATAAACATAAAAAATACGACACAAAATCTATATCTATAGAACCCATATATATAATAATAAAATATTACCTATCCTATTTACAATAATATACCTGGTCTTGGTTAAAAAAATGTAAAAATAAAAGTATAATTATTAGTGTACCATTTCATAAGACTATAAATTATTATAAGTACGTGTTTCACAATAAAATTAAAAAAAATATTTCTAAAAGAGAGATTTACACATAATATAATATGATGACTTAAAAATAACTTATCTACCTCAGCATTTCTATACTGACCTAACTTAACTATTTTTATACACTCGCGAGCTTTTTGTCTATGCTATGAAATTCTTAGAAATACGAATAACGTTTTGCTAATTGTTATTGTAACGAACGCACTCTGTTTTTATGCACGTTCATTTGCTTTCCGTTAGTTTCCGCGCAATCTTTGATCACACAATTTACACCTTCAATACTAATAATTGAGTAGGGACCTTTATACCAAGGATCAAATTTGGTTCTATTTTCGTTAGATAACATGACCAAATCGCCTGGTTTAAAATTAGTTTTATTTGAAAGTTTGTCATAAATTACTTTACGGTTTTGTTTAGCTTTGAAAATGAATTCGTTCGCACGTTTATTGGCTAATTGCATTCTATATTTTACTTCATGATAGTAAGCGTCTAAGTCATATATAGGATCTACAGTATCACCTGAAAGTATTTCAGAAATCATTGCCTTCCGTCCGAATACCAGTTCAAACGGTGAAAAATCATGATAGATGCTGGGCGTTGTGTTATAACAGAAACTGTAATATTGTACCCAGTCATCCCAGTCAGATTTTGCATCATTTATATACATTCTGAGGTACTCATTCAGAACTCTATGATTTCTTTCACATCCCCCTATCGTTTGACTATGGTAAGGAGTTGAAAATTTTTGACTTATGTTGAGCATTTTAGTTAGATTTGCAAAAATTTCATTTTTATATTCGGTGCCTAAATCTGTTCTTATTTCCTTCATTGAACCATAAATAAGTATGAAATGATCCATTATAGCTCTTGCTACCGTTGCGGCCTCTTTATTAGGTATAGGAATGATGACTATGTACTTGGTTAATTCACATTGAATTGTGACTGCATATACATTATTTTTTGATGTTTTCATAAATGGACCTACTGTGTCGATTGATGTGATGTCAAATGCTTTTTGAGGAGTAGGGGTTATTACCATTGGCTCTTGGTTTTTCACTCTGCTTTTATTTAATTGACACTTATAGCAGTTTTTAATGTATACAGCAACTTCTTTTGACATACCTTTCCATCTATAATTGACTCTTAACTTTTTAAGTAGTTTTTTCTGTCCACAGTGTCCACCAATTAATGGATCATCGTGATATTTTTGTATTAAAGCGAGTTTCTCATCTCTATTTTTAATAACTTGTGGTTCCTTAAATAACAAAATGTTTACCTTTTTTAATTTTTCTTGACCAATTTCTTTTAATTCATTTATTGTGCACATTTGAAAAATTTGGTCATTTAATTTTAACTTTAAACTTTTAATATTATGATCATTAGCCATTGATTCAAGCTTAGGCAATACTTCCTCTAGAGAAAAATTACCATTAATGATCGGAATGTTTGATTCAGCGCTGAATCTTCCTTTTAATCTCATTATTATCCTAAGATATAATGACTTAATTTCAAAACTTACTAAAGGTAAATTAAGTATACTGCTATTGTCTAAGGTTTCGTAAATTTTAGGTAGAATAAGTATTTTATTTTGCGAAGAGTCATATGTGTCAGAGTTTTTATTTTCCTGTTTTTTAGTCATTGATCTTGTTACAGCTAGTATTTTAGCCGATTGATTAGAAATTTCTTTTAAATCAGATGTTGTTATTCTTGACAGTGCGTCCGCACCTACATTGTTTTTCCCTTTAATATACTCGACTTCAAAATCATATTCCTCTAAATCGAGTCTCATGCGCGTTAATTTTGATGAAGGATTTTTCATCGAAAATAAATATACTAGCGGCTTATGATCAGATTTAACCAAAAATTTTACACCATACAAATAGGGTCTAAAATAATTTATTGCCCAGTGGATTGCCAGCAATTCTTGTTCAATGGTTGCTTTATTGGATTCGCCTTTTGTGAATGATTTTGATGCAAATGCTATGGGTAAGTCTTTACCATTAAAGTCTTGTGATAACACAGCTCCACACGCATCTTTTGATGCATCTGTTGTTACTATAAACTGTTTGTTAAAATCTGGGTATTGCAATATTTGAGGTTGGACCAGAGCAGTTTTTAACTTTTCAAAAGAATTTTGACAATCTTGTGACCAAACAAAAATTATATTTTTCCTAGTTAGCTTATTAAGCGGTTTACAAATGTTAGCAAAGTTTGGAATGAAACGACGGTAATAATTGCAAAACGCGACAAACCGTTTTACCGCGTCAGCATTTGTCGGTGTAGGAAATTTGTTTATGATTTCAAACTTTGAATCGTCAGGCAAAATGCCATGACTTGTTATTTTATGGCCTAAAAATGTGACCTCCTTTTGGAAAAAATTACACTTTTCTGGGTTAAGTTTTAAATTGTATTTTCTACAAGTATAAAAAACCTTCCTCAAATTTTGCAAGTGATGATTTTTTGAACAGCCTATAACAATTAGATCATCCATGTATAAGAATGCTTTTTCCGGTGTAATTCCAGCAAATGCTATCGACATCATCCTTTGGAAACTGTTTGGGCTAACCTTTAGTCCAAAGGGTAACCTAGTAAATCTATACGAGCCATTATTTATACTGAATGTCGTGATATCCCTGGAGTTCTTTTCCAAAGAAATCTGATGGAATCCGGCTTTTAAGTCCAACGTTGAGAAATATTTTGCTCTACCTAGTTGATCAAGGCTGTCATCTATTCTAGGTAGAGGAAACTTATCTGCACTTAGTTTCTTGTTTACCTGTCTATAGTCAATGACTAATTGCCATTTATTTTGGTCATCAGTTGACTTTTTAGGTACTAATAAAATCGGACTATTATATTCCGCTGTTGATGGTTCGATTATTTAATTTTCCAGCAATTTGTTGACTTGACAATTTATTTCATTTGTTTGTGTCGGCGTGCCGTAATTTTTTATATAAACTGGGGTAGAATCAAACAATTTAAGTTTTTCTTCATAAAAGTTGTTTTTTGTTAATTTATCAGATGATAAACAAAAAATATCTGAAAATTCTTTACATAAATTAAAAGTATCGTTTTTTGCAAAGTCAGGGATGTTTTTGCTTAACTGTTGTAATAAATTTGATTCTCTATTATTTAGTTCCAGGTTAATTGAGTAAACATAAAAATTTTTTAGATTGGAAAACTGTATGTCAGCGTTTTTTTATTGTGACACTTTCAAATGTTGTATTTAAAAGTCTAACTATTGGATTTGATTTTGAAACAATTGAACCAGCAATAAAAACTCCGTCGGCGATTTCAGTATTCAAAATAACAGAATCAGTCTTTAGTTGCGTGAATTTTTTAATATACCTTATGACCTCACACCTAGGTGGGATGACCAAAGATTCCTCTTCTGGACATGAAAATATTGGCAATGTTGTTTTTTCGTTAAAAATTTGTAGTGTTAATGTCCAGTTAGCATAATCTAATTGACATTGATATTTCGAAATAAAGTCTCGCCCTAAAATTCCGTCAGCTGGTATTGGAAAGTTTTGCTCAACTATATGAAACGAGTGATTTTTGCATAATTATTAATAAAAATTTGGGTGTTAGTTGTGCCTAAAGAACTCGTCGAGCCATCTGTAATACCTTTAATATTGCTTATGTTATATTCATTAATAAATTGTTTAGGAGAAATTTTAAAATTTTTAAATAAAGATATATCCGCACCTGTATCAACTAATAAAGTAATTTTGCGATTATCTGTCATGCTAGTTTGAACTACAACAAAGTTCGAAAGTGATAGGTCCATGTGGAATATTTTTATAGCGACCCCAGTGGACCTGGCTGGGGGTCCTGTACGTTTCCCGACTCTTCCTGAGTGTAATGCCTGACATATCTAGGAAACTGTCCTCTATGATTAGGCCTAGAGTTTCCTCGACCTCTATTATATTGACCATGATGATTATGGTACTGTTGATTTGCATTTAAATATCTCTGGGTGGGTCTATAGTCACTATTATTAGTATAGTTCTCTGAATAGTGTCCTCTTCCGCGACTTTGATGCCCTCTATGATGCCTGTTTCCAGCTCTGTAACGCTGAGAATTTCTTGTATAAAAGATTGTGCTACTATCTGGCGTAGTATCTCCACTAATAGTTATAAATTTAGAAATTGCTTCCTCGCAGTTGGTGAAATTGCCAGCCTCCATTATTAGTTTTACTTTCTCGGAATTACTGTTTGTTCTTAGAGCTTTGACTATCGTATTTGTCGTATAGGATTCAGCTACTGCTATGGGCACTCCTTCATTTATATAGGCTCTTTTCAGGGTTTCTGTTAGAACTTCAATCTCTGTGGCATATCTTGTGGAATCTTTATGTTGCTGTTTTAAAGAAAATATTTTTGCTGTTACCATATGAGAACTTTCTGTTTTAATGCGTGTTCGTAGCTTATTAATTATGGTATCCAGATTATCGTTATCATCAATTAAATCACGTGCTTTTCCAACCAGTCTCGTTTTCACATAGGCCACCGCATTATTTTCGTGGTTTTCGCAATTTACGCGCAGTAAATTTAAGGAGTCTATAACGGACTGTAATTTACTTGGAGAACCGTCGAATTCGTTGGGAAAAATTTTACTCGCAAAATTGAAAAATTCTGTTTTTGACATAGCCATGTTTTCAAGTTTTATTTTAGGAATATTTTGTTCTGGGATTGCCTCTGATTCAGAAGACTCTTCTTTATCTTCACTTTCCTCGAATTCTTCGTCAAATATTTCTAGATTTATATATTCCAAATACGAAGTTGGAACTTTGTAGGGTACTTTTAAAACCTGATATGATCTTATGACTCTATCTCTCAACGAAGTAAAAAGTTTTTTAATGTAAATTTCCTGTTCTTTATTAAGTGATGGATAAACAAATCGTACTAATTTAACAAAATTATTAAAGTACTCCAATAAATTTGCTTGGACTTCATTTTTAATTGTATCACTCTTAGGTATTTGTTTTTTAAGAACGCGTTTTGATTCGTTTCTAACGAGATTACTTAAACTTAGTAGCTTGGCAAGGATCCCTTCCCAATGATCAGACATAAATTATACAAAAGTAAGAAATAAAAAAATTATAAAAAACAAAAAAAACACAATATCCCTTATTTAATACCAAAAACAAAAAAAAACTTCTTATCCTTATAAACATAACAAAAAGTAATTAACTAATTCATAACTAATAGAATTTCTTTCTTTTTAATTAAAAAAATAAAAAATGTTGTACATTTTTGGTTAAAATAGCGAAGTTTTTTTTTGTGTAGGTAATAATTAAATATACGTAAGAATTTTCATATTGTAATAAATTCATGTAATTTCATGCAAAAAATAAAAATAAAACGTTCACACCGAGTATAAATGTTAAATAAAGGCTATAAAAACAACGCAAAAAATTGTATATTCACATACCATCAACACTGTCCATCATAACTACTGCTCGCACTAAACATCTACTGCTTGGGTTCGAAGGACCATGCTTCTGGATAAGTCTTTTCGGAGCCCCCTTCGGTACGCTTTATGTAATTTTAGTAGAAGTAAAATTACCACAACTGCTACTACAATGTACAGTAGTACTCGAACATCTGTTGGCACTTGTATGCTCTCCTGTTCTACGATGAAGTTGGAGTTGAGCACACCATTATCGGTTAGTTCCGAATGTTTAGAATTTGTCTTTCCCATGGTAAATTAGTTTATTTTGTTTTACTATTTTCACTTTTTCACATTCACTTTTGACCATACTGATTAACTAAACTTATTTAAATTAAGGCCCTTAGGCAGGATCGCCATGTGATGTCGTCTCATTCCAATACGGAAAAATCAAACACATGTTCACCCTTTGAATACATTTATTCGAATTAGCTAACCTAGTTACAAAAGATTGTATGCTATGCTTTTGTTGTTGCAATAATTAATGAAATATTAAACAAACAATTGTTGGGTAACCAGGTCGCACTACACTATTCAGTAGGCAGATCCGAGATATAATACAAGGCGACGACGATGGATTCGGCCTTGTCTATTGCCACAGCCGGCACGGCGTAATTACCACAGAAAATTGTCGTGGATACTGTTTTTGATTTTTAGTTTGTTTTTTAAATATTTTATGGAAATATTTCAATTTAGGTCCCTAAAATTAAGAAATATCTTATAAAACGAAGTAGATATTCTGAATTTTTAAGTGAGGAAAAATGCAATTTTTCGTAAAATTTTTGTAATATTTGCTCATGATTTATTATATAGTTTTTTAAATTCTGATTTGAGTTTTTTTATTTTTTTTTATCTGCAATAAAACTTACCTATAGGTTTTTAACATACACAATTACACGTCTCGTTATATCTCTGTGCATTTAAAAATAATTCAGATTATACTGTGAATAGTTCTGACTGACAACGAAACGCATTAGCAAGCAAGGGGGATGTCAATGTTAGTCGGGAACTATTGTGAACTAAAGACCTAGTTCAAGGAACTATTCCTCTGTAGGAACTAGAACTAAGGAACTAGTTCCTCCCAAGGAACTAGAATTCCCACCTATAGTCCCTCCACTGCTTGAAATAGGCTCTGTCATTACAACGGCTCGTTCTGGAACACTAACAGCACCTTGAATCTTTTTCGCAATCTCTATTTTATTGTTAATGGACTCTTCGATATATCCTTCCGCAACCGTTGCAGATCGCCATCCTCCGTGTCTTTTTAACCTTTTAATGTTTTGATCAAAAAGTTATAATAAATTATAGTAACTGTAACTATACATACAGGGTCCGGCAATAGTGCGTCGGGCATCTGTAGCTCCTAGAAAAAAAAAATTGCGAATTTTATTTAAGTGCAAATCTAAAGTATGTACTAGGATTTATTTCAGGAAAATAACTCCGACAGGGTAGTAAAAAAGTGTAAGTTGATCGAGATGATTTTTTTTAAATGAAACACCCTTTGCATTTTTGGCTTCCCACTTTGCGTTTTTGGCTTCCTTTCAGATAACTCTATACAGGGTGGCCCATCGAAAACGTTCCGCATGGCATAACGGCCATGGTATTTTTTTTTTCAAAAAATCCAAAAACACGTCAATTTTGTTTATGAGGGGGACAACTTTTGCCCCAAAAATGATTGCAAAATCTTCGACCCACTAAGCGGGGGTGTCATCCCCCAACTTATTTCAAATGGGAAGGGGGATCAAGTGGCGCCGCAATGAAAAGAGCTTTCTATTCTCTATCTTTCCCCGCTTCGTTTTTGAAAATCGGTCAAGTAATTGAGGAAATATAAAAAATTGAAATTTGAAAAGTTTATTTAAACATTTATCAGAGTAAATGATAAGGATAAATTCCTTCGACCAATTTGCTGTTTTTTCTGATTATTTCTAGATGTTTACGCATTTTTTCACTTGTCACAAGGTTGAACGATCAGGTGCGGTAGTTGCTAAAAAGCTGTTCTGTGACTTGTGCGTTGAAGTTCTTCTCAATATCGTTAAACTGACCTATAATAGAATTTCCAAAAATACCAGTCCACACGTTCAATTTCTGAGGGTTTTGTGTGTGCACCTCGTGAAAAACCCTGGGGTTGTCCTCAGCCCAGTACCGACAGTTGTGCCGACTGAATTTTGTACGGATGGAACTTGGTGTTTTTTTAATATCCTTTATGGGCACTTGTACGATTCACGCCGGTCTCATTGGCTAATTTTCTTGTACTCAGTGTATTATCCATGGCAACTTGGCCCAGTACGAATACCTCCATAGCTTCATTTACTACAGGATTTTCCCTCTGCCTCTTTTTATTCATAACGGAACCAGTTTCGCGAAATTTTGCTACTATCTCGCGAACGATACATTCATTATTTTTAAAATAAAGTTCGATTATTTCTACTTTTTCTGCAAGTGAGTACAACATAATTGTTAAAAAGTTTTACGATATTGAGAAGAACTTCAACGCACAAGTCACAGAACAGCTATCTAGCAACTACCGCACCTGATCGTTCAACCTTGTGGCAAGTGAAAAAATGTGTAAACATCTAGAAATAATAAGAAAAAAACAGCAAATTGGTCGAAGGAATTTATCCTTATCATTTACTCTGATAAATGTTTAAATAAATTTTTCAAATTTCAATCCTTCATATTTTCTCAATGACTCGACCGATTTTCAAAAACGAAGCCGGAAAGTATAGAGAATAGAAAGCCCTTTTCATTGCGGTATCACTTAACCCCCCTTCCCATTTGAAAAAAATTGGGGGATGACACCCCCGCTTAAAGGATTGAAGATTTTGCGATCATTTTTGCGGCAAAAGTTGTCCCCCTCACAAACACATCAATTGACGGGTTTTTGAATTTTCTGGAAAAAAAAATTACCCTAGCCGTTATGCCTTGCGGAACGTTTTCGATGGGCCAACCTGTATAATCCTAAGATATGAGTAAATATATTTCGATAATTTCAGAGATATTAATAAATGAAAAAAAATATATATTTTTTAACCTATCTTAAAAATTATTACAAATACAAGAACTGTTCTGAAATAAAAACTATGTTAGGTAGATACTTTAGATGGCCTATACTTACTTTTCTATAAATATCGTAATCTAAACTATGACTTTAGAGGGGGTTCTAAATCTACGCCATTTCTTTATTTTTTTAAACTGAAACACCCTATATATTATTTTAGAGTTAAAATTGAACATTTTTTGTATTTAAAGTATTTTAAAATTTTTAATGATTTCGTAGATACACGCAGTATTATTATATAGTGTTCTTTCTACGGTAAAATACGAGAGAAAAATCATTGGGTGGCTTTGATAAACATACTGTGGAAAATGCCATATGAAATATAAAACCGCAAATATCTGCGAAACCGTGAAAAATTTTAAAATTCTCTAAATGCACAAAATGTTAATTTTTTAATTCTCCATTTATTGAAAAAACAATATACAGGGTGCTCCTTTTAAAAAAATGAAGAAAAATTCACAGATTTTGCAACATGCGCAACCATCATAGGCGTATTGAAAATACCAGACACAAAAGTCGGCGGTGGTCGGCAATCACCTGTTTTTTTTACATTTTATATTAACTTCTGACGTCATTTGGAAGAGCTCACTAGAAATATAAAAGAACTAAACCTTGTTTGGAAAGCAATTTGATATTCGTAACGTCAGCACTCCCACAGTCTAACGTATCGCTAATTGCCATTCGCAAATATATTCCAGATACGTATAGTGAACAAGTGAATCGTTCGCAACGTTACATAATTTTGATATTTGATTTTTATCGTGATAGCTTTTTATAAAAGTGAAGAATTTAGTAAGGAAAATATTAATGATGGAGATGAACGTGTGCGGATTCATGAATGGTCACGATCACGGTCACGACACTATAGAAATGTGAGGTATGTATGTATATGTCACTGTAAAATGAAACTCCGAAATGCTGTAAAACCTAGGATAAGCGCTCTAAACCGAGGATTTACTAGAAGCAAGTGGTAAAAGATCGAAAACTATTTTTCTTCCATTTCGGACTTTTACCGGACCCAAATAGTAAATCTTAGGATTTACCACACCGCATTGGTAAAAGTACGAATTATTTTTCTTATAGCAACAATATCGACAAATTAAGGATGTCGATATACAAAGAAATCTCTGTTTTTGTTTACTTAAGCATTGAAATTTTAACGATTATCGTTTCACGATATCGATTTTTGTAACGTATCAGTCTTATATTTGTTACTGTAAATGTCCGAAATGCGGTAAAACCTAGGATAAGCGCGCTAAACCTAGGATTTACCAAAAGCATTAACTAATTAGGTTAGCCTGGTTATTTGGAGGGTGTTAATGCATTGGTTAGCTTGGTCATTTGGAGGGTGTTAAGCATTGATTAGTCTGATTATTTGGGGGTGTTAATGCATTGGATAGCCTTGTTATTTGGAGGGTGTTAATGTATTGGTTAGCTTGGTTATGTGGGGGGTGTTAATGCATTGGTTAGGTGGTTATTTGGTGGGGTTGGTTGGTTTTTACTACCCCTTGCTTATTCGTACTTTTACCAATGCGGTGTGGTAAATCCTAAGATTTACTGTTTGGGTCCGGTAAAAGTCCAAAATGGAAGCAAAATAAATAGTTTTCGGGCTTTTACCACATGATTTTGGTAAATCCTACGTTTACCGCGCTTATCCTAGGTTTTACCGCATTTCGGACATTTACAGTAACATATATACATAGAATTAATGGCATTAATCTGCAGTAGCACCTCGAACCCACAGTTTCGTTATGGAGCCAGATTACACCAATCAGAATGAGTATTATGTTACCGTAAAAGCCCGAATATTGGTTAAACGTAGGGTACGTAGGATTACCCACGTAGGAGCCCGAAATATACAAAAAATGTCAGTTTAGGTTAAGTTTAGATTAGGTTTATATTTTTATATAATGCCTAACCTAACCAACTAAAACCTAATTCTAATCTAACCTAAACTCACTCCCTCTTTTGCATATTTCGGACTATTACCTGGGTATTCCTAGGTTTAACCAATATTCGAACTTACGGTGTAAATTTTTGGATGGCCCATAAATTTAAATTCGCCGTACAAAAAATAAATAGGTAATAGTTACTATAGATAAAAATAAATTAAAATATAATTCCACGATAATTTAGTTTGCAGCTTCTTATCATCATACCTAATAAAAAACCGTCACAACCACTACTCATAGTATGTATACCTATGTATTTTTAAACGTCATGAGATTTAAGTATACATAGGTGTCCATAATATGAGTAGCGGTATTGACGGTTTTTTGTTATGATGAAAATGTTGTGTGATATGAAAAAGCAACAAAATATATTATCGATTGCAGCAACTATACCTAGTTTACATTCAGTAAGTCCAATTAATATAGAACATTATACCTATGCATGATTTTAAAAATTTACTACCATTATATTTTGATAGTTGAGTTTTTGAAATGATTTGTTAGCTTCTTAAACAAAACGGACCCATAATCGAGCCCATAATAATTCAAATCTTTATCATCCAAGACTTCCAAGAATTATAAAGTAATCTCACGTCAAATTAATATATTTGGTCCAATTTATCAGTTCTGCATCATATCCGAAATTCAGATTGTGTTTGGCACAACAGTCAACGTGCAACGTGAACGACAAGAAAAATGGCAAGTAAAAAAAATTGTAAAGTCTTAATTACTAATTACACAGTCCTTCCCTTGAGTTCTCCTGCCTAAAATCTATATTGCCTTCCCTAAGATTTTAAATATAAATGATTGAAACTTATACAAGTTTATCACAATTTAAATTTAAGATAATTAGTTAATTATAAATAATGTTTGTGGAAAGGTATCTAATATATAATAAAATACATTTGAAATTAGTAGTAGGAAGTTTAAAAATTTATAGTTCAAAATGTACCTTTATCCATATAAAGCTCCCACATAAATAAGCTATCTTTATTCATATATCAGCAGGCAGCCGCTAGTCAAAAAGCAAAGACAATTTAAATGCATTCACTAGTAAGCTCCAGTAAGTGCTAGCCTCTAGCTTCCACTAGCAAAAGTTTTTTTTCAAAATTAGTTATTGAACTTTAACTAGCGTAGTGTTAGCAAATCAGCGAATGTGAGCTTTTAGTAGTAATTGTTAACATTCACTTATTTACGGCTTTTACTGTAACATATACTATAAATATTAAGCACCATTGTACTAACTTTTAACCATGCTACTAACTTTTAAACTGAAGTTGTCATTGAAATTGTTTTTGTTTTGAGCAAAAAATTATAATAAATTATAGTAACTATATAATTGGAGCCCCTGAATATTACAAAATTTCTATATAAACAATGATATCAAAAAATGCTGTAACGCCACTGGTAAACTGTGTTCTTAGTTCCATACAATGTATTTTTCGAGTTGATTTATGACGCCCCAGTTCGTATGCGGGCCTAACACTCATATTTATGAGGGGTAATGTAGGATAAACTTAAAAACTTTTTTAGTTTGAAGGGGTTGATAATTTTTAATTTGTCGGTTCCAAGTAGGCACTTCATCCGAAATACACTAAGGTTAAACTTATGCCTGTCAATAGTGTTAATTATTGAAATGGCTATAACTAAAATCTTAATTGGGTAATGCATTATTAAAGTCGACTTAACCAATGTTCTAAGGATGCTTCATTAGATGAAGAATTATAAAATTATTATATTTAAATTAAATTGCCCTTCAGAGTAGAAGTATTGACAGTAAGGAGTACGTTTCCCATTAATCACGCAGTTTCTCATATAATTTCTGTTATTTGACACAGGGGTGTGAGACAAATAATTTGCTGCGCACTATAAATATTGAAACCTTTGAATAAAAATATTTAAGGAAGGAGTCCCAAGTAGCATTTGGACGTTATCTAACGTCGGGTATACGTCGCGTTCAATAAACCCGACGTCGGGTACCAACGTCGGTTCGACCGCCTGACGACCCTTATTTGCACCTAAATGGGGAATACAGATTCGGGTCGCCTCGACGTCGGTATCTGACCTAACAGGGAATGTAATTCTACCAATTAGCAACGTCATATTACGTTGGATTTTAGTTACTTATAATTCGTCGCTAAGCACTTACGTTACGTTTGGTTTCATATTCGCTACCAAGAATACATAAAAATCTAACCAAACTACCTAATTACAAATGGATTCATAATCACTCCTCGAATATAACTATAAGTGCCTATCTAATTTCATATTATAATAATTCTGAATCATTAATCCACACATCAGTTTTGTCAACGGAAGTCACTTTTTTGATATATCTGATTAAAATACTCCGGAAAACACCGAGCGCCTTCAAAATTAGGTAGATTTATGAAATAAAAATATCTATAAAAAAGTTACTCGCAAAATATTTTTTTAATTTTCTAGCTGGTTTAATCATAAAACTGTACTGTGGTTCCCCCCAAACTCAACCTTATCAATATTATTCTACTAGAAATCGAAATGCGAATATAAATTTTAAAAACAAAAAATTATTTTAAAATGGCTGACAATCGGATACGTGTTAAGTCTAACACTGTTTTTATATGGCGGATTTCTGTGTCTGACTTAATATGAACTACCAATATACCAATTCCGACCGGGTCTCCAACATTAGTCGTGTCACACGACCGAAGTCATCAAACCGGACGACCGGCAATCGTATTATGACGTATATAATTCCAACGTACGCCACGTCACCTCACTTTGCGTATCAGTGATTTGTGGATTTGTGCAACTATATTTTAGTTTTTGTTTTCTCTTTAAAAAAATGGGCAGCCACTTTTTTAAGCCTAACCTCACATGTGGGAGGAGGATGGGGTCTGCTGGTTTCCTAAGCTAAAAAATGAAATTAAGATGCACCAGTGTAATGCAGCATCTCTTCCGGATAACAATCATTTATAGGTGGATGCAAGACATCACTACTACTATTATTATTTTGCAAAAGCCTCGACCTCTTTCTGTAAAATGTAGATGAATGTCTAAATGCCTTTTTTAGTGTTTTCTAGGCATAAGTTTGTTTACAAAAAACTTTTTATTAGGTTATGTTCATGATGTTCATTAGGTCGCAAATGCTACTTAATGGGTTGTATTTACGGACGTAAATAGAGATACGCAAATTAGGTTATAAATATGAACATAAAATACAACAAAATATAATTGGACGTTACTTTAGGGATTATCAGTGAGACCTATCCTATTCGGACAACGGTTCACTAGTTCAAGTATATGTACGTCGTGCAATCCAACGTGGGAACGACGTTGGGAAATTAATAAAAATGGTACGTTGTTATTTTGTACGTCGACAGATCGTTGGATTTACCGACTCTGATCCAACGACGTCGCTTTTAATAGGAAAGCGACGTCACAGGTCGTATCACCAGCACCCGACCTAAATTTGCACAAAGTCTGACGTCGCTTCAGGTCAGATTTAGTTCGAAGTCAGATAGATGCTACTTGGGGTCTAACACTGTTTTTATATTGGAGATTGTATGGGAGGCGGGGAATTTAATCAACGCGACTTTATAGGTCCATTGTGTTTCCCTTTCTTGAGTTATAACTCATCATAGAGTCTCAAAACTTTGATAAAAGTAAGTATCTGAGACGGTTTTACAGAGGTTAGCTCTCATCTCCGATATCAGTCGTACCAAAGTTCATAGTCCGGTCGAGATATTAAATCCCGTGAGTTTTTTTAATAGCGCCCAACGTACGCCACGTAACCTCACTTTGCGTATCAGTGATTTGTGGATTTGTGCAACTATATTTTAGTTTTTGTTTTCTCCTTAAAAAAATGGGCAGCCACTTTTTTAAGCCTAACCTCACATGTGGGAGGAGGATGGGGTCTGCTGGTTTCCTAAGCTAAAAAATGAAATTAAGATGCACCAGTGTAATGCAGCATCTCTTCCGGATAACAATCATTTATGGGTGGAGGCAAGACATCACTACTACTATTATTATTTTGCAAAAGCCTCGACCTCTTTCTGTAAAATGTAGATGAATGTCTAAATGCCTTTTTAGTGTTTTTCTAGGCATAAGTTTGTTTACAAAAACTTTTTATTAGGTTATGTTCATAATGTTCATTAGGTCGCAAATGCTACTTAATGGGTTGTATTTACGGACGTAAATAGAGATAGGTAAATTAGGTTATAAATATGAACATAAAATACAACAAAATATAATTGGACGTTACTTTAGGGATTATCAGTGAGACGTATCCTATTCGGACAACGGTTCATTAGTTCAAGTATATGTACGTCGCGCAATCCAACGTGGGAACGACGTTGGGAAATTAATAAAAATGGTACGTTGTTATTTTGTACGTCGACAGATCGTTGGATTTACCGACTCAGATCCAACGACGTCGCTTTTAATAGGAAAGCGACGTCACATTTCGTATCACCAGCACCCGACCTAAATTTGCACAAAGTCTGACGTCGCTTCAGGTCAGATTTAGTTCGAAGTCAGATAGATGCTACTTGGGGTCTAACACTGTTTTTATATTGGAGATTGTATGGGAGGCGGGGAATTTAATCAACGCGACTTTATAGGTCCATTGTGTTTCCATTTCTTGAGTTATAACTCATCATAGAGTCTCAAAACTTTGATAAAAGTAAGTATCTGAGACGGTTTTACAGAGGTTAGCTCTCATCTCCGATATCAGTCGTACCAAAGTTCATAGTCTGGTCGACATATTAAATCCCGTGAGTTTTTTTAATAGCGCCTTTTTATGATTCTAAATAATTTTTAATGTATTAAATTAAGCGTAGAACTTCGAAAATGTTGGCGTTTGGTCACTACATTAAATTATAGCAGCAGGAAAAAAATAAAGGTGTAAATAAAAATAAGATGTTTCCTCTCGGTAAGTAGCTAAACGACTAGTCAGGCATATACGGATAGATCTGTTTCGAAAATACACAGTTATAAACCAAACATCTTATTTTAATTTACACCATTTTTTTCTGCTGGTATTATTTAATGCAGCGACCAAACGCCAAATTTTTCAAAGTGACTTACTTCCACGCTTAATTTAAACGTTAACACCTTAAAAATTATTTAGAATCATAAAAATAGGCCCCCTACTAAAATAACACGGAATTTGGTAATTCGACCGGACTATTATGACACGAATGGTTATTGTCTCGGCGCACTTAGGGATGTGCTGTTTTGGTGTTTTCCCATTTCCCTGCAGAATCCTAATTCGCCAGTGTTTCTTAGCTTCAATTGAACTGCAAAGAACATGCGCTCTTTATCTCACCTTAAGAAATTCACGGACAGCGTCTTCTTTCATAATTACGTGAAACTTTATAGAAAGGTTTATCGTAAGACTATGAAAGCTGCCAAGGACATTTATTATAATGCGAGGCTAGGCAAAGCCGGTAATGTCGCTAAGGAGACTTGGGCTATTGTAAATGACTTAAGGAATAAGACTTCTTCGTCTGGCACAGTCTTTAATTCACCTGAAGATTTAAACACTTACTTTGTTAATGTGGCTAAAAATTTAGTGAACACCATAACTCCTTCCCATAATTCACTTTCATATCTCCCTAAAGCAAATGAGAATTTACACAGTTTCTTCTTCAGGCCCATAGCATTAGATGAGCTCCGTAGTACAATTAATAGTATTAAAAACAAATCCTCATCTGGAACTGATGGGCTTACTCTCAAATTGTTCTCTGAACTTCCTGAATGCACATTAAACCATCTTACTACTTTAATTAACGAGTCATTCCAAATAGGAGTTTTTCCAAACTGCCTTAAGACAGCAATAATTATTCCTCTGTATAAAGGAGGTGATAAAGATGAAGCTTCGAACTATCGTCCAATTGCACTCCTGCCCACATTATCTAAGATCATTGAAAGATTGGTTAAAAAAGGTTTCTATCTTTTCTTCTTAAATATAAAATACTTACTACCCATCAATTTGGATTTCTAAGTAACAGTTGCACAAATGATGCTATGTTCGACCTTTTTAATAATGTATACTTTAGCCTGAATAACCATCACTCCACAGCTACAATTTTCTGTGATTTCTCTAAGGCTTTCGATTGTGTAAATCATAATATCTTAATTAACAAATTGCAATACTATGATTTCAGGGGAGTGCCGCTCGAATGGCTTAAGTCATATCTTGGCAACAGAAGGCAGCTTGTGAGGATTGATACGTCTATGTCTTCTTGTATGCCTATAGAAAGTGGTGTCCCTCAGGGTTCAGTACTTGACCCTATTTTGTTTCTGGTGTTTATCAACGACATTGCAAATCTAAACATTAGCGGTAAAATCTGCCTCTTTGAGGACTATACTAGTTTCACTTAGAGCGGCCCAGATGTTGCGGCACTATATGATACTATATCCAGTGATTTACGCACCATTAAGTCTTGGTGCGATTCTAATCTCCTATGCCTCAACCTATCAAAAACTAAAGTTTTGTCATATAAAAGTACTATACAACCTTTTGTACTTAATAACACCACTATTGACGTCGCGGACTCTGTGAAATTCTTAGGACTTGTTGTAGACAACTCGTTAAAATGGGACTTTCACACATCGAAGCTCTATCAAAGAGAAACTAAGCGCTGCCTGTTTTGCGCTAAGATCAGTTTCTAAGGAACTTAACTTCTCAACCTCTAGAATAGCCTATTATGCCTTTTTGAGTCACATCTTCGTTATGCCCTTCCATTCTGGGGTACTTGCTGCGCAACAAAATTTGATCGTGTTTTCAGACTTCAAAGAGAGCAGTTCGATATTTATTGGGACTGAACAGTAGAACTCACTGCCAGAATTTCTTTAAAAATTTGAAAATACTGACTCTTCCTTCTTTATTCATTTTTGAATCCGTTTGCTTAATCCGCAAGCACATATCTGCTATTCCCGAAAGGCCATCTCATAACTATCCACTTAGGAATGCAGAGCACGATCATTATCTGCCATCCCCGAGCTCAGAACTAGTTAAAGGTTCAATACTGTACAATGCCAAAAAAATGTACAATCATCTGCCTTTGAATATCAAGTCGCTTTCATTCTTTCCCCTGTATTTCGCAAAGCTTTAAAATCATACCTACTGGAGAGAGCCCGATATGCGGTAAACGACTTTTTTGTTGATGTTTAATTATGAACAATTTGAATTTTAAAATTTTGATCGTTTCACACACTGGTCAAAGGTCAAGTATTTAATATTTTATAACTCTAAAATTATATCTATTTACTGCGTACTGTTCTAAAATTGTCCATGTATATTCTTTTTGTAATTTTAAAGACTTAAATTTTTTTGAATTGTATTATTTGTATTGTGTATTTTTTGTTGTTTGTATATTTTTTTGTGATTTTGTTGTTTGTGAGTGCTTTGTCGATGAAGCTGTTTTGGCTTTTTGTACAATAAAGCGTTGTTTGTTTGTTGTTTGTTGACTAAGGTGTTCATTGAAGAGACAGTGTTCTGTTAAAAACCCCATGACAATCCAAAGATTGTTAATATGTAAGTCCTAAGAAATTTCTTCTTGAGTGTCTTAAGACCCGTCCTCACTTAACAACTTGTAGACAACTTTCAGGACGTCCACATTCAAAAAGTTTGAAATTGGAAGCCCGAGGCTACATTTTTATTGTTTAGTCCATTCCAATATGTCCGGCGAAAGGGATGTTCTTCTCGCGGCTGCAGCTTATACCCACAAAATTCTAAAAGTTACTGGTTTGTGGAAGTATGCTTTGGAATTAAATAAGACAATAGAAAATTTCATTAATGACTTATATTTAATTAACAATTATAAACAATCAATGTAATTGGCTGTGACAGTGTCGATTATATGAGATTAGATATGCAACTGGAATACTTAAGTGTTTCTGCTTCGGTTGGTTGGGAGAAAGGCCTCACCCTCTTCGCTGCACTCGTCCGCTGGTGGGTAGCGTGATTGTCCGGCTAACGTTGGAGAGTTTGTGAGACTCCACCGGTCTCAGTGCGTGAGCTACTTATGGGGAGGGTCAATTCTCGTATCTTCCTAGAAGATAACAAACAGCAGTATTCTACTCAACACAATTGATAAGTACCCAGTTTTGTGGTGGTGTTCTAAATTACCAATTGAACTGTCTGTTGGTTGCCAATGAAGGTACAATAAAAATAACTTATGATTAAACAACATATCAGTGATTCAAATACATAATAATCAATATCTAAATCCAACTACCTACTAATTATTATAATAAAAATTATAATTAAAATTTAAAAAAGAAAATAGGCAATGACAGTTTAAATTAAGTTATAATTGAAAAGATTGTCCAAATTATTTAAAGAATATAAAGAATATAAATATAGAATTATAAAAAAATATAAAAGAAAAATATTTTGCTCTCTCTCTCTCTAGAAAATTCCAGACCACCACAATCACTTCGGTACGACTTGAAAAAAAATACATATTGTTACAGTAAATTATTTGATTTAATTTGTAGACACGTGTAAAAAGAATAAAAAAAATATGTAAGATTAAAAAACTAGAAATATATGAAAATTTAAATTAGAACAAAAGTTAATACTAAAATGCGATATTAAAAGATAAATTAAAAAACTAGACAGAAAGATAAAGGTAAATAAAAAGATAGAGATAAGACACGAAAAACGATAAATGCGGCAATTCGACAGATAAAAACTAAAAGAAAATATATGTCACTCCAGGAACAAAGATAATGCATCCGCCAAATAAGATAAAGATAAGGTAAGGTAAATTTGGCAGATACGAAGTAAAGATACGTTCCCTAGAGTGACCCAAAATCAACAAAAAAACAAAAATCTATCTGTCGAATGGCCTGCCAATAGACACCACCACTACAGGGTCCAGATAAAACAAGAGTTGCCTTCTGGCAAGCAAGGATTCGCTAAAGGTGACATAAGTCGTATAATAAAAATATTATAAAAAATCCTTACTTACCAGAGTCCCTCCTGGTTCGTCTCTGAGAGTACTCCTGCAGTGGCTGGTTCTATTCATGGCCCCTGAGACTGCTAAATAGAACACCTCTGCGGGTTCCTGTTCGACAGCTTGCGTCTCAGTACATAAATAAGAAAGATAAAAATAATTAGTACTAAATAAAAGTTAAAGGTATTAGAAAAAATTTTACAAAACTACCATACACGTGCTACTAAGATAAGAAGATAAAGAAATGATGATAAAAAAATGAACTGTGAGATAAAAAGATAAAATAGAAAAAGGAATTTAAAGTTACAAGCTAATTAAATAATTAAATCAAATAATTAAATCATATTAGATAGTAAGAAATGTTTAACAAAATAAAACTAATAAATAATTTCCAAGTAGTACCTCGTGTCGGTGTCTGGAAAAAAAACTAGGTGTTTAAGCAAAGAAGATCGAGATGAGAGAGAGTGATTTTCGGCAAAACAAAAGGCCCTTTATAGAATTCTCCCTTTCATTTAGACATACGTTAAGTACCAAATGTCAATATAAAAATTTATAATTAATAGTAAAAATAATACATACGATAAAATTTCCTACATACCCTCAAAAAAATGTGTGTAACAATTGCATCTTAATTATTTAACACTAAACAAAATATTAATAATAAACCTTCGTTTTCATTAAAAATAAACAAATTATTATCGGTAACCCATAGGCAACCAGAAAATATATAAAATATTTAAACAATTTAAACTAACAACTATCGCTAGTGATGTGTACCACTATCGAGATTCCGCAAAAAATCGATAATATATAAAAAAAACGTATAAACGATACAAAAGGAAAAATGTAACGAAAATATTTTCGTTACAAGCTTTTCCTCGATTTGAGAATACGCATCATTTTTTAGCTGTCGATTTTTATAGTCCTTCGAACGACAATCCCATAATGCCTCATGTTCCTTAAATAATATTCAATTAATTGAATAGTGGACTCTTTGCTCCACTCCGTTATTTACACCAGTTAACCCCTAGTTTACTAAATTACTAAACAAAACTAAAGATGAGACCGAAATAAATGAATACAAAAAGTCAGTGTGGACGTAGTCGCAACATGTTGCTAACACAATGTTGTCAACATTCTTTGATCTTTACCGCTCCTGACGGAAAACATACAACTTGTTGCTTTTTAATGAAATTTTCGTAAACATGTTGCGAAACATTGTTGAAAACAATGTTGTGCAACAAGTGTGGACGCGAATTTAGACCTTTGGAGGATTCCCATTCCAGGTTCTTCAGTTCTGCTTTACATTGGTTTCCACTTGGGAGACAGAATGGTTCTGATCCAAATAGTGGAGTGTTCGACCCTTTTCTAACTAGATCGTTTGCTGTTTCATTACCTACTATCCCTTGGTGGGCTGGTACTCAGAGTAGGAGTACTTTATTTTCTTTTTCTAATAACTTCGAATTGATGGTAGTAATGCTGAGTTGATCACTCTTAAAGCTGTTTGACTATCAGATGAGATGGATACTTCCTGTTTCCGATAATTTTTATCTAAGTTAAATTGTATGCATCTTTCGATTAGCGATGGGAACTATCGAATGAATTAGACTATCGAATGGTTAATGAATGATTGATTTCAACTATCGAATGGTTTTATTCGAATAAAATCATTCATTCAGTTGTATACTAAAGCATATGTGACAACCTCGCCGTGCGACTAAATGGTTATCGTTGAGCCACGACTATCGAATGCTTTTGATAAATGAAATTTAGTATTCGTTTGATTTTTGTATGCGTCAGTGCATCATTAGTTCTTCCAAATTTTTATAACTTCGCAGTATAAATACTGTGCTATTTTTGCGTTTATTAAAATAGTTAAAATACTAAAATAGTAGTTATTTTTTATTTTATTTATTGACGATTGTGTGCATGTGCAGGTGGTCAAAATTTTTCCGAAAATTTGAGTGGTTTTCCGTAGTCCGATCTTTCTTTCTCGATTTTTTTTGTATATGGGCTATTTTTTAATGGGAAATTTTAAGAAGTAGCAATTTTTAAGAGAGATGAGATGAACTTACAATTAATTTTAAAAATACATATTTGTATTTTAGATGTTTTAATAATATGAATTAGTTGAACTTAATAATCATATTTAAGTAATGTGGTTGTATAATCATATTTAAGTAAATGGTTATCGAACTCAAACTATGGGGTGAGAATTAAAATGAAAGTTTTACACGTGCCAATTTAAAAAAAAAAGTTAACGATGTTTGTATTTTGTTTATGCTAATTCTCTTACATGTAGGTTTTTGCGAAGAAAAAATATTTCATTTATTTTTTAAAGTAAATGCCAGTAAAAGTAAATATAATTTTTAAATAGTAATATAAAGCACCTAATATAAATAATTTTGATTTCTAATTTTTTATTTATATTTTCCTTCCATTACACTGCATGCTTAGAAAATTAATAATGTTTATATTTCATGATTTTAAAATTTGTTGTTAATATAACAAATTAGTTCTGTAATTATTATTATTTAATAAACCAACGTTGCCAAAAAATTTAGAGACTATATTATTTTTAAATAGGATCTAATATAAATAATTTTGACATCTAATTTGTTGTTTATATTTTGCTACTACTTAAAAGAAAATATTTATATTAAATGATTTTAAATTTTGTTGTTAATAGGTATAACAAATTATTATTGTTATTATTATTTATTAAACCAGTCTTTGCTAAAAAACATTAAAAATAATTTTCCTACATCCAAAATAACAAGTATTATTGCAGTGTAACAACAGAATATTAATAAAAAAAATGCAGAATAGATAGTATGTCTTTATATTCCCTAATTAACTAAAGCCAAACAATAATATTCTTTGCTAATATCAACTAATACCAAAATATGGCAACAGCGCCTTTCATAATGTATTTTCTGTGTAAATACTAGCACCTCAATAAAAAAATAATGTGTCCTTATCTATATCTGACTCCGCAAAAAATCAAAGATGCCGGCTTCTTTCATAGCATTGCCACCGACCGCTGTCGGGTTTCTCGGAGAGAAACCTACGACGCCGGGCGACAACTAAAATTCAGTTAATATTTTATTATAATCGATCCTGACGAATGAATGAATTTCATAAATGAATGAATTTTATAAATGAATGGTTTTTGCTGCCGAATTACTAGAATACAATATTTCAAGGCAGATGACGGATCTATTCGATAATTTTTATTCGAAAAGTTTTCAACGAATGTTTTCTTACTAACTATCGAATTATTCGAATGAATTGCAACTATCGAATGTTTCGATAGTATTCATTCGATAGTTCCCACTACTACTTTCGATAGCGTAGATTTCTGCTTGAAAGATGCTGGCACGTGCCTATTTTTTCGGAGTTTTTTTTTCGGCGCAAATAAAAACGATATAGTATGGTCTACTGCTGAGAAAACGTTTCTCTCTTCAAATTTTTCTTATTGCTCAATACTACAGTAAGGTGTTTCTCAAAGTTGTACATTCTCAGTACAGTTATTTACTGGGAGTTGGAGGAGTGTAATGTTCATTTTAGGTGTTTTAAGCTCCTAAGTTGACAATTCTCCCATTACAGTTTCCATTTTTATTGACATCATAACACTACATTTTTGACAGTTTTCTTGGACGGCACATTTTAAATTGATTTGAATTTTAATCATCTGATGCGAATTCATCTCTAGTAAAATCTTTAAATACTATTAGAAGAAGCCACATAACTTATCTGCTTTTAGAAATCAAATATAACTTAAATATAGACTTATCCCTGTTTACATGCATATTATATGAATCTCTCACTCAGAATAAAAATTAAACATACATTTATTTTTCCATTGATAGCCAAATAAAAGTGCTGGATATTTTATGAATGTTTCAACGTTATTATAGTTTTAGTTAAATTGTCATAAAACATGCAATTAATACAATAATAAAAAATAAACATGGATTGTATTGATACCAGTAAAATTAATTAAACTGCAATATTGATATAACCGAAACGTATCACAATATTCATTTGTTACTAGGTTTTGTCGTATTTATATAATGTTGGTTTTGAACAAATAGAGAGATGGATTCATCTTTTATCAAAACATTGTATCTGAATTTTATTGTAGAGTAGCAAATCCATCAAAAAAGTATTAGTTGTTAGACAGTTCCTGAATATTTATATACTTTTTATAGCAGATAGATCACATAGACATGTATAGGCTTGGTGCATTCTCCGCCGGTGCTGCCACCATCGGAGAGTATCGTAAACAACTAGTAGGTATATACAAATACCCGGGTTTAAATAGCGAGTACACGAAAAATTTATTATATAATTTTATTTTAAAATTATTAGTTGTGAAAATTCTAAAAATAAAAAAATATATATATATACAGGGTGAGTTTCCTACGATGTTCTCTATGGGTATCTCGGAAACTACTGGAGATAGAGAGTCGGTTAAATGGGGAAAGAATTGCAGTTTTGTGGGGTCATAAATATGCGCCTTTCAGATTTTTGAAGAAAAAGTTTATAGCTTACTAGATATTTCGAAAAAAACAAATTTCGGCGATTTTAAAAATTGTCCCTAATTCCATTATAACCTATTTTAGACAAAAAGTTTTCAGATAAAAGTTGTACATAATCACATCCTTAATGAGACTGTGTCCTCCGTTTTTTGCTAAAGCCTGTCGTTTTTGACATATAACACAAACATAGTTTTTTTTTAAATGAAAACCATAGTTGGCCATGGCTTCATAAAAAGCGCCATTTTTTAAGCTTTTTAGTGATATAAGCTATAATATCTTTTCTTCAAAAAATTACTGAGTTATAGCCAGTTCTTATCATTTTTAAACAATTTCACTTAGTTAGCGAGAAAAGTTTAATTAAGACGACCGGTCCTTCTGTGAGAATAGGTAGTAATTCAATTTTAAAAACAATCAACTCAAAACAATGGCGGATTTTTTGAACATTTTCTAAAATAACTTAAAGTGTATGTAGTGATATTATTTTTTTAAGTTTTAGTTTGTGTAATGTAAATTGTAAAGAACCGTTTAGTAATATATTCTGACTTTTTATAAGTTATAAATCATAACAGAATAAGAATACCATGCGATCTAAGTGAAATTAGTCAAGAAAGATAAGAATTGGCTATAACTAAATTTAACTTTTCTAACATGTCTTGAAAACCGTTCTCTAAAAAACGTAACATTCACCGGTCAACGTATCCTCGAAAATGTATGGTCAAGAAAAGTTGAACCAATAATCCTACACGCTTTTCTTCATTTGAAAAATTCATATTTACAATTTTTGTTTATTTTAATTTACAAAGTTTAGATATGACAGCTTCACATTTATGAGAGCAAAGACGATTAAACTTGTTTCCATGGCTATCTAAGTGAAATTGTTTAAAAATGATAAGAATTGGCTATAACTCAGTAATTTTTCGGAGAAAACATATTATAGCTTATATCGCTGAAAAGCTTAAAAAACGCCGCTTTTTATGAAGCCATGGCCCAACTATGGTTTCCATTTAAAAATACATATGTTTGTGTGATATGTCAAAAATGACAGGCTTTAGAAAAAAACGGAGGACATAGGCTCATTAAGGATGTGATTTTTATCACATTATCAAATTTTTATCTGAAAACGTTTTGTCTAAAATAGCTTATAATGGAATTAGGGACAATTTTCAAAATAGCCGAAATTTGTTTTTTTGCGAAATATCTAGTAAGCCATGAACTTTTTCAAAAATCTGAAAGGCGTATATTTATGACCCCACAAAACTGCAATTCTTTCCCCATTTAACCGACTCTCTATCTCCAGTAGTTTCCGAGATACCCATAGAGAACATCGTAGGAAACTCACCCTGTATATATATTTGGGATTAATCTTATAAAAATACAGTTACTGTACTATACAGATTATACAACTAAATGTTGAATTCCCATTCTCAATCGCCAGCCATCTCTGTCGTACACGAGATCTTCTTCGATATTCCGATCTCTCATCGCCTGTCGTATACCATCGTTCCAGGACCGACGCGGGCGTCCCCTTTTGTAAAAATAAAAATAAAAAAGTAAATATTTTGATATCTTCAGAAGGCCTAACTTGTATCAGATTCCAGCTAAAAAACTGTTTAGATGAGTTCAATTACGGTAGCGAGCATAGTTTTAATCACCGGTTTTGCTAGTGGGGTCATAATTGGGGCTATTTACATAATTAAAATTTTAGGGGATGTTCATAAAACATTTAATCACTAATTGATTAAAAAAAGTATACCACTAATATTGCACAAATTATATTTTATCCTCTCATAGTATGTCTATTTAATTTTTTGATTATGTAACGAGGATTTTTTTATGTTTACTCACTTGTTTCGTTGAACTGCTTGAATCAATTTTTACTTCTGATCAAATCGGTGTGAAGCTATAAAGCTATAAAATGTTGTTTCGGGAGGGTTGAATATCAGGGAAAGTTGAGTTATGAAATGTTATTGCACCCAACAACGGCCCTATTATGCTCTCCTTTACGCGTTAACATTTTTTTCGGCTATTTTATTAACATTTGAAATTGTCACAATAGGTCGAATTATTTTCAACTTATTTTTTACTTCCCGTTTTATAGTCTTAATAACTTCACTAGCAAAAAAACTAAAATATTTAAATATTATGACAAAGCCACGATTTCAAGATTATTTTAACTCTTTCAGGTACGGAAAATTGCCATTAAAAAAAACACTAGCAGTACGAAGAAAAAATGTACTCCAAATATCAATTTTTTGTACATTTTTCTAACAAAAGATGCTTAAAAACAAACACAAAGATAAATTTCAAACAATTAGACCTATTGTTATAAACAAAATATGGTGGTTTAATATGTACACCACAGTACCTGAACATTAAAAAATACTAATTATAGTAATTCTGAAAACAAGTTTTTGAAGCCCCCAAACAAAGAGGTACATTGCAAACACTGCATTGCCAGTTGGTCCTGACATTATTTTTGGTACTACAGACAGCGCATCTCCTGCGAGTAGTACGCATTGGTTGGTGAGCACTTGATGTCAACCTTATTGATTTTGAAACGGATGGTTTGTGTTTTTTCAAAGGTAAAGATAAGTCCGTAGGCAATGACAAATGATTAACTAAATTATTTGATACCAGACCCTCTGACACTTGCCTTCGAAAATTTTTTATTGTCAATTGAGGAGATTTTCCTAAAAATTTATTTATAATGAATGCATTTACAAGCGCTGTCGATAAAGAAGAAAAATATTCGGTGCCACCATTTGTGACTTTTTCTATCGATACCATAAGTAGCCCTAAGCTGATCAAATTTATCCACAAAATTCATGTTCTTATTATAATCCCTAAGCATAATAGGACATGGCACTTGTACCTGCGTCCCATCTTTTTCCTTTCTTTTCACCGCAGTGCTTGAAGACGGATTGTGATAATATGATAACAAATGTACCGACCTTCTATCCTGCCATTTTACCGCTGCCAGACCCGTATTACTAGAATACCAATCAAAATCTCCCCGTTTTAGCTCTTTATCTGTCTTAAATTTAGGCAAATTTTTCCTTGTTGAGTTGACAGTGCCACAAGCATACAAATGTTGTTGACGAAGCTCTTCCTTCAGTGGTACACCGGTAAAAAAATTGACAAAAAAGACTTTATGGTTTTTGTTTGCTATTTCAGAAGTCATATTTTTAACTACTCGAGCACATAAATTCTTCACTGTTCAACTTCATTCCCTACTTTTCCTGTGTAAATTTCAAAATTTAGGAAATACCCAAATGAATCAGCTAACATCCACACTTTGTAGCCCCTTTTTATAGGCTTTTTGGGCATATATTGTTTTATAGAAATACGACCTTTGAATTTGATCATCGATTCATCCACCGCTGTGGCTGAAGACAATTTCGAAAATTAGCTTTTAGGGAATCCAAAAACGGCCTTACTTTATATAATTTATCAAAATTAATTGTATCACGTGCCGGAATAACACTATTGTCATTGAGGTGAACATGTGATAGGAGCCAACCGAATCGGTGTAAAGTCATAATCAGACTTATGTAAGGATCATGTAAATCAGGCGCTGTGCTCCAGTAATCTCTGTAGCTTGGATATCGTTTTATTCCCCATTAGAGGTTGATTCCCAAAAATGCCTTTATTTCGTCTGGGTTAGTTTTTGTATGGTTTGCCCATGTTGAAAAATTTTTTGTTCGGCATATAAATTAGTTTGGAAAACTATATGATTGATAATGTCATCGCTAATAAATAGTCAAAAAAATATCTAGTGGGCTAGGGTTCGGAATATCTCTGATAAATTGAGGCAGTCCGGTATTTTTACTAAATGGAATTGGTGCATGAATATTAGCCAAATGCTTGTCCCATAAAATCTGTTTTGCGTTTTCGTTTCTGCTGCTAACCGAGCTAAAGGTACCAAATCTTCTGCATCCCACTCATAATCTGAATCGTCCGAGGCGGAAAGCACGTATTCAGGTTCAGGTTCTTCATTATCACGAACTAAACTAGTGGAAGCATCGGCATCTTGATCATTTTCATCGGTACTGTCATTTTATGAACCTGAATCTGACGGTATTGCTACATTTTGTTCGTCAATGACATCTAGGATGTCATAGATGTCATATAGAGCATTTGGATCCAGTGAAGTAAGATAATCATATCGGTATTTGCGATCGCTGTTCATTGCCTTGAAGAAGTATGGTGGTTCAATTTTTGAACACTGCACTAACAAAGAGAAAATGGGCATAATCAAACTAATATTCAATTAAATAAAGTATTAATTACCTTTTATGCTTTACGTAAACCACTTTCCACAATTGTAAGCACAAAAAATTAGTAAAAAAACACATTTACCAAGCGCCACAAATTAACATAAACGTGCAGTAAATATTCGGCCATCATTTTGCACTCAATTCAAACGACACACGTTAATATCGTTGCGTGGAGGGGGAAATTGTAAGGCCGGCATCCTAATACATGCGTTTCCTCGGCGGTACAATGTACAATAAATAAACCGACGTAGCTTAGCGCCAGAAATTTAAATCTAGGTGGTTTATTATTTAGCTGGCCGTACCTCAACGCGTTAAAAATTGGTGGTTCAAATTGTGATCCACCGTACTTGAAAGAGTTAATGCGATCAACATGAACTGTAACCGGGACGGCGTGAAATACATAGCGAACATTTCTTATTCAAAATCAACTAAAATGCACCAAGCCTATAAAAGACAGACTAAGCATATACATCTACATTGATTTGTGTTGACCCAAATACGTTTGATACCCCAATTAATTTTTAATGAAAAATTTTCTAAACAAATTGATATCACATAAGCAATTATGTAAAACAGCTAGGCCATTGTTGATGGATTTCACATATCCATTTGTTGCAGTTGGGGTAGCTAACTGGGTTTAATTGATTCCAAATACACACACCGGAAAAGTCTAGGGATATTACAATTTTATCCAGCCATCGTCAGTAATTTTATTATTTGCATTTCTGATATAATAAAATTAAAATAAGCAAATAGTTTATAGGACGTATTGGAAATAAAAATGCGAAATTTACCGAATTTTTCAAATTTACCTTGATTTTTATTGAACTCAAACAAATACACATTTTTTTTTAATTCTAAACTGTGAATTAAAAAAAAAGATAAAACCATTTTTACTTAATAAAGGGTAATAAAAGGCCTCCTCTACTGTTCATTACAGCCCTACATCGTCTCTCCATGCTCCTGATCAGGTTGTCGATCTCTTCTGGAGGTACAGCCTGCCACGCTACATTCATGGCCCGTACCAATCCTTACGAGTTTCACGAGGCATACCCATTCTCAAAATTCTTCTTTGGACCGCGTCCCATACGTGCTCGATGGGGTTGAGGTCAGGAGATTGTGCCGGCCAGGGTAAGATGTTTAATTGATAAGAATCGGCCTACAAATAAGCATTGATAAACTCACTTACCACTCTGGCTGTATGAGGCCGTGCATTGTCATGCATGAGAATGAAGTTTCTCACAAAATCATTGGCATATGGTAACACGACAGGCTCAAGAATTGAATCACGATATGCGATTCCTGTTAGAAACCTTTCAAGAAAAACGAGATCGGTTTTTCGGACTAACTGGACTCCTCCCCAGACCATAACTGTTCCACCTTGATAAGGGTGCACTTCCTGAACATGATACAACCGAATAAGATTTCCCGGTTTTCTCCATACCCTAAGTCTTCTCGAATCCGGATGAATTCCAAAGCGTGACTCATCCGTGAAGAGAACATTGGCCCATTGTTCATTCGACCACTTAACATGATCTTGAGCCCACAAATATTGTACCTCTCGATTTCCTCTCGTTAAGGGTTGAGCTCTCCAGGGGCGTCTGCTTCTTAAGTTGACCTCTCTTAATCTATTGCGAACAGTGTCAGGACTAACGGTTACATTATGTGTTTCCTGGAAAATTAAACTAAGCTCTGGTGCTGTAAGAGTCGGTCGGCGTCGAGCATTTAATTTTAAAAAATGATCTTGCTGAGGGGTAGTAATGCGATGTCGCCCTGTGTGCCTTTCAGCAACATCACCACTTTCACGGTAGCGTGCATTTAATCGCGATATTACACTTTGCGTTGTATTTAATGCTCTAGCTACGTATATTTGGCGCATTCCAGCTTCGAGCATACTCATGACCCTTAGCATTTCGTCTCTGTTAAGATGTCTACGCTCCATAATGTCGTTTAATACTAAACAGAGTTATTTGAATTCTGGCCAATTATCATAAAAACATAGCCAGTACAGGTTAAATTCGAACAATTGATGCTAGTGCTTTTTATACATTTGACAAAAAATGCACAAACACTTCTGCAAATATCCCAAATTTAGAAATAGCTAGTGTGACTACTTCGTTTCAATCGAAGTAGAAAGAATCGGCCTACAAATATGCGGTTGTTTATTCAAAACATTTATTTTTAACTTTAATAAAAGGATATCCCTAGATTTTCCCGGTGTGTGTATATCGAGAATCATTACTCGTAGCGATTTTTACAAAGAAACCTTTTTTACGTAAAAAACGTCGTAAATGTATATTTATTTACTCAGTAGTTTTGTACAGGTACGGACTTAAAGTTATTACTCTTCAAACCAGCTAAAAAATATGTAGGTGGCGCCCTCTACAGGTAAGAGTCATATTGACATCAAAATCAAATTTCTCATATCAAAAAACTCCCAGACACCAATTTTCATCCAAATGTTGACGTTACTTCATAAATTAATCGGAAAAAATCGAAATAAAAATGAAACTTCTTCACCCTGTATCTCCGAAACTAAGCATTTTAAGACATACATTTATACAAACTTTTTTACTTATTTTAAACTGCAGAATATGCTCTACTGAAGTTTCCCGAATACAGTTCGGACCACCCTGTAGAATGTAAAATTGAATTTAACCAATGTGATCAAAATGATTCCACGCAACCACATGCGTGATTTTAAACCCAGAGACTAAAATGCCAGCTTAAAAAAATCTTCCAATAAAATATCTTGCCTTAATTCACAAAAACCCATAAATAAACTATTAACGAACTTGTACATCGTACACCATCGTCAGTTCCTCGAAACCATAGACCATATTAAATCCCGAAGACGCGGAGCCGTCCCCATTCAAAACATTTACCCACTACCCCATTTTCCCAGTCTATAACGATGGAAATTTATTCGGCTCGTTAAGGTATAAGCGATTAAAAATTCAAATCGGAATCGTTTAGTCGGGCCACTTTGGATTCCGACCCGCTGCTGAGATCGGCTCGAAGATATCTCGGCTCGCCCGCATCGCAAAGGGGATATCTCATAAATCAAAACAGAAATGAAAAGCTCGAGATCTGAAAAATATGAACGCGGCCGTCGATTGACGGTATGACAACATTTTCGGTCTTAAATAGGGACCCCTGTCGGGTTTTATTTAATTGATTGTAGTGTTTTAGATATAATGGTGTTTTTTATTGTTTTAATATAATTATTTTTACACACGAATCATGGTTGTTGGCAGGAGAAATATTCAACCACCGGACATACAAATACACTGAGAATTAATTGATTAGTAATACTGACAAACAGTGAATAAGTTTAAATACCTGGAATCCTGGCTAACAATGGAACTTGACCTCGACTTGGAACTTAGATCACATATAGAACAGGCTAGATCATACATACATACATACTGCCATTACTCGCTGACGAGTATTTGACACGCATCAGAAGATGGTCACGCAAAGCGTTTTCTTTCATGAGCTTTTCTGTGACTCATTGCTTTGTTGCCTCTTTACTTTTTGGTTGTCGCTGTTAACTGAGTTTACAATTCTTCTCCATTGAGTTCTATTGTGAACTGCTTCTTCCCAATGATTCTGCATGTTAATCCCCTTTAAGTTTTCGTGGAAAATGTCCTTGATCCTTTTGAGTTGTCCACCCGGCCTCCTCTTACCGTCTACAAGCTCACCGTAAAAAATATTTTGGTATGCAGTTTTCTTGCATTCTGCCTACGTGACCAGCCCATCTTAAGCGGGATTTTGTAACCATGATTCCAATACTCTCGCAGTTAGCCTTTTCAAGGACCGATACGTTTGAAACATGATGGAACGAACCATTTGATTCTTAAGAGTTGTCTAAAGGACGGTCTACACTTGCTATATAACACTGCTATATAGCAAAGTTTTATAACATGTTACATGTTTTTAGTCATATTTAGCAAATTTCGCTGCTATATAACTTGCTAGATGTTATCCATTTGTAGTCGGTAAAGATCAAAAGATGTTGTACAACACTGCTATTGTAACATGAAACAATGCGTCCAGACTTGCTAAATTTCTAGTTTAGCCGCTCATATTTTCAGGGATGTACGCGACAGAATTTTAGTTGTTGGATTGTTTATTTACTGGTCAATAATATCGTAAGATCGAAAAAAACTGCGTCCAGTTGGCTTGGACATGACGATCGATGACATTCTGTAAAACTTGGAAAATAAGTTCGTCATAATAATGCTTTTATTTATTCACTATTCTAATAAACAATATGCATTCCTTCGGAAACTCTCTATTTATTTATTTGGTAATGCTAAAACACTCTATTTGAAAGTCGATTAGAGAAAACAGTATGATTCATTGGCAAGCGATGTAAATATTTGTGATCAGGTAAAATTGTGATGTAAGAGGAGGCTTAGCTCGGCAGGCGGCAGGTCAGTCAGTTGTTGATAGGCCGGCCGGCTGTGTAGTGTTGTGTTTTGTCACAGAGCTGACAAATGGAGGTTGCGAGTCTTTTGACTAATATAGTTGCAAGTCGTTTGACTGTAAGCCAACGGGGTCGTTTGACCACGGTAAGAAAACCTCTGTGACGTCCTGCCTTCGAGTTGGTCTTGAGAGTTCGAGGTCTCCATAATGTCTTCTCGATTGACGATGCGGCGTTGGGATGGTGAGCCACCCAAATAGCTTATTCGATTGGGATGCGAATCTGTTTAGCGGCAGAATTGCGTCCGGGGGAAGCCCCTATACTATTTCAGGTGACACTAGTTAGTTGTTAAAGATTATTAACCAATAGATCCAAATAATATTTGAATTAGATGGAAGATATGGAATGTCAGTGATGTCAGTGGCTAGGGGGCGGAGTACCCCCGGGTGAGTCTTACTATTTAACTATCAATTTTATCCAGATCAGTAAATGTTTGTTTTGTTATTTTCATGTACAATGAGAGAGTGCTTGCCAATGACCAACTAAAGGGATATTTGAGGTGAATTTGCATTGTGAGACCCGGTTGAGTAAGCCCCAAAAATAACGATTTTACAATTCCTTATATAATTTTCCATATAGAATGATAGCGATCTTCATTTCATAGCCATCGCTGACGTCATTTTTTTCGATCGTATGGTTCTTACATTAATGGAGTAGAGCCAAGAGCAGACTTGTCAAGTAATTAAGTTGTATAGAGATCATACAGTGTTATGGGGTATCCGTAGTCCCTCATTTCAAGTGAAATAAAGAAAAGTATTTGCATGAAGTATGTATTTGGAAAAAGAAAAAGTTTAGAAAAAAATGAGTTATCCGAGGCGTTATCTAATTGGTCAGCTCCAGAAGGAACAAAAGAAATGCAAATTGGGTACCGGTTTAGATGAAGTGGATAATTCAAAATGGTTATTTTTGCTTTTAAGTTATTAATAATGTTTTTAAAATACAGTAACACACCACGAGAACAGCCGAGGCAGGTATTGAAAAGGTAAGCTAATTGAGTTCAACTATATCTAGATCTTGCGGACTCAAAACTGCTTTTTTTCTCGACTTTCTTTCTCTTTCTTCAAAAGTAATTACGCACGCCGCTGCTGCGAGCAGAACCTCTTTCTCGTCAGAACGATTCATGATTACGAAAACTATAATGTGGACGGCTCCCGGTTTTTTAACATATTATAATATGTAGCTTGATAAATAGCAATGTTATATAACATGTTACTAAATGTGGACCCTCCTTAAGGTATCTCTGTTTCAACTTGTTTAATGCGTTCATGTGTCGGCGGTATGGCACCCAGCTTTCGGTCCCATTATTATTGCTCAGTGCACTGCAAGTTTCGTTTTTGAACGTTTTTTCACCGGCTAGATCAAGAGTTATTTAATAAAACGCCGTGTCTAGTCTACCGGTACCGATATTCGAATTAATCCCGGCAAAAATAGTGATGTTGGATTAACTTTATCTATGGATGTGAAACATGGCGACTCACTGAAAGAAATAAAAGGAAATTAGGGACAACAGAAATTTACGCGATTAGAAGAGCAATGAAAATTTCACGGATGGATAAAATCAGAAATGAAGACATTAGATGACAGATGGGAATAGAGGGAACAATAGTGAATGATATAGAACAAAAACAATTAATATAGTACGGCCACGTTCAGAGAATGCACAATTAAAGAATTCCAAAGCAAGTATTTCATTGGATACCACCTGGTAAACCCCTGGTATCACCGAAAGAGAGGACGTCCCAAGAAAACATGGATGGAAGGAATAAAAAGATCGATAAGCGAGAAAACCAGACCGAAGATCAATGGGAAAATCGCACAGGGTGGAAGTTAGGCATCGGACAATGTTGTAGGACGTTCTGACCCCAATTTATATATCAAAATAGTGACGTAAGCATATGACGTAAGAATCTACAGGTATTGAAAAAATCCCGGTAGAGATTATGCGCCACGAAACTTAAACTTAACCTAAAATCTGCTTATTTGATTTTTATTTGTTATCACAGCTAAAATAGGTATACATACATCAATCTTATTAATTAGTTTTAAGTTGCAACAGAGACACCTTAGACAACTCTTTATAATCACCATGCCTCAAACGTATCGGTCCTTGAAAAAGCTACCAGCGGGAGCGTTGAAGTTATGATTACAAAATACCGCTTAAGATGGGCAGGTCATGTATGCAGAATACAAGAAAACCACTTACCCAAATCTCTGCTTTACGGTGAGCTTGTAGATGGTAAGAGAAAACCGGATGGACAACTCAAAAGGTATAAGGATATTTTCCACGAAAACTTAAAGCGGATAAACATGCAGAATGAGTGTTAAGAAGCAGCGCATAATAGAACGCAATGGAGAAGAATTGTAAACTTAGTTAACAGCGACATTCAAAAACCAAAAATGCAACAAAGTATGACCTTGAAGACGTGACGCGCGACCTTGAATGACGGCCGCGAGACAGCCGAGGCACACGAGCTAGCGAGAGGATAAGTGATATCGGCACTGTTGCCACAGCCACCCCATTCAGGGTAGATCTATCCCTTTATAAAACATTTTAACCTCGCTATCGTGATAATCTACTCCGATGAAAAATAAGCTTGTGGCAACACTGGGTAACGAGGTGTGCCGTACGCGGCTAAGAAAATTATTATAATAAAGTTGATACTGTACCAACTTTGATGTGTACCAATATTATCTGGTTGTGCATTAGGAAGTAAATTTTCATGCATATTTTCATCGATAGGTTTGTAGCTTCTGAATAACGGTCTAGGTAAAACAGCTCATTTGCCAACTCAGAATTAGAGTTAGTAACTCGCATTTTCATTGGAGGACACTGTCATATTTATTACAAACCAATAATCAACGAGAATATTCGTATAATTTAATAAAATTACTGTAAATCGCTATAAATTAATTGTTTGTAATTTAATAGTCTAAGAGCTAGCAACGTTTTCGAGAAAGTATTTTAAGACGTCTGGCTCTTTGATATATCTTTTATTATGCTCTCTGGAGCAGCATGCAGGTCGTCTGGCTGCCGATACACGTTGCGTTCACTACTGCGCATCCAAAGAAGGTTCTCTATTCTTTACTTAGCGCTTTAAATTCTAGTATTGAATAAAAGTCGAGTAAGTCTCCATTAGCTCAGCGCGTAGAGCTTTCGCCTATGAAGCGAAGGTCAGTGGTTCGATACCGGCTGGGGTGCAACTTTTTTTTTTTTTCGTGTATATTCTGTATTAAATATTTGCTTTTTTATCACCAGAACGGATATCGTTTATGGGTTTATAATCCGTAGTGTATATAAGTAGAATTTGATACTTTCATTTGTTTTGAAGGATTATTGTAGTAATTAATTATTAGATAGGTATAGGATGGTCTGGCTGCCGCGCCGGTAGGTTGCGTTCATTACTGCGCATCACATGGGTACAGGGTGTCTCATTTTCCTGCGTTTTTTGGGATTTGAGATATCTGGGATTTCTCGTTTATGAGTGGAGATACATAAATAAATAATAAATAAATAAATAATAAATAAATAAATAATAAATAAATAAATGCCTTTATTGTCAAAAATTTTTTCAATTTGTAGACAAAGGTAAACTAACAAACAAAGTAGAAAAAAAACAAGGTACACAAACAAACAAACAAAAGATAATACAAAACATTATATAAATAATATTGTCAGTCTTATTGTTAAAATAAACATTTATAAATGTTTATAATGTCAAAGAACAAAAAATTTAAAATAATATTCAAAAATATTTAGCCAGTTTATAGCAAAATATCAATGACCTCTAAATAAATTAATTTCGATGTCATTAGTAAATATAGCAATAGCAAACATTAGACCAGTGTTTTCAAGATCAAATTCGATTTTCAATTCAAATATAATTCATTTACTTTACGGCGAAAAGCCTTGTCTAGTAAATAAGAGTTCAATTCTTTGCGAAATGAAAAAAATGATGTTATGGATTTGATTTCAAATGGCAGGTGATTGTGCATTTTTTTCGAGTTGTATAATATTGAACTTTTAACTAACTCTGAGCGTGTGGTAGGTAGATATGATAGTAGGTATGATCTTGCTCCACGTTCCTGAGTGGATAAGTGTGAGATGGCCTTTCTTGAGAAGCTGATACATGTTTACGTATTAGGCAAACGGATTCAAATATAAATAAGGAAGGAAGAGTCAATATTTTTATTTTTTTAAAAAGTCCCGGCAATGAGTTCTGCTGTATAATCCCAGTGAATATCGAACAGCTCTCTTCTGGAGCCTGAAAATGCGGTCAAATTGAGTCGCACAACACATACCCCAGAATGGAAGGGCATACCTGAGGTGCGACTCAAAAAGTGCATAATAAACAGTTTTAGCCACTGACAAGTTAAGCTCCTTAGAAACAGACCTTAATGCAAAACAGGCAGAGCTCAATTTTTCCGACAAAGCTTCCATATGTATGTCCCATTTCAGAGAATTGTCCACAACAAGCCCTAAGAATTTTACAGATTTGACGACGTCAATGGTGGTGTTGTTAAGTACAAAAAGCTGCAACGAGTTTTTATACGACAAAGCTTTAGTTTTAGAAATGTTGAAACTTAGGAGGTTCGAATTGCACCAAGATTTAATGGTGATTAAGTCATTTGATATAATCCTATGAAGTGCCGTGATGTCCTTGTTGCTCCAACTGATGCTAGTGTCATCCGCAAAAAGACATATTTTGCCACTGATGTTTATGTTAGCAATGTCGTTAATAAAAAGAAGAAACAAAATAGGGCTTAGTACTGAGCCTTGTGGTACTCCACATTCTATTGGCTTGCTAGAAGACAACGTGGTATCCACCCTCACAAGTTGACTTCTGTTGCTCAGATATGACTTAAACCATTCGAGAGATGATCCCCTGAACCCATAGTGCTGCAGTTTATTAATTAAGATCTTATGATTTACACAATCGAACGCCTTAGAAAAATCACAGAAAATTGTTGCTGTAGAATGATGGTTGTTTAGGCTGGAGTAAACTTTATTAAGGAGGGAAAACATAGTGTCATTTGTGGACTTGTTGCTTAGAAATCCAAATTGATATTCAGTAAGTATTTTGTACTTAAACAGAAAAGATACCAGCCTTCTTTTAACCAACCTTTCTAAGGATCTTAGATAGCGTTGGAAGGAGTGCAATTGGGCGATAGTTAGAAGCTTCATCTTTGTCTCCTCCTTTGTGCAGAGGAATGATTATTGCCGTCTTAAGACATTTTGGAAAAATACCATTTTGGAACGACATGTTTATTAAAGTTGTTAGGTGATTCAGAGTGCTTTCTGGCAGATTCGAAAACATTTTTAAAGTTAGCCCGTCGGTCCCAGAAGAGGATTTATTTTTGATGGTATTAATTGTACTGTGAAGCTCTTCAAGAACTACGGGCGAAAAAAGAAACTGTGTAAGTTTACATTATCATTAGAGAGATAAGAAAGTGGATCATGAGGAGGACATATGGTATTAGTTAAGTTTTTCGCTACATTTACAAAGTAATCAGTTTAGGTTCTCAGGCGAGATAGAGATATTGCTAGACGAAGAAGCTTTGTTTCTCAACTCATTCACACAGTAGACCATGTTTCTCTTAGCAACATTACCAGAATTGACTATTCTCCTATTATAATAAAGGTCCTTAGCGGCTCTTATAGTCTTATGATAAATTTTTCTGTATAATTTTACGTAATTGTGGAAGAAGAGACTGTCTGCGAATTTTTTAAGTGAGATAATGAACGTGCATGTTTTAGAAGATATGCGTAGACCTTTAGTGGTCCAAGGTTTATTATGCTTATTTTTTATAGGCCTAAGAGGAAAGGATTTGAACGCTAGACTGGTTAATGTTTTACGAAAATAGAAAATTCGGTGTCGACATCATAAGAGCTAGTATCCCAGTTGGTTGTTTTACATAAGTGGCTGAACTTTTGAGCATCCTTTTCTGAAAAAATACGACATAATTTTACGAGGAGCATTTTTGATTTTGGACTTTATCGAAAATTCAGTTAAAACTGCTTCATGATCAGAGAGACCTGAGCTAAAGACGTTGCAGGCGATGGAGTTAGGATCAAAAGATGATACAACATAGTCTATAGTACTAGAACTGGTATTGGATATTCTGGTAGGTGAGCCTACATGCATGGCCATTCCAAAAGAATCAAAAATGGACCGAAGAAACTCCTGAGCAGCACATACACCAAGAAAGTCAATATTAAAATCACCACACAAAATTAATTTGCTTTTCAAGGGCAGGGACTCAAGCAAGCTTAGTAGATTATGACAGAATAATTGCACGTCAGAGTCAGGTGTTCTATAAATACAAATAATGTAAAGGTCATAAGCATTATGGTGGACAATGGAAAATTCGAATACTTTTTCAGATAACAAATCATTGTACCTAGTTACCTCGGAAAAGTCGTTGTTTAAAGACATTATCATAGTACCTCCATGAGAAAAATTTGTTCTATCAAATCTGGCTACTGTGGTATAATTTTTAATAAACACAGGCTCATCAAAATTCAACCAGTGCTCAGTTATGGCAATGATATCTGGAAATTCAAGTTCTTCTAGTAAAAGATATAATTCATCTGTTTTATGTCTTAAGGACTGAATATTAATAAGGAATAGACCAAGCTTGCTATCGCTTAATTCTTCAGAGGGTGCTTGATCCTCTGTTCGCGTCAATTCAACTAAAAATTTTTACTCTTATTTGGGGAACCACTGGAATAATATTTGCCATGACTTTCCCTAATTTTTTGAAGTCGTAGAAGGCTCTCCGCAGAAAAGAATGACCTGAAAGCTGAAAGATCTGCATCAACTTCAGTTGAACCAATACCATAGGCGTTGTGGAAGCGGTAGTACAACTTACGCAAGGACTCCAGGTCACTAGGTAGCCCTTCTGATGCAAGCATCAATTTGATGCTGGTACTAGTGTGTCCTTCAAAACACACACTGGATGGTTGGTCGTGAAGATAGGCAAGGAATAGCCTAAGAGATTTCAAAATGGAGGGGTCCCTCAACCTGGCCAACACGTAACGTCCATTTACCGCATCTGAGTCCTGAGACAGCCGTACTATAGGTGGGGTCATCGGGTCCATAACTGCCAAACCATCTCTCTTCGCACTTCCCTGCACAATAATTTCTGGATTTTCCATCGCCAGGGACTTGCAAGCAGCTATAGCCTCCCTGTCAGACCCAATCTTAATAGTTCTTACCTCCCTTGGCATAGTTGCCAGTGGTGGGTCAAGTAGGTGAGGTAGCTTGCGGTTCTCAATGATGTTTATTTTGAGATTTTGAGCAGGTTCAACCGAAGAAGTAAACGAAGCTTGGCTTAAGGATGTTGAGGTTGAATCTATTATGGTTCCCGGCGGCCACATATTTATGTCCTTAAGCTGCACCAAGTGACACCTCTTTTGCACTCCAATTTTGAAATCGGAATGGGAACTGTCCTTATTTTTCAGCATTGGAAAGCATCTGATGAAGTCGGTGGTTCCTAGTTTTTCTTTAACATAGTGCGCAAGTTGATTCGCTGTGTAAGGAGGTGGAATTCTGGACACCACCACATAATTCCAGTCTTCTCTTATGGCGGCCTTAGGAGGTTGCGATGACACTATTTTGGGTGAAACTATTTTTTTTGGCGAATCTATAAAAGCTAAAGTACTATCTAAAGTACTATTTTGGTGATCTATAGGGCCCGTCTGCGTTGAAATGGATTTTTTCCGCTGCATATTATGATCTGTACAGGTCTTATCCCTTGTAACAAGCTTTTCCAATGTGAGCGACATTTGTTTAACGCTCTGCCTAAGGTCAGCCATTTCTCTTCGCTATTTCTTCCTTAGATGGGTCATGAACTTGACTTTAACAGATTCCATCATGGTTGTCCATTAAAATTGATGATAAATTGAAGGTGTCTTGCTTTATCTCATTTATGGACTTAAATAAAATTCTTGTGTGGTATCTGATATCCTGATATGTCATCAATTTTCTTCTTGAGTAAAATTTTCCACTTGGAATCGTGGTCACTCAGCATGTCATACATTTCAGTTATGACTGGAAAATGTCAATATTTTTTTAAACAGAACTTAGTGCTTCGATGATTTCTGGTTGGACCTGGTATTCTTGAAGCTGTGTAATTCTATCATGAACATATTTTAATGTAGGAGAATCGCAGACAGTGCAGAAAAATCTAACGTTGTGGTACTTTGTTGACATAGCACCTTTGTTGTTGCCTTATCCAGTCCTGTACAGGTCATACAAAACTTCTTCGACACTCTCCACTACAGCGAACCTTATAACTGTCCTTTTGGATTTTGGACAAGAGTCGCACTTAAATTCAGCCATAATAATGTAAATGATTAATAATATTAATAAAAGTCGATGACAGCTGAATAAAATTCGGAAGTATAAACAAGCTAAAACTCACGCACAGCGGAAACAAGTACGCCGAAAAATTATCAATTAATGTTGCAAAAAACTAACACAAGTAAACAAAGTCAAGTTTAAACGAACATTGAACTTTGAGTTGATTTCGGGTCAGGAACAAAAACAAGTCAAATCAAAACAAAACAAAACGTTCAATAACCGGCAGACAAAACGCACGATCGGTAACACAACCTTCTCGTACGACTGCTAAACTGTTGCTAAACTGATACAATGATGCGTTTTTTTTTTCACATTACTTTGCTAGTTTTTTTATGTAACTAAATATTCTACCCCTAGATTTGCTCATTTTCTACACATTAACATTAATCAATCTTGTTTAAAAAGTATTATTATTTTATTTAATTTAATTTAACCAGATAATTTTGTTTTCCATCGTTATCTTAACAAACTGAACTGAAAATAAACTTGTGTAGCTTTTAGATAACAATCTGTTAAAAAAGTATTATTAATAAAATGATTATTAAAATAATAAACAACAGCTGAAAAAAATATTTTGAACAAAGACAGGCAGAAATTACCTTCATAAAGCATTAAAATGTTAATTTTTATATGTTATGTTTAAATCTTTAAAATGAAATTATAAACGAGAAATCCCAAAAACGCACAAAAATGGGACACCCTGTACACATGTGATGCGCAGTAGTGAACGCAACCTAACTTATGCGGCAGCCAGACCATCTTAAACGTATCTAATAATTAATTACTACAATAATCCTTCAAAACAAATGAAAGTATCAAATTCTACTTATATACACTACGGATCATAAACCCATAAGCGCCATCCGTTCTGGTGATAAAAAAGCAAATATTTAATACTTTACTATCAGAATATAAACGAAAAAAAAAATAAAAAAGTTGCACCCCCAGCCGGTATCGAACCACTGACCTTCGATTCATAGGCGAAAGCTCTACGCGCCGAGCTAATGGAGACTTGCTCGATTTTTATTTAATACTAGAATTTAAAGCGCTAAGTAAAAAATAGAGGATCTTCTTTGGATGCGCAGTAGTGAACGCAACGGGTATCGGCAGCCAGACGGGCCTCATGCTGTTCCAGAGAGCATAATAAAAAATATATCACAGAGCCAGACGTCTTAAAATACTTGTTTTCCCGACGTTGCTAGCTCTCGTACTATAACTGTAATGTCTGTATTATTAATCCGGTAAATGATGAAGATAAACAATTGTGATTGATTAAAATTTAATTTTAAGATGAAACTTTTATTAACAACGTTCTGAGAATTCGAATAATGAATTGAATAATGACAACACAAGTGACATCTGTCTAAAAAGACAGCGATTTAGGCGACAAGTTGGTCGTGTAATTGTCATGTTAGAGTGACAATGTTGGTTTTGCAAAAAAATACATAGTCTATGAGTTTACTTACTGGTTGCCTAACGATTAACATTAATTTAAAAATAAATCCCCAATATGAATAACGAATAAAACATTTAAACCAAAACAGACCACAGACCACAGACCACACAACAAATCGTTGGCTAATAGCAGTTAGTAGTAGTCAGAGATATAGATCTAGTCGTATTTTGGTTTAATGGCCACAGTTGCCAGGACTATCCGGCCGGGTGATTTGAATTGAATTTTATTTTTTTATTACATTTTTTAACAAAAATAAAAAAAAAACATTATAAAATTATAAAGCTAGAATAATATACGGTTTTATATTAACTCTAATTTTTTGAAAGAATGAAAAGCATTCATAAAAAAATATATATCCTTCAAATCCTTCAATGTAATAGGTGTTAGTAAGAAGTTTCACTTCAAATATGCGCACATAGTGCACACACAATTTTTTTATGTGCCATTTTATGTCGAGTCTTCTTATGTTGAACAGACCGCTGTCTAACACCCATTCCTCTTTCCTGCAGTTTGCTGTTCAATATAACAGAGAGCGCTGCCATGAATATGTTGACTAGGAAAGGAGCTAAGACACATCCCTGTCTAATTCCTGTATTTGTCAGGAAGTGATTGCTCAATGATCCATGATGTGATACTCTTATTGACTTGTTGTCGTTATGAAGGTTTTTACACACTGTAAGATATTTGTTGAGTCCAAGGCTTTTGTTAGGTCAACAACAGGAACTGTTAAAAAGATCTTAAACATAATATCGAAAATTGGGGAGTATATTGAGGGATAAGTTTATTGGTAGTGAAACGGGTCAATAACGTAAGAAAATAATCATTATATTATTTTTCTATTGGAGAGAAACATTAAACTTATTTACGGTCAATCTAAATTTCCTGAAAATAATTAGCTGTATTATTTATTCTAGTATCTAGTAAGCAAATAGCAGTGCTTTTGTAGCTAAAGAGACTAATTAGTCCTTTATAAAAATTTAATTAAATCATGGATATTTGCTGCGTAAACAGTATCGGTAAACACGGGGCGTCCTGGCCTACAATATTCACTGTGTCAGTGTTATCTGTAAACATATATACAGCAAAAGGCGTAGTCAAATCAGGATTTAATTTAAGTGTTGACAATAACTACGCCTACTACCTTTGTTCAATTTAGTAGTTCCTTGTTTGTTGATTAAAATATCTCTCAAATTAAAGCCATTTTAAAAATTAGATGTAATTAAAAATAGAAATATAATTTACAGAGATGAATACATAAAACAAAGCCTGGTTAATTAGACCATATATAATGTAGAATGAGTGAGAGGGGGGGTTATCACTGCGACCTTTAAGATTAACGACCTTAACTCTTAACACAGTCCTATAACCCATCATAGATTTTCTTGTTGTACATCATAGATTTACTTGTTGTCTTCCTCACATTGGAGAGCCTTAGAGGTGGGAATTCTAGTTCCTCCAGAGGAATAGTTCCTTGAACTAGGTCTTTAGTTCACAATAGTTTCCCGTTGCTTGCAAATGGGTTTTGTTGTCAGTCAGAACTATTCACAGTATGATCTGTATAATTTTTATAATGTACAAAATATAACGAGACGTGTAATTGTGTATATTAAAAACATATAGGTAAGTTTTATTGCAGATAAAAAAAATAAAAAATAAACTCAAATCAGAAAACTATATCACAAATCAATTGGACCAAATATTACGAAAAATTGCATTTTTCCTCACTTCAAGCTTTTTATTTTTGTCTAAAGATTCAGAATATCTACTTCGTTTTATAAGATATTTCTTAATTTTAGGGACCTGAAGTGAAAGATTACCATAAAATATTTAAAGAACAAACTAAAAATCAAAAACAGTATCCATGACAATTTTCTGTGGTAATTACATCGGCTGTGGCAATAAACAAGGCCGAATATATCGTCGTCGCCTTGTTTTAAATATCGGATCTGCCAACTGAATAGATTCCCGTGAACTAGTCTTTTAATTAGTTCCTCTAGGTCCGAATCCGATAACATACGGCTGGCAGTCCCCACGCCTGTCTAGTTCCGTACGTAAACTAGTCTTCTATTTAGTTCCTCTAGTTCCGGATCCAATAACATACGGCTGGCAATCCCCACTCTTGCCTAGCATTGATCGCGCTGGCCGATCCATACGTAAACTAGTCTTTTTTTAGTTCCTCTAGGTCCGGATCGGATAGCATACGGCTAGCACTCCACACTCCTGTCTAGCATCGGGCTACGCGCGCTGGCCGATCCGTCACCATCGCATATTATTATTTATCGGTCACAGTCTCAATCCCGGAATAGGTCCTGAAGAACTAGTTCTTTGTGAAACCAGGAACTAGTTCCTTTCATTCCGGGGTCGGAATAGTTCGTTCACGAACTAGATACCTCTAGGCTCAGCAAGTAGGTGGTGTCTTTCCACTTTCTCCTCGGCAGAAAGACCGTGAAGGCCGCCTCTTTAGGGATGTTTTATCGGTTCACTGCAACCAGTCCCGGACCTTCCCAATTTTTAAGCTTAGGTGCGATTTCCAACAACCAATTCGCCGATTGTTGAGATACATAATCTATGAGTATGTATCATGCCCACCCCAGATGTATCCCCGCAAACCGCAGCTGACTCACATCTTGTAGATCGTAGTGTTGCGATCCGATCGCCACAACTTTGTCCAGTATCGTCTCTTCTAGAGCCGTTTGCTGGTCGGTGGTCAGTGCAAGCTCTGGATAATCCTTTGGGAGCACCGCCATTTTCACCTGTCCAGCAATAGCGGTAAAGCTGGTGATACGTCCCTGCTTGCCTCCCGGTGTTGGACTGCTTTCCATCCTGGCTTTTTTTGTCCTTGCCGGACCAGAGGTGAGAGGTTCTCGCTCCCTCTCTTGCCTTTTAGTGGAAATGGACCAGGCTGGTTTTTTTTCGATCATACGGTACTTTTTGCCTGATCTCCTTCAATTGTAATATTTACAGGAAGTACTCTATAAAGATTATTTTTTTTATATAAACAGTACGTCTGTTCGTTCTGTAGCTACGGGGTATCCGTGAGAGGGGAAACGATATTCTCTCCATGTTTTTCGTAAAAAATTAGACGACGCGTCGCATCCATAAAAATTCGACAAATTTGCAAGTAGCCAATAAAATGAGTGGGCGGAGCGATTTTCGGTGACGTACTCGTCAAGTCGACGTATAAAATACGACGTTGTTTATTTAAATGTTTTTGTCCGCATTCCTTTCATAGACACAGATCCAGCAGACGTACTGTAATTTATTAATAAGTTGTGTTTAAACAATTTTTAAATAAATATATAGTACAGTACGTCTGTCCGTTCTGTAGCTACGGGGTATCCGTGAGAGGGGAAACGATATTCTCTCGATGTTTTTCGTAAAAAAATAGACGACGCGTCCCATCAATAAAAATTCAACAAATTTGCAAGTAGCCAATAAAATGAGTGGGCGGAGCGATTTGCGGTGACGCACTCGTCAAATCGACGTATAAAATATATTGCTGTTTATTTAATTTTTTTTTGTCCGCATTCCTTTCATAGACACAGATCCAGCAGATGTACTGTACTAGTGATACAATATTCTTATATATTCAAAGATCCAGTAAAAAATCTCACCTAAGCCCCTTCAGTACTTTGTCTACCTTGACAAAATTCTTTTAATTTTCCTACTTTCCACGTTTCTCCAGCTTTTCTCGCCACGAGCCTATCAAAGGTCTTGATTCATGAATTATGAAGTGCAGAAACAGCTATTTCGAGCATCGAACCGTGCTGCGTCGTCACGTACACGGATCCTCAGTTTACGATTTTCAGCCAACTCGTATTAATAAATAATTCCGAATCCGATACGACTTATAAAGTTTTTAAATTGAGTTTTAAAATATCGTCGTTCCGATCTATTTTAATGCCGTCGTAAGTCACAATCGGGGAATGATCAAAACTTCGCAGAAAATATGAAAAAATATGACGAATATCGGGTGCGTCTCAAAAGTGGCTCACCTCCTTAACTTTTTATTTTTCCGATAAAAAAACGAGATTTGGTATAATGTTAGTACATGACATAAATTAGTATTAATTGACATACCTATTCAATTATTTTTTGGTCACTTCCCTGTTTGACCGGAAATGACAACAAGTTGTAATTTTTTAAATGACACTTTCGGTATATTTCTACCAGTGCCTTCTATTAAAAGATCAGCCTACGGGCGAGATTTATGACGTCACGCTAGTTAGATATAACGGATTAATAAATATGTTGTAGAATACATGGAAAACATAATCATTCCTCAGACTTTTGGTTTGTATTTTAAAAATGATATAGTTTACATGAAATATACATAATATACAGTTAATAACTACAACATATATACCTATTTATAGTAATAAATACTTTGGCAAATAAACTATAAACCATACAAATGCAGCAAATGTTTTACAATGTACAAATAATGTATAGGTACATAAGATAATGGGTAAAATGTAAATATATTTTAAATTTTGGGGTTTGAAAATCGATCTAATTTAACAAAAAACATTCAATATCTACTAATAGTGATGTATTATTATTTGCATTCAAAAAATTTATATGTATATTTTGCAAGTATCAATGTTCGAAAAATTATATTTACAAATAATACAATATTATCTAAAAAAAGGCGTCAGCGATGGCTATGAAATGAAGATCGCTGGCATTTTATATGTTAAATTATTCTAAAATTTTTGATTTTCTTGGAATTTAGGTTCGGGAAAAACGCTGATTGATTTTTCATTTGGTTTTCCATTATTTTTATTTGGTTTAAAAAAAACGTTTCGGCTAACTATAGCCTTCACAGTGTTGTGTCATATATTCTTGAACCTTGATTCTAAATATTCTAAATTTTTTGATTTTCTTGGAATTTAGGTTCGGGAAAAACGCTGATTGATTTTTCATTTGGTTTTTCATTATTTTATTTGGTTTAAAAAAAACGTTTCGGCTAACTATAGCCTTCACAGTGTTGTGTATGAGGAAAAATAGTGTCGAATATAATCCAAAAATTACATATACAATATAATTCACACCTCATAATGTTTACTGCAATTAATAAACTAATATAAACTTATCAAAAGATGATGACCACATATTTTTTAAAAATTATTATTCTTAACACTAAAATTATCTACATTGATCTATGGAGTACGCAGTAAACATTATGTGCGTGGTGTGAATATTTTATATGCAATTTTTGGATTATATTCGACACTATTTTTTTCATATGACACAACACTGATGGAGGCTATAATGTTAGCTGAACCGTTTTTTTAAAAACCAAATAAAAATAATGAAAACCAAATGAAAAATCAATCAGCGTTTTTCCCGAACCTAAATTCCAAGAAAATCAAAAATTTAGAATATTTAGAATCAAGGTTCAAGAATATCAAATTTTCCAAGATTGTAAAATTCTAGTTAATTATTTTATGTGTACAGTTATTTAGGGAATGTCATCGATGTTCATTTCCAAGCCAATCCAGGACGCCGATTTTTTCGATGATACGGTATAATTCTTACGTAAAATGTAAATAACATTAGACCAATTAAAACAAAGAAATATGAATTTCTTAGTATTTTTAGTAACACCTTTATTCTTAAAACTTAATTTTGTATTATTATGCAAATATACCAATTTTATTGTTATTTTATTCATATTGTATTCAGCCATCACTTAAATATTTGATATTAATTTGGTATTATAAATAATCAATACTATTCATTAAAAATTACTGAACAAATATATGTTATGCTTAACATACATTATATATTATCAAACAAAAACACATTCTTCTTTTAAACTGTATCAGTCTTGTCTTTACAAAAATCTTTTTAAAATTTGAACTCAAAATAATAATCTTTTTCTTGATCTTAATACACATATTCTTTATTTTTCCCTAGATCATAATACCTACTTACGTGTTTGAATCTATCGAAGCTGAACCAACAACACTTGGAGTGGAGATTCCACAATATGAATAAAATAAACATAGTTGTCTAGTTTTCATTAATACCATCATGGGAGAATATTATTTTTAAATTTATTAAAGATATTTTCAATAGAATTCTCTTGATTTATAATTCGTACCCACTTTTCTTGCTCTTCCGGACACTTTAGGCTGCCTAATATAACTATCCTTTCCACCAGGAACACAACAAAGATGAAGCATAGCACCAAAAACACACTCCACTTAAGCTTTATTGATGAATTGTTAGAGTCTTAAAAAACACACACAAAAATCACGATAAGTAAAAAATGTATGGGCACTTTTAGGTTAAATCACTTACACAACGTGTAATTTTTCAATTTTTCTATTTTTTTATGCGAAACCGAGAGTTACCATATATCTGGTAGTAGTTTATGTCACTTCAACACCAAAATAATTAGTTTTTTGCACTACAATAATAAATAATACCAAAAATCAAAGAGTTAAAACCAAAAATCAACCGACAAAATATGAAACGGAATCTAACCCAATATCTAAGTATGTACAGCTGATGAAGTAAACAAAAGTCCGCCCGCAGGCTGATCTTTTAATAGAAGGCACTGTTTCTACTTTATTCAATAGAAAATGACACTCTGAATAGAATGACATAACATAATGTGTCACCTTTTGACATTTTTGCATATGGTTTATTTGAAATTGTAACATGCGGTTCATAACGACAATTTGACTCGAAATACCAAACGTATGATACCAAATTACTCGCAAAAAAATGCTTTTTCCAAATATTGCTCATTAGCCATATTTGGAAAACACCTGAAAAAGCTACCCTTGAAAAAATTGAATAATAGTTAATGATAATTAAACAGGTTTAAACAGGAAACAACCGCTTTTGGAGTGCTTTGAACCGCTTTTTAGCTTAAAACAACAGACCTGTCCATTTTTTGTTCAAACCCGTTTATATCTGTTGTAAAGCAGTTGTTTCCTGCTTCTAAACATGCGTTTATTAGTCTATTTTACATGTTCTTGGCTAATTTACGCGTATGCGCAATGCGTGGACGCCGGGCGGCTGCCGCAGAATCGGCCATCTCCCTACTACTTGCTGTACAAAGTTTCATTTTATTTCTTCGATTTTTTCCAAATAATTTCTAAAATAATGTCAATATTTGGATGAAAATTTGTGTCTGGGAGTTTTTTGACATGGGAAATTTGATGTTAATACTACTGGTAGAGGGCGCCACCTACATATTTTTTAACTGGTTTGAAGAGTAATAACTTTTCATCAATACCTGTATAAAACTAGTAAGTAAAAAATATACATTTACGAAGTTTTTGACGTAAAAAATGTCTCTTGGTAAAAATCGCTACCAGTAATGGTTCTCGAGATACCTATTTGGAATCGAAATTATCAATACCCTTCATCATTGACATAAACTGTCGACTAAATAGTTATTAGACTGAAATCATAAATTTGAAATGTTTTTGTGCCAAAAGTTTAACAGAAACTGTTTTTTGGTTTGGTTTGTATGTTTTTTGGTTGGGTGAATGACTTATGAATGCGACTTTGGTTGGGTGAATGACTTATGATTGCGAATCCTGGACACTTAAAATGGACATTATAAGGAAACTGCAGGTCACACAAAGCTTAATGGAACTAAATATGCTGGGAATAACAGAGAGAGACCGTAAACGAATAGAGTGGATACGACAAAAGACCCAGGTAATAGATGTCATCCACAGAGTCAAATTCCTCAACTCAAATGGCAATGGGCAGGACACCTGGCAAGAAGAACGGACAACAGATGGACTACAAAAATTACAGCATGGTACCCACAAGGAATTAAGAGACCTAGAAGAAGACCGAACCTGAAATGGGACCATAACATTAGGAAATTAGCAGCGATAACTTGGGCTCGCATAGCCAACAATAGATAACAATGGGCCCAACTACAAAAAGGGTATGTGTGGGGCTACACCATAATTGGAAATGGCTGAATAAGCTTAAAATTATGATGCTGATGATGAAATAAACATAGTAACTTTTACTTTCCAAATTTCATTCGAATCGCTAAAAGCACATGGAAGAAGATGATAATAAATCGAAAAAAAAAATGAAGACGTTAACCTCCTATAGCTACGAAACAAAGCAGAATCGGGCACATGTTAATATGAGAAATAAATCGTATTTTCACGGTGGAATCTCCCCACGAGAGACGGCACGTTTTTTGAAACACCCTCTATACAGGGTGGCGCCTCTCATACGCCGCGGAAGCTCCATGGAAAACGGTAGTTTATATCGAAATAAAATCTTGTCAGCATATGTAGATTAACTGAAAGCGTTTTATAAAAATATATAGAATTATACAGGGTGTCCCCAAAAAAAGTTACACATCAAAGTTGTGTATTTTCTAATGGAACACCCTATATATTAATTGATTTTCTGATTCTAGGCAAAAAATAAAGGTGTGTTTTATTAAAGAAGCATATACCTAAAATCTAAGGATTGTAACATATTTTACATTTTGTGAAAATGAAGAGTAAATTTTAAATTTCGATAACAGCTACCTAAATTTTAGTTGACCTTGTATAGCCTGATATTTAGTTACAGTAACTATTGTATTTAACTATTTAGTTACAGTAACTATGTAACCAAATTGAAATTTGACCCGAAAAGTTATACAGGGTGAGACAAAATTAGAATGGAACATTAGTCACCTTTAAAAGCAAGTTACTCCTTTATTTTAAATGGAACACGCTGATGAGTATATTTTTCCGGTGTTCAATGGGGAATTTATATATCTTCAAAATATTATTAAGGTTGCCTACTCCTCAGACAAAGATTTTTCTAGATATTTTAATTTTTATGATTTTGAGTCAGTAGATTTTCATTATTTGAAAAAGTCTAGGTGGCTGTGATATTTATACCTTTTGTTAATTTAACAAAAATTAAAGAATGCAGAGTAAAATACTTAACGGTAATAAAAAGATCCACGTTTAAAACATATTTTAATTATTTTAGAATTAAAACTAGATATAAACCTATAATTATGTGACAAAAATTAGCTAGATGAAATCAAATGCTCAAAATGCTTCCTTTCCTGTTAACTGCATAAAATGATTGTCTTTTCATTTTAAAAGGTATATGTGGAGTTCTACCTCGAAAAGCAGCTACAATAATTTCTCTCATGTCGTCGACAATAGTTGGTTGAGTTTTGTAAACACTGTCTTTAACATACCCCATAAAAAAAAACAGACTAGATAAAATCAGGAGCATTTAGATATTCTATTAATTGGCGAATCCACACTGCATTCACTAACTAATAGAATCATATCAATTCTCTCTGATGTAGGATGATTGCATTTTTGGCAAATTTCTGAGATTTTTTTTTTGTTTTAACTGACACAAAATGATAACTAGTTATTAAAGTTGGACTAATTAGACAGCAATGTTGAAGTAAGGTCAGACACATGTTACAGCCACCTAGATTTTATCAAATAAGAAGGATCAAATCATGTAAATGAAAATATCTAGGAAAATTTTTGTTTGAGAGGTAGGCAACCTTAATAGTATTTTGAAGAGAAATGAATTCTCCATTGAATATCGGAATAATATACTGGGTGTTCCATTTAAAATAAAGAGTAACATGCTTTTAAAGGTGACTAATATTCAATATTAATTTTGTCTCACCCTTTGGACCAAGTTTTAATTTGATTTAAAGTAAAATAGTTAATTTAACTACCCATTAGGCTATACCGGGAAAATTCCAATTTAGGTAGCTTTTATTGTAATTTAAAAATTGTTCTTTATTTCTAGAAAATGTTAACTATGTCAAAAACCTTACATTTTAGTCATATAATTCTCTTATAAAACTCACCTTTATTTTTCTCCCAGAATCCGAAAGTAAATTAATATATAGGGTGTTCCATTACAAAAAACACAACTTTGATATGTAACTTTTTTTGGGGACACCCTGTAGAACTCTATATTTTTAGAAAGTGCTCTAAATTAACCTACATATGCTCACAAAATTTAATTTCAATACAAACTGTCGTTCTCCTAGGAGCCTCCGCGGCGTATGAGAGGCGCCACCCTGTATTACCGCACCAGAGCCGATCGATACAGCAGCTAAATGAAAATAAAATTTGACGTGCGACATTCTGATTCAATTTTAAAATCCAGACATTCAAACGACAATGTGGAATGACATTGAGAGATTAAAATGTCAAAATTTGAAAAATCAAATCTTGACATTCAATCTGTGCTCTTATCATTTCCGATTTTTCTACACCACTTTAATAATATCCTTATACTAGACTTACTGCTATTGTTTATCTGCTCAATATTTAACAATAAGTGTCGTCTAATTATAAAATGAATTTAATTATTAATGATAAGATATTAAATCGAACGAGCTATTAAAAAAAGTCAATTGCATAAAACCCTCTGAAAAATCAAAGAAAAGCGAAATTTCTTTATTTCTATCTCCCTAAAAGCTCACCCTATCGAACGCCTCCATAAAAAGAATTCAATGATGCTCGAGTTAAAACGTTTATTTCCCCTTCGACCGCGAATAGACACTATGGAAATAAAGTTTTTCAAACAAACACTTTTATTGACGTTGTAAAAAATCTATTAAATCGCCATAAATTATTCGGCGAATGGTAAAGACCTTTTGTGTATCGATAAGGGCGAAGAAAGACTGTGACGTTGCGACATAGGAATGGGGATAGAAAAATTGGAAAATATGTCGATATATTTGACACTGTGAATATATCAAAAACTGGAGCAGTATTTGTGTTCAAAATTTAATCAAATATATAGTTTTTCTCCGGATTGTCTTTACAAGAGCATAAACTTTTTTATTATTAACTTTTTGAGAAAAATGCAGTATTCATAAAAGTTTTACTTGATCTAAAATAGTTAATCCCATTATACTTTTCCAAATATCCATACCGTTATAGAGAAAAATTATTTTTTTTAATTAAATAACACGAACTTAAAGTTGATATCCTAAAAATTCTTTAACTATATTTTCATATTATTGTTTTCTTTTTTTCCATAACAAGGGACCGTCCTCTGCCGGAAACACTGCGACCTATGAGGCCTATTGTGTTTGTCCCCTTTCTATATCTGCACCCATTCTCCTATCCCTGTGCCCTGCACTAACTTATACAGGTCCTTGATAGGATGGGAGCATAGTCCCTCCGGTTCTAGCCTAGCTTTCCCAAATAAAAAGTCTCGCTTGCGATCCAGAGCCTCGCAGTGACATATTATGTGCTCCGCTGTTTCAGGATCTTTATCGCAGAGTCTGCAGCAAAGACTTCCTTGATACAGGTTGAGCTTGTTCAGGTAACACTTGACATCCATGTGTCCTGTCAAGAGGCCTGTTGTAATCCGTACTTATTCCTGCTAAGCATTAGCAATTCTTTTGCGATTTTAGAGCTAGGTCCTTGAATAAAAGCCTTGCTGTGCCTGTGCCCCTGTCTGTTTTTCCAGTGGACATTGATTTCCATGGCATTTCCTGCTTTCCTCTGATCCAGAGTTTTAGTGCACCACGGGCCATACATTTGGGTATACCCAGTACTGCTAGCTCATCGGCTTTTTCGTTTGCCTTGGATGCCGCTGTGGCCCGGCACCCAGAATAATTTAATTATGTTCCTTCGTGCCAGAGCTCCCAGTTCACCTAGGCATTCCCAGACGAGTCACGACGATACCTTTGGGCTCATAAGCGCCCTGAAGTCTGAGCATATATTGATGAGCTTACCTGAATAAGCTCTTCTATTGTTTTTTCTCGCACATTGTAGAATGGTGAAAATTTATTCCTGGAATACGGTTGAGTGCGTTTACCCAAGGAAAAGGATAGGCTTATCCTTGGTCTTTCCCCAAATACTCCAGCTGCTGTTCCTGTCTTCGACCCGTCTGTATACCAAGTTAGTTCATCCTGAAGGAATGTTTTATCTGTCTACATTTCTCGATCCATTTTGTTCACCTCGAATGATTTGTGGTTAGGTTAGGTTAAAGAGGGGTCATTTGGTCCGATTTGGAGTAGAGGGTAGAAGTCCCCTGATAGAATCTCCCATCATTAACTGTCCTGCTGTCCCATTTTCCAAAGACAAGACGCTTTATTGTCGATAGACTCCCATTCTTGCCTCCGCCTGAATCACTATGTGAAGAGGCGGAAGGTCCAGAAGCGCCTCCATTGATGCAGTGGGCGTTGATTTCATCGCCCCTGTTATGCTCAGACAAGCAAGTCTTTGCACCTTGCTGAAGCTGAGCATTGTTGTTTGTTGCATTATCTTAGGCCACTTACCAAGGATGCATATGTTACTGAAGGCCTCACCACTCCAGTGTACAGCCAGTGCACCATCTGTGGTCTGAGGCCCCAGATTTTTCCATGACTACCGCTAGTGTAGTCACCGCCCTCCTTGTGACATTTTCCAAATGTCGGTTCCAGGTCAGTTTGGTATCCAGCATGATTCCTAGATACTTGACCTCCTCCGAGAGAGGAAACTCACCACCTCAGAGTCTTATAGGTTCTAGTCCCTCCAAAATTCTTCGCTTGGTGAAGGGGATTATTACGGTCTTTTGTAGGACTAATATTTAGTCCCTCCCGTGTCACCCATGATTCCACAATCTTCAGGGCCCTTTGCATTCGCTCTCTTACTGTTGTGTTAAACTTACCTCTGACTAACACGACCAAATCGTCTGCATATCCCAGAGTGTTAAAACCAGCCCTGTTGAGACTATCAAGCAATCCGTCAATAACGAGATTTTACAGCAGAGGGGAGAGAACTCCCTCCTGCCGGCATCCTCCCGCCACCCGGACTGCAACAGTCTTATTTAATAGGGTGGTATATGCCAATCGACTTTTATATCCACCTACAGCAGGTCTTCTCTAATCCGAGGATCCTTGTAGCTCTCGTCAGTGACTGTAATGAGGTGTTATCAAACGACCCTTCTATGTCGAGAAATGCCCCTAAAAGCACTTCTGTTGTTTCGAACGTCGACTCCACTTTGCTTACTAGCTGATGGAGTGCCGATTCGGTTGATCGTCCTGCTGTGAAGGCATGCTGGTCTTGGTGTTATTGTTTCCTTAAAACGGTATAGAAATTTGGAAAAGTAAAAACGGGACCATTTTAAAACAAGCAGAATCTTTTATAAAGAACGAGAGAAGAAATCATAATATCTTGATAACATGGCAATATAGGTGTAGATTTAATTTAGAAGAACGAAAAACAAAGAATTTTTTTTCTAATTTTCAATGCAAAATATCTCGGATATTTTGGACTCATTCGGAAAACGGTAAAAAGAAAATATATGTATATTTTATCGTGATCTACCACCCCGAAAATATGTGTAACTTATGTACCTTAATTATTGTTAAAAAATATATAAAAACTAAAAATACATTTCTGAAACCATTCAAAATAATTCCCTTTTTGTGATATAAAAAGTATATATTCCGTCTATTTTCTTCATATTATTTTTTACCTTCAAAAATATCGAAGAAAGAAAAATTACCATCGAAATGAGAAGATTTATATTTGAAATATGTTTGTGCTTCTATAGTTACACGAGCTTATTTTCTACGTTCACTCGCAGAAGAATTTTTCCAGTGTCTGTGTTATTTTTTCGGGATAGAGTTCAATATCCTAACATCGACCTTTGTAAGAACTGAATGTATGTACAATGTACAGGGTTGGTCAAATTCGACGCTTGTAAATGGAAACATCCTTTTCTATAGGAGATAGACAAAAACTAATATCGGTGTCTGGAGCTCAATTTTTGTCAAAAACATGATGGTGAAAACCGCATATCGATATCTGTTACCGTTTCGAAGTTACCCTTGGTCTTTCCCTTTTTTTTTTCGTTTTTCAAAAATATGCATTTTTAACAAATCGCTGTAACTTTTTTGCTATGGAAAATTTTGTATTTTTATGAAAACATTTTCAAAGTACCTTTTTACGTAGAATTTAATGGTTTAAGTATAATTCTTTTAAAATTAATAATTTACGAATTATAAACAGAATTTTTTTTATTTTTTGTATGGGACACCCTGTATATTTTTAATTTATTGAAAAGAATTTAAAATTAGCTTTCCAAAAATATAACACACTTGATATTTTGCTCGATTCCTCTTGGAGATATAGAGTATATAAAAATTCGCCCGCTTTAAATTAGTAGGCTTTAAACGGCTGTGATTCAAAAAAATTCTAGCTGTGAGCATCAATTAAAACGAAAATAATATTTGCAATGAGAGTTGCAGAATTTTATAATAATTTAAAATATATTTAACCAACATCAACACATTTAAACTATATCTAATAACAATAAAATTAAATAGCAAACCAAGACATGAGATTTTGCTACAGGTGTTCGACATATCGACCGTCTTCTGTTGTGGACAGACGGGGCCATTTTTGAACATTTCTCGCGGAATTCATTAACTCAGTGGGGGTGAAAGATACCCCCTCATAACAGCTAAGTATTTCTAATTCTTGTCTAGATTATACGGAGGAATAAAAATCCTTGATTCTTCCGCAAATATATCCATAGAATTAGATCCATGGGCACTAAGTCAGGCGGCCTCGACGGCCAACGGCTGGGATCTTGGTTAGCTATTAAATTATTCTTGAAATTGGCTGCAAAAATTTGCTGATAACTTCAGCGTCCTGAGGCGGTGCGTCGCGTCGTTTTGCTGGAAAAATATGTTTTCGAGTTCCATTAAGGGCATATCATCAATAAGGGGTCCAAAGCCTACTAGCTAAAAGTGGCGAACTTTCAATAATTCTGTATTTCGAAGGGGATTATAACGAAATATCAAGTGTGCTATATTTTTGGAAAGATAATTTTAAAGTCATTTCAGTTTATTAAAAATATAGAGGGTAAATCAATTTTTCTGTTGATAACTCTTAAATTATTAATTTTAAAAAAATTATACTTAAACCATTAAATTCTACGTAAAAAGGTGCTTTGGAAATGTTTTCATAGAAATACAAAATTTTCCATAGCAAAAAAGTTACAGCGATTTGTTAAAAATCTGACATCAATGGGACTGATACCAATAAATTTGAAAAATTCTCTGGAAGATATTGGAATTCAATACAAGACTTACCGTAAAATGCAAAAGTCGGTAATACTTGACGCAACCAACATCGTCAGGTCTTTCTTAGAGTAGTAGAAATGGGCTACCATCCTGCAATCACACGCCGATGGTAGTTGCAACACACGGTTTCAAAGTAGAAACCTGCCAAAAAAAAAATATATATAATTGCTTTATAAATAATAAAATCGACTAAATCAGGTAAACAGATTTTGTATCCTTTATCTAGAAAATATAAAATTATTGTTTGGTCTAGTAAGCAGTTGGTTGTTTATTTATTTTTAATCGAGTTTTTAAACGAAACAAAAATATATGTATTTTGTTATGATTACATATTTATTTCTGCATAAAACATTTGCAGTGTTTAAATCAAATCTGTTTCTTCTATTTGAATTCAATTTCACTTTTACATAAAAAAATCCGGGCACAATGTCTTTTCCGATTTGTATACTGTGAGTAAATACAACTATACAGGGTGGCCCATCGAAAACGTTCCGCAAGGCATAAGGGCCAGGGTATTTATTTTTTCAAAACATCCAAAAACACGTCAATTTTGTTTGTGAGGGGACAACTTTTTGCCCCATAAATGATCGCAAAATATTCAACCCTCTAAGCGGGGGTGTCATCCCCCAACTTTTTTCAAATGGGAAGGGGGGTCAAGTGGCGCCGCAATGAAAAGAGCTTTCTATTCTCTATATTTCCTCTTTTGAAAATCGGTCGAGTCATTGAGAAAATATGAAGGATTGAAATTTGAAAAGTTTATTTAAACATTTTTCAGAGTAAATGCTTAAATAAGGATAAATTCCTTCGATTTTCCCTCTGCCTCTTTTTATTCATAACGGAACAAGTTTCGAGAAATTTTGCTACTAACTGTGCGCAACCCCACTGCCACATTCACTATTTTTAAAATAAAGTCCGATTATTTCCACTTTTTCTGCAAGTGAGTATACCATAATTGTTAAAAAGTTTAACGATATTGAGAAGAACTTCAACGCACAAGTCACAGAACAGCTATCTAGCAACTACCGCACCTGATTGTTCAACATCTGTAGTGTATAAATATTATTACACTCTGTACATAATAGTTTAGATATAAGTATTTCTTAAGTTAAGTTAATTAAGGCCAGTTATATTATATGTTTAGAATTAGCTGTTTATATAATATTAGGAACGCAACTATGCATTATTGGATGTCGCGCGATATGCTAATTAGGGTTAATCGAATTCAATTACTATTAAGATTTACACAAGAACCGATTGTACTAGTTATTCGAAATAAAGTTGTTTTTTATATAGTCTTAGAGTTTCCTTCAGAGCATGTAATTGCGAACCCAAATAAGAACATTACATGACGACTTTGCCATAAAAGAATTGGGAATAATCAATCCAAAGAAGAAGTTTGGTTAGAACAGTGGTGGCGTTAGCAATGTAGTTTTCAAATATGGATACCCCAACCCAAACCAAACCAAAACAAAAGTTCAAGAAGGCGTTGGAGAGGAAAATAAGATCCGAAATTAGAAGAAGTCTAAAAACTAGTTTAGTTAAGGAATGGCATACGGGGTTAGTTCTAGATAATTTTAGTTTATTCGATTTATTTTTTTTATATCTATTCGATTGAGTAGATATTAAGAATAGTAGTGTTAAAAATATTGAAAATATGAGTGAAAAATTTGATTTACGCACAGCAGCGTCGTTGTTACCCTCTATGAATGGGTCTGAGGAGGCTACTAAACAATTAATTGACGCCATCGAATTATATAGCGAACTTTTAGATCAATCCAGTAAACCTTTGCTAGTTAAATATATTTTAAAGGCCAAATTATACCATGATAGTAAGACCGATGATTACTTATGGAGCAGTTGCCTGGTACACAAAACTAGAGCAACGGACGGCAAGGCTAAACCTATGCAAAGTCCAGAGACTAGCATGCGTTTGCATCACAGGAGCCATGAGAACCTGTCCAACAGCAGCAATGGAGGTCATTCTAGATCTAACACCACTGCACATTGTCATTGGTAGATATGCCAATGCGACAATGATTAGAATGGTCACTAACGGAATTAGTACTGGGAGAATTGTCAGATCAGGGGCTTGGAACACCCTCATAAAGGAAATACCACTCCTGCAACTCCCAGTGGACGATATGCCAAGAACGTACAACTTTGAGAAACATCTCAATGTAGTATTGAGCAATAAAAGGATTGAAGAGCGATACGCTTGCCCAGCAGTTAAAAGACCATACCATAACTTGGTATACTGATGCTTCCAAAACCAATACGGGAACAGGGATCGGAGTGTTTGGACCGAGAGCTAAATACTCCGAACCAATGGGCACTTACCCTAGTATCCTACAGGCAGAAATCTACGCTATCGAAAGATGCGTACAACTTATCTTAGATAGCAACTATCGGAAACAAGAAACAGCCATCTTGTCTGATAGTCAAGCAGCGTTAAAAGCGATCAACTCAGTATCGATCAATTCGAAATTGGTCAAAGAATGCATAGAGAAGCTGAATAAATTAGGCAAAGAAAACAAAGTCCTCCTACTCTGGGTGCCTGCTCACCAAGGGATAGAAGGCAATGAAAAAGCAAATAATCTAGCTAGGAAAGGAGCGAACACTCCACTAACTGGACCAGAACCGTTCTGCTTTCCAAGTGGTAACCAACTCAAGGCGGAACTCAAGAACTTGGAAGATTCCATCCGCAACCTGGAATGGAAATCTTGCAACGGTGTAAGACACTCGAAGAAGTTTCTGAGGGCTTATGATCAAGAAAAATCACAGATCTTCCTGGGTTTAAGTAAGAACAAGAATCTTCGGATTATCACGGGGTTTTTAACAGGACACTGTCTCCTCAATGAACACCTCAGTAGATTGAAACTAAGAAGAAACGGCGAATGCAGATTCTGTGGGGAAGATGGGGAGACACCAGTACACCTTATCACTGAGTGCGCCGAGACGACAACCATTCGTGCCATAAATTTTGGTACGACTGATATTGGAGATGGAGAACTACCCTCCATAAAACCGTCCCAGATACTGGCTTTTGTCAAAGCCCTGGGACTGTATGATGAGTTATGACTCAAGAAAGGGGGACACAATGGATCTGTAAGGTCGCAGTGATTAACCTCCCTCCCACTCATTCTTCATTCTAAAAAGGCCAAATTAAACCAAAACGCTAAGTGCAAGTTAAATAAAGCTTATAATAGTGTTGTTGATTTAATTGAAGACATGAAACGTCGGTGGCAAGTGAAAAAATGCGTAAACATCTAGAAATAATAAGAAAAAACAGCAAATTGGTCGAAGGAATTTATCCTTCCATTTACTCTGATAAATGTTTAAATAAACTTTTCAAATTTCAATCCTTCATATTTTCTCAATGACTCGACCGATTTTCAAAAACGAAGCGGGAAAGTAGAGAGAATAGAAAGCCCTTTTCATTGCGGTAGCACTTGACCCCCCTTTCCATTTGAAAAAAATTGGGGGATGACACCCCCGCCTAGAGGGTTGAAGATTATACAATAATTTTTGGGGCAAAAGTTGTCCCCGTCACAAACAAAATTGACGTGTTTTTGACTTTTCTGAAAAAAAATTACCCTGGCCGTTATGCCTTGCGGAACGTTTTCAATGGGCCACCCTGTAGAATTTTTAGAATTTTCGATTCTGTAATGCATCTCAAAGGTAACAGACCTCCCTGTATATATTATGACCCATAATTAAGAAATAGAGATCCAAAAGTCTGTGCATTGAATATAGTATTTCAAAGAAATAATCGGCAGATAAAAACTAATAATTATGTGCACATATTTGAACTGATACTTCTTACTAACAGGTATTAAATTGAAGGATTTGAAGGATATATTTGAAAAAGTTTAGTTTGAAATATTGAAAAAGTTACAAATTAAAAATTAATAAATCATTTGATTAACTTTCACAAAATTTGTATTAAAATGACCGTCTGTCCATCTGAGGACTCCCTATCGGGTACCTCTATCCACGTGCCGGGTTTGGTTCCAATCGACTCATAATTAAGAAAAATCCTGATGATTTCATCCATTTAGAGGCATCGGTTCGAAACGTCCAGGGCGTCGTCCTGTAGCCCGTCCCCAATTATACCAAAATCGATCTCGATTGGTGTAATCGAGATCGATCACAGTTTTCTTTAATATTAATAATTAATTTAATTTTTTAAAATTATTAATTTTTATGTCAAAACTGTCACAGCCGGGACCCCATTACGCCACACGCCGCGCCGCGCCACGTCATTAAAGATATATGCGTATGTTTTTCCATTTGTGTATTGGGTATACACTGGGCAACACGCCACCCCACGTCACACCATCCCACGCTACCACACGTGTGATGGGCGATTCGTCTGTCCCAGATCTTATATGTACATTCTTTCCCACGTCCCAACGCGTGGGCACGTGGGATAGCGTGGCGTGGCATGGCGTGTGACCTAATGGGGTCCCGGCATGACATGTATCGTACACGGTCAAGTTGGCCTTGCTCCAAGATATCGACATACCAAATTTCATTTCGATCCTCTCTATCTAAGCCGTAGGTTGTGCTGTCCTTACCGTTTTTCCTGTCGCGTGTCGAGTCGTATCGCGTGTCGAGTCACGGCTTTGAATTTTTACTCCCAGCGCCCGTAAAGAAGTTATACTTCAAAAATTTACAGGTGAAAAGTCAAACACTCAGTCAAAACTCGAACACTCGTCACTCAGTCATGGGTTACCTTTGGCGTGGTGAAATTTTTTACCGGTTATGGCGTTCTGGGGTCCGATGAACCCCAATTTTCTTTTCCATTTAATAATAAATTGTGAAGAGATTTTATAAAAATTTCGTTAATTTTGACACTGTTTACAATATATTCAAACTTGTGAACAAACAATTTTCAATAAATTTTTTTGGAATTTTTGATAACAGAAATATAATTTGGCTAAGAAACCCATAGAAATTAAAAACGTATATACAGGGTGCTACAAATTGGAGGTACGAGCATTGGTATCTCGGTAACCATAATAGATACGAACATGCGTAGATACATAAATTGATCACTATACTAAGATGCCACAAAAAAAGTTTTAAAAATTTCGAAGATTGCTGACAAGGACACTGCTTTCAAGGATTTCAGGAGACAGAATTTTTTCAAAACCTCAAATAAAAAATGCAGGTCCCTATTTAAAAAAATTAAGTTGGCCTATGTATCTCACGAATTAACAGCTAATTTGAAAATCTAAAAAACTATCAGGTGACCCTGATAAAGTGACCATGAGAATCTTGGCGTTGTGGTGCCACACAGACCCCAACTGAACTTTACCCCCCACTGTTAGGAACAATACTTGATAAAAACAAGTATCCCTTTAACAGTTTCATATGAGTACCCTAAATTAAAGGTAAATGGCGCTGCTGAGGCCTAAATGTTAAACGTAAAAATTTTACAGGTGTTTAAATGGGACTTGGCCGCTAGACCTCACCACGCCGGTTAAGGGAATGAATAGAACTATTTGTTCTAGACTATTGTCACGTTTTTTATTTCAATGAGTTAAACAAATAATTTCGTGTCGATAACAAACAGGCATTTTTAACGCGATCGCAAATAAATAGCAGCCGGGCATTTTGTATAAAATTCCTCTAGCGCTGTCGACGGCTCGCTTGTTCACGTTTTGTTTCTAAACGGGTGATAAATTTTCCGTATTTTTTATCCCAGCAGGCTTCGGGCGCATTAATTTTTAAGGGTTTCGGTTCAGTCGTAAAAACTCCAGTTATTCTAATAAGTTAATTTGGGATTTTTACTGTCGGCTTAATACCGAGATCCTATTAAACTTTTAGTACCATTTTCCTTTTGTTATGTATATGAATGTCTGATTCGGAGTTTCTAAATCTTGCGAGCTGTGTGAATTCTAAGAAAAGTTTTGCTTTTAATTGTAATTAATTCTTATACAGAGTGGGTCTTAAATAAGTGCAAATATTTTCAGAGCTTGTAGATCTCTAAAAGTAACTCTCTTAAGTAAAAAAGTTTGTATAAAAATGTATGTCTTAAAATGTTTAATCTAAAAAGTGTAATGTGCTTCCGAGATCCAGAGTGTAGAAGTTTCATTTTCATTTCGATTTTGTCCAAATAATTTCTGAAGTAACATGAATATTTGGATGAAAATTAGTTCCTAAGAGTTTTTTGACATGAAAATTTTTGATTTTGATGTCAATATGACTGCTACTTGTAGAGGGCGCCACCTACATATTTTTAAACTGGTTTGACAAGTAATAACTTTTCGTCCGTACCTGTATAAAACTACCGAGTAAAAAAATACAAATATAATACGTTTTTTACATAAAAAAATCTCTTATTGAAAATTGCTACCAGTAATGGTTCTCGAGATACTTAGACGAATGACACGCGGAAATGTGTTGGTACACGGACGGATCCAAAAACGAAAAAGGATCTGGCGCAGGAATTTACTGCAGCAGTCCAAAGACTGAGATCTACCACAGTCTTGGAAAACACACCACAATTTTCCAAGCTGAGCTATATGCTATTGAAACCTGTGTGCAAATGCTGGTATGTAATTATGTATGTATGAACAGCAATACATCGGGAAAACAATCAGTGCCGGCGGAAGGAAAATATTGAGACCGGGCGAGTACCCTATTTGGCGCCCCCCCCTCCTTAACAGTTATTATAACTCTCTTTTTCCTTCAATCCTATACTTTAACTACAAACTAAGCATATTTATGCTACTTTAACAATAAATTTTCACTTAAAGATACTTCAAAATTCTTCTCTTCGTTCAATCAGTCTGCGATTGTTGTTTTTTCTACACCGGTCTCGAAAGTGACTCACTATAATTTTTTTAGATAAAAAAAACGAGTTTTGGTATGTTAGTATATGGTATATGACACATATTAGGTTTGATTGACGTATTCAATGGTTTTTAGTCACTTCCTGTTTGAACCGGAAATGACTAAAACTTTTTATTTTTAAATGCACCCTCGGTATATTTCTACTTTATTCGAAAAGAAAATGACATTCTGAGTAGAATGGCATATCATATGTCAACTTTTGACATTTTCACTTAAAATCGTATTATAAATTATAATCTATAGTGGTTATGTTAAAAATAAACAAATTATAGGGGGAGAAACTTCTGAGACGCACTCGGTATATAGAGCATAAGAAATAGAATTCCAACTTCGGCAGTCTCGTTATTATTGATCTTTGAAAATATAACAGTATTTAATCGCTAGCAGTTGCATTATATTTTATTATTAAGAATTTAAGAAAAATTTCCTTTCTTTTTCACAAACAATTGCATATTTAGTGCAGGATCAGTATTATGATCAGACAGTTTTGTCGGCTGCAAAATGTGGATCAGCCAATGTTTAAGATGCATTTCTTTGTGAGAAATTTTTCTGTGTGATTCCTCTAATGAGAAAATTCTACGATTTTGCTACCATTTTCAGTGTATTACTACATATTCAATCCGAAACAATCAAAACCACCAAAAGATTGATATCTTTCCCACTACTATTAATAAATTAATTTAATTAATGAGGCAAACTTATAAGTTTTTTTTTTGATAATAACGATATCGGGATCCTCTTCAGCTTCTTGCTAATGAATATTTGCCGCATATAACTTTAGGGCATATCAGCCATTAATAACAAATAAAGGGTGTGGATAGTAGAAAAAATGCAATTTTGAGCGGTCAGTCTAAAACTGTTAATTTTGCTGGCTCTTGACCCAAAACAGTTTGTTTAGAAATTTATAAAAACGAGAATTATAGAAAAAAGAATTATTTACAAAAAGTTGTTAGCTTTTGAGTTATAAAAATGCCACAAACAAATCCGATTTGTATTTTTTTATTTAATTTTGTTTAATATTCTTCTACGAAATTAAATTCGCCAATCCCAGTTTCGGATAGAGCACTCAAAAAACATATAGAATAGAAGAAATCAAAAATATCCCAAAGCTTTCGTGCTAAGGATTTTTTTTGAGCATAATTTCAGTAAACTATAATAGGATACATCCAGGATATAGTATAGTGTTTATAATGTTTAGTCAGATATTCTTCCCCCCCCCCATGTGGTGTGGTAATAGCTAATGTGTTAATGTGGAAATTGATAATAAGTACCGATTAATTATTGAACTGTATATTCGTTACTATTTGTTTAGGTTACTGTTTTTAAATATTTTTGTTGCTGTCGTGGCGCCATTCGTTTAAGGCTGTCGCCCGGGTCGCCCGGCCCTTCCGCCGGCCCTGAAAACAATAAGCATATTTTTGGATAGTCAAGCCGCGTTGAAAGCACTTGAGGCAACGAGAAGTACGTCTATAACAATTCTTCGTTGTAAGAAACTACTCAATACATTAGGAGATAGGAACAAAGTGTCGCTAATATGGATACTGGGACATGTCGACCTAGAGAGAAATAAACGTGCTGATTCCCTCGCCAAAATTGGTGCAGGCTCGCCATTCGTGGGCCCAGTTCCACACCTACAGAAGATGGGATTGGTGCGCTGGGAAGACGCCGAATACCGACTCTGTATGGGAGATGACAAAACAATGAAGCACGTTATGTGTACCTGCCCCGCTGGGGGCAGGACTAGATTTGAGGTGTTTGGCAAATCCACGCTAGACCTAGAAGACATACCATTCTCGGACATAATAGCCTATGTTAAAAGTCTGGGTCTTGAGGGTGAACTTTAATACTCTTTTTTTATTAAAAAAATTCACTTAAAATATGCGCACATAGTGCACACACATTTTTTTGCAACACCGCTACTTTGATCCAAGGGAGACCAATTTGTCTGTGGTATTTTATTAATAAAGGAAATTTGCATACCGCACAAAGAAAGCTTAACATTTCAGGAGGTATAAGTATATCCGCTGGTTGTCATTGTGTTAAAATTATTGTTCATCAACGTCGGAGTTTAAGCAGAGTTTACACTGTGTCACTTTGAATATACAACCAAAATGAATCACTCAAATTGAATTCATCCAAATTGAACATCCTTGTTTACACATTTTCATCCAGTTCGCAGCAGTTCACTGTTTCATCTTCCGCAGGCTGCCACCTCTCCCAGTGTTTTCTATATCGAGGTTGGCCTCACGGGTCGGCGTCGGCTGTTTACATTTTTCACTTGCCGATCAATCTGGATGAATCAACGGTTCGTTGAACGCTTCTTTCAATAAAAGTAGGAAGACCGTCAACTTGTTTCATCGTTCAATTTTAGTGAACACTTTGGATGAAACAGTGATGAAAGGCAATTTATACTTATCACTTTGGATGAATCATCCAAGTTGTACATCCAAAGTGACAAATGTAAATGAGCCTATCCTAACCCAACCATTTTACCGTTGAAAGAGCCATATGAAATAATACCGCGAGCCGTTAAAAATTCTGAAATACTCTAAATACAAAAAATGTTAGTTTTTTAATTCTCCATCTATTGAAAAAATAATATACAGGGTGTTCGATTAAAAAAAACAAAGAAAAATTATTTTATATTTTAGAAAGTTTGGCGTAGAAGTTTGAACATCTTGTATGATTTACGATTACCATATTTATAGCAAAGTAAGTAAAAGTAAATACCTAACATAGTTTTGATTTCAAGACAGTTCTTATATTTTTAATATTTTTTTTATGAAAGGCTGAAAAACATATATATTTTTTATTTAATTATTAATATCTCTGAAACTATCGAAATATATTTAGTCATATCTAAGAATTATGCAAAGTGATCTGAAAGGAAGCCAAAAATACAATAATATACAGGGTGTTCCATTATAAAAAATCATCCCCATCCACTCAAACTTTTTTGAGCCACCCTATAGAAGTTAAAGTATTTTCCTGAAATACATCCTAGAACATACTTTAGGTTTGCACTTAAACAAAATTCCCAAGTTTTTTATTCTAGGAGCTACAGAGGTATGCCCGACGCACTATTGCCGGACCCTGTATATAATATGTGTAGCAAACATTATTTAAGAATATTATTGTAATAATTACTTGAAGAAAAGTATATTGCTGGATATTAATTAAAATATCGTGACATTTTATCAATTCATCATTTTCTGTCAGCTCTGACATAACCTTGTTAAACTGTTGGCGTTAAATAATTAGCATCTTACCACCAATCTCGCCCAGTTAGACCTCCTTTGACCGATCAATTAAGCTGGCGCAAAGGTCAAGCAGATCATTCTTAAGCAGCCTCGTACCCTTATCGGCTAATCTAGGCATTAATTAAATGGACGAACACTCTTGAAGTGTCTGTCTATTCGTTGGATCGGTTAAGGACAGAGGGCGTCTCGGCACCCTCTTGATCGCAAAAGGGTTGACAAACACCTGAGATAGTTGGATTCAGGGATAATCCTTCGCAATAGGTAACAATTTGATTAAAACGACATAATTCGAAAATTGATATTTTTAGTTAGTTTATTTTAATAAGTATTTTTAGTTAGATTATAATAATTATTAAATTTGACCAAAAATTTCTCTGTTGCGTTTCTTTGCATCTGAGTGTACATGCCAAATTTGAACAATTTTGGACCAGAACATTTTGAGTAATTTGAGAAAAACTGCATCTATTTTTAAATTAAAACTGAACAGATAACAATCAAGCACTAGTCAAAAACCGACATACCTTAAGTTGTCAACGTCATTTACAAACATAACTTAATTTTAATAAAATTTTAATATTCACTACCTACTAGTAATAATCAGTGGCGTGCGGTACCATTTACAGTGGGGTAGGCAACAGAATCAAAAATATGAAAAAAAATAAAAATAAAAAAACGTATGTATTACATAATATATATGTACAATGTACGTATATAAAATTGCCAATTGCCACTGCCTAATAGATTTTATGTACCAAAATGATTTTACAATCAAATAAAATAATAAATGAAATCATTTGGAAACAAATACAGATGACAGACAAGCAAATTTCTAATTGGCTACATAATACAAATCTTTCTAAAACACAGTTATTTAAAATTGATCATATAAAATAACATGGACTGTTTCTTACATAGTTCTGTAATAACATCGGAACTGGCAATACCGCATCGGGGGGATCGAGACATCGGGTGCATCCGTGCTGCGGTAACGCACTGCTTTTGCTTGTCCATATCCATGTAATGTTAAGTCGCGGCCGTGCGTTCGATTTCGAATAATGGGATGCGTTTTTTAGGTAATAATAAGACGTTGAACAGGTGGAGTTTGTTTTGTATGATGTTTCCGGCTTTGCAACCGTAATAAACACAATACTAACTTACTATTTAGAAAAATAAAACAATGTAGGTCGCATTGTAGGATTTGTAGGTAGATATATAATGAAAATTGATCAGATAAATATATTTTTATTTTGCGTCTGTCTTGAATAAATCGAAGGGTAGGCAATGCTTTTTTGCCTATATGTAATGCACGCCACTGGTAATAATCTATAGTTATACACATAAAGAAAAAGTGAGCATGATAAAATGATACTACGCGGGAAATAGTTTAGACATGTGTATCTGACATGTTTCGGTTAATTTCCCCTGAATATTGAAATTAAATAATTACTTTCGACAACGACAAAATTAATTGTTTTTGGTTTTAGTATAAAAATAGGTGTAATCTTTCTTAAATTGCTCAAAATCGGCTGGTCTAAAGTGGTTCAAATTTGGCATGTGTATACCGCAATAATACGTAACAATAATACGTAACAACATACATACACCTTTAAAAAATCTGTTTACGGCTTTGTTGCAAAATATATAGGGAGAGCCAATATGACCTGTTCAAAATTTAAGGAAATGGTATTTCCTATGTGTCCAACGACTTTGCACGACTTGACATGTGCTGTGTGCCATGGCAAATAGCAAAAAATCTTAAAAAGAACGATATTTTCCTATCTGATTAGATATTTTGTATTTACCGTTTCTCCATTAGACATATGATAAATGCCTAAATTAGATTCCGACATTTTTTATTTGCGTCGCTCGGCAAAACCTGTGCAAAATGCAGAGACTGGCATGCATCTGCACCACAGGAACTACGAGAACATGCCTAAAAGCTATGCAGGCCATTCTTACTTACTTACTGTCATTACTAGAATTTGACACGCATTAGAAGATGGTTACGCAAGGCGTTTTCTTTCATGAGCTTTTCTGTAACTGAAAAGGCCGATGAGACCGTGATGTTATCTTTCTACTGCACCCTGGACATTCTAAAATTTTATTACTTTGTTGCCTCTTTACTTTTTAATAATTGTCGTTGTTAACTGGGTTTACAATTTCCTCCATTTCGTTCTATTGGGCGCTGCTTCTTCCCACTGATTCTGCATTCTATCCTCTTTAAGTTTTCATGAAAATTATCCTTGTACCTTTTGAGTTGTCCACCCGGTTTCCTCTTACCGTCTACAAGTAAAAACTATCTAACTGTGCAAACTACAGAGACTGCCATGCCCAGTGCCATGCCCATCACAGGTGCCATGAGAACATGTCTAACGGCAGCAATGGAGGTCATCCTAGACCTAACACCACTGCACATTGTCGTCGACAACGCGCATGCCAATGTCGTCGCACGCCAATGCGAAAATGATTAGAATAGTCATTGACGGAAACAGTACTGGGAGAATTTTCAGGTCAGGGGCTTGGAACACCCTCAAAAACAAACTGCCACTAATCCAACTTCGCATACCAAGAATTTACTTCACTGTACTATTGAGTAATAAAAAGGATTGGAAGGAAGAAACGTTCGCTCAGCATGTAAAAGACCATACCATAACGTGGTATACTGATGCTTCCAAAACCAAAGCAGGAACAGGGATAGGAGTATTTGGGTCGAAAACTAAATATTCCGAATCAATGGATACCTACCCTAGCATCTTTCAGGCAGAAATCTACGCAATCAAAAGATACGTACAATTTATCTTGGATAGGAACTATAGAAAACAGGAAAGAGCCATTTTATCCGATAGTCAAACAACACTAAACGCGATCAACTCAGTAACCATCAACTCGAAGTTGGCCAAAGAATGCCTAGAGAAATTTAACAAATTAGGCAAAGAAAATAAAGTCTTCCTACTCTGGGTGCCTGCTCACCAAGGGCTAGAAGGCAATGAACCGTTCTGAAATGATCTAGCTAGAAAAGGAGCAAACACTCCATTAACAAAACCAGAACCGTTCTGTTTCCCAAGTGGAAACCAATTTAAAGCAGAACTGAAGAACCTGGAAGACTCCATCCGTAACCTGGAATGGGCGTCCTCCAATGGTCTAAGACACCCGAAAAAGTTCCTTATAGAACTTACGACCGAGAAAAATCAAGGATTTTCATTGATTTAAGTAAAAACAATCTTCGGATTGTCACGGGGTTTCTAACGACAGTCTTCTCGACGAACACCTCAGTAGGTTGAAGCTGAGAAACAACGGCGAATGCAGATTCTGTGGGGCCAATGGGGAAACACCAGAACACCTTATCACTGAGTGAGCCGAGACGACGACCGTTCGTGCCATGACTTTGGTACGGCTGATGTCGAGGATGGAGAGTTAGCCTGTTGAGCCTGTTGGCTTTTGTTAAAGCCCTGAGACTGTATAATGAGTTATCAGTGCCGCTTTATCCATTAGCCAAGATAGGACGGTAAGGACGGCAAGATGATGGGGGGGGGCAATTCTTTAAGTGAAAATATCTTCGTAATAAAATATACTGCCACAGTATTGTATTAATTTTGAATTATAAAAATCAAAATTACATATATTTTGCATATGTTAGTAATTTTGTAAGATGATTCGAATTTATCCGATTACCCATTCGATTACACACTGACGATTTTGCCAAAGTAATGTCAAGAAAGAAATTCTTTAAAAGAATAAATTTTAAAATGTTTAATTTACCCTTATTATTTTGTTGGATTTGCTTTGTTTTATGTAATTTTAATTCAATAAAAGATCCATTTGTTTCCTGTATTAGGTGTAAAAAAATTTACTCGAATTTTTATTAGTGACAGGAGGCGGTAAAAAAATGGTGCTTAGGGTATAAGTATACCTTAACGCGACCCTGTGAGTTATAACACGTTATTACTAAAACCCTACTAAACATTCTACATTCTACCGTCTACGAGCTCACCGTAATAAAGAACTTTCGGTAGGCGGTTTTCTTGCATCCTGCATAAGTGACCAACCCATCTTAAGCGTGATTTAGTAATCATGACTTCAGTGGTCTCACAGCTTTTTCGACGACGTTATTATGTTTGAGATATGTTGGTAACATTTGATTCTAAGTAGTTGTCCAAAATGTCTCTGTTGCATCTTGTTTAATGCGTGCATGTACCGGCGCCACGGCACCCAGATTTCGCTTCCATATAACACGATCCATATATGGTGATTATTATTGCTCGGTACACTGCGAGTTTTGTTTTTGTGCTCAGGTCATGATTGTAGAAAACTCTGTCTTAATCTCCAGAATGTCCTTGAATTCATGCAATTTATTTAAAGTACTGCCCGGGAACAGTAAAAATCACTGACTTCTCAAACTGCCCTCGTATTTATATCACCTTGATATTCTCCGGTAGGTCTATTATTCGGACATATATTTTATCAAACCTTCGAAACTCTATGTTTTACAAGACCTTGACAAACTATCGGAAGTAAATGAATTAGCCCTCTACTACCAAACTAATCTCCATTTTAGCTAGTACCCCCTTCCCGGGAATGCAAATCCCCGGAAGGGTCAAGTAAACCTTTCTTAAGCAGCCTTAGGCCTTCATCGACTAAAGTAGGTATTACTACAGGTGACGACCGCTCTCGAAAATGCCCATTTGTCGGACCTATTTAGGGGAGTGTTACTCGCCTTATTGCAAAGGGATGACCAAACACCTGAGAGAGCCATCAGGACTAAGAGATTATCTTCTATAAGTTGTTAAACCATGGATTAATAATTCTTATACCGACGAAGTAATAAAACCTTTTTTTTAAATGATCAGAAATTTGGTTGTACTACAGGGTGTCTCAATATTCCGTAGACATAAAGCTACTAGGTATCTTTGGAATAAAAATAAGTTCATTGGACATAATTTACCTCTGTACAAAATGTCTTCGTTTGTCCGTGAGAGGGCATCAACCTTTAAAAAAATAACACATTTTTTCACATATTTTAGGAACCGTTATTCGGATTTGAATGATATTTTGGGTGTCTATGTTTCGCTAAGCGCTTTAACATTTGACCCTCACAAAAATCTAGAAAATGTACGGGAAGGGTAAAAACTATCCCCACACCTATATTAATTTTAGTATAAATATTATCCAAAACTCAACCGACCACATATTTTTTCTTCGTAAAACGGTTCTTCTAGTATTTACTACATTTTTTGTCACTGGTAAAAAAACGCCACCGTGCATACTTTTTGGGGAAAAAATTATTTTGCCAAAGCTGACTTTTTTTTGACTCACCAAAAAATGTTTTTTATCACATCAAACTACGGAGGCGCGTCAAATCTATTATGCTATTATTATTTTTTAATATATTTGACAATAAGCTTCATAAAAACCGTTGCAAAATTATTAAATTTTAAATTAATTAACGGGGGGAGGGGTTTCGGGTTTACATTTAATTGATGTCCTCTAACGGACAAAACCCAGCACTTTTGTACAAAGGTAAAAAATGTGCAATTAACTGATTTTGATTTAAAAAATACGTAGTTGTTCTATGGCCATTGGATATTGGAATCCCTGTATATTTTGTAGACCTGCTTAAAAAAAACAATTCTCAATTTTTTTTCTCAAAAATTATGCGATGTGGCGTTTATTAGAAACAAAATGTAGTAACAACTAGATGGACCATTTTACCAAAAGAAAATCTTTTGTCGGTGGAGTTAGGAGGAAAATATTTATACTAAAACTTATGTAGGGGTGGGCGTAGTTTTCACCCTTTCCATATTTTTTTTGATTTTTGCGAAAGTCAAATGTTAAAGCACTTAGCAAAATATTGAAACCCAAAACCCAAAATTAAGATTAATTTACATCTTTCTTATATTACAAGTTTGAATAATACTGGTACTACAACAAAAAAAAATATGATGACAACGATATTATGTTATTTGGTTAAATATTAATATTATTTAATTTATTAATTATGTAATATTATTATATTTTATTATTACTAATTCTTAATTATTAATATTAGAAATGGGCAAAAAGTAAACTACAGAAAGCTAAATGGCAAACACAAAAAAATTTTAGCCAATCAGTCATCGTGAGTAGACCCATAATAATTATTTTTTGAAAACAGATTTATCGCTTCCCAATGGCTTATTATTTGTAAACAAACCTACCTAAGTAACAAAAAAAATTCACAGATTTTGCAACATGCGCAACCATCATAGGCGTATTGAAAATACCAGACACAAAAGTCGGCGGTGGTCAGCAATCACCTGTTTTTTACATTTTATATTAACTTGTGACGTCATTTGGAAGAGCTCAATAGAAATATAAAAGAACTAAAGCTTTTTTGGAAAGCAATTTGACATTCGTCAAACTCCGGCAGTCTAACGTATCGCTAATTGCCATTCGCAAATATAATCCAGATACGCATAGTGATATTGTATTAGTATTTTGATATTTGATTTTTATCGTGATGGCTTTTTATAAAAGTGAAGAATTTAGTAAGAAAAATATTAATGATGGAGATGAACGTGTACGGATTCATGAATGGTCACGATCACGGTCACGACACTATAGAAATGTGAGGTATGTATGTATACAGGGTGTTTCAAAACAAATGCGAAAAACTTCAGGGGGTGATTCCTTGTTCAAAATAAAGGGTAGTTTGCTTTATAAACGTTGGGTCAAAAGTCAACCATTAGGGAGATATTGCGGTACAAAGATGGCGGAAAAATAATGTTTTTATTTTTTATCTTGAAAACGAAAAGAGATAGATAGACTAATAAAATTTTATGGAAGCATTACTGTTATGAAAACACACTTTCTGTAATTTTTTCACTTTTTTAAAATGAGTGGAAGGGGTTGAAATAAACTACCCCTATCATTCTTGTTAACGAAATTTAAAGAAAAATCTTATCAAACACATGCAAAAAAATTAATTTGGATATTTTAGTTTGTTTAGAAACTTTTTTATCTCTTGTATTTTTTTTTATAAAACTCACCGATTTGAAATTAAAAAATAAAATGTAAAGCATTACATGTCAGGACAAAAAACATTTTCTGATAAAGAATCTAGTGGGCTGCTGTAATTTTTTTAGGAAAAAATCTAGTCGACCGCTGTTACTTTTTAGGATGTTTCTAATATTATTTTATTTGACATTACTCTACTGCAATACGTTATTATCTAGATGATTATTATTATCGTTATTATCACTAGATTCTTAATCTAAAAATGTTTTTTGTTCTGACATGTAATGCTTTACATTATATTTTTTAATTTCCAATCGGTGAGTTTTATCAAAAAAACACAAGAGGTAAAAAAGTTTCTAAACAAACTAAACTATCCAAATTAAAGCATTTGCATGTGTTTGATAAGATTTTTCTTTAAATTTCGTTAACAAGAATGATAGGGGTAGTTTATTTCAACCCCTTCCACTCATTTTAAAAAAGTAAAAAAATTACCTGAACGTGTGTTTTCATAACAGTAATGCTTCCATAAAATTTCATTAGTCTATCTCTTTTCGTTTTCAAGATAAAAAATAAAAACATTATTTTTCCGCCATCTCTGTACCGCAATATCTCCCTAATGGTTGACTTTTGACCCAACGTTTATAAAGCAAACTACCCTTTATTTTGAACAAGGAATCGCCCCCTAAAGTTTTTCGCATTTGTTTTGAAACACCCTGTATATACATAGAATTAATGGCATTAATTTGCAATAGCACCTCGAACCCACAGTTTCATTATGGAGCCAGATTAAACCAATCAGAATGAGTATTATGTTACCGTAAAAGCCCGAATATTGGTTAAACGTAGGGTTACCCACGTAGGAGCCCGAAATATGCAAAAAAGCAAAAAAGTTCACTTTAGGTTAAGTTTAGATTAGGCCTATATTTTTATTAATGCAAAACCAACTAAAACCTAATTCTTATCTAACCTAAACTCACTCCCTCTTTTGCATATTTCGGGCTATTACCTGGGTATTTCTAGGTTTAACCAATATTCGAACTTACGGTGTAAATTTATGGACGGTCCATAAATTTAAATTCGCCGTACACAAAATAAGTAATAGTTACTGTAGATAAAAATAAATTAAAATATAGTTCCACGATAACTTAGTTTGCAGCTTCTTTTCATCATACCTAGTAAAAACCCGTCACAACCACTACTCATAGTATGTATACCTATGTATTTTTAAACATCATTATGAGATTTAAGTCACAGGTGCCCATAATATGAGTAGCGGTATTGACGGTTTTTTGTTATGATAAAAATGTTGTGTGATATGAAAAAGCAACAAAATATATTATCGATTGCAGTAACTATACCTAGTTTACATTCAGTATGCCAGTTAATATAGAACATTATAGCTATGCATGATTTTAAAAATTTGCTACTATTATATTTTGATAGTTGAGTTTTTGAAATTATTTGTTAGCTTCTGAAACAAAACAGACCCATAATAATTCAAATCTTTATCATCCAAGACTTCCAAGAATTATAAAGTAATCTCACGTAAAATTTTTTTAAAATTATTGCATGCCGTAAATGTTTGCAAAGTTAACAAAAATATGTCTTTGATTACCTGCAATTAATATATTTGGTCCAATTTATCAGTTCTGCATCATATCCGAAATTCAGATTGTGTGTGACACAACGAAGAGTCAACGTGCAACGTGAACGACAAGAATATGGCAAGTAAAAAAAAATTGTTAAGTCTTAATTACTAATTACACAGTCGTTCTCTTGAGTTCTCCTGCCTAAAATCTATATTGCCTTCCCTAAGATTTTAAATATAAATGATTGAAACTCATACAAGTTTACCACAATTTAAACTTAAGATAATTATTTATTTATTAAATCCATAATTATATTAAAATATAACACTTACGAAGTTACTAAATATTAACTATTTCTACTTAATCATTTAATAATTCTGATAAAAACACGCTTGATTATTTATTTTAGAAATCATACGGGCTATAATCATTAATATGACTATATTAACAATACTTAAATCAAAATTTATTTGAAGGAATGCTACTGCATTACAATAATTGTAAAACAAGTATGTAATAATAACTCGGAATAATTATTAAAAACTGCTCATCTTGTTATAGAGGTCGGCGTCTTGTCTCTATTATTTTATTAGCCGTTTAGCTATAGTTTGATTTCAGATAATTCTGATAAAAACACGCTTGATTATTTATTTTAGAAATCATACGGGCTATAATCATTAATATGACTATATTAACAATACTTAAATCATCAATTATTTTTATGTGCTCCTGTCCATTTTTCAATTATTAAAGTGCCTTTAGATACAATTAAATTTAATTAATTGGTGTATAGTATTTGTATTATGGGTTTGTTTATTTTTTATGAAATGATTTTTTTCCTATTAAAATAAACATAGCTTACTAAATCACTAGCTAGCCATTTATAAATACAGGATGTTAATTAAGTATCTGGCCAAACTTCAGGAGGTGATTCTTTGAGTGTTTTTAAGGTAAAAAGTTCATATAAACATGTGTCCGGAAATGTACAATTTTAATGATACAGGGGTGTCGAGGTGTTTTCTAATAGATCTTTTTTATTAATATCTCAAAGATCCGTTAGCCGATTTTGTTGAAATTTCGCCGTGTTGTGAAATTTAATAAGTTAGCACTAATTAAATGATTATTAATATTATTATTTACAACAATATTTAAACGATAAAAACTTATCCCAATAAATATTTGGCACCGCCTTGAATTCATTGGTTTTACGTTGGCGGTGGAAACCATGCAAGCTTTTTCTTTGTCTTAAGTTATTAATTAAAAAAATAATTATCATATAAAAAAATATAGGTCCTAATAGCCTAAATTTTATCAAAATATATCAGCAGATCCGATGAGACCCGAATTATTATATGTTTTGGAACTTAATGATTTAATTAATTATTCCCTTTAATGCATCGATTGTACGCATTATCCTACGCGCCAAGAAAAAATATTGCATTAGTCTAAATTTATTATTTATTAACATAAGGAATATGTATATAATTTGCCCCCTGCTTCTCATACGGAAAGAGATTAAAATAGCCCAACTGTACTTAACAACCCATGCCTTGACGCATATTCTTTTTTATAATAATATCGGCTTTCAGACACTAAACATCCATATCCATAAAATAGTTGGCCCACACTAATAAGACCTCATTTCGGCCCTCGGACGGCCTTGGTCTATTCAGCTATCGACTTACGTGTTGACAAGTTGATTAGGCAGGTTATTGAACTCCATGTCGCCTCTAGCATGTCGTTTTTTCAAAGATGGGTCCCATATAAACGCGGCCAGAAGTATTTTCAATACTAAAAACAATTCAATATTTCAGAGGGTTTATGCCCCCATGGTCAGCAGCAACAAACAAAAAAATAAAATAAAGAACTATTTAAAATGGCTGAATGCTTTTTCTAGAACACCTTATTTATTTAGTACAGACACGTCTTTTAAAACATTGACATTGATTGAAGTTTTTCTGTATCAATATATCCCGTGCAATAACTCCCTCGAATTCAGTTTTCCTTTCACTTAATCCTTATAAGTTATTCTCAACACGGATTTCTATTTCGGGGCTAATTTTATTTACCATCATTTCTTTACTTCATTTTCTTTTTGGCTGGTCCTAAAAATATATTTACAAAATATAAAGAAAAATATATTTAGAAAATATATTTTTCTTTATATTTTGCAACAGATTTTAATGCACCATTCAATCAAGTTGATATTGTATATTAATTCCATTTTTTTTAAATAACTTAGTATTATTTTACGAATAAAATTAATAAAATTAGCGTAAACGCTAAGTAACCTTGTGTTAAAGTGAAGTATACTGAGAAATGTGTGTAATTCAACTTTTCAATTTTACACTGTTTTTATACATATTATACATTATACAGGGTGTCCCAGAAATAAGTGCAAATATTTTAACTGGTAGTATAGTTCAACCCCAGAAACACGCCTATGAGGGTTTTTTTGCGAAAAAAAAATGTTGAAAATTTAAAATTTTTCTTGACATTTTCCGGGGAATTTGAAAAAACTTTTTAGTACCACTTGTTTATTCACCTGAGATTTCCCTACGGTGTATCTAAACCTTGCAGTGTTGCAACCTCCTATGTTATCCACATTCTACACAGTTCGGCGGAACATAGTTCTACATTTATAAATTCATAGACAAATTTCTACTCAAAAAATTAGGAACGTTAAATTTAATCTTTTATCAGTGCTCATTATTAATAATTATAGAAAAAAAACACATTAATTATTTTTAGTACTTACCCTTTCAATGAAAACTTAACAAAAACCACCGAAAATTAACTAAAACATTACGTTTATGACGTTTACGAAAATCTTTGTTATGCTGCAAAATAACTTTATTTTGGAATAAATTTAATAAAATGATTCATATTATTCACAATCAGGTCACAAAAAGAAATTCCTAAAATGTTTATCTTAATTTAGAATTCAATTCAAGAAATTTAGAAAACAGCCCAACGAATAATCGATTCATTTTTGTTTTGTTTGTTTTCTTTAATGTTTCTCTGTTTTATTTGAACCACTGTTTTACAAAACACCTTTAAAAGCGTACATTACTTTGAATACCTTTCTGAATGAATAAATGTTGAGAATTATTGTCTCTTATCGCCATTTTACGAACTACTTTCAATCTAAGAAAATACATGTTTCACTCAACAATTATTGACAACGTATTTTGTTTTTCCGCTATTTTTTCGATGTATTTCGACAATTTCATCGACAGCCTAACCGGTCGTTCTTCTCTGGCCTAACCGTCAGCCAAGAACCACCGCGTGTGAACTGGTCCTTTGAGTCGCCGGTCGCCGCGCCGTCGTGGCGGGCTTGCGTCAGACGACCATGTTAAGCAACGTTGCCGTAGTTACAACAATTTCAAATTCAAGACATTCGAAGCAATCAAATTCGTATTAAATTTTAAAAATAAAACAGAGAAACATGAAAGGAAATAAAGAAAACAAAAATGAATTTATTATTCGTCGGGCTGTTTTCGATGTATTGAATTCTGAATTACGATAAACATTTTAAAAATTCCTTTTTTGTGACCTTATCAATAACCAATTCATTTGTGTTTTGTTTGTTTCCTTTCATGTTTTTCTGTTTTATTTTTAAAATTTAATACGAATTTGATTGCTTCGAGTGTCTTGAATTTGAAATTGTTGAAACTACGGCAACCTCGCATGACGCAAGCTCGATACGGCGGCGCGACAAAGGAGCAGTTACCAGTGATGCGTCCATGCGCCGCTCTCTTGGCCGGCGCGGCGGCCGACGCGACGATTGGGCTGTCGATAGAATTGTTGAAATACATAGAAAAAATAGCGAAAAAACAAAATACGTATTTAAAATTATTGAGTGAAACATGTATTTTCTTAGATTGAAAGTAGTTAGGAAACTGGCGTTAAGAGACAATAATTCTCAACATTTATTCATTCAGAAAGGTATCCAAAGTAATGTGTGCTTTTCAAGGTGTTTTGTAAATCAGTGATTCAAATTGTGATGAGGCCTATATGAAAATAATGTGTTAAAAATGGGGACTGTTATTTTAGTAGTTATTATAATAACTACAGCATGTACAAGCAAATACAAGTAGAGCAGCACAGTGAAGTGTATTTTAGTTAAGTGTATATCGAAAAAGAGAACTGTAACAGTTACATCGATCTGTCATAAGTATCTTTTTTAATGTTGGGTAAGTTTTTTAATTTAACTTTTTTAACACATTTTTTAACACATTATTAAACATTTAACTTTTAATTTATTTTATGTAATAATATCACAATCGTAAAAATGTAATGCATCTCTGCAAACTCCTCAGGTGTTGTGATTTTATGACTTACTTTTAACATATATACTTTCTTGTCCCTATGGCAACACAGTGCGTCGAATTAACTGAAATCCGGGCTTGATCCGGGCAATTGGATGTAGTTGGCGATATCTGCCGGCGGTTCTCAAAATGTTGCGATTATTTTTTTAAATTTTCAAAGTTGGTTATTTTCATTTTATTTTAAAAATGGCAAAGAGAAAATATGTTTATTTTGACCAGATCTACCACCTCTTAAAATATCTGCACTCATTTCTGGGACACCCTGTATAGATTATACCCGGCTGGCTAGAGAGAGTCTTCAGTAAATGTGCAATATGCCATCTTTCTCATCCATAAACATACAAGCACAGGGTGAGTTTCCTACGATGTTCTCTATGGGTATCTCGGAAACTACTGGATATAGAAAGTCGGTTAAATTGCAAAGGATTTGCAATTTTGTGGAATCATAAATATGCGCCTTTCAGATTTTTGAAAAAGTTTATGGTTTACTAGATATTTTGAAAAAAAAATTTTGGCTATTTTAAAAATTGTCCTTAATTCCATTATAATCTATTTTAGACAAAAAGTTTTCAAATAAAAGTTTTAGATAATCACATCCCTAATGAGTTTGTGTTCTCCAATTTTTTCTAAAGTCTGTCATTTTTGACATATGACACAAACATATGTATTTTTAAATGGAAACCATAGTTGGCCATGACTTCATAAAAAGCGCCATTTTTTAAGCTTTTCAGCGATATAACCTATATGTTTTTTTTTCGAAAAATTATTAAGTTATAACCAATTCTTTTATTTTTTGACTAATTTCACTTAGTTAGCATGGTATTCTTATTTTTTTATTTATAATTTATAACTTATAAAAAGAGAGAATATATTATTAAACGATTATTTACAATTTACATTACACAAACTGATTTAAAACATAATATCACTAAGTATATACACTTTACGTTATTTTAGAAAATGTTCAAAGAATCCGCTATTGTTTTGAGTAATAAATCCGTGTTTTTAGAACTGAATTACTACAGAACGACCGGTCAACTTAATTAAACTTCTCCAATACCGCCTCTTGTTAAAACCTCTTGCAAACCTTGTTGTTAACCACGCATAAAAAAATTTAAATGTTCAGGTGATGATCAGGTGATCGAGGAGGCCCATGCAGTTGGTCCACCTCTTCCTATCCTTGAGTTTGCATAATTATAATATAAATAAATTTTCATATTTTTTTATTATGCGGGGGCGTGTCATAATGGAAGTCATGTTGGAACCACTCTATTGATGCGAGTATTTAAATTTAACTTTTCTAACATGTCTTGAAAATCGTTCTATAAAAAACGTAAGTAACGTTCACCGATCAACGTATTTGTATTGAAAATGTATGGCCAAGGAAAGTTACAAATAATCCTCCACGCTTTTCTTCATTTGAAAAATTTATATTTACAATTATTGTTTATTTTAATTTGCAAAGTTTGGAAGTGACAGTTTCACATTTCAAGACGATTGATCTTGTTTCCATGGCTAACTAAGTGAAATTGTTTAAAAATGATAAGAATTGGTTATAACACAGTAACGTTTTGAAAGAAAAACATATTATAGCTTATATCGCTGAAAAGCTTACAAAACATATGTTTGTGTCGTATGTCAAAAATGACAGGCTTTAGAAAAAATCGGACAACACACACTCATTAGGAATGTGATGATCTACAACTTTTATCTGAAAACTTTTTGTCTAAAATAGATTATAATGGAATTAGGGACAATTTTTAAAATAACCAAAATTTGTTTTTTTTTCGAAATATCTAGTAAGCCATAAACTTTTTCAAAAATCTGAAAGGCGTATATTTATGATCACACAAAACTGCAATTCTTTTCCCATTAACGGAGTCTCTATCTCCAGTAGTTTCCGAGATACCCATAGAGAACATCGTCGGAAACTCTGTTTATAAACAAAATTATTCTTCATATTCAATCCCAATATACATATATCGTTCACTATATACAAATTTCAATTCATATTGATATTTATCTCCACTCCCTTACGATATATATATTTATATCGCTTTATAACAGACTACACCTCATGGGAATATAAACTTTACATAAGAAATCCGATAAAAAATAGCCCGATAAATTCTGCCGTACGCAAGGCCCTTACCAATCTCTGTCCGAACGTTTTTTTTCCTTCCTTCGATATCGCTGAATACCTTTTTAATTTGTTCGGGCGTTATATATGGCGGCCCAGGGGCTCATGTTCAATCCTTAGGGTGATTTATAGGAACCCATCTCTGATTGGTCCTAAGAAATTCGGCCCTCTGCCTCAGCCCAGTGTACTGTTATGTTTTATTCTATATGCTGTAAAGGAGGACGCGCGTTGCATTGACTCGACAATGTTTCTAAAGTAATAAATTTTTAATAGTTATGTCTTGAGACTGCGTACCCAGTAAGCATTTTATTCCTTTAAGGGAAATGTGTTCTAGGTGACGTCGTTGTTGCGTTACCAGGCCCATCTTTTGCCTAATAATCAGCAATAAAACGCAGATACGTAACGTGCTCCCTAATGTTCCCTAAATGTGACAAAACTTTGCTCACTGGGATGAATTTCATACCAATTTTAATGGAATGTAACCATGGACTGAGAGAATTTTATAGGCTCAGTACATTTCAGTTGATTTCAAAAAATTCCGACCGTTTTACTGCTGTATACAGTACTAATTTTGTTTTCATTAAATCCTCTATGCAATAGATTATTTCTTGGACACAGTTTTATTCATTTAATTAATATGCTTCTTGGAAAACAGAAACTTGGGCATACACAGGAACAGATACTCTATAAGTAAAGAAGTAATAATACAGGGATTTCGTAAAAATTACTATCTCACATTATTATTTCTAGTACTTCAATTTGGTTTGTTTATAATTTATATATGTATAAATTGAACATCATCCACCAGAAGTATCAACAATTATGAGTTGAATATTGTAAAATAGGACCATATTACGCAAAATTTAAAAGCCTACAATTAATTTTGTTGATAAACACGATACTTCTTTCATCAACTAACATTTCATTTACAGCTACAATCAATGCAATATTAGTAAATCTGAACGGTCTAGTGTGTATGAAACAATAATAAAAGGCTAAGCCGTATATTTTAACAGCACAATAATCAAAAATTTTGTCGAAATGTCTCGGTCGGAGGGGTCGGAGGCTTGTCGGACGACGAGATTTAGTTAGGTTAGAGTCTTACTGGCCTTACTCTTCTTTATTTTGAAAAAGGCGTTTACTGCATTAAGGATGATTTAATATCGATTTTTTATTGAGTAGAACTGGTGCAGATCGAAACATTTGAAAAAACAATTTTTTGGAATTAGATATGTGTATCTGGAAACTTTCTATTCTTTTCTGGTTTTTTTATAAAAGGTATTAATTTTTGACAAATTTTACGTCAATTCTCAGTAACTGAGTTCTATCTCGTCAAAAATAGCATCGATAGTCATTCCTAGCCGCCTTTGACGCCGTTTTTTCTCGATCATACGGTATTTTATGTAAACGGAAGAGAAACGGAAGGGAGCTGATATGGAAGGTATAGTGAGAATCAACCTCTAAGCGTAGTGCTAGCCACATTACTTTCCTTGTCTACCGAACGGCTCTAGCATGGCAAGCTCTACTTTGCTACTCACAATGCGTTAGACGCTTATATACGGGAGCTATTATTATTAGTATTATTATTAAAATTTCCTAAATTTATTATTTCAGTCAAATAACTGCACGTGTTTATTTTTTGGCAATAATGACATGTATTGACTATTTCCATTCTAAATATCTTGAGAACGGTTGCGATTTTTATCAACAGACATTTTTTACGTAACAAATCACGGAAATGAATATATTTCCACTCGTTAGTTTTATACAAGTACGGACAAAAAGTTATTATTCTTCAAAGTAGTTAAGACACACGTAGGTGGCGCCCCTACAAATGGGAGTCAGATTGTCATCAAAATCAAATTTCTCATGTCAAAAAACTCCCAGACAGCAATTTTCATCTAAATATTGATGTTACTTCATAAATTATTTGGAAAAAATCGAAATAAAAACGAAACTGCTACACCCTGTATCTCCGAAAGTAAGCATTTTCGGACATACAATTATACGAATCCCAATCAAAATTACTGATACTAAATTAATGATCACCGAATGATCCCTAAAACAAAATGTATTAAAAACTCTCTGCTCCTAAATTCGCCTACTTTTCGCCAATTTTTTTTATTAAAGTATTCTGTTTTCGTAACTCATCAAATTTTTGCCTCCGTTTATATTTCGCCACGATATTAAAACTCGTTAGCCTCAATTTCAACTTACAATGGATATTTTTCTTTGAGCGCACGTAACTACCACTTGAGTTTACTTATTAAAACGGCTATAAAGTGCGCCGTTCGCAAAGCTAATTGGATGGGGTTTTAATACCGTACTTGCAAACTGAGAGGTGCGTAAAGTCGATCTTTTAAAATTTCGCTGAAGCTTTGGTATTGAGGTTATTATTAATATGATACTTATTTTTTTCGTACTACTTTATTTTTTATTTTAATTGTATTCCATATTTTTTTTCTGTTTTTATATTTGTATTAATCAGAATTTTAAGTGGATAGTTATAGACTTTACAAGTATTATCATTTATGTTATTCGTTTATCGTTCGCAGCAAAAACAAAAAAAGGAAAGGACAAGTCCGAGATTAGGTTAGATCTGCAAGATTCAAGACCAAGACCCAGCATTCAAAACTCTAGCGGTGTTGACTTTTTTTAAACAATAGTGAAAAAAATACGAAACTTTTTCTTACTTCCTTCTGACTGTCTGTCCGTCGGTTCATCTGAGGACTTCATTCGGGTACATCTATCCACGTGCCGAGTTTCCAATCGACCCATAATTAAGAAAAATCCTGATGATTTCGTCCATTTAGAGGTACGAAACTACGAGAGGGTCATCCTGCAGCCCGTTCCCAATTGTGCCGAAATAGACCCACATTTTTCTTCAATATCAAATCGTTAATCCCACCCTGATGAAGATGTAAATGAAACGTCGTATCCAACTTTGCAGGGTGGGACCGTGTGCACCGTCGCTCACACACTCAGAAAAAAAATGCTCAAATGAATTTGTAAAATGCACAATAAATCACGTTAAAATAATTAACTCGTTCTATGGAATTCGATTTACCTAATTATTTGTTTCATAAACGATTTTATAAACACCGGAGAACCGAAATATCTATACCGAAATAAGGAACAGGACTAATAATAGAGTACGAGAAATTAAAGAAGAATATTGGCAGCGATTTAGTAGCGAAATGGAGGCGGATATGTACGGAGCACAGAAACGTATTTGGAAGATGTTGAGGGGTTTGAAACGAGAAACAAATGAAACAATACAACTAAGAACAATTGCAGAAGATACGTGGGAAAAATATTTCAGAAACTTATACGCAGAAACAGATGAACCAATGGAAGCACAAGAGACAAGCCAAAGAGATAATACAGAAGATCATGCGCAAATCACTTACAAGCAAGTAGAAGAGACAATAAGGAAACTTAAAAATAGAAAATCTCCTAATCAAGATAAAATACCAAACGAGCTAATAAAAAACGCAGGCACGGCTATCATAGAGGAATACACAAAACTGTTTAACATTATATTACAACATAAGAAAATACCAGAAGAATGGAAACAAAGTATAACAATACCCATTTTTAAAAAGGGAGTGTCTTACTGAGCACCTCAGCAAAGAAGGCAGCAGGCGTAGATGATCTCTGTACCGAGCAGATTAAAAACTTCGGACCAGCAACAAACACGTGGGTTTTAAAAGTGTTTCAAGAATGCATCGAAAGCCACAAAATCCCGAAATTTTGGCGCAAATCAAAAATCGTGGCTCTCCTGAAACCGGCCAAAGATCCTGAACTAGCCAGTAGCTATAGACCGATCTCGCTGCTGTGCCATCTCTACAAACTATATGAGCGAATGGTTCTCGGTCGCATAGAGAAGATCGTGGAATCAAAACTTATCCCTCACCAAGCGGGCTTTAGGCATACACTGGGCAAGTCTTGGCCCTTACTGAGCATATCGAGAGGACGTTCGAGGATATGCTGATCACTGGAGTTGCTCTTGTTGATTTAACCGCCGCATATGACGCCATCATCCATAAACATCTTCTAAATAAGTTATATGCAACAATCAAGCACTATAACCTGATGGAGGTGGTTGAGTCAATGATGCAGAATCGACGCTATTATGTCACCCTAAATAATAATAAGAGCAGGTGGAGAATTCAAAAGAATAGGTTGCCCCAAGGGAGCGTCTTGGCGCCAATGCTATTTAATATATATACCAACAATCAGCCCCTTCCTGCCTAGTCAAAACATTTTCTTTATGCTGACGACCTGGCAATAGCTGTGCAAGACGCCAGCTTTCACAGCATCGAACAAAAAACAAAAACTGGAAGCTGCACTTAACACCATGGCTGATTACTACGACCAAAACTCACTCAAGCTCAACCCTTCGAAAACGCAGGTTTCTGCCTTCCACCTACGCAATAGAGAGGCTACGATAAAACTCAATATTCTGTGGAGAGGTAGTTCACTGGAACATACAGAAACACCTAAATATCTCGATGTGATATTAGACAGGACCTTAACATATAGGTACCATTGTCAGAAAACTCGAGAAAAGGTCAACGCGAGAAATAGTATTTTAAGAAGGTTAACTGGAAGCAAGTGGGATGCAAATCCCTCAGTCTTAAGAACAACGGCACGGGCTCTGTGTTTTTCAACAGGCGAATATGCTTGCCCTGTATGGAGCAGATCGAGCCATGCGCAACAACCGGGTGTATGAAAGCAACAAGTCTACCTCAACTTTATAGAGCCTCTGGTTTTGCAGCCCCTCCACGGCGCCGCAAAGCGACCCAATATACTGAAATGTTTAAACAGATGTTCGATGATCGCCATCCACTTTATGGAGAGTTCCAGGAACCGAGCAGACTCCGGTCACGAAAAAACTTCTTAAAAGCTGTTCCAGAAGATCCTCCATCTGATTACCCTCTTAAGGAAAAAGATCCCACCGGTCGACATCTTGATTGGGCCACCTGAAAGTCCTTGAACCGAATTAGAACAGGAGTAGCGCCGGTTAAGACCAACAAAGCCAAATGGGGACTTATCAACGTCGAGGACACGGACTGTGAATGTGGCGAAACCCAAAATATGGAGCATCTGTTGTCCTGCAGAAGTTGCCCTCATACCTGTAGCCTAGAAGATTTATGGAACGCCGAAGAAAATGCTACAGACGTTACTCGGTATTGGGCTAAAGAATTTTAAATTACACTTATATGTGTACATATTTTTTGTACGGACACGAAAAGTAAGTGAGTAATCTCGCTACTAAACATTACTTTTGACGGACTCATACATCATGTGAATCTTTAAAAAGCAATCGGGAACTGGACTCGTCTTACATCGTTTTTTCAGTTGCATCGAGCGATACGATATTTCATGTCGAGAACGAGCAATTAAATTGTGAGGATTCCCGATAGGCGGCGATAAACTAGGGCAAAGCGGCTGCCCTCTAGCGTCCTGCCGCGAGTGCTATTCAATAATAAACCGAAATGTATGTAGCGATGACGGGCTATCGGTCAACGTCGGGCCAGCGGCTAGTGCAGGGAGCAAGAAACGGCGCGGGAAAAAAGTCCGTATTAAGTGGTATAACGGAATGGAAAGTAATTTTTCATAAAAGAAGTGCTATGTTGTTGTGAAGTGGATATTATTTCTAGGTTTCTTTCTCTCGCTGTGCGCCAGACGCCCTGTCCCCTTTTCGAGTAGGTTTTTATTTGGCGATTGCGAAGTTCCGGGTTTTTGCTCTATTATGAAATGGTGTTTTCTGACAGATATAATAAATTAAGATAGCTAAATTATTAGGATTTTGAAGATATTCCTTAGTACATTTCACTAGTAAGAAAAATGACGCCTCACCGTTCTCTTAGCAAATAATAATATTTTATTTTTAGTGAACATATTTTGAATGCGATCTCCAAGATAGCGAATAATATTGTGCTGAAGGGGTATCTGTATTTTAACCAGGGGATTTCCACCGTGGCTTCTTCTTTATCTTCATTTTATAATATGATATTTTGTATTACTATAGTAATCAAATTTTAGACTGCCTATCTCCTCAATCCCCCACCATTTATTACGGAACAAACGGAAATTAATAAAAGTTTAACTTCTATTACAAATTTAATTTGAAGCTAGTTCTGCAGGTACTACATTTCTAAGTGTAAAATCTAGATTAGCTCATTTATCTGGTCGTGTAAGACGCTTAGTAATTTCAAAACCTAATGAGGAGCAAATTATTAAATTTAAAAATGAATCATATGCTACTTGCTTAAAGTTAGAATCCGATTTAGATGAAAAGACCGTTTTAATTTCTAATACTCAAAGTCTTAACGATAGAAACATAATTCTGTAGCTTCTTAAACCAATGTTAGTCCAGTAGTTTCTTGTTCCAGTAATAAACAACCAATTTCATCTTGGGGTGTAAAATTTAATGGCTATTCGAAAAGCGTTCATTATTTTTTGGAAAGAGTATCTGATTTAGCTCAAGCCCTTATGTTTTCCGAAATGGAATTATTTAACTCATCTGTTGAACTTTTTATAGACGATGCTTTTGTTTGGTATCGTAGTGTAAGATCCATTGTTACTGATTGGCAAAGTTTAGTTAATGTAAGTTGATGATTTCAAAATAAAACACTAATTCACTGCAATACATCAAAACACTGTAGTTTTGCATGGACTTGGGTTTTCTTACCATGTTAGCATCATCAGCAGATGATTAAAACTAAACTGATGCCAAAATCAACCTAGTGTCACATTAATAACAGAGGTTAGAGTAATAGGAAGAGACAACTGGAAGGAATTGGGCCATTGTTTCTGTTCATATTAACTTTACATTTATTAATTTTGACACTCTCATATGTATCTAATAGCACGTAATTTGAGATTTGTTTAATTAATTTTATATTATTAATATCTATACAATGATCTATATCAACAGTATGTTAAGCAACGCAAGATTTATTCGTCTACCATATCTTATCTGAGCCATATATTCTTTAAATCTAGTTACTAATGGTCTTCTGGTTTGCCCAACATACTTCTGGGTAAAATCTTTACATGAAATTTCAAAATACCCGACCCTTCCAGTAGAGGTGATTTATTTTTAGGATTACCTAATAATGTTTGTAATTTACTATTAGCACTATACACAAGTTTATAATTGACATTCTTGGAAATTCTTTTTAAACCACGGGATATCCATCATATATCCACCATATTCTTTTAGAGCTGTTTACTCTATCAAACGGTATTGAAATATATTTTGACGTGTCTTTCTCCACTTAAAAAGTCGACTTGGCAGAAATGGCCTAACTTTAGCCTACGTTTCCTTATTATTTTATGAACTAATGAAGGAGAATATCCTGTCTATTTTTATTGTACAGAGTGAGTCAATGATAGAATAAAGTCCATTATTTCATTTGTTTCAAGGTTTACAAAAAAATGTTTAATATAAAAGTTATAGGGATGGTTAAGATACACATTTTAAAATTATTATAGAGTATACAAGGTGCTTCAAAAAAGTGTGGCGGCTATAACATATGTTTTTTTAAATGCAACACCCTATTTTTTATTTTATTTTTAGATTCTGCGTAAAATTCCATAACTTTTTTATATATAATATTATATACCTAAAATTATTAGTTTTTGTAATATTTCAATTTATTCAAACAAATGTTAAATTGCAGTGTGGTAAAAAATTGTCAGTGGTGCCATTGTTTCTGTAGTTGGAGTACCAAAATTTGGTAGGAGAGTTTTATAGAGATGAAAAATAAGATATATGTAAAGATATTTTAGTTAAATGATACAGGGTGTTCAAAATATATTTATGAATTTGAACTACTTAAAATTAAAATATCTCAAATTTTTTAAATGTTACACCCTATATATTATCATTTTTTCTGATAGATTTGACAAAACTCTTCAACTTTTATTAAGTATGTCATATCCCTATTTTTAATAGTTTGCAATTTAGTCCCATTTTTTCTATTTTTACCCATATTTTTAATACAATTACCCTATAAAATCATAGTTGCCATGACAAAACAAAACTATTTATTACTTACCTTTAACAAGTAGCTTCACAATTAGTTACAATTGCTGGTATTAGTTAAAATTAATTAACTTTACTCAAATAAACTAAATCGCAGTAGTGAATTTCTTGGTGTATTTCTATATTATGAAAGATGACACTTGGGATTTTTTGTCGGGGCGAATAGCCACAGATTAGGGTAATATTAGATTACCTAATTGCTAAAGACTACTGATATATGAATTTTCTTCGACATACAGTATAGTTTTTTTCTCGTAGTAATTCTGATTTATAATTCATTTGGTAAAGATAATATTACTACTGCCACGAAACCGTCCCATTACACACTGAAGATGTTTTCTAGATAATATACATCTATCCTTATAGTAGTTAGCAAAGTACTATATAATAAATAGTACTGAACCAAAAAATGTGGTTTTCTAAGCTTGTCCGTGTATATCATTCACATTGACTAATTCATTTCAAGAAAATCTGTTATCTCTACCATTTATACTTATTACAACAAATTAAACTAAAATTCAAATTTTGTTCTTAACTTGCTTAACAGACATGAAATTGTCATAATTATTACTTTTTGTCATGGCAACTATGATGTTATAGCGCAATTGTATTAAAAATATGGGTAAAAATAGAAAAAATAGGAATTAATCGCAAACTAATAAAAATAGGTATATGACATTCTTAACAAAAGTTGACGAGTTTGGTAAAATATATCAGAAAAAATGATAATATATAGGGTGTACCATTTAAAAAAATTGAAATTCCTTAATTTTAATTAGTTGAAATTCCTAAATATATTTTGAACACCCTGTAACATCTAACTAAAATATCTTTACATAGGTCTTTTTCTATATCTCTATAAAATTCTCCTACCAAATTTTAGTTGTCCAACTTCAGAATCAATGCCATCATTGGCAATTTTTTAACCCACTGCAATCTAACATTTGTTTAAACAAATTTAAATATAACAAAAACTATTAATTTTAGGTATATAACATTATATATAAAAAGTAATGGAATTTTACGCAGAATCTAAAAATAAAATAAAAAAATAGGGTGTTGCATTTAAAAAAACATATGTTATATTCGCCACACTTTTTTGAAGCACCCTGTATACTGTATAAAAATTTTAAAATGTGTATCTTAACCATCTCTATAACTTTTATATTTAATATTTTTTCGTAAACCTCGAAACATATGAGATAATGGACTTTACTCTATCGTTGACTCACCCTGTACATATGAAAGAAGCACTCCAATCTATTGAGTGATCCCCACAATATCTAATGACAATGCATAAAGTACAATGCACATCAAGACATGACTTAGAGGTTGATGCACTCACTCTTAAATGGCACAGCATGGATACATCAAGTGTTATTGTTATTTGTATTTATTATTTGTTATAGATGGAACAGTCGGGCAAAAGCTTCAGTCTGCAAAATTTCAGATGCGAGTCTTGCGTGGTTTGAAATCATTAAAGCCAATTTAATAGAATGTGTTACATATCAGTAGATTCAATAAATTCATATAATCGGTAGCTTCCAAAGAGATTTTATTGCCACCACTCTATATCAAATTGAGCCTAAATAAAAATTTTGTAAAGGCAAATTGAAGCTAAATCAAAATTCATAAAAAGTATTGTTGAACTACCAATTAAAAATATTCTAATAGAGAAACATTTTGATGGCAAATTAAATGAGGTATTGCAAAGAGTGCTTAGAATGATTTTTGTCTCATGGACCAAAATTTGTTGGCATATAGAATGCGGACATTACACTTTTTTGAGGAGAAGGGGAAAAATCTTGCATAAGACACCATTGGGTAGTGTCGGATTCCTACCGACTAGAAAAAGCCTCCTCGCATTCCAACGCTCTATCCAACTGGAAACCGCTTGCGCATTACTTCAGCTGGAAGGTTGTCTATGCGGTTAGGCCCCGCATTCTATTTCCTTTGGTTTCTATTATTTCTCGATGCATCTATATGTAATTTTCCATGATGTTTCACCGCTTAGCAGCCCTTGCATCATATTTTTAGCATTAAAGACTTGTCCACCACTGTCCCGTTGGAATGACTCTCTAAACTGCTTCCATTCATTGCAGAGGAATAGTGTGTGTTCGACACTGTCAACTTCCTTGCAATACATACACAAATTTGAGGTGGATCCTCCCTTTTATACAAATAGTTGTTAAAGCATCCATGCCCTGTCAATGCCTGAGTTAGGAAATAGTCCGTCTCTCCAAAGCTTCTGTCTAACCAGGTATTAATGTCTGGTATGAGATCATGTGTTTATTTACCATATCTATCTAGATCCCACTCCTTTTGCCATTCAATCATCAGTATGCTTCTTGCCTCCAGTTTTGATGTCCCTTTGTATCTCTCTCTCCTCTCCTCTACAAGTACAAGTCCTCTCCTCTCCGCTACAAGGCACCCCGGATATGACAATTAATGCTTCAGCGGAGACTGTTCTATATGCACTGCAGATCTTGAAGTTCAGTTTACGGTGTATAGCTTTAAGATTTTGCCTTATACAGGGTGTCCCAGAAATGAGTGCAGATATTTTAAGGGTGGTAGATCTGGTCAAAATAAACATATTTTATCTTTACCATTTTTAAAATAAATTGAAAATAACCGAGTTATTTAACTTTGAAAATTTAAAAAAATAATCGCAACATTTTGAGAACCGCCGGCAGATATTGCCAACTACATCCAATTACCCGGATCAAGCCCGGATTTCAGTTAATTCGACGCACTGTGTTGCCATATGGACAAGAAAGTATATGTTTACAAGTAAGTCATAAAATCACAACACCTGAGGAGTTTGCAGAGATGCATTGCATTTTTAAGATTGTGATATTATTACATAAAATAAATTAAAAGTTAAATGTTTAAAAGTTAAATTAAAAAACTTACCCAACATTAAAAAAGATACTTATGACAGATCGATGTAACTGCGACAGATCTCTTTTTCGATACACACTTGACTAAAATACACTTCATTGTGCTGCTTTACTTGTACGTGCTGTTATAAAAACTGCTAAAATAACAGTCCCCATTTTTAACTTAACACATTATTTTCATATAGGCTTCATCACAATTTGAACCACTGATTTACAAAACACCTTGAAAAGCACACATTACACATTACTTTGAATATCTTTCTGAATGAATAAATGTTGAGAATTATTGTCTCTTACCGCCACTTTACGAACTACTTTCAATCTAAGAAAATACATGTTTCACTCAACAATTTTAAATAGTATTTTGCCTTTTCGCTATTTTTTCGATGTATTTCGACAATTCCGTCAACAGCCCAACCATCGGCCAAGACAGCCACGCATCACTGGTTGGTAACTGCACAGCTTAAGTAAAAACCAGCTCGGACAGTGTAGCGTGCCGCTTTGATCTTTTTACGCTCGGATTTGCGATTCGAAAGAGGGGGAACACTAGAGCGGCGAGCTCTCTTGCCAAAACCAATAGCCGCGTAAGCACCAGTCAGCCCAGAGATTGTATTCAAAAAAATTTTACACGTGACGTAAAAAATTATTCGACTGGTGCTAGAACATAATTTAGATACACGTTTTTTAAATTGTTGATTTTAAATAAATATGCAATCTCAAAGAAAAACATTTAAAAAACAAATTAATTAATTTATTTCTAGAAATAACAGCAAAATGAAATAGGTACATTGATTACTTATAGTTATTTACGAATGTTTCTAAATTAGGAGCTTTCGGTTTTTGTTTGCTACATTTAAGTTCTTATTAATATTCTTTAAGGTATAATAAATTCTAACTTTTGCGTATAATTTTAACAAAAAATACATTATAGGAAAATTTTGATTGATGGTTGAATTTAATTGTCTGAAATAATTTAACGAATTTAAATAATATATTTTCATTTAAGGAAAGTTCTTCAAAATTGTTCTGAAAAATTTTATAAAAAAACTTTTTTAAAATCAAGTTTTTATTTAAATATACTAAAAAGAATAAAATAAACTTTTTCTTTAAAACTTTTATTATGAACTTATAACGTCATTACACAATTTTAATATTATATAAAAGCTTGTCGCGAGATTTGAGTGTACATTCATAAAAATCTGGTACGACAACTTTATCTTGTAATTCCTGGTCTAGTGGTCTATCATAACACAAACTTTGAAAATGAGACAGGGTAGACACAGGTTTTAGTTAATTTACTTGTTTATCGATGTAGAGAAATCTCGCGACAAGCTTTTATATATCTAATATTAAAATTGTGTAATGACGTTCTAAGTTCATAATAAAAGTTTTAAAGAAAAAGAGTTTATTTCATTCTTTTTAGTGTATTTAAATAAAAGCTTGTTTTAAAAAGGTTTTTTATAAAATTTATTTTCTACTTTTTAGTTATGCTGGTTTCTCAGTGCCACACACTTAAACTCAATTTTTTTTTAAATAACTTTCTATGGGTATCCTAATAATATGTATATCGATTTTCATTAAAAAAGGAGAACTTAAAAAAAACGACAGCTGTCAAATTTGACACTTCAAATGTGAGACAAATAAAATGAAAACCGACTATGGGGTAAGGGTCATCCAATATATCGATTTTTATCAAAATCGGACAACTTTGAAATTATTTGACAGCTGTCACATTTTACAGCTCAAAATTTTTTTCTTTCATTTTAGCCCACGGCCATCATCGATTTTTATCAAAATCGGACAACTTTGAAATTTTTTTGACAACTGTCAAATTTGACAGCTCAACATTTTTTTTCATTTTCGCCCATGGCCGTCCTATATATCAATTTTTATCAAAATCGGACAACTTTGAAATTTTGACATGTCATTAAACTGTCATTTTTTCAAGATTTTTTCCACAATATACCTATACAGGTTGTTAAATTGTTCATTACTCGCGGCAAGAGTTTTATGGTTGAAATAACCTCGGCCCGCTCGTCGATAGACGACGCGACGGGACGAGTCGGCAGAAAAATCAATAATGCATACGTTCTCAATAGGCAGTGTTGCCATTCTGTTTCCCTATAAGTAACTGTCGAGTTAACAACCTGTATATATATATAATTTCAGCCCGATCCATTCATAAATAGAATTTTAAAAAATCAAAAACCTCAAAAATGCCGCCATTTTGACAGCTGTCAAAAATTCGGGTCATGCCTTGCAAAAAATGTATTGTCATCGGGACTGAACCTACATGCCAAATTTCAATCTCCTACAATAAAAGGAAGTGGTTTTAATTTAGCTTACAAGATTTGCCCCGAACAAACATACATACATACATAGATAGTTACATACAAAGCAAGTTAAATAAAAGCTTATAAAAATAGCCTCAATGAGGAAACTAAATAAAAAATGGTCACTTGGCATTAGCAAGCCTCCAAATAACTAGTCTTCATCGTTTTGAAAAGCTCTAAAGTGTGAATATACTTTTGAATTGAACATTAATTTTGAATTGAATTGAAAATTAAACAGACTATATTTTGAATTATTTCCATAATTATTTGTGCAACCAGCAGCCGCACATCCCGGAAAACCTTTTCCCATTCCATCAATAAAAATAAAATTGAAATAAAAGCACAAATACCTATGGTTAAATATAAGAAAAAAATCGAATTAAAATCTTCCGTAATACGGCCCTACGCGCCACCGGTGGAGGCTATGCATCGACTGAATGAGGCTGACTGTCGGTCGCTTAATTCAGTTAGCGCATCGTCGGAGTGGGGCGTTTTAAATTCGAGCGTGGGAAAAATTGGCGAGTGTCAAAGCTATGTTATTCTGTAAGCTGTGGTAACTGCTCACTGCTTCTTTGTCGCGCCGGCGTGTCGAGCTTGCGTCATGCGAGGTTGCCGTAGTTTCAACAATTTCAAATTCAAGACACTCGAAGCAATCAAATTCTTATTAAATTTTAAAAATAAAACAGAAAAACATGAAAGGAAACAAACAAAACACAAATGAATTGATTATTGATAAGGTCACAAAAAAGAAATTTCTAAAATGTTTATCGTAATTCAGAATTCAATATATCGAAAACAGCCCGACGAATAATCAATTCATTTTCGTTTTGTTTGTTTCCTGTTTCTCTCTGTTTTATTTTTAAAATTTAATACAAATTTGATTGCTTCGAATGTCTTGAATTTGAAATTGTTGTAACTACGGCAACGTTGCTTAACATCGTCGTCTGACGCAAGCCTGCCACGACGGCGCGGCTCAAAGGACCAGTTCACACGTGGCACTCTTGGCCGACGCGCGACGGTTGGGCTGTCAAAATACATGGAACGCCATAGCAGGATATATTTAAAATTTGATTGACAAGATGACAAGTGATTACTTCAAAATATTGTGAAAAAAACTGTATAAAACTGAAAAAATGTAATTGAGTTATTTTATTTAATAAAAACGGTATGTGTTAATACAAAACAAACAAGAACAAGACACTACATACCAAAAAAATATAAAAAAGAACTATTATTTACTTTCAAGCTTTATGAAACTACCCGCATTTATGATTATATTTATCAATATAACTTATGTACAAATACAAATTTGTAATATTCCACAGGAATAAATAAAACAACATAGTTAAATAAAACAAACTATTTTATTAATAATAACACCTACCAAATTTTATACCTTAAAGGTTGATTAATTAACTGTAATCTTAATTTTTTTAAACCAGTACCTTTTGACATTATTTTTCTGCAGTACTAAAATCCATTATTTACCTATCGTGTGATGTCGATATTTTACAGCTACTCCAGTTTTTAGTATGTGTTTAGTTTGATCCTTCTACCATATACGGGATGCACTTATCTACGACGAAATGGTATACAAACTTTATCGATGGCAACTTCATTGGTGTATAAGACTTTCTGCCTGGGCAGCGAGTATCACCATAAACTGTGCTCTGGGTCTACAGTTAATTTTCACTCGATTTTTCCTCCACTTGACTTCAAAAGACACAAAACACACGTAATAATACGAATCAAAATGCATCATCTTCCAAAACGCAGGGTATTTAACAAAAGTAGACACAAAATTATAACCTATAATTTGGCAAGACTTTGACAAGCGTCAAAAATGACAAAAATCTAAAGGCGAGTTCATACGTATCGGCGTCCGTTTGTCGTTCATCGTTCCGTCAAACCAATAAAATTGAAATACGATCTGTCATTTTTTAAATAAACCAATAAAACTGGTTAAAAACAACAAGACACGACGCATGACGGATTTATATTTAAACCCGTCCATAGATAACTTAAAAATTATTAGAAACTTTTTTTAGTAAAATAAATAGATTGGTATGGGACGTCATCTGCTTTTCTTCTGTCATCGTCTGTCGAAATCTTACCTGAGAAAAAAAAACAGAGTATACGTTTGGAAGCAAGTGGCCCTCCTATATTAGGCATCAGCCTACCCAGTGCGGTCAAAGTTCTTTTCGTCTTTCGTATAACTTGATTTATATGCTCGCCGAATGTAAGCTTTGAATCAAGCCAAACTCCAAGGTATTTTATTGTATTCTTTGGTGAAATTGTTGTACCGAGAAGCTCAAATGATATATGAGAGAGTTTCTTCTTGGTGGTTAATAAAACCGCTTCGGACATTACGTTATGTGTTAAAAACAGTATCAAAATATAAATTGCAATATGAAATCAGCATGCTTGCAGCTTCCATTCCTCTGGACTAGTTCGAATCTTATTACAGATGCTCCAGAAACCATTCACAGATGAATTGTAAACTAGAAAAAAAAACAGAAATAGATTAAAAAACGCGAAAAAATAATCTAATATCAATTATATATTTCCCCCCTATTTTTCTTTTAGTTTTTTCTTGTTAATTCCTTTTTCTTATTGTTTATAAGCGGTTTTTTCTTCTTTTTTTACTGTTTTACGTCACTTCCAGCTTCTTGCTCCTCTGATGCAGAATCGACCAGTAATGAGAAAACTGATTCTCTATCAGAGATTCTAAAGCGCAAAGAGTAAGAAGTAAAATAAATAAATAAATCGTTAAATGACAAGTAAAAATCCGCTAAAAACAATAAAAACCAGCAATCCACAAAAAAAATCGTTAGAAATTGCAAAAAATTAATAAAAGTGTAAAAAATTAAACTTAATACTTATACTATCTGTACAATATAAAATTTTATTTTTTATAATCTCATAAAATTCTGTCGACAACATAAAACATATTTTATTCTATATTAAATTTTCAAACAAAAACAATTGTGTTATTTGTAATTGATACCTCTCCAGTGTATATCGGATATTTGTAATATAGAGACTTAAAATATGTGCGTTATTCCAGTTTATTTCCGGTTTAATAAAGAACGAGCGAATTGTTTTTAACCAATGCAGTAGCTTATATTTTTAGTTTGCAACTGAAAACGGCACTAAAATTAAAATTTATTTCTTTTTTATTTAAAATGTTTAAAGCGGAACTGCGCCCATCAATATTTCATGGTGTTTTTAATGTATTTTTTGATTACATTACTTATTTTAATCAAATTATTATTTATAAAATCGAACTGACATACTTAAATTAAAATAAAGAACTACAATTTTTTTGGTTAAATTTTATAAATTGTCTTTCCTTACTGGTGATTTATTGAATTATTTCTCTAACCATGCAATAGTCGCTTGCAGTAAGTAGCAAACATTTATTACCCACCATCTTAGAATATGAATCATATCATCAGAATTTTTGATCTCTGATTATTCAATCTGTCATGTCACATGCAGGGCCGGCGGAAGGAAAATGTTGAGGCCGGGCGAGTACCCTCTCTGCCCCCCTCTTCCAATAATTATTATAACTCTCTCTTTCTTTCAGTACTATACTTTAAGTACAATTAAGCATATTTATGCTACTTTAACAAAAAATTTTCACTTAAAGGTACTTGAAAATTCTTCTCTTCGTTCAATTTTAGTCCGCGGTTGTCGTTTTTAAACGGTTTTATTTAGCTCGACCCGTACGGTATTTATTTATTTGGGTCAAAATTAGAAATTGAAATTTAAGTACCTTCCTGTTGTCAGATTGATCTGAAATTTGGTACACACCTTTAGTTCCGATGACAATACAATATAGTAATATCAATAACATTGTAAATCTAAGATGGCCGCCGGTACAAAATGGCGGATTTCATATTTTTCCACAACCCCCTCAATATGGGTATCAAATGAAAGGGCTACACTAGTAGAATACTGTGATTATGACAGAATTTAAAATCCAAAATGGACGTCGTTACAAAATGGCGTATTAGGTGAGGGCATGAGTAGTCGTGTCCAGAACAGTTGTGTCCAAGATTGTGTGACGTTAGAAGGACAGATAAAAAAAAATAGGTGATTTGATGTACCTACGTAGTTAGCGGTAGCTTTACCACCCAAGTTAAGGTAATAGGTTAAAACGTGCTGAGGACTGTATGGCATTAGGGTGGCTAAAAATGTCGCAAGCGTTTTCCCCTCAAGATTGGGCGCCTCTTGTTGTATATCTAAGTCGAGTCAAGTCTCTGGAAGGGCTATGTATTGAGGAATTAGATTGTAATAAATTATCAGATAAAAAACCATGTAATAATGATGCACTAAATGAATTAAATAGAATGAGGAATATTCGGTAGGCATTTCCGTTAAATACTAAAAACTAGAAAATAAAAAATCGGTAAAAAAAAACTTTTAAGTTAAACGGTTTTATCTTATGTGCACTGAAAACTAGGAAATAATAATAACAATTAGGTATTTTGAACTTCTAGTTCAATATATTTAGTACTAGGCAGAATAGCTTTTAGGCATATTAGACTAAAATAAAACGTGGGGCCCATTAACTATTGCTGTAATACTTTCTTCTATACTAAGTGTGGATTGCATCGACTTACTATAATCGTAACTGGAGATTTTGACAATCAATAACCAGCCGTGGCGGCTTCACCAGCGAACGACGAGCTCATGATCTACCAAAGTATAAAGATATGCTTTGCCATAGGTAGGATTTCAGAGGGGCCCCACGTTTTTATTTTAGTCTAATATGCCTAAAAGCTATTCTGCCTAGTACTAAAATATTTCTGAACTAGAAGTTCAAAATACCTAATTGTTATTATTATTTTCTAGTTTTCAGTGCACATAAGATAAAACCGTTTAACTTAAAAGTTTTTTTACCGATTTTTTATTTCTATACCGAGAGCGTCTCGAAAGTGACTTACCTCTATTAATTTTTTATTTTTTTAGATAAAAAAAACCGAGATTTGGTATGTTAATATATGACATAAATTAGGATTGATTGACGCATTCAGTTGTTTTGGTCACTTCTTGTTTCACCGGAAATGACTAATACTTTTGTTTTTTAAATGGTATATTTCTACTTTATTCGATAGAAAATGACACTCAAGTAGAATGAGATATCATATGTCTTTTCACATTTTTGCTCAAAAAATATATATTGTAGTTTAAATTTCAATATAGAGTGATCTAGAGTGCCATGACTCTGTTAAAAACACTCATTTTTAAACATGGAGCCTTTGAAAAATAGATTTGATCTTCTAATATTTTTCGTGTCTTGTCCTGGCCGAGTAAAAGATGTCCTAATCGTATTTTTAATCATATTTCAATTTTTTCAAATGGAACAAGGGTGGTGGATTATTTGGAAAAAGAATATACCACAATTTTACGAATAATTTGGTACCACACACTTGGTATTTCGAGTCAAATTGTCTTTATGAACCGCATGTTACAATTTCAAATAAACCATATGCGAAAATGTAAAAAAAATTGACATATGTCATAAACTAGAAATAAACCGAGGGTGCCATTTAAAAATCAAAAGTTGTAGTAATTTCCGGTGAAACAGTCATACAGAATACGTTAATTAACCCTAATTTATACAGATACCAAATCGCGTTTTTTCATCTGAAAAAATAAACAAGTTATAGGGGTGACCAACTTTTGAGAAGCACCCGGTATATCGAGTTATAAGAAATAGAATTCCAACTTCGGCACTCTCGTTCTGGTATAAGTTATCTTTGAAAACATTAGTATTTAGTTGCAAGCAGTTGCGTTATTTTTATATAAGAATTTAAGAAACTTTTCTTTTCTTTTTCACAATCAATTATTTCGTGCAGAATCAGTAGGTATATGATCATATACAGTTTTGTCGGCTTTAAAATGAGGTTCAGCCTCATTCATTCAGTGTTTGAGATGCATTCCTTCATCTTGCTCAAATGAGAAAATCCTACGATTCTACTACCATTTTCCGTGTATTACTACATATTCAATCCGGAACAATCAAAACCACCAACAGATAGATATCTTTTCCCACTACTGTTAATAAATTAACTGTCAATTTTGCTGACTTTTGACCCAAACCAGTTTGTTTAGAAAAAATCTATAACAACAAGAATTATAGAAAGAAGGGTTATTTACAAAAAGTTGATAACTTTTGAGTTATAAGTAAATTACCACGAACAAATCAGATTTATATGTTTTTATTTTATATTGTTTAAGAATTCGCAAATCCCAGTTTCGAATAGTGCACCCAAAAAACATATAAAATAGAAGAAATTAAAACTATATAATAGGATAGGTCTAGGATGTAGTAGTGTTTATAATGTTTAGTCAGATAAAGATAGATATTTTAATGTGAAAATTTATAGTATCGATTAATAATTGATCTGATTATTCGGTACAATTAAACAAATAGTACCGAATAACCAGATCAATTATTAACTGTTTACTGTTTTTAAGTGTTTTAGTTGCTGTCGTGGCGCCTCTCGCCCCGGGCGGTCGTCCGGGTCTAACCTGGTATAACTTGTTCACCCTACAACTACTGGAAAAACAAGTAGAGGCAGATATAGAAGCTTGTCTGGCATTTATAGATCTAGAGAAGGCATAACATACCACGCTTTAAATTTTTGAAAGCTTTAGAAATAATTGAAACATATTGAGACCTAATAAAAATTATACATGAGCTCTATAGAAACAATCACCAGTATATGCAAATTGTATGAAACCTATCCGAACCTATAATAACAACTAAAGGTTTAAGACAAAGTTGCAATATATCTCCATTCCTCTTTAATACACAGAAGTTGCACTAAGAGAGTGGAAACGAATATGTGGGGGAATGGGTATACCCCTAGATCATATATACTTACGTGGATAAGTAAATCACTAGGGAAACTGTCGTAAACATATCAACGACTTCCATTTATCTTCTTTTTTTGTTGCACACGCGGTGCTTCTACTCCGAGTTCTACTCTATGTATCCCTAATTAATTTTAAAAATTTAATTTGTAAAATGCATATATTTGAACAATAAATTGAATGTTTACTCAAAAAATTCACAGATTTTGCAGCATGCGCAACCATCATAGGCCTATTGAAAATACCAGACACAAGTCGGCGGTTGTCGACAATCGCTTGTTTTTTACATTTTATGTTAACTTGTGGCGTCATTTGGAAGAGCTCAATAGAAATATAAAAGAACTAAACTTTGTTCGTTGGAAAGCAATTTGACATTCGTGACGTCAGCACTCCGGCAGTCTAACGTATCATTGATCACTATTCACAAATATATTCCAGATACGTATACTGATCAAGTTTAACGTTCGCAACGTTAAATAATTTTGATATTTGATTTTTATCGTGATGGTTTTTTGTAAAAGTGAAGAATTTAGTGAGGAAAATATTAATGATGGATATGAACGTGTGCGGATTGGTGATTGGTCACGATCACGGTCACGACACTATGACGGGCTCCTATACCCACGTAGGAGCCCAAAATATGCAAAAAGGCGGTCAGTTTAGCTTAAGTTTAGATTAGGTCTATATTTTTTATTAATGTAAAACCAACTAAAACCTAATTCTAATCTAACCTAAACTCACTTCTTCTTTTGCATATTTCGGGCTATTACCTGGGTATTCCTAGGTTTAACCAATATTCGAACTTAGGTGTAAATTTAAATTTATGGATGGCCCATAAATTTATATTCGCCGTACAAAAAAAAATACTTTTCACCAATTTTCACAATAAAAATTAAAAGTTATAAATCATAATATTTTTTTATAGAAATGAGGGAATAAGGGTGAACGGGGTGCCGCGCCGGTAGACCAAGAAGATACATGGAATGTAAATGTTAATTTATACTCGAAGGGAGTTACCTCACAGTATAGGCATATTTTGAACCCCTACCGTGCATAGTTACTGTAGAAAAATAAATTAAAATATAGTTGGCTCCAACGATAATTTAGTTTGCAGCTTCTTTTCATCATACCTAATAAAAAACCGTCACAACCACTACTCATAGTATGTACCTTTGTATTTTTAAACATCATTATGAAATTAAAAATACATAGGTGCCCATAATATGAGTAGCGGTATTTTTTTTTTCGTTTCATCATAACGGATTTTGTTGTGCTGAAAATAAGCAGCAAAATATATTATCTATTGCAACAACTATACCTAATTTACATTCAGTATGTCCAATTAATATAGAACATTATAACTATGCATACTTTTAAAAATTTGCTACCAATATATTTTGACAGTTGAGTTTTTGAAATTATTTGTTAGCTACTTAAACAAAACAGACCCATAATAATTCATATCTTTATCATTCAAGACTTCCAAGAATTATGAAGTAATCTCACGTCAAAATTTTTAAAATTATTGCATGCCTTAAGTATTTGCAAAGTTAACAAAAATATTTCTTTGCATACCTTGCAATTAATATATTTAATCCAATTTATCAGTTCTGCATCATATCCGAAATTTAGATTGTATGTGACACAACGAAGAGTTAAAGTGCAACGTGAACGACCAGAAAAATATCAAGTAAAAAAGATTGTTAAGTTTTAATTACTAGTTACGCAGTCCTTCCCCCCCATATTGGCTTCCCTCTTGCCTAAAATCTATATTGTCTTTCCTAACATTTTAAATATAAATGATTGAAACTCATACAAGTTTACCATAATTTAAACTTAAGATAGTCCCTAATTATATTAAAATATAACACTTACGAAATTAATAAATATTAACTATTTCTACTTATTTTTAATCATTTAATAATTCTGATAAAAACACTCTTGATTTTTTTATTTTAGAAATCATACGGGCTATAATAATTAAATATAATATTAACAATAATTAAATAAAAATTTATTTGAAGGAATGCTACTGTAATACAATAATTGTAAAACACGTATGTAATAATAACTCGGAATAATATAATAATTATTTAAAACTGCCCATCGTTATCGATGTCGGCGTCTTGTCACTTTATTTAGTCCTGTCACTATTATTTTATTAGCCGTTTAGGTATAGTTTGATTTCAGATAATGCAGATTCTAATGTGCCATTTGTGTTTTTTTTATTGGATTTTTTTTACATATTTGGTATATTCTATGAAGCGATTTTAAGTGCTCCTGACCATTTTTCAATTATTAAAGTGCCTATTTAGATACATTTAAAATGAATTAATTAGTGTATAGTATTTGTATTATGAGTTTGTTTATTTTTTATAAAATGTATTTTTTCCCATTAAAATAAACATAGCTTACTAGATCACTAGCTAGCCATTTTTAAATAGAGGGTGTTTATTAAGTATCTGGCCAAACTTCAGGAGGTGATTCTTTGAGTGTTTGAGTGTTGAGAGTTTAAGGTAAAAAGTTCATATAAACATGTGTCCGGAAATGTATAATTTTATAGATACAGGGTGTCAAGGTGTTTTCTAATAGACCTTTTTTATTAATATCCCAAAGATCCGTTGACCGATTTTGTTGAAATTTCGCCATGTTGTGAACTTTGATAAGTTAGCACTAATTAAATGATAATTATTATTTAAAACAATATTCAAAGGATAAAATCTTATCCCAATAAATATTTGGCACGCCTTGGATTCATGTGTTTTTACGCCTGTTGGCGGTGGAAACCATGCAAGCTTTTTCTTTGGCCTCCTAAGTTGTTAATTAAAAAAATAATAACCATAAAAAATATAGGTCCTAATAGCCTAAATTTTAGCAAAATTTATCAGCAGATCCAATGAGATCCGAATTATTATGTTTTGGAACTTAATGATTTAATTAATTATTCCCTTTAATGCATTTACCTATCCTACGCGCCAAGAAAAAATATTGCATTAGTCTAAATTTATTATTTATGTGATTCCACTCTCTCACGTATAATTTGTTGAGTTAGATTCAATTATTATTAATATTAGAAGTCAGGAAAGAGTTAGATTAAAATAGCCAAAGTGTACCTAACAACCCATATGCCTTGACGCATATTCTTTTTTATAATAATATGGGCTTTCTTTATCCGCTGGCCCAGACAAACATCCATATCCACAAAATAGTTGGCCCACACACACACAAACACACTGATAAATTAATAAGACCTCATTTCGGCCCTCAAACGTCATTCAATGATCAACGCCGGCTAAACTATCGACTTACGTGTTGACGAGTTGATTAGGCAGGTTATTGAACAACGAGTTGATTAGGCAGGTAGCTTCGAGCATGTCGTTTTTTCAAAGATGGGTCCCATATAAACGCGGCCAGAAGTATTTTCAATACTAAAATTATGCAGATCATACTGTGAATAGTTCTGACTGACAACGAAACCCATTAGCAAGCAACGGGGATGTCAGTGTTAGTCGGGAACTATTGTGAACTAAAGACCTAGTTCAAGGAACTATTCCTCTGGAGGAACTAAAACTAAGGAACTAGCTTCTCCCAAGGAACTAGAATTCCCACCTCTATTTCAGATAGAAAAAAATGTACTATTTAATTTGTTATTTCTTAATGTACGAGTTTAAAATGAAATTTGAAACTAACGGTGTTATATTGCTTTCCCTATTTCCGGCAGAAAATGTTCGACTTCGTTATCAATCATGACAAACTATCGATGAAGTGTCGCTTTGTCCCTGTAAATACTTGCAAGTTGACGTTGACCGATAGTCTTTCATGCGCCTCTGCACTTAGCTTATTTATTGAAGTCGTTCGAAGCGAGCTGACGGATAGCTCTTGCGAATACAACATGGTTTCGTTTTTAATTTCTGGGGGACAAATGATTTTCCTACTATGAGACGGAAATAAGGCTATTCAAGGTCATTCAATAAAGTGTAAGTTATTTATTAGAGAGATTAAAAAATAAAATATATTAGAAATGAGTTTTTGTAGATACACGGGAATTTATTTTGCTAAGAGATCCTGGTCGTGGTTGACATGAATTTACACTGAATAATGGTCAGGGATATATCTGACCGAAGGTGCGTCGTGTAAGCTAAAATAAATAATGACCATTGAAGTCCATAATTCTTATAGTAGACTGGTACAAAAAAACATTTTTAATAAAAGTGAAGCACTTGTGCCTAAGCACAAAAGTACGAAAATCCATACATATATAAAAGCTCAAAGGGTTTTTTTGTTACATCCATTCCGACGAAACCGCTTCACCAATCTTGATGATTCTTTTTTTAAATGAAAGGTATATATGTCTAGATTTGTTATGAAGTATTTTTATATTGTTTAATGGATATTTCTTTGTGTAAAACGACAATACAATACAATACAATCCTCCAGAAATAAATTATTTGTCATTGTCAGTGATGTGTCATTTAGATAATATATCAAGTTTTTAGATATTTTAGGGGTCAGTTCATACCGCCAGCTTTAGATACATAAATATTAGCACAAAGGTTCGTTTAAATGACATTAGTGAATTAGCTACACAAAGCGATTTTAGGAAATTCATCCTCTTAGAGAGTAAAATTATGTCAGAACAATTTGTTGTATGAAAATTCCTTACTATATGGTCTAGAAGAATGAAATCCTACAAAAAGAATTATATTAAATTCAACCCCAAGATGCACCAAACGTAAACAGAGACATGAGGCAAGCACGTGAACAGGAACGCTGTAGTAATATAACCAGGACCGCACTAAGGTCGGATATTTCAAATCATAAAATTATTATGTATATTTTTATGATTTTTTTTACTATTGTTTATATTTTATGATGGAAATTTATATTATATAAATGGGTAATTATTGGGAAAACTGGAAATCGTCCTATTTTCACCAAAATTGGTATACACCCTATTTTGAGGTCGTAGATTACGAATCTGACCAAACCTAACCAACCAGCGGTCTCTTACCGTTTTTCAGAAAAACGGAAAATAATTTCAACATTGAATTTTTTTTTATTTCAGCCCTATAAAGTAATAATTTCACTATATTTTTATTATATCATAGTTTATCTAAAAGCCACACTTGATTGAGGATTGAAAAATGTCCAAAATTTTACTGAAAAACACTTTTCTTAACAAAATAACAAAGAAAATTGAGACCAGATGGAAGTTTGACATTTCATATATTCTTCTTTCTCCCTCCTATGTAATGAGAGAGACAAATATTTGATTTTTTTCGGGTGATTAGGGATTTTAAATAAATTACCTATTATGACATTTGACAATAATTAAATATACCTATATCCACAAAGTTACGCGGAAGAGTTTTAATTACATTGCTTTCAACTTCTATACTTAGGGGGTTGATATTTTTATGTTATACTATATTAAAAAAATATTAAACCCCTTTGCAAAGAAGTTATATAAATACTATTTATAAGCACGAACTTGCATGAAAGAGTTTTGATTGCATTGGTTTCAACTTCTTTGCGGAGGGGATTAGTCTATTTTTTATATAATATAGCAAAAAAAGATTAACACCCTCCGCATAGAAGTTGTAACCAATGCAAACAAAACTCTTTCGTGCCACTTCGTGGTTATAAATAGTCAGATCTCGTTGGTAAAATAGCAGTTATGGGAAGAAGCCGTTCCTCAGGCAACCGCCTTTCGCAATCCCAGAATGAGCGAAAAAACACGCTAAATTTACGTTCAGCATTGGCAACGTTGCTTTAAATGCCAGAAATACATAATCCAACATTTTCAGATTGTTTACAAATTTATTTTAGCAAATTTTCCTCTATTATGCATAGAATTGGTTAAAAAAGTAATAGAAAATAGCAAAAACCTCATTGTTTATTGAATACCAAACAAAATATGTGCTAGAAAACCTTAAAAATATGAGAAATTAAGTAAAATTCTATGTTGAAACTATTTTCCGTTTTTCTGAAAAACGGTAGAGACCGCCAGGAAAAATTTTAGTTGACAAAAACACTTAGTTTTAACTTGCTTTCGTAGCCTGCTGTATTATCCGTTTTAAAGTATAACGACATTTTTTTTGAAAAACTAGTCAAATAAAAACTTCTATTTTTAAACATAACATTTATTAACATTAGATTTACAAAATTTATAATTTTATTAACATTTACAAAATAATAATTTTATATAAAATATATAACTTTTGACTTTTTGTAGTAGGTACGTGTGTACTAATTGTAAAAATATTTTATGCAAACATAAATATTATTTTCTCTATTTGTAACTTGTAACTTTTACGAAGTGATGAACAATTATTATTGAAATAGTTGACTGTTCTGATTTTACTCGCTTGGTTGGGAATAAATTTAAAAAGCATTTTTATGTTATCAATCAGTATTCCTTAACGCGCTATGCAAGCCGACCCTGTAAAAAATCTCAACCGCCTACCTCAACGGCTCTATGGCTGGCCGGCCAATCAGGGTAGATTTTGCCGCTGGCTCTCGCCTGACACGTGCTGATCACGCACTGTGCATTTGTTTATACTGGTGCATTTTGAATTTGAATACAGTTTAGAAGAGATTTTTGAAATTCATCAACCAAATGGGTAAAGTTAGTAAACATTTATATAAAACTTGGTGGACCTCTGAATTATACACATGAAAATTGGCACAAAGGATCATTTAAAAGACATGAGTTAATTAATTAGATAAAGCGAATTTATGAAATTTATAATCTTAGGGAGTAGAATAGGGAATGAAAGTTTGCTGTACGAAAATGCATTACTATAACATCTAGCAGTATAAAATTTTATACAAGTGTTTATTTAGTGACACATCAATAATATGAACGAAATGTTTTTGTTCAATTATCCTTCAAGGAATAAAAAATAACTATAAATAGAGTATTAGTACTCTTAATAAACCAAAAAAAGAGATGAAAAATAAAAAAATATATCAAGGGAGTATATCAAGTAAAGCGACAATTGAAAATTTCAAATATTCATTTGAAAAATTCATATTTCAAAACTATTTATTTTAGTAATACAGTTTATATGGGACCATAAGTAGGGGTTCTATCTATAGAGGGTAAATAATCATTTCACTATTTATTATTTTGGAGTGATCTTATTTTTTCAAATTTTAAAAAATTTCTTTGAAATTGACTTTGGTTCGATTTCGAAAATAATCTATACATAATTAAGAAATAAAAAACCGCCCTGGAAGATCGCCATCCACCCTCTATCCAACCATATATAATTAGCTTCAGTCAACGGAAGTAGTTAGAAAAAATTGAAAAAAAGTGTTAAAAAAGCAAGATTTCAAAAACATTTTGTGGCCAAAATTGAACTTCTTTGAAATACTTTGATTTCGATAATTTCTAGAATTATTAAGATTATTTATTTCAGACGGGTCTAATCAAAAGTTTTATTTTTGGTATACAAAAGTGTGTCATAAAGTCATATAAAGGCGATGAAAAAATAAAAAACGGTTTTTAAATTTTCGAATTCTCTTAAGTATACAGGGTCCGGCAATAGTGCGTCGGGCATCTGTAGCTCATAGAATAAAAAACTTGAGAATTTTGTTGAAGTGCAGACCTAAAGTATGTACCAGGATGTATTTCGGGAAAATATTTTAACTTCTATAGGGTGGCTCAAAAAAGTGTGAGTGGACCTGGATGATTTTTTTTAAATGGAACACCCTGTATATTATTGCATTTTTGGCTTCCTTTCAGATCACTTTACATAACCCTATAATATGAATAAATATATTTCGATAGTTTCAGAGTTATTAAAAATTAAATCAAAAATATATATTTTTCAGCCTTTCTTAAAAAAATTATTAAAAATACAAGCACTGTCCTGAAATAAAAACTATATTAGGTATTTACATTAGATGGTCTGTTCTCACTTTGCTATAAATATGATAATCGTAAATCATACAGGATGTTCAATATTCTACGCCAAACTTTCTAAAATATAAAATATTTTTTCTTTGTTTTTTTTTAAATGGAACACCCTGTATATTATTTTTTTATTAGATGGAGAATAAAAAAGTGAACATTTTTTGTATTTAGAGTATTTCAAAATTTTTAATGATTTCGCACATACACGGAGTTATTTATTTCATATGGCGCTTTCAATGGTAAAATATGAGAGAAAAATCATTGGTTGGCTTTGATAAAAATTTACTGTGGAAAATGCCATATGAAATATAAAACCGCAAATATCTGCGAAACCGTTCAACATTTTGAAATACTCTAAATACTAAAAAATGTTCATTTTTTAATTCTCCATCTATTGAAAAAATAATATACAGGGTGTTCCATTTAAAAAAACGAAGAAAAATTATTTTATATTTTAGTAAGTTTGGCGTAGAATTTTGAACATCCTGTATAATTTACGATTTTCATATTTATAGCAAAGTAAGAACAGACCATCTAATGTAAATACCTAATGTAGTTTTGATTTCAGAACAGTTCTTGTATTTTTAATAATTTTTTAAGAAAGAGTCTGAAAAATATATATTTTTGATTTATTTTTAATATCTCTAAAACTATCGAAATATATTTATTCATATCATAGGGTTATGTAAAGTGATTTGAAAGGAAGCCAAAAATGCAATAATATACAGGGTGTTCCATTTAAAAAAAATCATCCAGGTCTACTCACACATTTTTGAGCCACCATATAGAAGTTAAAATATTTTCCGGAAATACACCCTGGTACATACTTTAGGTTTGCACTTAAACAAAATTCTCAATTTTTTTATTCTACGAGCTACAGAGCCCGACGCACTATTGCCGGACCCTGTATAATAATATTTAAAAAGAATAAAAATGCTCTTGAAATTGGAATATTGACGGTTTTTTATAAATTTTAAGTAAAAAATGTGTAATAAGTCAAAAATAACAATATCGATTTTTTGTCGAGCGAGTCTTAAATAAGTGCAATTATTCTTAGCGGTAGTAGGTATATTTGATCCCAGAAACATGACTATGAGTTTTTTTGCGAATTTTTTTTTGAAAATTTGGAATTTTTTGAAAAACCTTTTGGATTTTTTTTAGTTTTTAGTTAAAAACCATAATTTCTTGATAATATGGCAACATAGATAGGTAGTAGATTAAATTTACAAGACAGAAAAACCCGAAAAGCTGCAGTGGTTCTCAAAATTTAAGCCAAAAATATTTTTTTTTGGAAATTTTTAAAGTAAAATAACTCAGTTATTTTGGAGTTATTTGAAAAACAGTAAAGAGAAAATATGTTTTTTTATCGAGATCTACCAGCCCTGAAAATATTTGCACTTATTCAAGACTTGCCCTGTGTAATATCCAGAAAATCGACAATTGATAACTTTCATATGAAATACGAGTAGCTCTAAAACTCTTAAAAACATAGTTTAAATAGTGCATTTGGAAGGCTCACTAGCTCTATATACAAAGAAGTAAATCATTTAAATCAATGCATGAACTATTCGAGGTGTAACGCGGGAAAAACCTAGTATATTCCTAAATTGACGTAATGTGTTCAACGAACGTAACTGTAGTTCCTCGATATACAATTACTTACAAGATATTACTTTTAAATATTTTTTTATATAATTTGCACCGTTTGAAATTGTTTAAAAAATTATTTGCATCTTTTGAAAAAATCGCATGTTCTATTCGGAGTAACTATGACTTTTTGTGCGTCGTCTTTAATGTCGGTCAAACGTACAGCCTCGCCACAAAAGTGTAATTTTTACTCCTAATAAAACAATATAGTATTTTTTAATTACCTATTATCTATGAAAACTGAGATGAAAATAAAAAAAATTGTGTGTGCACTATGTACACATATTTGAAGTTCTAACCGCTACTAAATTGAAGGATTTGATTGATTGACATATTTGAAAAAGTGTAGTTTGAAATGTTGAAAAAATAATGAATTACCTTAATAAGTATTAATTGAAATATAAATATAGTGTACACTCTTTTAAGCGGACACCTTTCGTCACTAAATTTCTGTCCGCTTATAAGGAGTGTGACCATATATATATATATATATATATATATATATATATATATATATATATATATATATATATATATATATATATATATATATATATATATATATATATATATATATAAAACCGGGTTCATAGCGTTCTACGCCTTCCATTACCCAGTTGCCAGCCTTTCCTATTCTCCCAATCCCCTGGATGAAGGTTTCTCTCCGACATAGCTTTATGTATTCCTCCGATCCATGTTGCTTTCGGCCTTCCCTTTTTTCTCCTTTCTGATGGTATCCATTTCAGAACTTTCTTCGGTACGAATACCGTACGGACCGAAGTCCTCACTCATTGTTCCTACATGCCCATACCATACCAGCTGTCTTTTCTCTGTTTCATTTATTCTGGTTTGCTGGACATGCATAATATTCGCTACTCTTTCCATTCTTGATATTCCCGCAGATCTTCGCCATCTCGAGTCCATCTCGAGTGCTAATAGTCTTTGTTCCATTCAACTAGTGAGCTGCCATGTTTCACATCCATATAAAACTATACTTTTAAAGATGGAATTATAAATAGTGTGTTTTTTCTCATATGAGATGTGTTTGGACCATAATACTGAGTTTAGGCACCCGATGACTTTTTTGCCTTTCAGTATTCTTTCCTCGAACTCGCTCTCTGTTCGCCCGGTATAATCTATCTGAGTTCCAAGGTAGGTGTATTTACTGTATGACCCTATATCTATATTTCCATCCAGATGTAAAGTTTCTGCTGCTTGGCCTATACATAAGTACTTAGTCTTCGACGTATTTACCGACAAACCCCACTTTTCATACTCGCTTAAAAGTCTTGTTGTCATAAATTGTAGGTCTTCCTTATTTTGAGCCACTACCACTTGATCATCTGCAAAATGAAGGTTGTATAGAGTTGTTTCGTCGTTAAGTGGTATTCCCATTCCTCTGTACGATCTTCTCCATTTTTCTAGGGTTTCATTCAGATAGATCTTAAATAACATCGGGGATAGGCAGCAACCTTGTCGTAGGCCCTTAGTTACAGGAAAACCTACAGATAGCGCCGTACCAAGTTTTATTCTTGATGTTGCCTCATTATGTAGCTGTTTAACTGCTTCTATCGCTGTGTTATTTATAGAGGATTTTTTCGAGGACTTTCCAGAGCTTTTGGATCGGAACGGTGTCATACGCTTTTGTGAGGTCAACAAAAAGCAGATGTACATCTCTATTGGTTGCCACTTTTTTTTCATTTATATGGACCAGAGTGATATATGGTCCATAAACGATCGTCCCGTACGGAACCCTGCCTGTTCTTCTACCTCATATGGTGCATACTCCCTTTCAATTATATTTCGCAGTATCTTTCCATATAATCTACTCATAGTACTTGTGACCGAGATGCATCTATAATTGGAGCATTCATCTCATTTTCCCTTTTTGTGGATTGGTGTTATCCACACTTCTTTCCAAGTTAGTGGTATTGACTCACCTTTTTATTATTACATACATACTAATTATACTGTATAAAATACTATTATACTGTATAAAAATTTAAAAATAATATATGAAAACTATCGAGTATGAAAATGTATGAAAACTATCGAGTAGTAAAAAAATCGAGTATCTATTGTTTTCTGCACACAAATATTTTTAGCACATATAGTATTTTGAAAGTGATCCAAATTGTTCAGCAGCTCAAAGCCTTTATGTTTCCATTTTTAGAACTGAATAATTTTAGATTTTTAATGGCTTTGTTTGGTGTTATCACACCAACTTCCTCTTCTTCTGGGATATTATCATCCTCATCTCTATCACTTTTTAATAATTCATGTCTTTCGATCGATAGCGAGTTGATAGTATCATCTTCAATGTTGACATCTTCCTGAAGTAAGTCTTCATCTGTCATGATATATTCTTCAAAGTCGACGCTATTTCCTGAAGTGTGGTGCATTATTTTATATCTTTCGGTAATAACAGATAATGGAACCAAGGACTGTATATATTCTAAAGGACTGTTCGATCGCGTCAAATCGCCGCTGTCGTAGTCGCCGTGGAATGCTACGTCACGCGCTGACCAGTGCACCACAATGCGGCGGATGGTTATTCTAGGGGGACAAAATCTCAACAGCAATGTTTGGGACTTAAAATCTAAAAACGTAGCAAATGGTCTAACATGACACACAAAAACCGTATTGTAAACTATTGCCAAATACATAAAATTATGATATCAATAAACTCTTTTTTTAAATTAATTTGTAATCTTGTGACACCCTCTATAATTTATTTAAAAAAAATATATTTTATTTTGAAAATAATAAATAAGATAGATATTTTAATTTTAACACTCGGTAATTGTAAATTCATATATAATAAGTATCTAAGACAATTTTTTAAACTCAGTGCCTTTTGATGGAGTTGTTTTGTTTTTATACTATCCGATTGAAATTAATCTTTTTGGGCATTCACCTGTTAAGCTTGAACTCCCTGTGATTGTGACTACCTGTGTTGGTAACTATTGATAACTCAAAAGATCTACATCATTCAATATATCGATATTTGAAAAAAAAATGAAAGTTTGATATCTGCAGAACAAAGGCACGAAGGATTTTAACAAATAATATACGTACAGTAGAAAAGTACATACCTTTGGTAATCTTCAACATAATTTGGCTTTCTAATAAAATGTATAAGCACTTGTAAATATTTTGTTAGCAAGGCAGAGACTTGCTGAGCAGAAAATGACCAAATTTGGTTGATAAAAATGTATCGACATACAAAGAATATTCATGCATTTTTGTATCAATTGGAATGTCTACTATTTATTCTTATCTGTACACATTTTTTGGCTTATTTCTAACCAAACGCTTTTGTGCCGCTAAATTTATCTTCCAACGCACTGTGGGCTCGTCCGTCAAATGCAAAAATAACTGTCAGTGTCTACTGCTTGACCAGCAGATCTGAAGCTACGGAAGGAATGCGAGCAAAAAAAATCGATATTGCCAGGTTTATCTATAAAATTGCAAAATTGCCAGACATGAACTATAAATTTAATATATTTTTATTATATATAATGTATTTAGCATATATTCTGACGTATATTACTAAGAAATTTTAACGTAGTTCATATTGTTCGATATGTTTTATTTAATAACTTATTTCTTTCATTCTGTATAATCTGCTTATTATGAAAGTTGAAGATTTTTCAAGGATATCATTGGCAAACCGGCATCGCCGCGCATGGCCGCCTATTCATCGAACATGATTGGCGAGAGTACGTCACAGGATTTGTTACTACGCGGTTGCCATGGCTTTTACGCCTTTCCTATTCGCTAGCTTTATCCCCAACTTCACGGTCTCTTCTGAAAAGAGTAGGAATATTGAATAGTATTGAAATATCCAGTGCCGGTGTCATTCTTTTGATCATTATTATTTTCTTTCATTATTTTACACCCGTTATCCTAAACTTTATTCCTATATTTTTCGTATATTTGATAGTTAAGTTGTGTTTTATTGTTTTGTTATCTTGTTATAATGTTTTTCGTTCGTAGTTTTTAATTATTAATATTAAGTTTGATCGTATATTTGTGTTTTAAAATGAATACATTTGTTAAGGGTAAGACGCTACATAGCCAGACAAGAGAAATAATAGCTAATTTATATAGGTAAGTAGAATAATAATAATATAATTATTAGAATATTAAAATTAAATATTGGCTAAAATGAAAAGCACACATTTTACCTAAATATTTTAGGTAAACTAAAATGAATATAACGTGGATGAAATCTCATTTGGTTTATTTCCTTGTGTTCATAATAGGGTTTGCGACGAAGAAGCTACAGAGAGTTCGGGGGCTACATTAGCTTTCGTTAGACATTAGGGGGTTATTACAATCAAATAGATTTTTTTGGCGTAAATGTTATAATAACAGATAAATATTAATGGAGCGACCCATTATATTGCAGAGAGAGATATAAATATATACGCGAAATTCGAAAATATAGTCATGTATTATCTATTTGGATGAAACATATGGGTAGACAATGACATAACCTTTAAAAAGTGCTGGCGGAGTGATACCATATCTGGTGTAATAGGCAATATTGGATCTACTGGTGAGTAAAATTATGTTTTGTTTGCGCTTCCAAAGTTAACTATTTTCAAGATTTTTTATGTATTTAAATACAAAATTATGTATTATAAAAAATATAGTTAGTACAGATATATAAATAAATATACCTCAAGACTCAGTCTTGATCATCTGCTGATGATGCTAACATGGTTAGCAAAACGTGCGTCCAGTGTAAAAGTACAAGGTGTTTTGGTGTATTGTGCTGATTTAGTGTTTTATTTTGCTGTGTAAAACCCAAGGTTCCAACCCCCAGCTGTAATTATTTCTTCTATTATATTAACAACACAATAATAAAATGATTCAAAATATTTAAGGGAGCTTTAATAAAAGCTTTTAGTGTTTATCTGCTAACTCAACAGTAACGATTCAAACAGCATAAAGTTTTTTGAAAAAAATTATTAATCTGAGTATTACATTTATGATACACATTATTTTCATGAAACACCGTACGCCTATGCCTATTTTATGTATGAAATTGGGCGTGTTTTGTTTACAACTGTGTTTCCCTGCCGATACCCCGTAGCTTCAGATCCGTTGGTTACACTATAAAATCTTTAGCACCAACTTCAACTCGGTCAGTAGATGACGTAAAAAACCGACAGTGCAGGAAGATAGGAATCGAACTATCCTTATCTCTATAGTATCCTTGTAATGGAACTACGTTTCTGCGAACTGTTTACATTTGAACTCCACTTTCTTAGAAGTTCTTTATTTTTGATAATTTTGGCTGCCTGTTTTCCCAATTTTAAATTTATCAGTCAGTGCACAGATACTAGGTTTCCCTACGTTGTAAAACTCGATAACATCGATTTTTTCCTTTAACGTTAACATACGTTTTTTTGTCGCCATATTAATTAGCAAAACAGATTATAACACGTCCAAAAAGAAACCTATACTCAACAAGAAATACGTGGAAATGATCAGCGCAGCATGCCGATAGGCTCTCTAACGACACTACGCAATATTGCATAATTCGGGACAAAGAAAGCGTGCGGCGGCGCCACGTCGAACAAAATATTCTCGGTGTCCGCTTAACAGAGATCAATGCGACACATATTGAGACAATTATGTATCCGTATCCGGTTAAAGGAGAGTCCGCATAAGAGAAAGCAATTTATTAGTAAAGCTCTATTAGTTTATTTCGTGGTAAAATTTCTGTCCGCTTAAAAGAAATATCCGTTTATGAGTATATAGTTTACACTATATTTTTTCCGCGTAAAAAATGGTTCTTACGTGTAACAAATAGTTCTTAAGGCGTAAAAAATAGTTTTTTACGCGTAAAAATTGATTTTTTTTAAATTCATAAATAATTTGATTAAATTTCACAAAATTTGTATTAAAATATCAATATTTTCGATAAATATGTGGACTGCTCACAAATAGACGTCGCGTCTCTATGTATTTCTAAGCCGTTACCACTTTTCGGTACCACTAGCTCGTGTGTCATGGCCTTGAATTTTCGCTCCCAGCGCGCGTAATGAAGTTTCACTTCAAAAACGTGTAAAAAATACAAGACCGCACCCCGAAAGAACTCCACCCTGCGGACATCCTCCCGCCACCCGGACTGCAACAGTCTCATTTAGTAGGGTGGTATATGCCACTCGACTTTTGAGCATGCAGTCTATCCACCTGCAGCAGGTCTCCTCTAATCCGAGGTTCCTTGTAGCTCTCGTCAGTGACTGAAATGAGGTGTTCAAACGCCCCTTCTATGTCGAGGAATGCCCCTAAAAGCACTTCTCTTGTTTCGAACGTCGACTCCACTTTGCTTACTAGCTGATGGAGTGCCGATTCGGTTGATCGTCCTGCTGTGTAGGCATGCTGGTCTTGGTGAAATGGTCTTTTTCCCATTGCTTCATCCCTAACATACCTGTCCATTAGTTTCTCAAGAGCCTTTAGTACAAACGACATAAGACTGATGGGCCTAAAGTCCTTCGCCGTAGAATAGTCCAGACGCCCATTCTTGGGTATAAAAGCTACCCTGATCAGCCTCCTACTACTTGCACTTAGTAGTGTGCAAAGTTTACTCGTCAGTAGGTCTGGTCCTTGCTGGAGCATTATTGGACAAATACCGTCGGGTCCCGATGATTTGTATGGCTCAAATGAGCTTATAGCCCATTTTATCTTTGATTGGCCAATCACCCTATTTGAAACCTGCCAGTCTTCCCTTGAGGCTCTTCTCGTGAAGTTCTCAAATCCACTACTCTTCCAGGTTTCTGGGGATTGCTCCAAGGCTTTTGATCTGGGAAAGTGTACCCGAAAGAGTTCGGTCAGCGTTTCTTTCCCAGTGGATGTGTATTCTCCTGCACTAGTTACAAGAGCCCTCGCAGAGAGTTATCAATGCCCTCGCAGTCTCCAAGATAATCTCTTTGCTCTCTTCAGTTCTTTGTAATATTCGGTCAAAGAGGTCTTATATTCCCCCCAATCGCCGGATCTTTTTGCCCTATTCCAGGTTTTCCTTACCTGCCTTCTCCTTGCCTCTAGCTGGACGGTCCACCAGGGTGTTGCCCGTTCGTGGCTTCTGACAGTCTGGGGGCAGTTTTCCTCAAAAGAAGAGATGATCGCGTCAGTCAATTGCTCCGCGACCAGTTCCACCTCAGTCGCATTCTCTACCATTGATTTGATACTCGTCAGTTTGCTAGTTAGGCCTGCCCCAAAGGCTTCCCAATTTGCATTCCGAGGATCACGGTAGGTTTCTACGGTCCTTTGTATTCCCGAGATTTCAAACCTTATGTGTTTGTGGTCCGAGCAACTCTCCTCCTCTGACACACTCCAGTTTTTTTATGAAATTGCTAACAAAAGTGGTGGCTAATGTTAGATCTATAACTTCCTGCCTTTGTGTGGTCACAAAAGTAGGCCTGTTACCTTTATTCATTACGTCTAAATTGTTTGCCATAAAGAATTGCAGCAGAGGGAATTGCCATAAAGAATTGCAGCCTCTAGGGTTTGTGTCTGTGCTTCCCCAGAGAGTGTGGTGGTCCGAGCCAATGATCAACTGAGATCCACTTCCTCTGCAGTACCTCACTAGCTCTTCCACAGTCTCTGGTGGTGGTGGATCAGGGTCATCGAAAGGAAGATAAGCCGATTCGATTATAATGTCCTTCGACTCTTCTCCGTTCGTTTTTATGTGTACCGCTGTCAGATCCCTGTTACAGAATTTTAGTAAGGGCAGTACTTTTATGTGTGTTTTAATTAGTATGCAGGTCTTAGGTCTGTCAGAGGTTCTACTATATATAAGTTCCACCCCGACTCCCTTTAGGTCTTTTATTTGACCCTGGTTTATCCAGGGTTCTTGTATCAAGGCAATGTCACAGGTCTCCATTACCTTACAGAGGGCAGCCGAAGCTGCCCTACTGCGGTGCAGGTTCGCCTGAACGACCCTCATTTCGAGACTCAGCGCCCGCCAGTGCCTGGAAGAAGAGCCGTCCGAGCTTATTGTAAGCCTTGAACTGGGTCTGCTCAAGGGCACTAAAAGACGCTAAGTCGATGGAGAAGGCGATGGTTTGGCCATTCTTCTCCACCTTCCTTCTTAGTGTAGGCCAGTCTCCCACATTCAGGCTAGGGTTTTGACGCCTTTTGTTAAAGCCCTGAGACTGTATGATGAGTTAAAATTCGTTATAACTCAAGAAAGGGGGATCTGTAAGGTCGCGGTGATTAACTCCCCTTCGAAACATTCTATATTCTACAAAGGTCGAAGCAAATTTAAATAAATCTAATTTCATTTAATCGGCCTGTAATTTTCGACACTTAAATTAAAAAACAAAAATAGAGATTTTTGTTTGAAATATTCAACGACAGTAATTGTTCTATATTACTAGATTTAGAAACTGTAACTTTTCTATATGAATGATATTTAAAAAGATATGCTTTTAATGTAAGTAGTTAAGCAAAAAATCCCTATTCCCAGGGTTTACCGTCAAATAGCCGCCGACTTCTCTTTTTAACGCTAAACTCTAACGAATGGCCGCCCCATTCTTCGGTCACGAAACGTGGCTCTGTGAAAAGCGGACCGAATGAAAAAACAACACGGCCGCGCCGGTCGGCTTCTTTTGTGCGGAGCCCTGTTGCTAATTTCGATAATCTATCTCTAAATTATTTCTATTCACGTAAAGTAGGTTTTATGGGCGCGAGAATTAAAGAATGCTATTATTCGTCCGACTCTGTGGTTCAGTGAGCTTTGTTAAATATGATACTTGACTTTTTAAGTAATAATAATAATCATAGAAACTGTTAATTCAAAAAAAATATATATTATAATTTATATCATTAACAATATAAATATTCTCAATTAGCAAAATATAGAAAAATGGTTGAGCGGTTGGATCACTGGGCTGTGCGAAGTCTAGCCAAAAAGGCTACTCTTACTCAACGCTCGAGTGATCCGTGCACCTCAATGACGCAAAAACAGAAACAGTTAGAGGCGCAACTAGACATATACTTTTAGGGGGGCTCAAGTCTTTTGGGGGGGCTTAGGTTACTATAAGATAAGATTCATGTGAGGTTAAAACCAATTTTACAGGACACGCACTGGTCATCTGGGGGGGCTAAGCCCCCCCTGCCCCCCCCTAGTTGCGCCTCTGGAAACGGTGCAGTACATATTATAAAATGGTGAAAAAACTCAATTTCAGTGAGGATGCGTCCATATATGTAGTGATATATATTCAGGGTCGCTGTTATACAGGGTTGTTCACCACATACGACACGGAGTATTGTAGCTAAACGATGAGATTTTTACAAATTAAGTAAGTTTTGGGTTCGATGAAGGACTATTAGAGGTACAATTTAAATATAATTTTACAAGATACAGTGTCCCAAATAAGTAAAAAATATCAAAGTTGTATTTTTTTAAATGGAACACCCTATATATTATTACATTTTTAGTTTCTACGATTAAAATAAAGGTAAATTTGATTAAGATTTATTATACTTAAACCTTACCGTTTTTGAAATATTTTCAATTTTGTGAAATTGCAGTAAAAATTTTAAGGCTTCATTTCTCCAAGGGTATCAAAGTTTTTAATACTAAATATTTACTGAAGTGTATTTACTGACCAGTTATTGTGTTACAATAATAAAAATAATATTACCTTATACAGAGTGTCTTAAGCCCCCCCTGGCCCACCCCCTAGTTGCGCCTCTGGAAAGAGTGCTAAAGTATATATTATAAAATGGTAAATAAACTCGATTTCAGTGAGGATGCGTCCATATATGTAGTGATATATATACAGGGTCGCTGTTATACAGGGTTGTTCACCACATACGACACGGAGTATTGTAGCTAAACGATGAGATTTTTACCAATTGTAAGTTTTGGGTTCGATGAAGGACTATTAGAGGTACAATTTAAAAATAATTTTACAAGATACAGTGTCCCAAATAAGTAAAAAATATCAAAGTTGTATTTTTTTAAATGGAACACCCTATATATTATTACATTTTTAGTTTCTACGATTAAAATAAAGGTAAATTTGATTAAGATTTATTATACTTATACCTTACCGTTTTTGAAATATTTTCAATTTTGTGAAATTGCAGTAAAAATTTTAAGGCTTCATTTCTCCAAGGGTATCAAAGTTTTTAATACTAAATATTTACTGAAGTTTATTTACTGACCAGTTATTGTGTTACAATAATAAAAATAATATTACCTTATACAGAGTGTCTTAAGCCCACCCTGGCCCACCCCCTAGATGCGCCTCTGGAAAGAGTGCTAAAGTATCTATATATATATAAATCTGACTGTCCTGACATGGTCCTGACTGATACTGACTCATCAACGCCCAGACCAAACCCTTGACCCTAGAAAGCTGAAATTTTGCACAGGGGTTCCTTTTATGATGTTTACGTAAGATAAGAAAGGATTTTTAAAAATTCATCCCCTAAGGGGGTAAAAAGGGGGGTGGAATATTACAATATTTTTTATTTAAAAAACGGTCAAGTTTCCGAAAAAACGCTTAAACACGTATATTTTATTTTCTTTTTTTACATATTTTAAGATTTTTTAAAAATGTATACAGGGTGTTTCGATGATTAATCACGGTCAATGATTAATCACGATCCTGCTTAAAGCGCTTGACGTAAAAAGCTGATTTTTGGAAAACAGATTGACTTTAGGGTGTAGAGGTTCGATAAGAAGGGATTTTTAGAAACTCGAATTCTAAGGGGGTTAAACTATCCCTCAAATATTAAAATATTTTTTATTTAAAAAACGGTCAAGTTTCCGAAAAAACGCTTAAGCACGTATAATTTATTTTCTTTTTTTGCATATTTTAAGATTTTTTAAAAATGTATACAGGGTGTTTCGAAAAATTGATTAATTGGTCATTGATTAATCACGATTCTGCTTAAAGCGCTTGACGTAAAAAGCTGATTTTTGGAAAACGGATTGACTTTAGGGTGTAGAGGTTCGATAAGAAGGGATTTTTCGAAACTCGAATTCTGAGGGTGTGAAACCACCCCTCAAATATTAGAATATTTTTTATTTAAAAACCGGTGAGTTTTTCGGAAAAATTCTTAAACATGTATATTTTATTTCGTTGTTTTACATATTTTAAGATTTTTTAAAAATTTATACAGGGTGTTTCATAAAATATAACCATTGAGTAATCACGATTCTACTTAAACTGTTTGACTTTTAAAGCTGATTTTTGGCAAACGGATTTACTGTGGGGTGTAGAGGTTCGATAAGGAGGGGTTTTTCGAATTTCAAATTCCAAGCGGATGAAAACGACCCACAAATATTACAATATATGTTATTTAAATACGGCGAGCCTTTCGGGAAAACACTTGGACACGCATAATTGATTTTGTTTTTTACATATTTTGAAATTTTTAAAAAATCATACAGGGTGTTCCAAAAAGTTGGGTAATTGATTAATCACGATTCTGCTTAAACTGCTTGACGTAAAAGCTTATTTTTGGCAAACGGATTTTTCGAAAGTCAAATTTCAACGAGATGAAACTACCCCTCAAATATTATACCAAGTTATATAATAATATCGCCATATTGTTTTTTCTCATGCTGACATAAATGTAAGAAAATTTTATCTTAGTTTGTATGTTAATGGAAATTCTTGCTTTGCTTGATCATCACCATTACAAATGATTAATCGGACGCGAACGAAGTCGCGGGTACACACTAGTATATTATAAAATGGTAAATAAACTCGATTTCAGTGAGGATGCGTCCATATATGTAGTGATATATATACAGGGTCGCTGTTATACAGGGTTGTTCACCACATACGACACGGAGTATTGTAGCTAAACGATGAGATTTTTACAAATTGTAAGTTTTGGGTTCGATGAAGGACTATTAGAGGTACAATTTAAAAATAATTTTACAAGATACAATGTCAAAAATATCAAAGTTGTATTTTTTTAAATGGAACACCCTATATATTATTACATTTTTAGTTTCTACGATTAAAATAAAGGTAAATTTGATTAAGATTTATTATACTTATACCTTACCGTTTTTGAAATATTTTCAATTTTGTGAAATTGCAGTAAAAATTTTAAGGCTTCATTTCTCCAAGGGTATCAAAGTTTTTAATACTAAATATTTAATAAAGTTTATTTATTGATCAGTTATTATGTTTTAATAATAATAATGTGCAATAATAAAAATAATACTTTGATATTTTTTATTTATTTGGGACACTCTGTATCTTGTAAAAACATATTTAAATTGTAGCTCTAATAGTCCTTCAACGAACCCCAAACTTACAATTTCTAAAAATCTCATCGTTTAGCTACAATACTCCGTGTCGTATGTGGTGAACAACCCTGTATAAGGAAACGGTCGATTATTAGGTAAAATATAGGAGATACCGCCCCTAAATATACAGGGTCGGTCATAAAGTCATGGCTAGGGAATGCAATCCCGCACCAAAATCCCAATCCCGCAAATCCGCGGGATTAAAGCAATCAATCCCGCGGATCCGCAAAATTGTGGGATTGTAAACAATAGTCATACATTTGGTCCTAAATGGTACAAAAGGCATTGTACATTTTGCATAGGCCCACAATACGATATTGATATAGCGTGCATCTTAAACTAGCTGTACAGAAATTTGGACCGATGTATACAGAGTATTCAAAAAATATATTTAATATTAAATAAACCTAAATTTTATTATATTTTATCTACTTATTTTATAAATAAAAATATTATTCTTATGTTGAAGTTTTTTTAACTTGTGTTAGTTATCTGGTTTTAGATACGCTCTATATCAATAATTTTTTGGCATATGCAGAATGTACAAAGCTTTTTGTACCATTTAGGACCATACGTATGACTAAAAATGCACATTTTTCGAAAAAACGTCGTATTTTCCTTAAAACAAAAGAAAATTAAAAAACCGATCAACTTGTTTTTCTAATTTCAATACAGATTCAAATTTCGATTTTGTAAAAATTGTAAATTTGCGGTAAAAAAGATTCTTGGCCAAATTTTCACACTCTTATAAAACACCCTGTATACGAGAATTCACTAAATATATTTTCGAAAACCACATAGCATCTTAATCACAATAGATGCATCTAAAACCTGGTTCAAATCGCATCCCAAAATCTTTTTTAGTTGAAGAGATATTCAACTTTAAATTTACCCTAAAATTTTGCTTGTCCCGATAATTATGTCTGGTAGTTTATTTGACGAAATTGTCCACAATTATGTTTCGCATCCCTGTTCTACAAAATAATGAAAACCAGGTAGTATATCCTCTTAGCGCGCAGCGCACCACACAGTTCAGAGTCCATTCCCGAAAGAAAAACCCCCCTCCGCTCACCCGTTCCGTCTTGGGCTCATTATATCCATTTGTGTCGCACGGTACGCACGCAGTTCGAATCGATCTATTTAAAAATGCCGCGGTCAACTCGTAAACGGAAATCAAACAGTGATTATGTGAAGTTAGTGACAAAAATTAAGAAGCTAACGGAGTTGGTGGAGAGAAAATGCAAAAGTAAGTAAATTTGATTAAATAATGAATAAATATAAAACATTTTATGCACTTCATGTGCACCATCGGTCTGAAAAATGTAAACATTATATTTGGAACATAAAAAAGGTTATTATGAGAATTAAAATACATAAACGTAATTAATAACTTATCCATTAGCAAATTAATAACGGATTATATATTGAGCAGAGAGTCTTTAAAGTCAAACGAACGCCGGCGACGCTTCGTTCACTTCTCTTGTTGTCTGTTGCTTGTTGCTATGCGCCTTTTAGCACGTAGGCGCGAATTCCATTCGCGCGCATCTCCCACTTCTCGACCGTACAGCCGCCGCTCAGGGTCGTCTTCGACGATGGCCTACGATGGTTCAGCCAAACCAGACGCGGCAGACCACTATGCCTGTAGCAACCGTAAAATATTGTTATGGTTTGTCAAACTGTCCACTTTTTAAAAATTTAATGCATTAGACTAAAGACAAAAATGTTATACACTTTATGTGCAGCAATTCTCTGTGAAAGATAAACCTAGACGTGTTTGCATAAAAATGTTATGCACTTTATGTGCAGCAATTCTCTGTAAAAGGTAAACCTAGACGTGTTTGCATTAAAAATGTTATGCACTTTATGTGCAGCAATTCTCGGTAAAAGGTAAACCTAGACGTGTTTGCATTAAAAATGTTATGTACTTTATGTGCAGCAATTCTCTGAAAAGGGTAAACCTAGACGTGTTTGCATTAAAAATGTTATGCACTTTATGTGCAGCAATTCTCGGTAAAAGGTAAACCTAGACGTGTTTGCATTAAAAATGTTATGTACTTTATGTGCAGCAATTCTCTGTAAAAGGTAAACCTAGACGTGTTTGCATTAAAAATGTTATGCACTTTATGTGCAGCAATTCTCTGTAAAAGGTAAACCTAGACGTGTTTGCATTAAAAATGTTATGCACTTTATGTGCAGCAATTCTCGGTAAAAGGCAAACCTAGACGTGTTTGCATTAAAAATGTTATGCACTTTATGTGCAGCAATTCTCTGTAAAAGGTAAACCTAGACGTGTTTGCATTAAAAATGTTATGTACTTTATGTGCAGCAATTCTCTGTAAAAGGTAAACCTAGACGTGTTTGCATTAAAAATGTTATGTACTTTATGTGCAGCAATTCTCTGAAAAAGGTAAACCTAGACGTGTTTGCATTAAAAATGTTATGTACTTTATGTGCAGCAATTCTCTGTAAAAGATAAACCTAGACGTGTTTGCATGAAAATGAAAATGTTATGCACTTTATGTGCAGCAACGCTTTGTACAAAATCAAACACTAACTAGGATAAGAAGAATTATGCACTTCATGTGCAGTCTTTAATAATCTCATTATTAGACTAAATTCTAATATTTTATCAATTTGGGGACGCTACGATAATATTAAAAATTTCAGGTGAAACGGACAGTGACAGTGACGACAGCGAGGAAACAAACTCTGTGGCTAGCACGAACTCTAGTAGATGCTTTACTCCAACAGACTTACCTTTAGATCAAAACATAACAATGCCCAGTCCTGTAACTAGTTCTGTACCTCATCTGTCCCAACATGCAACAACTAACACAGTCCAAATTGAGAACATTCTCGGTGATTTTAAAAGACCACCAAACAGGGGCCAGTCTCTACACAGTGGGATCCAACAACGCTGGGAAAAATTCCTAAAAGAGGGAGTGGATAAAGATGAAATATTAAATTTTCGATCTTTATACCCACAACCAAAAAATTTAAACACTTTATATGGACCTGACTTAAACCTAGAAATTAAAACGGCCATACCCCAGTCAACACTAAAATCCGACACATACATACAAAAAATTCAGCATGAAATCGGCATAGCTTTATGTGCAATATCTGAACCGTTAAATAAGCGGTTATTAAATGAGAACGATCACCCCACAAGTGAAATAAAAGTTTTAGCCGATACTGCAAAAATATTATGCAATGTACATAATAAATTGTCTTTACACAGAAGATATGGAATTATACAAAAGCTAGATTTAAGCATAAAAGATGGAGCGAGAAAAAGGAGAGGGTGACACAATACCGCCAACAACAGCAGCGGCGCTAGAGAAGTTAGCGGGAAGGCTAAAGGGGTTTCTAAATCAGTGGAAAAATATCACTTGTGATCCAAATGTCTTGCGAAATATTAAAGGCTATAAAATACCCTTTTTATCGAAACCTGTTCAACATAAAAAGTTAGTCAAAAATGTTACTCTAAAACTGAATTACACGCTTATACAAATGCCCTGGAAAAATTACTATCTCTAGGTGCAGCAAAACAGTGTAAACCCATTAAGGGACAATTCTTATCACCATATTTTTTACGAGAAAAACCGAATGGCGATATGAGATTCATTCTCAACTTAAAAGAACTTAATAAATTTATTCATTGTTCTCATTTCAAACTTGAAGACTATAGATCTGCACAAAATATTATATTTAAAAATAATTATATGGCCAGCATTGATTTACAAGATGCCTATTTTCTAATACCAATATGTAAGGGTCATAGAAAATACCTGCGTTTTTCCCTTAACGGAAAATTATATGAATTTACGTGTTTGCCTTTCGGGCTAAACACTGCTCCTTATACGCCTTTACCAAAGCTTTAAAACCAGTAATACACGAACTCAGAAAAGAGGGGTTTCTGTCGGTAATTTACCTTGACGACTTATTACTAGTAGGGAAAACAAAAGAAGAATGCTCTAAAAATATTAATAAAACGATAAATATTTTAAACACTTTAGGCTTCATAATTAACTACGAAAAGAGCGTCGTAAAACCGTGCCAAGTATGTAAATTTTTGGGATTTGTATTTAACTCCAAACCCTCAGAGAAAATAACAAAAAAAAAAAAAAAAAAAAAAAAATAGACAAAAAATAAACAATATAAAGGGAAAGGAAAAATGTAAAATTAGAAAATTTGCGCAATTAATTGGGTTGCTCATCTCGGCCTGTCCAACTGATAAATATTCCTGGTTACATACAAAATTATTTGAAAGAGAAAACATACATATTAAGTAAAAATGGTTTTATCTTTTTTTTTTAATTCACAGTTTAGAATAAAAAAAAATGTGTGTATTTTTTTGATTTCAATAAAAATCAAGGTAAATTTGAAAAATTCGGTAAATTTCGCATTTTTATTTCCAATACGTCCTGTAAACTATTTGTTTATTTTAATTTTTTTATATCAGAAATGCAAATAATAAAATTACTGACAATGGCTGGATAAAATTGTAATATCCCTAGACTTTTCCGGTGTGTGTATTTCCGAAGTCAGTTAGAAATACCGTATGATCAAAAAAAAAGGCGTCAAAGACGCCTGAGGAATGACAATCGATGATTTGAACGATTTTACAAGACCTGGTGCATCAGCTTTGTATACTATAAGGAAAATTAGAGATAAAACTAAATAAAAACCGCTTTTAACAAAAAACGACATGTGTTTTTTGATAATTATTATCAAATAAACAAATTAGAATAAAAATGCTTCGAAGAGAAGTGATTTTACAAGACCTGGTGCATCAGTTTCATATACTATAAAGAAAATTCGAGGTAAAACTCAATAAAAACCACTTTTATCAAAAAACGAATTGTGTTTCTTGATAATTAACTTTGATTAATGAACTTGATTATTAATAAACGAGAATCCCCATAAAACATACTGGAAAATAAAACACCCTGTACAGTAAGAAAGGGTCTGATGAGTCTGAACTTATCAACTTATTAAACCAATGCCCTCTATAATGGAGAGGTACGATATAGCCTAGGAACGGACTTTCGTTTACCTGATCTGCTGTTTATACTTAGATGCTTTTTTTAGCCAACTGGACGCCGCTTTTTTCGATCATACGGTATATTGCTCTAATTCAACAACCATATCGATAGTTAATTTCTTCGATACAACCTAATATACTACAATATGATCGAAAAAAACGGCGTCAGGGATGGTTATGAAGTGTAGATCGCTGTCATTTTATATATAAAATTATATGAGAAATGTCATCGGTCGTCATTTCCAAGCCAAATGGACGCCGTTTTTTTTTCCGATCAGTATAATTATACAAATATTTAATTACTTTTTGATAAATTTTCTTCGACGAATAGGCAGGTTGTTATTTAAACTGATAACAAGTTGTGTCATTATCTAAAAATGTAATAAACATTATTCTTATCTGTTACCGCTAAATTTGCGTAGTTTCTGTGAACCTGTAAATTTCCGCAAATTATTACTACAAAATAAAACTACAAACAACCTGCACGAAAAACGGACACCTTAGTAATTGTTTAATATACATTTTTAGACACTCTGTATAAAATAGTATTATTTTTATTATTGGAACACAAAATGTAGTAAATTGAGAAACTTCAGTACAATATTTGGTTTTAAAAACTTAAATACGCCTAGAAAAATGAAGCATTAAAATTATTGTTACTGCATTTTCACAAAATCCTAATAGGTCAGTCAAATAAGATCTATTATAGGGGGTCACTACTGTCACTAGTTATAGTCCATTTCACTAGTCAGAAAAAGTAGCAACATAAGCGTTCGGCATTTAACGTTTTATGTAAAACTGGCTAGGTATTTTTACACAAATGAAGAAGGAAATTAAAGATAAAGGATTAATACTATATCCGTATTGTAGCACATTTTAGATAACTTCTTTATTTTTGAGATTTTAATGGTCAAACATCAACACAATATTCCTTATGTCTGGACTAAATTTTCTTGAAAATAAATACATAATTTAAAATTCCGTTACAATACGGAAATAGATTGAAGTTTTGTGATTACAGTGATATATAATTTATATAGTTTTGTAACAAAATGCTCGCTACTTTATGGCAAATGCTGAAGCTCTGCAAACCTTAATTAAGCCTTAATCAAAGCACGTGTGTTTGGAAGCGTATATTTTTTCTTTTATATTGTGACACTAAGTAGTATATATATATATATATATATATATATATATATATATATATATATATATATATATATATATATATATATATATTAATCAGTTTAAAACGTTCTACGTCTTCCGATGCCATCTTTCCATGGCTGTCTGTCTCTCCATGTCTATCTCCGAGAATTCTTTCTTCCATAAAAGTCTCAATCCTTTCCTGCCAACTTCTTCTCGGTCTACCCGGATTTCTTCTTCCTGTAGGTTTCCAGTTCATAATTTGCTTTGGGATTCTTATTTCTGCCATTCTTTGGACATGCCCGTACCATATGAGTTGACTGTTCTTTATGTCGTCCACTATCGTATGTTTAACTTCCATAATCTCTCTTATGCGTTCATTAGTTATTCGCTCGAGTCTTGATTTGCCTGCTGATCTTCTCCAAAAATCCATCTCTGTAGCTTCCAGCATTCGTTTTGTTGTTTCCTTAATTGGCCAGACTTCACAGCTGTACGTGGTTATACTCTTTATGATGGTATTGTATATTAGAGTTTTGTTCTTGTTGTTTATGCTTCTGTCCCACAGTATCCCATTCTTTAATTGCTGTATCCAACAGTCCATCATTTGTGATTTGCATACCCAAATATTTGTATTTTGTGCAGCACTTAATTTTCTTCCCTTCTAGTATTAGATCTTGTTGTTCTCCTCCGATACACATATATTCTGTTTTGTTAGTATTGATCTCGAGTCCCCATTTCTGATATTCTTCTATAAGCTTACGTGTCATATAATTTATGTCATCGTAATTTTGTGCTATGATCACCTGATCGTCCGCGAAGCAAAGTGTGTAGAGCATGTTATCCCCTGTGGGTACTCCCGTATTTCTACATTTTTGCTTCCAACCTTTGAGAACTTGTTCGAGATATATCTTGAACAGTGTTGGTGAAATACAGCACCCTTGTTTCAGACCTTTGGTTCCATTAAATCCTGTTGTTAACTTTTTGCCGACTTTTATTCTAGTTTTTGTTTGTTTATATAATGATTTCACTGCTTTTATTAGCTCTACATTTATATTGGTTTTTTCCATAGCTTCCCAAAGTCTCACAAGGGGAACGCTGTCGTATGCCTTCTGCAGGTCCACGAACACAAGATGTAGCTCTTGGTTTATATTGCTCTTTTTACTTATTACTTGAGTGTAAATAAGTGGTCTACCGTCGATCTTCAGGCTCTAAATCCTGCTTGTTCTTTGGCTTCTAGTTCTTGGTATTCGTTTTCGATCCTATTTCTCAAAATTTTTCCATATATTCTACTCACGGTGGCTGTTACTGATATTCCCCTGTAGTTTTCGCACTTAGTACGATCTCCCTTTTGGTATATAGTTGAGTTTGCCTCATTCCATTCTTGTGGTACATCCGTTCCGTTTATGCAGTCCTGGAATATTTTCCTTAAGTGTTCGTACAGTTTTTTCGGTCCTGATTTAATTAACTCTGCCGTTATATTTCCCGGTCCGGATGCTTTACGATTTTTTAGTGAGGTACATGCTTTAATTACTTCGTCCATTGATATTCTAATCAGGGATCCCATTGTTCTTATATTTGTCGTCACGGCAGGGCAGTCCATAAATTCGACTCTATTTTCCGTCATAAGATTTTCCATGTATTCTTCCCATTTTTGTGGTGTAATCTAATTTTCCCTTTCTGACATTTTTTTTTCACACTAAGTAGTACCCTATCTAAACAAAAACAGAAATATGTATTGCTTTATACAGTTTCTTTCGTGTATAATAAAATTAGCGGTGTATATGGTTGGGCAAATCTCCTTGTAGAGTGACGTCAGCAGCGAGCAGCGTGATTCGTCTGATTATCTAATTAAATAATCTCGTGACGAAGCCTTCAATTGAGTAACAAAAGAGCTACATTGAAATCGCTGCCTGCTGAAGAAAAGAATCGCAATATTGCGTTACCTAATGTTCTGTATTATTTTTTACCAGTTCTGACATATTCATTTTTATAATGGTATATACCGCTAGATGCAACAGTTACAAGGGTATAATTTTAACAACAAATTTAATATAATCAGACCAAGCAGGTAAATTGGACGCTTTTAATGGGAAACATCCTTTTCTATATGAGATAGAAAACTAATATCGGTGTCTGGAGCTCAACTTTTATCAAAAACATGATGGTGAAAACCGCACATGGATATCTGTTACCGTTTTGGGTGTTTTTCAAGAATGTGGATTTTTAACAAATCGCTGTAACTTTTTTATTATAGAAAATTTTGTATCTTTATTAAAACATTTCCAAAACACCTTTTTACTAGAAGACATGAGATTTTGATACAGGTGTTCAACATGTCAACCGTCTTCTGTTATGGACAGACGGGACCGTTTTTGAACATTTCTCGCGGAATTCATTATCTCAGTAGGGTGAAAGATACTCTTGCATAACCGCTAAGTACTTCTAATTCTTGTCTAGATTATACAGGCAATTTAAAAATAAGAACCTTTATTCTTCGGCATTTTCGACAAAGATAAAAAACCAAAGGCACTAAGTCCGGCAGCCTCGACAGCCAACAGCTGGGATCTTGGTAAGCTATTCAATTATTCTTGAAATTGGCTGAAAAAAATTGCTGATAACTGCAGCGTTCTGAGGCGGTACCTCGTCTTGCTGAAAAATATGTTTTCGAGTTCCATTAGGGACAGATCATCAATAAGGGGTCCAAAGCCTACTAGTAAAAATCGGCGAACTTTTAAGAATTCTGTATTTCGAAGGGGACTATAATAAAATAACAAGTGTGCTATATTTTTGGGAAGGTAATTTTAAATTCTTTTTTGTTAATTAAAAATATAGAGGGTGTCCCAAATAAAAAATCAATTTTTCTGTTGATAACTCTTAAATTATTCATTTAAAAAAAATATACTTAAACCCTTAAATTTTGTTTAAAAAGGTGTTTTGGAAATGTTTTCATAAAAATACAAAATTTTTCATAATAAAAAAATTACAGCGAGTTGTAAAAAATGCACATTTTTGAAAAACAACCCGTAACTCAGAAACGGTAACAAATATCGATGTGCGGTTTTCACCGTTTTCGTGTTTTTGATAAAAATTGAGCTCCAGACACCGATACTAGTTTTCGTCTATCTCCTATAGAAAAGGGCGTTTCCCTTTAAAAGCGTCCAATTTGAACCACCCTGTACTGTAATACACTAAATACTCCATACGACTATCTGAGATAGAAACTATCGAAAACATGGAGAAAAATGGAGTAAATAGTAACTAGATATCGGAATTGGAACTATTAGAACAGTTGTTTAAGAGTTTTTCCGAAAAACTCACCGGTTTTTAAATAAAAAAATATTCTAATATTTGAGAGGTGGTTTCACCCCTAGAATTCGAGTTTCGAAAAATCCCTTCTTATCGAACCTCTACACCTCTAAAGTCAATCCGTTTTCCAAAAATCAGCTTTTTTACGTCAAGCGCTTTAAGCAGGATCGTGATTAATCAATGACCAATTAATCAATTTTTTTCGAAACACCCTGTATACATTTTTAAAAAAATTCTTAAAATATGTAAAAAAAAAATAAAATATACGTGTTCAAGCGTTTTTTCGGAAACTTGACCGTTTTTTAAATAAAAATATTCTAATATTTGAGGGCGGTTTCACCCCTTAGAATTCGAGTTTCGAAAAAATCCCTTCTTATCGAACCTCTACACCCTAAAGTCAATCCGTTTTTCCAAAAAATCAGCTTTTACGTCAAGCGCTTTAAGCAGGATCGTGATTAATCAATGACCAGATTTTTCAAGAAACACCCTGTATACATTTTAAAAAATCTTAAAATATGTAAAAAAGAAAATAAAATATACGTTTTTAAGCGTTTTTTCGGAAACTTGACCGTTTTTAAATAAAAATATTCTAATATTTGAGAGGTGGTTTCACCCCCTTAGAATTCGAGTTTTGAAAAATCCCTTCTTATCTAACCTCTACACCCTAAAGTCAATCCGTTTTCCAAAAATCAGCTTTTTACGTCAAGCGCTTTAAGCAGGATCGTGATTAATCAATGACCAGATTTTTCGAATCACCCTGTATACATTTTTAAAAAATCTTAAAATATGTAAAAAAACAAAATGAAATATACGTGATTAAGCGTTTTTTCGAAAACTTGCCCGTTTTTTAAATAAAAAATATTGTAATATTCCACCCCCCTTTTTACCCTCTTAGGGGATGAATTTTAAAAAATCCTTTCTTATCTCACGTAAACATCATAAAAGGAACCCCTGTGCAAAATTTCAGCTTTCTAGGGTCAAGGGTTTGGTCTGGGCGTTGATGAGTCAGTATCAGTCAGGACAGTCAGATTTATATATATAGATATCCGTGTCCCACCAGTAAGGCTTCCTTTTCCTTTCATTATTGTCAATTGTACCCAGGACCTCAGAAGCTGCTTTGTGTATGCATTCCTTGATATAATAATAATGATTTTCCAAAGTTTCGAAACGTTGTTGTTGTAATTTTTTCTCTAATCTTTTTCTGTATAACATTTGCACGCTGGGGTCCTCGAGCGCTGTTAAGTTGTACCTTCTCTCTTCAATTTCTTTCGTTACATTTTCTATTTCTTTATATTCTATTTTTCTCGTTTATATGGTAGAAATATTTTCGCTTTTAGGAGGTGGTGGTCGCTACCGCATATCGCCCCTCTATATACCCTTACGTCTTGAATCTGTAGTTTTGTTTTTTGTTTAGTAATTACGTAATCTATGATAGATCTTAATTTTTTTGTGCCTTGTATCCACGTATATTTGTGTATGTTACGGTGTTGATAAAATCCATTGAGAATTCTTAAGTTATTCTGTTTGCACATGTCAATTAGTCTTTCTCCATTGTTAATGAGCGTATCTTCTCCATATTTTCCTATAGTAACATCATTATCACTTTTTCCGGTGCGGCTATTTAAGTCCCCCAACAAAAATATTTCTCTCGTTTTTCCGGTTTTTATAATCTCATCATTCAACTGTTGGAAGAATGTATCTTTTGAAGCTGTTGGTGAATCATCATTTACTGCGTATACTCCAATGATTGTTAATCTATATCCTCGAATATTCATATTAATCTTAATAATTCTTTCGCTGATTCCTTCCCAGGTTGTAATGTATTTTCTATATTTCCGATGTATCAAAATAGCCACACCCTAGCCCGCTCTCTTTTCTTTTGGAACGCCGCTATAAAAGTAATCATACATTCCTAAGTTCTCTGATCCTTGACTTTTTTTCTTGGTTTCAGTTAATACTACTAGGTCAATTTCTAATTTATTTATCTCATATAGTACTTCGTCCATTTTTCTGGAGATACCTTGTACGTTCCATGTTCCAAAGTGCATTATCCGTTTTCGTTGCTTGGTTCGTCTTCGTATATCAGATCCATTCCGAGGCATTTTGTTTGGCTTTTTAACATTTTTTAGGTTTTCCAGGTATCGAGGAGTTAGCCCGATGCCCCAACCCCCTATCAGGAGGGCCAAGATTTTTCTGTAGGGGTTTTCTCCCTTAGCCGATCTGTTCCAGTTTTAAGGCGCCGGAAAATCGCCTTTCACCCTCTTCCGTTAGCTGCGTAACGTACATCCATTGTACGCCACTCATTGCCCAGTGGTCACGGCAAGGACGTGGAAGTAGGATTTGCTAGTATGTCTTAGAGACTGCGGGCATTTCCCAGAGTTTTGTTACACGCAAGGCATCGGCAACCATGGGTGCCTCTGATACCCTCACACTAACCATTAGACCACCGTCCACAAGTAAACAAGTACTAGTTAAACGGTTTTCTTCAACGCACATACACCGGAAAGAAATCTTACAACTGAACTAACCTGTTTGTTTCACTTATTTTTAATGGTCAAGCCGTAAGGGGAATCCCCCGGGTTGCGAGCGTCGACGCATCGGCCCGGAACGAAGCGGTTTGATCTTGATTGAAATCGATTCGGTTACTGAGTAGTAATGTGTCGATCCCGCACATTCCGCACGGTAAATCCCGCAACTCTGATCCCGCATTTGGCGGGATCCAGCATTTGCGGGATTGCATTCCCTAGTCATGGCACATCAAAGTTTCATTTTTTTAAATGGAACCCCCCTGTATATTATTGCATATTTCGGTTCTTCCTTCAATTCCAAGCAAAAATCAAAATCACACAATGTACCTCAAACCAACCATTTTCGAGTTATTGACTTTTGAAAATATCACTTAAACAATTTGATTTAATTCATTTCGATATGTTCAGTTGTGGTTCAGTTTCATTTAACGATGGCCATTCTGGCGAAATTGAGATACTTTATTTGACATTAGTTCTCAAGTTATCTATACTAATATATAAAATCCTTAATTGACTGGCATACTGATTAATCACGATCCTGCTCAAACCACTCAACATAAGAAGCTCGCTTTTGGTATACAGGTTGATTCTAGGGTGTAGAGGTTCGATAAGAAGGGATTTTTCGAAATTCCAGTTCCAAGAGGGTGAAACCACCCCTCAAATATTACAATATTTTTTATTTAAAAAAACGGTCAAGTGTCCGGAAAAACGCTTAAACACGTATATTTTATTTTGTTTTTTGCATAGTTTAAGATTTTTTTAAAAATGTATACAGGGTGTTTCGAAAAATCTGGTCATTGATTAATCACGATCCTGCTTAAAGCGCTTGACTTAAAAAGCTGATTTTTGGAAAACAGATTGACTTTAGGGTGTAGAGGTTCGATAAGAAGGGATTTTTCGAAACTCGAATTCTAAGGGGTTGAAACTATCCCTCAAATATTAAAATATTTTTTATTTAAAAACCGGTGAGTTTTTCGGAAAAACTTTTAAACACGTATATTTTATTTTGTTGTTTTACATATTTTAAGATTTTTTATAAATTTATATAGGGTGTTTCATAAAATATGATCATTGAGTAATCACGATTCTGCTTAAACTGCTTGACGTTTTAAGCTGATTTTTGGCAAACGGATTGACTGTGGGGTGTAGAGGTTCGATAAGGAGGGGTTTCTCGAATCTCAAATTCCAAGAGGGTGAAAACGCCCCTCAAATATTACAATATTTGTTATTTAAAAAACGTCTTAGTCTTTCCGGAAAACGCTTGAACAAGCATAATTTATTTGGTTTTTTTACATATTTTGAAATTTTTTAAAAAACCATACAGGGTGTTCCAAAAAGTTGGGTAATTTCTTAACCACGATTCTGCTTAAACTGCTTGACGTAAAAAGCTTGTTTTTGGCAAACGAATTTTTCGAAAGTCAAATTCTAACGAGATGAAACTACCCCTCAAATATTACCAAGTTATATAATAATATCGCCCTATTGTTTTTTCTCATGCTGATAAATGTGAGAAAATTTTATCCAGTTTATACGCGGGTACATGCTAGTAAATGTATAAAATGAGAGTATATCAATTCTGAAAATGACAAAATTTTCGTTTAACATTTCAATTCTTCAATTTATGTTCATTGTGTATTACGATTATTTCTTAAAATTGAAGGAAGCATTGAAATATGCAATAATATACAGGGGATTTTATTTAAAAAAAAAGATAAAGTTTGATGTGCCGCAACTTTATGACCGACCCTGTATACTTAAATTTACTAGTAGCTAATAGGAATTTAAAAACCCATTACAACAGTATCACAGTTTCGGCAGAATGACATCATTAAATCAAACCAAACAGATCAAAATTAATTAAATCGAATTGTTTAAGTGATATTTTCAAAAGTCAATAACTCGGAAACGGTTGGTTTGAAGTACATTATGTATATTTTTATTTTTGCTTAGAATTGAAGAAAGAATTGAAATATGCAATAATATACAGGGGGTTCTATTTAAAAAAATGAAACTTTAATGTGCCACGAGTTTATGAACGACACTGTAAACTTAAATTTATTACTCGCTAATAGATATTTAAAAAATTTGTATTTAACTTTTTGCGGTACCTCCTATATGTTAATTAATAATCGACCGTTTCCACACATAAAAGCGACCCTATATATGGAAGCGTCTATATACAGGGTGAGTTTTCTAAAATGTTCTCTATGGGTATCTCGGAAACTACTGGAGCTAGAAAGTCGGTTAAATGGGAGAAGAATTGCAGTTTTGTGGAGTCAGAAATATGCGCCTTTCGGATTTTTGAAAAAATGTATGGCTTACCAGATATATTTGGAAAATAACAAATTTCGCCTATTTTAAAAATGCTTTCTAATTCCATTATAATCTATTTTAGGAAAAAGGTTTCAGATAAAAGTTGTAGATATAGGCCAGTGCAAATAATTTTGAATTTGCAAACATTTTTAGAAAGCTGCGACCATTCAAAATGGTTTGCATTAGTAACCCTTATTAACATACTAAAAGTCCCCATTTGTCCGGTGTGTGCGTCATCAAAAAAAATCGACCGCCATCTTGAATTTTGGTACGTTTTGGGAAAAAATGTAAATAACTCGAAAACGGTGCGTTATAGTGAAAAACTTCAAGAGGTAAAAATTAAAGATAATTAGAAAGTCTATCAGAGTCGGTAAAAAATAGTTTATTATCCTAACGCAGTGACGTACAAAATTTTTTTAAAAATCGAGCAATTTTTAAAAAGAATCACCGAAATGCAAATTACTAATTTTTTAAGCTTATTAACAAATGACATGGATATTTAGCATCAATTCAACTAAAATACAATCCTTGTGACATTTTCAAGAAATATCTATTGGTGGTTTACTAATATTTCAAAATTAACAAAAATTGTGAAAGCTATCCTTTACTAAATACATGTGTACTAATATTGTGCGAAAGCAGCCTCCACCTTGTCCCGGTCGGGGCTATTTGCACTTAAACCAAGGCCTTTTTGTTACCATTTTGTAAACAACTTGTTTTTAAAAATACAGTGACAGTTTGAAAAATTAGGCTACAGGTTGGAAGAAAACAATAAAATGTAAGAAAGTACTTGCGAATGCCTTTTTGACATAAATATCATCTATCATTTATGATCTTAACATTTTTTCATTATGATAAATACATTATAAAAGTTTTTTTTTCTTTGTCTTAAACCTTTAGAATTATATCAATATATATATTTTTTTTCCTTTCTTGGGTATGAGGTTTTTTTTATTAATTGAAAATGGAAACTTTTTTTTTATTATGCGACGTTTCTTTATTATGCCCACCATGATGAGGGTGGGCTTTCTGAGAATGTGTCACATTCTTCTATATAGACTGGTGGTAGCAAGGCGGCTGCGGCGTCAAGAATAAAGTGCCTGAGAAAGCCCACCATGATGAGGCGAAACGTCGCATAATAAAAAAAAAGTTTCCATTTTCAATTAATAAAAAAAAACCTACTACCCAAGAAAGGAAAAAAATATATGTATGGATACATTATAAACATACTCCTACAAATCGAATAACAATAATTCAAATTATGACCATTTTAATAAAAATGTGTTACCAACTTGTAACCTAACGTTTCAAACTCTCATCTCTAGAAAAAAAATGAAGTTTACAATTTTATTCGATTTGTTCTTCATCGACGATATTTGTTTGTTGTCGCAAGAAATACCATGACAATTACCACACACCACATAAGCTTGAACATGGCATATTGGATTTTAAACATGTACATAGTATATTACATCCAGATTTGCAATTACAGTAAATCATTTTCAATACAAATTCTGGTGCCACTGCGTTTGACATTGTTTTTGGAACTAAGGTATCCGTTTTTTACACCATCCCCATTCTGTTGCCTCTTTTCCGTTATTTGCCATTTGTAAATAGGTCCTATAATAATGATTTTCAGCTGCGTTAGTTGTTGGAGGTAAGGTAGCTAAATCAAAGTTTTACCAAGTACCTGACGAGATGTAAGGGTTTTATATTTTTAATACCTCAACTGATCTAAATCTTTTGTTAGCCTATGTCGACCATATAATGAAAATAAGAAAGTATTTCCAGCTTCGACTAGCTCAGATTTTTGTGCTGCAGGATCTAAAAAAACGGATGTAATTTGTCGAAGATGAGGATCTTTTTCCAACGTTTTGAAAGTCGTCAGTTTACCTTTTTTAAACAAGCACGAGGTTGTATCACATCCTGATATAGCATGTGCAAATAAGATTGAATGCTTCATGTTACCAATCTTGTTCTGCATATTACCGATGTCAGTTACTCTGTGAGATTTGGACGATTTTCCATGCCGAAGCATAAAAATTGAATTTTTGTCCGATAATGCGGTAATAAAACTCATAAATCAGTATCTTCGCCAACTAAAGTAACCGACGCAGACGTAGAAGATGCATTTACTTTCAAAACATAATTTACTTAAACTATATCTGCATCTCCATCTGCTTAGAAGAAGTAACAGTAAAAACAATACTTACTAGTAACAGGCCTACTATGATTTTGGCGCCCGATATCAAACTCAACAGTTTATTAAATAAACTTTTAAAATATATTTTTTTTATTTTATATTTTACTTTTATGTGAATGTTAATATTAAAGACAAGTACGAAAATTCAAAAAAAGTAACCTATTAAATAACATTTTACACTCTCTACGATTTTCGCTTTGCGAATGCTTGATTCTAGAATATTTCCGGATTTAAGAATTCATAAGATGAATCTTCGCTGCGAGACTAAATTAGTTTTTAATGAATCTGGTAGATTTTTTAATTCTCTTCAATTTTTACCTCTTGAAATTTTTCGCTAAAACGTACTGTTTTCGAGTTATGTACATGTTTTTCCAAAAAGTACCAATATTCAAGATGGCGGCCGATTTTTTTTGATGACGCACACACCGGACAAATGGGGACTTTTAGTATGTTAATAAGGGTTACTAAAGCTAACTATTTTCAATAATCGCAGCTTTCTAAAATTTTTTGCAATTTCAACATGGTGAATGTCATAACTGCACTGGGGTAATAATCATATCCTTAATGAAATTGTTTTCTCGGTTTTTTTTAACTATCTACTATGTCATGTTTGATATATGACACAAACATATATTTTTTTTAAAGGAAACCATAGTTGGCCATGACTTCATAAAAACCTTTACTTTTTAAGCTTTTCAGCGACTATAATACGGTAAATACTATTAATTTTTTGCAATGAATACTTATCAAATCAATCACTAAAGATAATTTACAGATTTTCATTGAGTAATTATTTTATTTCCTATTGCTTGGAAAAATTCTGGATAATTATAACCCAACGTCACCAGTTTTGTTACAAAAAACTCGCTTCACCAGTCACGGGAATCACGGGATATATAGTTTTAGGATTTAGATTAGTTCACACTTGTTTCGAGTTGTTCTCCAGTTGTTTTTTTTTCTCAATTTCGAGTTGTTCTCACGAACTTGTTCTCAAGTTCGTGAGAAAATTCAAATTGTAGATTGTAAAATGGTATTTCCAAAATAGGTCTTATCGGGATATACAAACAATTTTTCCACAAACTTTTGTAAACAGACCAATTCCATCTTTACCTACTATATCAAGAGTTATTAATAATTTTGAAACACATTGGTGCGTGTCCGCACAAAAACACAAAATGCCTGATGTGTTGATTAATGAAGAACAGGAGTTAAAGGGTAATTTAATTGTTGCAAAGTATTTGGACTTGTTACAGCAGCAGATTGTGGCTAGGATTCGTGAGTTATTGGGAGAAAGATTCCACAATGTCTGTTTTCATCAAGATGGTTGCCCTGCCCACAATACCCGTATTGTTCAAGAATATTTGAACAATACTTTTCCCAACCGATTAATTAGTGAACATGGAACTATTTTGTGGCCCGCTAGATCACCAGATCTTTCTCCCAATGATTTCTTTCTGTAGGGTTATGTAAAATCCAAAGTGTATGGTCATAATAGGGCTAATAATCGGGATGAGCTTCAAGTAAAAATATGAGAGGCTTTTCAAACTATTAGCCCTAATATGTTAGCCAATGTCAGACGGGGATTTTACGACCGCCTAGGCTTCTGTCTAGCACAAGAACTTTTTTTTGTTTAGAGTAATATTTTAGTTTTTTTCGGGTTTAGAGAATTTACTTATTTTTAATTTTGGCTTGTAAACACACTCAAATAATAAATATTTAAGTATTTTTATTTTAAATGTTATCTTAAGTAACACTTAAAATGAAAGTAATAAATACTCGGCACTCCTCGCGTCGTATTCCTAGTGTCACGACCGACCCGTCCAAGCACAACTGCAACTGCGTACTGCCTGACCAGCCGACTAGCCGGCAGTGAATCTCTAGTACGAACGCAAATCGGGTAAACGTAAATTCGTCCAGCAACTTGCTATGTTACTAGTAGCCTGGTCGTCTCTGTATAGGGCACAATTTGTTTTTGCACTTATGTTTTTGAGTTATATGTTTTTCTTAAAGAACTGTGAGAAACAATAATGTCAGTGTAGCTACTTTATGCGTCTCGACATACGCAAAACAGAAAAGCCTGCATTACACCGCCTTATTTCATTCAGCTAAAGGGCATTTTAAGTCGCCCCACATACATTTTAAACACTCTTTGTCTCCCACACGCATACGGTTCTGTTTCCGGCATATTTAGTCCGCCGAAAAAATAAACAACGACAAACGTGCGAATATAATTCACAGAGGATATAACGTTGTATTTAAATACGTCTTTACTGGAAGCAATGCAAAAATGTTACTGTATGGGAAATTAATCATATAATCTATGACGTTTTGATATACAAAATTGGTAATTGTATAACAAATCTGGTAAATATTGAGTCTGCTGTATAATATTATGAGAAGTGAACATGTTAAGGTTGATTCTCGCTTTACATTCCGTTTCCATTACATATCCATTCCATATACGTTCCGTATTTTTTATTGTATTGACGGTATACGTAAGCTTCCGTTCCGTATCAATTACATACTTTTTATTGTGCAATTTATACCATTATATTTATTTTAAAAACGGTAAAAGAGGTGAAAAAATAAATAAATCTCAGCAAAATGTTAACAGAGCTGACACAAATGTAAGAACTTAACAACGCTGTTTCCGATTCGCTTCAGTCCGTCCGCCAAAAAAATGTATGGAAGGAAACGATATGGAACGGAAGGGAAACGGAACGGATATTGTGCATTGTTCTATTCATTTACATGATATAATATTTTATGTAAACGGGAGCTGAAACGGAAGCTATAGTGAGAATCCTTTTTGCGGAACTATATTGCAACTGGCACCACGGGAATAACATTTTAGTGTATTTCTAAGATACGTTACTTAATTTTTAATATGATCTAAGGTATCATATATATGATTGTATGCGTTCTCTATTTCTGATGCACAACCCTAGTCTAGTTTTGACTTTCTTTAGTTAAGGCCGGGACACACCTATCATGCACGTTTCCGATCCGGCTCCGATCATACAGTCGGACGACTGTATGAAAGGGAAATCGTACGTTATTTTAACCAGCGTAGTTGACATCTTTCCGATACGTGATTCATCCCCGCTCCTACTCGACTTCGTTCCTGCATCCGTTCGTGTTCCGATTGTCAGTCTATACGTCGATGCCGGCTGTGAGACGAGTGTCGTTTTGAACTATTTTGTTAATTTTTTTTTTTGCTGTGTTATTTTTAGTTTTTTACTAAAATAATAAAAAATGTCAACAATAAAACCGGAGGAACTAATTGAAGAAGTGAGGAAATATCCAGTGCTGTATGATCAGACCAAAGAGCAGTACCGAAACTCCGACTACAAAGACATGAAATCTGCGTTTTTGGCTGTTCTCTATAAAAGCTTTCTCATTTTCCTCATCTTCTTCTTCCAAACAAAGTGCCACCATGGCTAAATCACTGTTGCTAAAATTATTAAACATTTTGCGCACACGACTTTATGCGATGATTGTTGAATCAAGACTGGCGATTGTATCCAGCCGAAGCCCGAAATCGTGAAGGAGTCGGAAGCATCTATAACATGTGTGTACTCACCATTTCCGATCCCACAGCGATCCGCTTCTGGGGCAAAATCGGACCGGAGCCGGATCGGAAACGTGCATGATATCGCGCTGTTATCTGTGGTCGAGCTGTCGGATATCGTCTCGTTATATCTTCCAGCTTCCAGTAACTCCCTTTTCATTGCCACCATTGACGCTGTCACCAGCTCTGAATTTCTATAATTTGGGAATTGTTAATTCTACCTTGAAAATTTGAATCCGTTGGAATTTCAACGAAACAGGTAAATATTTGATATTAGCTTTTTTCGTTTTCCTGTTATTACCGATTCTGAACCGTCCTAGAATTGTGATGCGTATATGCAGAAGGAAATATGAAGACATTATCTCATTTGTGCATGCGCTGGAGAGTTCTAGGACGATTCAGAATCGATAATAACAGGAAAAGGAACAGACCTATTGTCTTTTGCGAATTCAGAATTCTCACTGTGTATTTTTAGGATAGAGTTTTGCTGAACCCAATTTAACCTAAGATATTTGACACATTTTTTTCGAGATTACTGCTGAATGTTAGATAGAGGAAAAGCTGGATTCACTGATAACGGAAACCCTCGTGATATTTTGACGTGAGTTTGTATTTTTTTCAAGCAAGGATGCTCTTTATTTTCTTACTAGCGTGTACCAGCGACTTCATTCACGTCGAATTAATCATTTGTAATGGGGATGATAAAGCAAAGCAAGAATTTCTATTAACATAAAAACTGGATAAAATTTTCTCACAGTTATGTCAGCATGAGAAAAAACAATATGGCGATAACATTATATAACTTGGTAATATTTGATGGGTAGTTTCATCTCGTTGGAATTTGACTTTCGAAAAATCCGTTTGCCAAAAATAAGCTTTTTACGTCAAGCAGTTTAAGCAGAATCGTAGTTAAGAAATTATCCAACTTTTTGAGACACCCTGTATAATTTAAAAAAAAATCAAAATATGTAAAAAACCAAATAAATTATGCTTGTCCAAGCGTTTTCCCGAAAGACTAACCGTTTTTTAAATACCAAATATTGTAATATTTGAAAGGCGTTTTCACCCTCTTGGAATTTGAGATTCGAGAAACCCCTCCTTATCGAATCTCTATACCCCACAGTCAATCCGTTTACCAAAAATGAGCTTTAAACGTCAAGCAGTTTAAGCAGAATCGTGATTACTTAATGGTCATATTCTATGAAACACCCTGTATAAATTTATATAAAATCTTAAAATATGTAAAACAACAAAATAAAATATACGTGTTTAAGAGTTTTTCCGAAAAACTCACCGGATTTTAAATAAAAAATATTTTAATATTTAAGGGGTGGTTTCACCCTTTTGGAACTGGAGTTTCGGCAAATCCCTTCTTATCGAACCTCTACACCCTAGATTCAACCTGTATGCCAAAATTGAGCTTCTTACGTTGAGTGGTTTGAGCAGGATCGTGATTAATCAGTATGTCAGTCACTTAAGGATTTTATATATTAGTATAGATTTGTTTGTTTGATGTTGTTTTTAGGGTATATTTGCTTTTTTAGGGTTAATTTGCTCTTTTTATTTGTTTGATGTTGTTTTTAAGGTCGTTCTCCCTGTATAGACCTCAATGTTTTTCACGTGGGGATTTAAATCCTCTAGTAGTTTTCTGAGATTGATGATAAAGCCTGCAATATTATTGTGGCAGTATTCAACCTGAATGCCCTTTTCCAACCTCAGTTTGTGCTTAGGCCTGCGATTTGTGTAGACCTGCCCAACACTATCTCTTGCTTCAGACAGTTTGCAGGGGCAAAGAATCGCAACATATAACCCAACCTTATGTCTTATTTTTTGGTTAGACTTGGTTTGGGTGGTCAAACAGTCGAAGTGTGAATATTTGTTTTTCGCGTAATTTTGCATAAGAAATTGACTTCAGATTTCTCAGATTTCATATTATCACGGTTTAACCTTTTCGATCATATGTTATCGGATGATATAAATTTATACAAGAGGAGTGAATTTTAGTCCAAAAAAATATTATATAGGGTGAAACATGAGAAGGATTCATGCAACATGAGTGCGAAAGAAAACCGATAAAATGGAGTATTACCTTAATCTTTATTCCCACAACAAAAGAAAAACTATATTAAAAAGAATAAATTGCACTAATAGTAGACATGAACTTAGTACCTATGTAGAAAAAAAAATAAAATTATCTTTTTATGTTCGCTGATCCCAGCAAAGTAGCCGAAAAGCTCCACACTTGGCATCATAATATAAAGTATTTTTTTTTGCGGTAATAGCTCAGCCGTACGAGTAATAAAACTTGTTCTTACGTGAAATACGGCCGACGTAAAAGTTGCCAAGAATTAGGCGGCGCCGGCGTTAGGGAAGAGCGGCTTTTGTTCCGAAGTTACGAGGTTCGTAATTGAATCATGCGGGGTTTGCGGTCGCTATTCCTCACCGTTTTGGTCTCTATTAATACTCGATTTTGACCTATAGGAATATCGACGGAAGTCCAGCAAACTTCTTAATTAATTACTCTTTTGTGACAAATATAGGAAGTTTTGGCGAATTTACTCAACTCAGCTTTTTATTTTTTTTTATTTGTTTATTTTAGGAATCTATTCTAAAGCTGAGAAGAAGAATGGATGCTCAGGACACGGTGGTTGATAGAGTAGACAGAAGATCGCTGAAATGGTTTGGGCACCTCATGAGAATGCCAGATGATCGATGGCCAAAACGAGTCTTTCAATGGGTTCCTCCGCAACGAAGAGAACGAGGAAGACCACGATGATCCTGGAACGGTGGAATAAGAGAATCCATGGAAGCTCGGCAATTAGAGGATGATGATGTCTTTGATAGACTAGCTTGGAGGTGGGAAACGGGAAGACTGCGTCAGCAGTAGGAGACTTACCCTAATGATTCGTATATTATTGTAATGGGTTACACCCGTAATATATACCGGGTGTTGCATCGTCGGACGGGACATAGGAAATCCCATGTAAATTTTAATGGGGTCAATTATTGGCTTCCCTAATTATTTTAGAGAATAATTCTATTTAGTTTTATTGAAGAGCACCCACATTCAAAAGAATAACTTTAGATATTTTTGATTAGCTCGTTTACGAGTTATCGCCGATTTCTTTTTAAATATTTCTCCTTTCTTATGGCCCTGTATTTACTTATGAGCACCAGTCAAGGTAAAAGATAACTGTCAAATGAAGTTGTCATTTCAGAAATTTACCTATTTAGTGCTTTATTATTATTGAAAACTCATTCCTACATCGGAAATCTTAAAGATGTATTTATAAATACAAATTAATAATTAATATGAATTAAAGTAAAATAAAGTAATCAATTACAAGGTTAATTATAGTATTATTACAATATTCAATAACTTATTAATGTAGGTACTATTAAATTGTTAGAACTTTAGGATTTAAGAAGATGTTCAAATATTCCTCCATCGACTGCTAGACAATAACCCAGGCGATCATAAAATTCTCTTCTTACATTCGCTAGTTGGTAAACTGAAATTCTATTGCATTCGGCAGAAATAGCAATTTTTTAACTCGTCTAGATTTGGGTATTTTTTATCCTCGTATATCCAGTTTTTTAAATGGCCCCAGAGAAAGAAATCATTTGGCGAAATATAAGGAGACCTTTCTGGCCAATTTACTTATGATTTAGGCCAATAACGTTTCCGTTAAAACTATTGTTTAAATATTCCCGAACAGCCAGGGTACTATGTGCCGGGCATAAAACGTGCATAAACGTGCATTCGTCAGTGAAACATGTTTTTTAAAAATTCTCTATCCGTGTTTGCTCTTTCCATCATATCAAAACAAAACGCCTGCCGCCGTATTTCGTCCCCATCTCGTAGCTCTTGGCGCTTTTTATATTTGAAGGAATAGTATTTATGTCGTTTCAAAATTCGAAACGCTGTAGTGTGATCTATTCCTATTTCATCCTCAAGTTTCCTTGTGCCCGATCTTTCCATCGTTCTCTTCCACGCACAATAAAACTTCCAAGTCGGTATCATTTTTTGCATCTTCTCTTTGTTCCTGCCTTGCTTCACATCTGCAGTTATTTATTAGGGTACCTTTGGTCTCAAATCTCTGGATATTCCTTGCGATTGTTGATTTTCCAGGTATCGGTCTATATACAGGGTGTTTCAAAACAAATGCGAAAAACTTCAGGGGGTGATTCCTTGTTCAAAATAAAGGATAGTTTGCTTCATAAACGTTGGGTCAAAAGTCAACAATTAGGGAGATATCGCGGTACAAAGATGGCGGAAAAATAATGTTTTTATTTTTTATCTTGAAAACGAAAAGAGATAGACTAATAAAATTTTATGGAAGCATTACTGTTGTGAAAGCACACTTTCTGGTAATTTTTTCACTTTTTTAAAATGAGTGGAAGGTGTTGAAATAAACTACCCCATTCATTCTTGTTAACGAAATTTAAAGAAAAATCTTATCAAACACATGCAAAAAAATTAATTTGGATAGTTTAGTTTGTTTAAAAACTTTTTTATCTCTTGTATTTTTTTGATAAAACTCACCGATTTGAAATTAAAAAATAAAATGTAAAGCATTACATGTCAGGACAAAAAACATTTTCTGATAAAGAATCTAGTGGGCTGCTGTAATTTTTTTAGGAAAGAATCTAGTCGGCCGCTGTTACTTTTTAGGATGTTCCTAATATTATTTTATTTGACATTACTCTACTGCAATACGTTATTATCTAGATGATTATTATTATCGTTATTATTACTAGATTCTTAATCTAAAAATGTTTTTTGTCCTGACATGTAATGCATTACATTTTATTTTTTAATTTCAAATCGGTGAGTTTTATCAAAAAAATACAAGAGATAAAAAAGTTTCTAAATAAACTAAACTATCCAAATTAATTTTTTTGCATGTGTTTGATAAGATTTTTCTTTAAATTTTGTTAACAAGAATGATAGGGGTAGTTTATTTCAACCCCTTCCACTCATTTTAAAAAAGTGAAAAAATTACCAGAAAGTGTGTTTTCATAACAGTAATGCTTCCATAAAATTTTATTAGTTTATCTCTTGTACCGCGATATCTCCCTAATGGTTGACTTTTGACCCAACGTTTATAAAGCAAACTACCCTTTATTTTGAACAAGGAATCACCCCCTAAAGTTTTTCGCATTTGTTTTGAAACACCCTGTATACGCATACAGAGCAGCAAACATGTCCAACACCTTTTGATAACTATTTCCTTGATAATACCGTTTAATCATCAATACTTTTTCTTCGGTAGTGTAATTCATGGCTAATATTTTCGATGTAGGTATGAGTTTTTAATAATAATAATAAAGTACTAAATAGATAAATTTCTGAAATGACAACTTAATTTGACAGTTATCTTTTACCTTGACTGGTGCTCATAAGTAAATACAGGGCCATAAGAAAGGAGAAATATTTAAAAAGAAATCGGCGATAACTCGTAAACGGGTTAATAAAAAATATCTAAAGTTATTCTTTTGAATGTGAGTTTTAGTGCTCTTCAATAAACCTAAATAGAATTATTTTCTAAAATAATTAGGGAAGTCAATAATTGACCCCATTAAAATTTACATGGGATTTCCTATGTCCCGCTCGACGATGCCACACCCGGTATATATATATATATATATATATATATATATATATATATATATATATATATATATATATATATATATATATATATATATATGAATGAAATGAACAAAATTCTTACAGCTTTAGTGTATATTAATAAATAATATTTTCTTGCCTTTAGCTGTGTATTTTTTCTAATTTCGAAAAATCGAAAGTAGAGAAAAAATTTAAAAAAAAATAAAAAGTAAACTGAACTAACTTAAACTTCATATATTTCTGAATGCTTACATTGAAATTAATGAAACAAATTTCTACGCTAATTATTGAAACCACTAATTCATTCTACTAATTGCGAGGTTCTGAATGAAGGTTAACTATCTTAAATTGGAAATGGCCAGGGCACATTGCAAGGATAAATTATGACCGATGGACGAAGAAAATATTAGAATGGAGACTTATTAAAAGACATAATGCATTCAGGAACAGAGGCCGTCCTCCAACCAGATGGTGTGGCGACTTAATGCGTATCCACAGTAACTGGATGTAAATAGCTCAAGATAGGGAGTTATGGAAGCAAACGATTGAGGCCTACGTCCAGCAGTGGACTTCAGTGGATGGTTGATGATGATGGTTCAGCATTAATATCATTCGGTAATCTTCCGCGAATTCTGCCATGATCATAGTGTTTCGCGGTTCAGCAACCAGTTTCTCTGAGCTTGCATTAGAGGCCAGATTTTTTATATCAAGATCTAATGAAAGAAGATGGAGAATTACGTTTAGACCATCTGTAGGAATCGACCTTAACGCCCCAGTATAATCCTCTCATATCCTCTGTATATTTTCAAGCTTGAAAAGATTGGTTGTCTTCTTCAAAGCTGGTCTTTCATTCAAAGCCATACTCGATTACAGTCCCAACTTCTTACCTATCATTATTCTACATGTATAGAGAGCCACGTAGGCATTTTTTATACTTTCTTCTACCACAGATTATACAGATTATAAACTCTGTTTATTCTTTATTGTTTTTCGTGGTTCCAATTTTCGTAATCGGGCACTAGTTAGGTTACTAGTTTGCGCACATAGCACGCCCAGTTATGGTCTCTAAAATTGTGCACAGCACCTGACCGTCACAGTTATTAGAGAGATATCGGAAAACCGAATAGCGTCATGCAGTATTTACGCGTACCTTATCATGGTTGGGATATGCGCCAGTCAATTTTTAACGCAACACCCGCTAATAACATTACCGCCTGACGTAATTTTCGGATCAATTACACCAAGCGCTATTTAGTATAAATAACGTTTAAAAATAGCTTAAAATGGGCATATGCGGGTATTTGACAACCGGGGCCGGCCGGCGAGATCTTTTATTTTAGGTTATGTTTGAATTGTTTTGAATTATTACTTTAGTTTTATTAGGTAATTTGATAATTTAATATTTTATATATATATATATATATATATATATATATATATATATATATATATATATATATATATATATATATATATATACTAAAAACTAAAGTAATAATTCAAAACAATTCAAACATAAGTAGAACGACAAACAAAAGTTTCATATTTTTAGGGTCCAAGGTACGGACTATTTCTAAGGTACGGGTAGTGCCTTATGTACAGACATTATCTTATGTACAGATGTCCTGTGGACGAGTGTCCCCAGTAAGAACGATTTTTTCTTACATTTAAGTGCCACAGCGTGGATGTAGCTTGAGTCCCATGCTGCTTCACTCCCATTTCTAAGCCTAGTCAGTAGCTACGGCTGTAAGGATTCATGGTGTCCTCAACCTGACCCCTTTTGTTGTTTTGACCAACAGGGTCGCCGACAGACAGTACAGAGATGCTAGACCACCTCACGCTGCTACTGTTTGAAGCAAGTTACATAAAAGAACAGCTAAGTGTATATTTAAGTTCTAGTTTTACATTTAACATCTAAAACATTTTCAGTCTTAAACAATAACGTACATCTTAAGTAATATCGTACAGACTATGTTCAGTGGTTAGATTGTTAAGAACGTTCATGTCGATATAATCTTTAAAATATAATTTAGATCTTAGGTTTCATTGCATTACATCTTGTAATGGTATTACTTTTATAGATATTATTGCACTATTTTAATAGATGGATATCAAATATAGATTCTAGAATCTACAGGTTGTAACATCTTCGATTTAGCATCATATGGAATATATCAGATTAATTAAAGTAATGCTACATTTCATATTTTCTCTTAAACTTTACATGTCCTGTATTTTATCGTAGTTATTTTCATTGATATTTAGTACGACTCTTACCACCACTTTCTTTGACATATAACCACTATATATTTACTAGAACTCTACAATGTCATGTATCGGCAAAGAACGTCATGAATAAATATAGTCATTAGTTTTAAGTATTATACAAGTGTGTTTTCTTTCTCTGTACATGCCTGGCGCCCAATATCTATTTTTTTGTTTATTGTTCTTAATTAGTTTTCTTTCCAGTGAAATACCTTATCCACGACTGCTCTCCGATGAAAAGCTGCCGTTCGCAGTTGTAGTTGTTTAAAAAACGCTACATTATATTAATAATAATTCAAGAGGAACACTTAATTTCAATTATTATTGATAACTATCCACTTTTTTAAAACCAATAATATAATTAATTTTTCGTCCATTTTTGTTAACATTATGAAAAAATATTTGTTTTCGAACGTCACACAAGTATTAATTTTTGCGACGTGATTGACAATATAAAAGTCATTTTAACGCCTAGGGCCTAAAAGTGAAGCACCTTTACGCTTAAGCACAAAAGTACGAAGATATACTATTAAACTGACATAAAATGTCGAAGTGAGCCACATTTGCACGTGGTATTTCCTAGTTTATTTGAAATGAATTAACCCTTTTATAAACGAACTACTGTGTGATCGAAAAAAACGGCCTCCAGTTGGCTTGGAAATAACGATCGATAACATTCCCCATAAAATTTTACACATAAAATGACAGCCATCTTCATTTCGTAGCCATCGCTGTCGCCGCCCTTTTTCGATCATATTGTATAAAATCCCTTCAGTTTTCAAAAAGAAAATATTATTTTTCAATCTTCTTCAGTAATATTTCCTTTCACATGTATGAAATATAAAAGTAAAAAAAAGCAATTTACTTGTGGTATTTTTCTTATTTTTATTGATTCTCGATAGCGGTGAAAAAATATAAAAAGATCTTTTGTGTCTTTCGTAGTGAATATGAAGGAAAACATAAAAATAAATGAAAAATCAATAATAGTTAAGTTAATTATCTCTAAATAAGTTTTTAAATTCCTATAAGTAGAGTTGCTTGTATATACATAGTATTGTCACGCGTTTTGGCCTTAGCTCGGCTCTTTTAAAATAAAAAAAAAGAAAAAAAATTTAGAAAAGAAGTAAAAAAAATACGAAGAAGAAAAAAAATATTATTAAGTTAGCGATTAAGAAAAATAAATATTTATGGAATTTGCAGGGGTCTAGTCGTGAACAAATTTATGCCCTAGCTCAGAAAATTCGGAGAGTAGGGGCGGGTTAAGAGCGCCACTGACTTTAGACGGAAAAAAAAAGTCAGAAATCCCCCAAGGTGTATTTAGGGCCTTACAAGTTCCACAAATACATAAATAAAAAAAGTAAATAAATAAACAAAAAAAGTCAAGATCTTAGAGAATTATGTAGACATAGGGCCAAAGGAAATATAAAAAAATAATGCAAACTGATTAGTTTCAGTACCCTCTATTGAAATATAAAAGGAAAATATAGGAAACAGTAAATAGAAAATACCAAATAGTAAATTAAATAAATCAATAAAAAAAATTGTGCACCAAGAAAAATATATCTCACAATACGCAAGTAGCAAAATTACGTAAATACCTAGGTACCTTTCGTGATCACGTAAGTACAAAATAAAATATATATGTATATATCCGCGCAACTAAATTCAGCTAATATATCAAATTAATCAACAAATTAATAAATCAAATAAATAATACTAAACCAATTCACTAATAATAATAATTAATAATATAATTATTAAATAAATAAAATAATCAACTAATAATCATGAATTCATCAGTTCAAGAAATTTAGATATCGATAAAAAAAATGAATAGATTTAAATTTTAAATAGAGACAAAAAGAAACTGTGTCAGCTGTATTAAATTTACAAAAAAAAATTAAAGGAAAAAAAAAAATGAAATATTATTTTATCAACAGAATTAAGTATGTGAAAATTTATTCTAATTAAATTATAATGTAAAAAAAATTATCTACGTTCAGTATTCGTACGCACCAATGAAATTCAAATTGTAAGATAGGGAAAAAAATAAAAATTGAATTGTACGATACCAAATAGTTGAAAATCTTCTAAATCAAATCAATCTTGGGCAGACACCGTCGGCTGTCAACTGTCAACCGTCGACTGTCAACTCCTCCAGAAAAGTAAAATGGATACAGCGAAAAAAAAACTGCTCCAACAAAAAAACTGGCTCAGAGAGAAGTCTTCAACACAGAAGAAAAACTTCTTCGGCCCAGACAAAAAAACTTCTTCGGTCCAGACAAAAACTCTTCGGCTCCGACGAAAAAAAAACCCTACGGAGAAATAATATTATAGTTTCTCCATAGTACGAGATACCATAAAAAAAGATAGTTTTTTTTTAAAGAAGAAAAAAAGTGGAAAGAAATGTATTAATAAAAAAAAATAGGCTTTACCTGCTAACTCAGGGTTTTCTACGAATCCTCAGGTGATTAATATTATTTCTTCCCCTGGATGGAATGGGGTGCTCAATAAAAAAAAGGCGGGCTGCTTGGTTGACCCACGTCAGCGTTTTGAGGTGAAAATCCCGTCACCGGTAAACCGTAGCACCGTCCAAAAAACAAAAGGTAAGATAGGATGCTGCAGTAATTTTTGAGGCACACTCGAAAATCCCCACAAGGGTAAAAATCAAAAACTTGACAAAAATGACCGAGAGGCCTCTGTACCTCAACTAGCTGAACATAAAGTGACCAAACCAAGGTAGTTCCAAGAAAAACGAAAACCTTTTTTGCAACAAAGAAATAGCCAGATAAAAACACGAGCCCTTGATAAAATATGGATTGCCAACCATGAGCTGAATAAAGACATGAAGAAAAAGTTATATATTAAAGGAAAATAAAGTTAATATCAATAATTTATATAATTAATAGAATAAATAAAGTTAACGAGATTAATGAAAGTTATATAGAAATTTGCTTATCAAAACATTCAAAAATTAATAAATAACAACAATCTAGAGATATTGCGCATGACTCACTTGCCGGATCGATACGATATTTTTAAGACAATTATGCTTAGAAAATTCTACCTAAAAATTAAAATAGAGCAACATAAATTTAATGAGTTTAACTAAGTGACAATAGGCTCAATAATTACTGTTGATTAAATAAAATACAAAAATATATAATCAATTTATTAAAGTATATTTTGGGTTGCCTAATAGTTAATGTTAATAAAAATATAAATAAATATTTGACAGTTCAATTCAAAAATTTCTAACCTACGTATTTAGTATATAAACAGAATTAACGGCGGAAAGAATTATTTTATCTATTTCGGCTAAAATAAATATTAAATTGTATTAAATCAAACTATTTTGTGCTGCAAAAAAAATGTTATTAAGTGTGAAATATGTTTAGTTAAAAATAAGGATGGAATAATTACTTTTGTTAACATGTAAGTACGATTTATTTATTCTTGGTTTACTGAATTGAACTGATCGATATTTCAGACTAATAATAATATCAATTAGCGTTAAATTATTAAAGAAAAGAAATAAAATAGTTTAGTGAAATTTTGGCACGTTACAGTATTTATTGTAGTATTTACAAAATACGAAATAATTATACCTTACTAGAAGTATTGCAATGATTCTTTAATGTACAAATATTTAACCGTTTAAACTAAGTCTTATTATAGCAAAATGTTATTAAACATTTGCAAACATTTCACTAATACCGGAACAGTTAGAATACAATATACACATATTTCTTCATTCTATATAGGCTTGATGCATTCTTCGTCTGTGCTGCCACCATCGGAGAATACTGTGAACAGCAGGCTAAGCAAATACACGGTTGTTAATAGTGCGAATACACGAAACATTTGTTATAATTATTCTAAAAATGTTGGGAAGTATAATTTATGAAAATTCTAAAAAAATGTAAATATTTTGATATATTCAGAAGATCTAACTTGGTATTATAATTTATTAATCAAGCTAAGAAAACCTTTTAGATGAGTTCAACTACGGTAGCGGGCATACTTTTAGGCACCGGTTTTGCTAGTGGGACATAACTGAGTCTATTTGGACCATAACGAATTTTTTTAAAGGTACAATATTACAATTCTAGAAGGCGTTCATAAAAAATTAAGTACTGGTTGATTAAAAAGAAGTAGACTATTAATATCGATTAAATTATATTTTATCCTCATAGTACATGCCTATTTATTTTTTTGATTATGTAATGGACACTTTGTTTACTCACTTGTTTCGTCGAACTGCTTGTATCCATTTTTGCTTTTGATCAAATCGGTGTGTGAAGCTATAAAATGTTGTTTCTGGAGAGTTGAATATCCGAGAGAGTTGACTTATTGAATGATATTGCACCTAACAACCACGTAGTTACGGTTTCATTTACGTGTTACCCTTCTGTACGTTAACATTTTTACGGCACTTTTAAGGAAAGGATTATCGAATTTGTCACTGTTATACCGGGTGTTGCATCGTCGGATGGGACATAGGAAATCCCATGTAAATTTTAATGGGGTCAATTATTGGCTTCCCTAATTATTTTAGAGAATAATTCTATTTAGGTTTATTGAAGAGCACTAAAACCCACATTCAAAAGAATAACTTTAGATATTTTTGATTAGCTCGTTTACGAGTTATCGCCGATTTCTTTTTAAATATTTCTCCTTTCTTATGGCCCTGTATTTACTTATAAGCACCAGTCAAGGTAAAAGATAACTGTCAAATGAAGTTGTCATTTCAGAAATTTACCTATTTAGTGCTTTATTATTATTGAAAACTCATTCCTACATCGGAAATCTTAAAGATGTATTTATAAATACAAATTAATATGAATTAAAGTAAAATAAAGTAATCAATTACGAGGTTAATTATAGTATTATTACAATATTCAATAATTTATTAATTTAGGTACTATTAAATTGTTAGAACTTTAGGATTTAAGATGTTCAAATATTCCTCCATCGACTGCTAGACAATAACCCAGGCGATCATAAAATTCTCTTCTTACATTTGCTAGTTGGTAAACTGAAATTCTATTGCATTCGGCAGAAATAGCATTTTTTAACTCGTCTAGATTTGGGTATTTTTTATCCTTGGATATCCTGTTTTTTAAATGGCCCCAGAGAAAGAAATCATTTGGCGAAATATCAGGAGACCTTGCTGGCCAATTTACTGTATGATTTAGGCCAATAACGTTTCCGTTAAAACTATTGTCTAAATATTCCCGAACAGCCAGGGTACTATGTACCGGGCAGCCATCCATTTGGTACCAAACTTCCTGATTTTCCCTAGCGGCATCATGTAAAGCAGGTAAAATATGATTTTCGAATAGTTCCAAATAATATTCTGCATTTAAATTTCGCGTAAGAAATAATGGCCCGATAATATTGTGTCCGAATATCCCTGCCCAAACATTTACTTTCTGTGGATATTGCGTCCTTGTTTCGACAAAGCTGTGTTGGTTTTCTTTGTTCCAATTTCAATAATTTTGAACATTGGGTTCATTATTTAAGGTAAACGTGCATTCGTCAGTAAAACATATGTTTTTTAAAAGTTCCCTATCCGTGTTTGCTCTTTCCATCATATGAAACAAAACGCCTGCCGCCGTATTTCGTTCCCATCTCGTAGCTCTTGGTGCTTTTCATATTTGAAGGAACAGTATTTATGTCGTTTCAAAATTCGAAACGCTGTAGTGTGATCTACTCCTATTTCATTCTCAAGTTTCCTTGTGCTGATGTTTCCATCGTTCTCTTCCACGCACAATAAAACTTCCAAGTCGGTATCATTTTTTGCATCTTCTCTTTGTTCCTGCTTTGCTGCACATCTGCAGTTATTTATTAGGGTACCTTTGGTCTCAAATCTCTGGATATTCCTTGCGATTGTAGATTTTCCAGGTGTCGGTCTATTCGGATACAGAGCAAACATGTCCGACACCTTTTCATAACTATTTCCTTGATAATACCATTTAATAATCAAAACTTTTTCTTCGGTAGTGTAATTCATGGCTAATATTTTCGATGTAGGTATGAGTTTTTAATAATAATAATAAAGCACTAAATAGATAAATTTCTGAAATGACAACTTCATTTGACAGTTATCTTTTACCTTGACCGGTGCTCATAAGTAAATACAGGGCCACAAGAAAGGAGAAATATTTAAAAAGAAATCGGCGATAACTCGTAAACGGGCTAATCAAAAATATCTAAAGATATTCTTTTGAATGTGGGTTTTAGTGCTCTTCAATAAACCTAAATAGAATTATTCTCTAAAATAATTAGGAAAGCCAATAATTGACCGCATTAAAATTTAGATGGGATTTCCTATGTCCCGCTCGACGATGCAACACCCGGTATACAATAGTATAAAAGAATCGACTCGGATCAGTCGACTCGACTAAGAGCTATTGGCAGGGTTTGGTGTACATAGAAATAAATGTAATTTATTTCTATGTATTTTCGACCGGTCGAAAAGCGAACTGCTTTGGTCGAGATAATATAGACATTAATCTAGAAAAAAAGTAAAAAAATAGTTATACAAAAATGTGCTGTCAACATTTCCCTAATGACTTTTGACCAGTCAGCTTGCCTAATCGAAACACTGATTGTGCCATCGTCGAGCCGACTTACATTTATTTCTATGTATAATGTATTAGTACGGAAGCATTGTGTGTCCCGTGGAAAAGTTAATGAAGGATTAGTGGTACTAATCGATAGATAAAAATGTGTAGTCCAATAATGTCGATGGTGACACTTTCACAGATGTTGCGTGTGGCTATGATGAAGTCATCCAAGATAGCAAAGAAGAAGCCGACACAAAAATTATACTTCATGCTATTAATGCGAAAGTTAGAGGTGCAGATACACTACTGGTATTTGCTAATGATACAGATATTTTAGTTTTGCTAGTGAACAGCTATGCAAGGCTTCCCGAAAACACCTTTTTTGTACCATCGTCAGGCGAGGCAATATCAGTTAAAAACATATATATTTCACTCGGACCATTAAAATCTTGAGCACTGCCCGGGTTCCATGCAATATCCGGTTGTGACACCACCGGAAGTTTGTTTGGAAAAGGAAAATTGTCATACTGGAAGGCATTTGTTTCAGCGAGTGAAGAAGAACTTAATGCCTTGCAGAAACTTGGTACCAGTGATTTAGTACCTGATGATGTTTTGCATCAGCTAGAAATATTTATTTGTCGAGTTTATAAAGCGAGCACTCTAACAAAATCACTTTACTACCAAACAAGCCCTTGAAGTTACCCCCCACTAGAGGTTCCCTTGTACCCGCAATTAAGAGAGCTAACCTTCAAGCCTTTGTGTGGTCAAAAGATGATGAACCTAATGCAGTCATCCCTAATCCAGTTGGACACGGCTGGTATTTGGAAGAGGGAGTGCTTACCCCTGTTATGTGTGAAGAACCATGTGCTCCAGAGTCTCTTCTTCAACTGATTATTTGTTCGTGTCTTAAAAATCGATGTTCACCACCATGTAAATGTATAGCAAACAATATGCCTTGCACAGAAATGTGTAGTTGTAACGCTGACCAATCAACTTATGATAATTTGCATCCGCCTGATTTTGCCGACGAAGGTAGTGATGAAGTTGATAGTGATGATGCCGATTTGTAATTTTATTAATATACATGTGCAAATGTATCACTTAAATTTTTTTAAATACATGAACTCATATAACGTAGACCATATATTTTATTTTGGTAAAAATAATATAATACAATATTTTTCAATTTTTTTTCACTTTAAATCCAACCAGCAACCAAAATATTATTTTTTCGCAAAACTTTCAAGAATTAATTGTTTTCCTCTTTACATTACCTTTCTAACAAGCTAAAAAAAATTGAAATCGGTTAAATAGCGGCAACGATAGCGCACATTGTTTATATTGCTATGGCGGCCATTTTGTTTAACGCACTCCAAACAAACGCAACATCTGTGACGGTATCATTATAAAAATTAATGGAATACATAATTTTTCTGATAAAACAACTCCACTGGCACCTTCCCTTCATGAAGTTTCCTACGGGAAGCTATTTTTATACGTTGTGCTCCCCAACTATATAACAAAACCTGCTTATAGCGCTTAGTTGAGTCGACTGGTCCGAGTGGATAGAGTGCGCGTCCTCCTTAAGAATCACTATTTTATCTGAATCCGAGATTTACTTTGATACATGCAGAATGTTTAGGAGGGGGCGTAATCACCGCGACCTTACAAATCTATAGTTATAACTCATCATACAGCGTCAGAGCTTTCACAAAAGCCAGTATCAGACGGCTCCACAGAGGCCAGCCCTCCGACATCAGCCGTACCAAAGTTTATGGCATGAACGGTTGTCTTCTCGGCGCACTGAGTGATAAGGTGTTCTAGTGTTTCTCCATCACAGAGTCTGCATTCGCCGTTGTTTTTTAGCTTCAATCTTCTGAGGTGTTCGTTGAAGAGACTTGAGTGTCCTGTTAGGAAACTCCGTGACAATTCGAAAATTGTTCTTACTTTAATCAAAGAAAATCTTCGATTTTCTCGGTCGTAAATTCTGAGAAATGTTTTCGAGCGTCTTAGGCTGTTGCAGGATTCCCATTCCAGGTTAAGGATGGAGTCTTCCATGTTTTTGAGTTCGGCTTTAAGTTGGTTTCAATTTGGAAATCAAAACGGTTCTGGTTCAGTTAGGAGAGCGCCTGCTCCTTCTCTACCTAGATCATATGCTTTTTCATTACCTTCTATCCCTTAATGAGCGGGCACCCAGTATAAGAGGAATTGTTTTTTTTTTTGCCTCATTTATTCAGCTTCTCTAGGCATTCTTTGACCAGCTTCGAATTGGTGGTTACTGAGTTGTTCGTTTTTAGTGTTGCTTATTTCCTGTTTTCGATAGTTCCTAGCTAAGATAAGTTGTACGCATTTTTTTGATTAGATACGTAGATTTCTGCCTGAATGATGCTGGGGTGGGTGCCCATTTGTATGGAGTATTTACTTTTTGGCCCAAATACTCCTATTTCTGCCCTGCTTTGGTTTTGGAACCATCAGTATATCACATTATGATATGGTCTTTTGCATGCTGGAGTAAACGTCCACCAAAAACTCTTCCAATACTTTATATTGTTCAATACTACAGTGAGGTATTTTTTTGATACATAGACGTATGTTTTGAATCTACCATATATTAACAATAAAAAGCTTACTACGCACCATTTTAACCGATAAAAAATACAAATAAAAAGATAAAAAAGGACTTTTTCATACAAAAACTTACCGTTCTGTCGTATTGCGTATATAGCAATATCCTTTATAAAAGCAGAATGTAAAAAATCTGAATTTTCGTTCCCAATATACCTACTACAAAAGAGCTATATTGAAGTCAAATAGAGCGGGGAAAAAAGTAATAAACTGCACCCCTGGATCAAACCTAATATATTTAATATTCAGATCCGTACAAACTCGGAAAGAGATATACCTACAATAAAATACTTCTATACTTCTTTTCTGCGAGCTATAGAAATAATATCTTATGAAGAAAACTCTGGAATTCCGCTCCCGTACGGTTGTAATATAAACTTTTTGGGAATATTACACTTTAACTTACGATAACCCTGTTAGGATTTTACTCCATCCGAATAGTATATTGCTCGAGTTAAATAATTCTTTCTAACAATGGGAAAACTTTATTCCTTGCATACGAATAATACTACTGCGGAAGTTTTCGTGTTCGAAAAATGGTGTTCTTGTATCGTAAAATAATTAGGTTAGTCGTTTTTATTGATTCAAATTTGTAACACGAGTTATACCTAACTATTTTTAAGAGTAACAACTTTTCGTCCGTACCTGTATAAAACTACTTAGTGAAAAAATATACATTTCCGTGATATTTTACGTAAAAAATGTGTCTTGGTAAAGATCGCTACAAGCAACCGTTCTTAAGATATTTAGAATGGAAATAGTCAATACATGTCATTATTGATAAAAAATAAACATGTTTGGTAGATAGATTTGACTGAAATGATAAATTTGAGAACTTTTTATTTTTTTAAAAATCATAAATTTTTGTTCGAAAAGATGATGATAAAACAGTTTCCGTCGAACTTTTGGCTTTTGGCATTTCAACTTTATTATTTCAGTCTAATAACTACGAAACACCGGAAAAGTCTAGAGATATTACAATTTGATCCAGCCAACGTCAGTAGTTTTACTATTTGCATTTCTGATATAATAAAATTAAAATAAACAAATAGTTTACAGGACGTATTGGAAATAAAAATGCGAAATTTGCCGAATTTTTCAAATTTACCTTGATTTTTATTGAACTCAAAAAAATACACACATTTTTTTTATTCTAAACTGTGAATTAAAAAAAAAGATAAAACCATTTTTACTTAATAAAGGGTATGGCCTTCTCTACTGTTCATTACAGCCCTACATCGTCTCTCCATGCTCCTGATCAGGTTGGCCTAACTGGACTACTCCCCAGACCATAACTGTTCCACCTTGATAAGGGTGCACTTCCTGAACATGATCCAACCGAATAAGATTTCCCGGTTCTCTCCATACCCTAAGCCTTCTGGAATCCGGATGAATTCCAAAGCGTGACTCATCCGTGAAGAGAACATTGGCCCATTGTTCATTGGACCACGGAACATGATCTTGAGCCCACAAATATCGTACCTCTCGATTTCCTCTCGTTAAGGGTTGAGCTCTCCAGGGGCGTCTGCTTCTTAAGTTGACCTCTCTTAGTCTATTGCGAACAGTGTCAGGACTAACGGTTACATTATGTGTTGCCTGGAGAATTAAACTAAGCTCTGGTGCTGTAAGAGTCGGTCGGCGTCGAGCATTTAATTGTAAAAAATTATCTTGCTGAGGGATAGTAATGCGATGTCGCCCTGTGTGCATTTCAGCAACATCACCACTTTCACGGTAGCGTGCACTTAATCGTGATATTATACTTTGCGTTGTATTTAATGCTCTAGCTACATCGATTTGGCGCATTCCAGCTTCGAGCATACCCATGGCCCTTAGCATTTCGTCTCTGTTAAGATGTCTACGCTCCATAATGTCGTTTAATACTAAACAGAGTTATTTGAATGAATTCTGGCCAGTTATCATAAAAACATAGCCAGTACAGGTTAAATTCGAACAATTGATGCTAGGTGCTTTCAGATGGCTTTTTATACATTTGACAAAAAATGCACAAACACTTCTGCAAATATCCCAAATTTAGAAATAACTAGTGTGACTACTTCGTTTCAATCGAAGTAGAAAGAATCGGCCTACAAATATGTGGTTGTTTATTCAAAACATTTATTTTTAACTTTAATAAAATGATATCCCTAGATTTTTCCGGTGTGTGTATTTAGTCAACTTGTTTAATTTATGTCAATGATGATCGGTATTGCTAATTTCGATTCCAAATATTTCGAGAACCATTACTCGTAACGATTTGGTTACCAAGAGACCGTTTTTTACTTAAAAAACGTCGTAAATGTATATTTTTTTACTCAGTAGTTTTATACAGGTATGGACGAAAATGTATTACTCTTCTAACCAGTTAAAAAATATATAGGTGGCGCTCTCTACAATGTCAAAAACTTTAAACGCCAATTTTCATCTAAATATCGATATTAGTTCAGACATTATTCGGAAAATATCGAAATAAAAATGAAACTACATATCTCCAAAATTAAGCATTTTCGGACATACATTTACACGAACTTTTTTACTTATTTTTATCTGTAAAATATGCTGCCAAAGTTTCCGGAATAAAGTTCGGACCACGCTGTATATTAGAAACGAAAGTTTGTATAAAAATGTGTTAAAATCTGTTCAAACAGTATGAAATTTTACACAGATATTTCTTACACACACAACGATATTTTTAAATTCATCCCTTAAATGGGTAAAATTTGTTTAAAAAATAAAAATCTGAGAAAAACGTTTGAATGGTTATATTTCGTCCAATAATGCAAAACAAAAAAAAAAGAGCAATAAAAACTGTAGTAAAAACTGAGCAAAAAAAAAGAGCAGTAAAAACTGAGCAAAAAATGCCCTCTGAAACGTTTTGTTGGTTAAGCAAATATCTTTTATCAGTAAAAAAATTGGCGCCGAGAAGCACGTATAGCCGCCCATACTTGATATTTTTTTTTATCTGAAAAACTGCGACTTTGACTGATATTGATGTTATTATAAATTTTGTTGCAAATATTATTCCTAATCTTAAATTGAAAACCGCGTTTCGCTAGCTACTGTAATTTTGGAGTTACGATTTTAACATTGAAAATGTTTCTGTTATCCTATATAATGGAGCCCAAATCGAATTAAAATGCTACATTTGCCACACCATGACGTCATATATACAAGGGTATAGGAAATCTCGGCGCAGCGGCGGCAGTCGGCCAGCGCGCGCAAAAACCATTACATCGCTAATTGTTTATTGATATATCTTTATTAGTTTAAAGGCAAAAATTATGGGGTTTGCTTTGATACCTTGTCAAGACATAAGCGAAACTTTTAAATTGTTTCTTTTTTTCATTTAGGCCTTCGTTTTTCGTTAAATGAAAGTTATATTAAAAAAATTCTATTTTTAAACCAAATTTTCGCATGATTGAAATGAGTTATTCATGTTTAAAGTTTTTTTTGGTCATAAGCGCTAATGGAAATGTTTTTTTTGTAAATAATTATAAAAAATTACTCCTTACGAAGACTTTATTGTGTACTGGATCAAAAAATAAGTATTTGTTTTCTCTATACGGTGGTATTAATATATCGATTTTTGATGATAGTGCCCTTTTACCCGGTCTAATTTTGTACTACTTTCGGAATAAGGGTCCCCATATCATGTACTGCCATATACTTACTACAATACTTCCATCCCTGAAAAATTCAGCTTGTGACACCGAAGTGAGAGGTAAAGTCAAAATAAACTTTAATCTACCTCCATCATAGGTAGGTGTAGGTACTCTAGGTATATTCTACCTAGACAGTAGCTGAACTAGCTGACAGTGGTAATTAATTTGTTATCCGATAAGTAGTTGTCATTATATAAGTTTAATCATCTTATACCTCCTATAACGGTAGGTTTTGGATTTTTCCTGTTAAACAAAAATATACTGTGCATACAAATGTCTGTTACAGGTTAATTCGTCAATGAAATATGTTACACACATATTATTTTAATAATAATAGTATAATAATAATGGCTATAGTTATGTTATAACACATACATATGTATTGAATGTACTTATTTTAACCAATGCATTGTTTTGTTTTTTTAATCTCACAAATAAGAAATGTTTTATAGTTTTTATTATAAAAAACAGTGATTATACAATTTATTTACAAGTACAGAAAACAGTGTAAGGGGTGTAACCAGGAGTATATTTCGTAACCTCTTACGATATAAGAGGGCACAAAGGGTTTTATTACTTAATGCTTAGATTAAAATTGAATAATATATTTGTACATAAAATAAAATAGACTAGAAAGTCAATTAATTAATATTGACGTAATTACTAAATAAGTTCAAGATTTTTTTTCTAATTATTTTAGTGTATTTTTAGTCACCTAATTATAAAGGAGAGATATCCAACCATTCCATTATTTTACTCACAAATATACCTACCACGAATAATATGTAACACATTTGTTTAACGAATTAACCTGTAACAATAGTGGTAGGTACGTGCACAGATTTTTTCCTAGGTAACTTAAAAGTCGTTAAAAAGTCTAATTATATTTAAAGAAGATATAATTCCAACAAATTACATTATAAGGCCAATAATGCATAAGTAATACCATTAAAATTTTAGCCTTTTTAATTTGTGTAACATATTTCTTTAACGAATTAACCTGTAACAATAGTGGTAGGTACGCGCACAGATTTTTTCGCTAGGTAACTTATTAAGTCGTTAAACAGGCCTATAAGAGCTATAACAACATAGGTAACTAATATTTATAATTTAATTCTAGTTTTAATCTCAAATAATAAATGTTTTTACTGGTGTATTTCTGAAGTGTTCATTATTAAAAGGAGATATTCTTCAAGTTATGCGAAGTATACTCTATAACTGTATATGTTGGAAAAATAATTAATTCATACATATATAAAAGCTCAAAGGGTTTTTTTGTTGCATCCATCCCGCCAAAACCGCTTTACCAATCTTGATGATTCTTTTTTTAAATGAAAGGTATATATGTGTAGATTTGTTATGAAGTATTTTTATAGTGCTTAATGGCTATTTCTTTGTGTAAAACGACTAAATACTAAAACATACCTGAAAAATACATCTACATACAATACCTCCAGAAATAAATTATTTGTCATTATCAGTGGTGTGTCAGTTAGATTATATATTACGTTTTTAGATATTTTAGGAGTGAGTTCATACCGCCAGCTTTAGATACATAAATATTAGCACAAAGGTTCGTTTAAACGACATTAGTGAATTAGCTACACAAAGCGGTTTTAGGAAATTCATCCTCTTAGAGAGTAAAATTATCTCGGAACAGTTTGTTGTATGAAAATTCCTTACTATTTGGTCTAGAAGAATGAAATCCTACAAAAAGAATTAGAAGAAATTTTTGAAATCCATCAACCAAATGGGTAAAGTTAGTAAAAATTTATGTAAAACTTGGTGACCTCTGGATTATACACATAAAAAGCGAATTTATGAAATTTATACCCTTAGGGAGTAGAATAGGGAATGAAAGTTTGCTTGAACGAAAATGCAATACTATAACATTATAAACCAGACAGTATAAAATTTTATACAAGGGTTTATTTAGTGACATCATAACGAAATATATCTTCCTCAATTATCCTTCAAAGAATAAAAAATAACCTATAAAGAGAGTATTAGTGCTCTTAATAAATAAAAAAAAGATGAAAAATAAAAAACATCTATGCTCACTAGCTCTCTATAAAGAAGTAAAAAATCATTTAAATCAATGCATGAAGCATTCGAGGTGTAACGCGAACGTAGTCGCGAGAAAAAGCTAGTAATTTATTAAATTATTTTATTTAACTCGTTAATTTTAATTGAAAAGGAATTTTTGTAATTCGCCACTATATTAGTTAAAAACTAAGAAACTCATATCAAATTTAAGTTTTGCGATTTTGACCTATACTTTTTACAAAATCTGAACACATTTTAAAAGAAAAAAAGCTAGATAGTGTAGATTGACTACAAGTTGTATAACATAAATTGTCTACCTAGTGGTCTGCAGCATCGCCTTGTGGTGCAAACGTGGGCATGTTAATCTGTGACGTGACGCACAACAGCCAAGAAAAACAGAAGCGTGGCTAAGAATTTAGTAATTTAAAAAAAATATCTTTTAGATACAGTAGTAGGTATTAAAAAGTTTTGTGTTTAAATGGGGTTTGCCTTTAACAGTTAAAAAATTATATCGTAAAGTGTAACTTTCCGTAAGAATTCTTTATCTGATTATCTAATTCTTAATATTAACACTAATCATATTTTTACGTTTTTATTCATCATTTTCAATGCCCCCCCGGTTGCATCTTTGTAAAGGACTGTGAATTTTTTTAAATTTTTAACACCCTTACCAACCCCCTATCCCCACCAAAAACTAATGGCCAGATTCTTGGGTGCCACAGTATTTTTGTGCCAAATTTGGTTAAAATCGGTTTAGCGGTTTTTGAGTTATCGTGTTACAGAGAGATAGACAGACAGACGGACAGACAGATAGACAGACACCACGAAAATATTTTGTATTTAGGTCATTTATGACCCAAATAACTCATTTTGAGTGAAATTAAAAAAAAACTTTTTTTGTCGATCTTAATGGTGTGCAATGGTGTTTAGAAAACATAATTTTTATATTGGAGATTTTTTTTGCCAAAAACCCCAGATTTTTTTTTCACGAAAGTTATTAGTATTATTTATCTCTGCCACCTAATTTTTCTTCAACGTATATCATTCAAGAACAAAACATCCTTCTTTTTGTTCAAAACTTTCCTTCACGCTGACCCTCTAGACTCCACCACACCCCACCCCCCATTTTTTAACTCTTAACAACCCTATACACCGTCGTCTCGTCGCCCCGTTACCACACGTCGTCCCAGACCACTTATAAGAATTAACAGAGATCTCTTAATAATCTAAAGAGCCCTCGAAGAACACTCCGAAAGGAACCCTATGACCATTCCGACTGCAAATGGGCCGTAACTTACGGACATAGTGGGCAAGCGTTGTTTGCTCGTACACCGTGTCCGAAAAAAAACTATATCTTTGTTCGAAGCGACGAAACCCAACGTGTAGATACGATAGTGACCGGAATTAATAAAATATAAATGCTCCAGCTGGAACAATATTAGATGGTTTTAGATCAAAAAACATGTTCCATCTCTCGTGGGGAGATTCCTCTTCTAAAAATAAGATTTATAATAGGTTCAATTTTGCTTTGTTTTGTAACTACAGGGGTTTAAACTCTTCATTTTTTTTCGAAATATTATAATTTTCTTCCAAGTGCTTTTAGCAATTCGAATGAAATTTTTAGACAACCTCTTTACTGCCAGATTGTCTACGGTGTAAATTTGTGTAAATTTGTCTAACCAATATACAACAGTTAATATTTAGATATTAACGATATTTTTCACCGATTCTTAAAAGTGAAGGAAAGATATTTTAAAAAAACTAAATTCATCTAGCTCGAGATAATTTGTCATAGCATATACAGGGTGTCAAAAAATTGTGTATCTAACTTCTGTGAGTGATTCTACAGAAAAAAATAAAACAAATAGTTCCTATCAACATATGCTTTTCTTGAAAGTTGGTGCTCATACACACATTTTAATGCCAAAGCTAATAGCGACAGTGCAAAATTCCGTAACAGCCCTGAAATGGTTCTTTTCTTTAGTGTACAGAGTACTACTGGTGGTACTTCGTTTTATCCTCGTCGATACCGTAACTTCAACAAATGAGAATTAAAGCTACGATTTTTTATGTAAAAAGGTGCTCTTCGTTTAGTTCGAAACGGTGAACGGTTTTCAAGATATTTGCATTTAAAGGTTCCGATTGTAGCGTTTTTTAAACAACTACCACTGCGAACGGCAGCTTTTCATCGGAGAGCAGTCGTGGGTAAGGTATTTCACTAGAGAGAAAACTAATCAATAACAATAAACAAAAAATACAGATATTGGGCGCCAGGCATGTACAGAGAAAGAAAACACAGTTGTATATTACTTAAAACTAATGACTATATTTATTCATGATGAATTCTGATTGTAAATAGCATTGTACAATTTTAATAATTATTATAGTGGTTATTTGTTGAGTAAAATTATGTATGTAAATAATATTAAATATGTTCTATGAAAAGACTATAAAAAATACAATGCGTGTAACGTTATAGAAAATATAAGAAAAGTAGCATTACTTTATTTAAATTGTTAAATTTTATGCGGTGTTAAATCTGATGTGTTGCAACCTGTAGATTCTAGAATCTATGTCTCCTTATTCATCTGTTAATATAGCGCAATAATAATATCTATAGAAAGTAATACTATTACAAGGCGTAATATAATGAAACCTAAAATCTAAATCACATTGTAACTAATGAATCGACATAAATGTTCTTAATAATCTAACCACTAAATATAGTCTGTACGATATTATTTAAAATGTACGTTACTGTTTAAGACTGAAAATATAGAAAATCTAAAACATAAAAACTAGAACGTAAATCTACACTTAGCTGTTCTTTATGTAATCTTGCTTCAAACAGTAGCAGCGTGAGGTGGTCTCGCATCTCTGTACTCAGCCATCCAACACAACCAAAAGGGCCAGCATGAGACACCATAAATTGGTACAGCCGTAACTAACTAGCTTACAGCTGGGAACGAAGCAGCATGGGACTCAAGCTACATCCACGCTGTGGCACTTATGTGTAAGAAAAAATCGTTCTTACTGGGGACACTCGTCCACAGGACATCCGTACATAAGATAATGTCCGTACACAAGACACTACCTTGGACACAGTCCGTACCTTGGACACAGTCCGTACCTTGGAAATAGTCCGTACCTTGGACACAGTCCGTACCTTGGACCCTAAAAACATGAAACTCTTGTTTAAAACCAAACAAGGTCTAATAAACAAAATAAACCTACCTCGAAATACTTCCGAGGGCTCAATAAATAATAAACAACATGTCCTTTCTTCCATGTGACATTCTGGAGGACAAAAGAAAAGGAACGCCAACGTGCCAGCAAAACACAAATACAAGTTGGGACATCCGTAACTCTACCCTAAAAATATTCAATAATAATATCGAATCTAAAAGGATAATATCTCATCTTTACCTGTTGCTTTGAAATAGCAGCTGATTCAGATTATATAGCAAGATTTAAATAATCACCATTTCTAAAAGCTGGGATACAACAGAGCGTCAAAACAAAGTGAGGTTAAGCACGGAGACAGTTGACAGAAGCGATGTTGACAGCGCCTCCTCAGAGCAATAACAGGGTTGTGTCGAACGATAACAGGGTTGGCGACTAGGGAACGTAAAAATTACGCGTCAAATAAACTATCCGGCCTGAACGATAGGGAATCCGGTGATGATAGGCCAGACATCATATATTATATATAAAAAAGACATAACGCACTAAAAACGTTACACGATGATGCATCGATTTGAGTATTAGCGAAATAGGAGATAAATTTATTTAAAAATTCTTTACATTTTATCATTTCACTAGCTTCTTGTGGCATTTAAAATTTGTATAAAAGAAGGACTTTCAGGGTTATTACGGAATTTTACACTATCGACATTCGCTTTGGCATTAAAATGTGTGTAAGAGTACCAAATTGCAGAGAAAACAGTTTACCACTGTTCTTAAAAATAAACAAAATATATTATTTTTATTTAACCTTTCGAGGGCTGTAACTTCATCGGGAAGCACTTTATGGCATATGTTCATAGCAGGGGCGGATACAGGAATTTATTTTAGGGGGGCCCAAATAAAAAATAATCTAGATGTTTTTAGGGCGCATTTTGTAACCGAAAAGCCTAAGAGTTAACGCAATTTATAGATTTTAGGGGGGCCCGGGCTCCATGGGCCCCCCTCTGTATCCGCCACTGGTTCATAGGAATGTTTTGTTTTATTTTTATTTGCAGGTTCATCCACCGAAGTTATATACAATTAGTGTATCTAACTATTACCCGGTATAATAAAACTACAATTCACTGTTCCGTAGAACGTCTAACCTGAACATTAAAAAATATCTGGAGCATTGTTTCTCAAGATAATGAACAACAAGACATGAGTACATGCAGTTAAATAAAAAAAACAGTATTCCAATTAGTTTCTATTCAAAGTTTACAAGTTGTAGAATGTGGAATGAGTGAGAGGGAGCGCATATCATCATATGCGCATCGCATCAAATATCTGTTGTGTTCCACTTTCTTGAGTTATAACTCATCATACAGTCTATAACATATCATACATGGGAAGTTTCCTGTTGTAGGGGGGACGTGGTATTTCGCATCCTTCTCTGACAACAGATGTTCTTCCTACTAGACTATATATCCTTCCACGGTTGGGGTTGAACATAAACAGTAGAAGGTGCCTGGTATGATGACCATTTCACAACAGCCAGGGACAAGACATCGATATGCTCCCGATATGCTCCTTAGACCCAGCCAAAGTGTCAGAGGGGAATTCATCCCAGCACCTGACTAAGAGCTTCTCCACTAACGACAAGATCTCGCATCTCCTAGGGGAAGAGGTTTACAAAGTTACACAATTATTATGTTTGTTGAAAACTATTTTAAAATTCAGTCTTGGAAGTTGTAACTAATATATAACAGTAAAATAATAAAATAATGATAAAGATATAAAGAATAATTGTTTTAGAGAGAGTTCAGTACTCTGCAAATCTGACTTAAGATTATATAAAAAAATATTTGTAATCGCTGAAAAAAAATCAATTAATGTTTTTTTTCTAGTTATAGGGCTGATATACAATTCTGGAGACTCATTACGGCAAGCCTGGAAATAACTAGCAAAACATGACCAGAAATAGAATTATTTGAGTACTTGCAAAAGTAATTGATTTCGAAAAATATACAGGGTGGGCCGAATTGTATTCCGGAAACTACGGCAGCATATTCTGCAGATAGAAGTAAGTAAAAATGTTCGTATAAATGTATGTCCTAAAATGCTTAGTTTCGGAGATACAGGGTGTTGAAGTTTCATTTTTATTTCGATTTTTTCCAAATAATTTCTGAAGTAACGTCAATATTTGGATGAAAGTGGGTGTCTGGTAGTTATTTGATATGAGAAATTTGATTTTGATGTCGATATGATTCCCATTTGTAGGGGGCGCCACCTATATGTGTTTTAACTGTTATGAAGAATAATAACTTTTCTCTCGTCCGTACCTGTATAAAAGCACTGAGTGAGAAAATATACATTTCCATGACTTTTTACTTAAAAAATGTCTCTTGGTAAATATCGCCACGAGTAACCGTTCTCAAGATATTTATAATGGAAATAGTCAATACATGTCATTATTGACAAAAAAAAATTGGCGCCGGGAGGCACGTATAGCCGCCGATACTAAAATATGTTAATATCTCGAAAACTGCGACTTTGACTGATTTTGATGTTAGTACAAATTTTGTTGCAAGTATTATTCCTAATCTTAATTTGAAAACCGCGTTTCGCTAGCTACTGTAATTTTGGAGTTGCGATTTTTTAAATTTTTAACCCCCTACCATACCCCTTTACCAACCCCCCGCCCCCACCAGAAACTAATGGCCAGATTCTCGGGTGCCACAGTATTTTTGTGCCAAATTTGGTTAAAATCGGTTTAGCGGTTTTTGAGTTATCGTGTTACAGACGGACAGACAGACAGACAGGCAGACAGACAGACATCATGAAAATATTTTGTATTTAGGTCATTTATGACCCAAATAACGCATTTTGAGTGAAATTAAAAAAACTTTTTTTTGCCGATCCTAATAGCCTACCATACCTTGGTATGGTCGGCTAATAACGACATTGAATAGATAGTTATTTGACTAAAATAATAAATTCGGGAAATTTTTATTTTTTAAATTGATCATGAATTTTTCTGCGAAGAAATGATGATAAAACAGTTTCTGTTGAACTTTTGGCACAAAAATATTTCAAATTTATGATTTCAGTCTAATAACTATTTAGTCAACATGTTTAATTTATGTGAATGATGACAGATATTGGTAATTTAAATTCCAAATATCTCGAGAACCATTACTCGTAGCGATTTTTTCCAAGAGAACTTTTTTACGTAAAAAATGTCGTAAATGTATATTTTTTACTCGGTAGTTTTATACAGGTACGAACGAAAAGTTATTACTCTTTAAACCAATTAAAAAATATGTAGGTGGCGTCCTCTACTAGTAGGAGTCATATTGACATCAAAATCAAACTTCTCATGTCAAAAACCTCCAAGATACCAATTTTCATCCAAATATTTACGTTACTTCATAAATTATTTGGAAAAAATCTAAATAAAAATGAAACTTCTACACCCTGTATCTCCGAAACTTTGTTTACACCCTGTATCTCCGAGCATTTTAGGACATAAATTTATAGGAACTTTTTTACTTATTTTTATCTGCAGAATATGCTGCCAAAGTTTCCGGAATACAGTTTGGACCACCCTGTATAATGTGAAGCAGACTTTTGCAATATTCAATTCATGATAGAAACTTGTAATATGAATCGAAGATATCCAAAATTAAAGACCATGAGTTACTTTTGTTTCTTTTTTATGTTATCTTTATAAGATCTATGGTAGATATTAAAGTTTTCGTATGAAAAAATCTCAAATTGTAATTTCTGGAAAACAATTTAAGATTTTGTACCATATAAAATGGATACTTCTTGCGTAAAACATTATTTTCTACTCATATTTGTGTCAAATCCTCTTTTCAAAAAGAGTATTTTTTTTCAAAAATAAAATAAGTACACAGAAAATACATAACACAAGAAAATAGAAATTATCATACAATTTTGCAAGGCATATAAAATGAACGTATTTTGATGTTTCACGAAAAAAAACATCCGGTTTCTATAAATCCTATTTTTATTTTAGCCTGCCTTTATATATAGCAACAAGCCTCCTCCACAACACCCCACCCTCATTTTTTTCCACTTAACACCCGTACATTTTCCCCATTGTTCCCTGTTACCACACATAGTCCCATGCCACTTATAAGAATTAATAGCGATCGCTTAATAACCTAAAGAACCCTCGACAAACACTCCGAAAAGAACCGTATGACCATTTCGACCGAAAATGAGCCGTTACTTAGGGACATTGCGAACAACTGTTTTCGCCAGCACACCGTGCAGGAAGAAACGGCAGCATTGGTCGGGCCGACGTCAACCGCTATGTATGATGGTGAAGAGAAATGCATTAAAATGATACGAGATTCAATAACAAAAGATTTATTATTCCAATGTACGGGGTGGTCGAAACTAGTCTGTTTTAACAGAGTAAACCTATTTCCTGTTTAGATTGGGCAAAATCGACATATACAGGGTTGTTCACCACATACGACACGGAGTATTGTAACTAAACGATTAGATTATTACAAATTGTAAGTTTTGGGTTCGTTGAAGGACTATTAGAGCTACAATTTAAAAATATTTTTACCAGATACAGAGTGTCCCAAATAGGTAAAAAATATTATAGTTGTATTTTTTTAAATAGAACACCCTGTATATTATTCTATTTTTAGATTCTACGATTGAAATAAAGGTAAATTTGATTAAGGTTTATCACACCTAAACCTTACCGTTTTTGAAATATTTTCAATTTTATGAAATCGCAGTAAAAAATTTAAGGCTTTATTTCTCCAAGGGTATCAAAGTTTTTAATACTAAATATTTACTGAAGATTATTTATTGATCAGATATTGTGTTGCAATAATAAAAATTTTACTACCTTATACAGAGTGTCCAAAAATTTATATTAAATAATTACTAGCTTTAAGCGGAATAACTTGTTTAATTTAAATAGAACACCCTATATATTTTACGCGAATCAGATGCACAATGTAATTGTCTATCAAATTGTATTGTTCCATTTTTTACCCACCTCTTCAAGTTTTCATAGAAAATGCATTTTCTTATAATTTAGACCTCATTTATCGCTATACCCATGGAATATTGACATTTTAGCTTATTTTTAAAGATATAACAAATTTTCAAAGGGTACAGATACTAATATTGTCGATATATCTAGTTCGCTTATTTAATTAAAAAATAAAAAAACTGTTTAAATATTTTTTGTTAAAGAGGACCGATTAATATGATCCCAGTATTCAAACTACATTATTTGACTGTTTACGTTGTAGTAATAATTGCTCCAAATACTAAAAAATTGAATTTTGTGTGTGTATTAGACAGTGTGGTAAAAAGCAACACCTTATAGATTTTACTTCATTTATTAACGAATGTTTATTTATAAAAACACACGTTCATTTTTATGACTTATTATTATATTGATTTCTGAGCCAAATCCACATTCATTTAGAATAATGTTTTAATTAAAACAATTTATAAGTATGTAATTAACTAATTTTTGGTGTTTTTGGTAGGAAATAATGATGGTATATTTAATTGGTATACTCTTTTATAAATATTTAAATAGTTTATTTTGTATGCCAATGGGCTTGCAATATTTACCACCTGTACATTTTGTACATATTATGGTGCTATAAAAAAATCTGAAATGTCAATATTCCATGGGTATAGTGATAAATGAGGCCTAAATTATAAAAAAATGCATTTTCTACGAAAACTTGAAGAGATGGGTAAAAAATGGTATAATAAAATTTGATAGACAATTACATTGTGCATCTGATTTACGTAAAATATACAGGGTGTTCCATTTAAATTAAACAAGTTATTGCCGTTTAAAACTAGTAATTATTTAATATAAATTTTTGGACACTCTGTATAAGGTAGTAAAATTTTTATTATTGCAACACAATATCTGATCAATAGATAATCTTCAGTAAATATTTGGTATTAAAAACTTTGATACCCTGAGAGAAATAAAGCCTTAAAATTTTTACTGCAATTTCATAAAATTGAAAATATTTCAAAAACGGTAAGGTTTAAGTATGATAAACCTTAATCAAATTTACCTTTATTTCAATCGTAGAATCCAAAAATAGAATAATATACAGGGTGTTCCTTTTAAAAAAATATAACTATAATATTTTTTACTTATTTGGGACACTCTGTATCTTGTAAAAATATTTTTAGATTGTAGCTCTAATTGACCTTCAACGAACCCAAAACTTACAATTTGTGAAAATCTAATCGTTTAGCTACAATACTCCGTGTCGTATGTGGTGAACAACCCTGTATATCATGGGCCCGATTTCTGAAACACGTTTAATAGCGTAAAAATCCTGTTTTCACTGCCAACTGAGTTAGGGGTCTTTTAGAATTGTTTGCAATTTGGAAAAATATAGGTACTTGCTCTTTTTGTCAGACATGATAAAAAATATAATTTTTTAAATAGCAATGATAGTTGGCTATGAACTTAAAAAAATGCTGGCGTTTAACCCTTTCCAACGATACAAAGTTATGTACACAATGTAATATTCTGTATTATTATTTATCTGCATAATTAAAGACTTTTGAAAAAGTATTACCAATTATAATTAAAACGCTAGGGTTACAACTGAACTATTAAATGGAGAATTTAGAGAGAATTGGATTGGAACAAGAGGCCCCATATCCTAGCCTTCTCGATCCTGTTATTTAACTCCTTTCGACTTTTTTATGGGAGAAATTAAAATACCTTATACAGGGTGTTTCAAAACAAATGCGAAAAACTTTAGGGGGTGATTCCTTGTTCAAAATAAAGGGTAGTTTGCTTTATAAACGTTGGGTCAAAAGTCAACCATTAGGGAGATATCGCGGTACAAAGATGGCGGAAAAATCATGTTTTTATTTTTTATCTTGAAAACGAAAAGAGATAGACTATTGAAATTTTATGAAAGCATTACTGTTATGAAAACACACTTTCTGGTAATTTTTTCACTTTTTTAAAATAAGTGGAAGGGGTTGAAATAAACTACCCCTATCATTCTTGTTAACGAAATTTAAAGAAAAATCTTATCAAACACATGCAAATGCTTTAATTTGGATAGTTTAGTTTGTTTAGAAACTTTTTATCTCTTGTGTTTCTTTTGATAAAACTCACCGATTTGAAATTAAAAAATAAAATGTAAAGCATTACATGTTAGACAAAACATTTTTAGATTAAGAATCTAGTGATAATAACGATAATAATAATCATCTAGATAATAACGTATTGCAGTAGAGTAATGTCAAATAAAATAATATTAGGAACGTCCTAAAAAGTAACAGCGGCCGACTAGATGTTTTCCTAAAAAATTACAGCAGCCCACTAGATTCTTTATCAGAAAATGTTTTTTGTCCTGGCATGTAATGCTTTACATTTTATTTTAATTTCAAATCGGTGAGTTTTATCAAAAAATACAAGAGATAAAAAGTTTCTAAACAAACTAAACTATCCAAATTAATTTTATTGCATGTGTTTGATAAGATTTTCTTTTTAAATTCGTTAACAAGAATGACAGGGGTAGTTTATTTCAACCCTTCCACTCATTTTAAAAAAGTGAAAAAAATATCAGAAAGTGTGTTTTCATAACAGTAATGCTTCCATAAAATTTTATTAGTCTATCTTTTTTCGTTTTCAAGATAAAAAATAAAAACATTATTTTTCCGCCATCTTTGTACCGCGATATCTCCCTAATGGTTGACTTTTGACCCAACGTTTATGAAGCAAACTACCCTTTATTTTGAACAAGGAATCACCCCCTGAAGTTTTTCGCACTTGTTTTGAAACACCCTGTATATAAGGGAAGAACCATTGGAACGAGAGAAGAATTGCAGAAGGCTACTAGACAATCTTTTGGACTTATTACACCAGTTTGCCTAATAAATCGCTGTAACTCTGTTCTGCGAAAAAGATGTTTATTGTGTATTCAACAAGGAGGTGCCGTTTGAACATATGTGATGATTTTTTTTAGAAAACTATATTCGTCACTCAAAAAATACATTTATTAGTTTTGTTCTTTGTTTAATGTATTGATTTCAATTGTAATTATTAATACTAATACCGAATGTTAATTTACCTTTTCAAAAGTCTTTAATTATGCAGATAAATATTAATATAGAATAATAAATTGTGATAAAAAATAATTACGCAAATAGGTCAACACAAAATCAAGGTCCGCTTCGATATAAAAATAAAAAACCTAATATTTCTTTCATTCTTAGAAATAGATACTCATAACTTTATAGCGATGAAAAGGGTTAAACGCCACCATTTTTTTAAGTTCATAGCCACTTATGATTTCCATTTAAAAAATTATATTTTTTTTTATTTCTGACAAAAAGAGCAATCATAGAAAAAAACTGACTAGACAACTCAACTTATATGGAAATACTAAAATTAATTAAAATTGTATTAATATAATATCAACAAAAAGAATGATCCTATTCCTTCTAGTTGTCTGTTTCTATTATAAACAGTCAGATAACATTAAAAAGTATTTGTAAAAAAATTGTTCTTTTGCTATTTTTGAAATTTTCAGTCAAAAAAAACAAGTCTTTTTGCATAAACCATTTTCGTGATGTAACCAAAATCGTAGGTTTTGTGTAAAAACACTAATTAACGTATAACAACCTACGCAATGTTTACCTTAATTCTAAATTATTGTTCCCTTGTGTGTTAGAAGGAAAAATCGTGCTACTCTAAGAAGTTAATTTAATAAAACGCAACGATTTTTCACAAATAATTAATGATACAAAAACATGCGTGCCTTTTAAGCCGTGGTCTTTAAAACTTGAATGGAACTAGATTAGGAAAATAAATTTTCCTGTAGATTAATGTTACAACTGTCCACCTTGGCCACTAATATTTACATCGTATGTTTATTCAACTATTGCTAACTAGATAATGTTAAAATATTTAAGAACTTTTATATTCTTAATTATTTCCTAGTTACATTCCGTAAACTAACATATTAAACATTGCATATCAACAAACTATGCTTTAAAGCGTTTTAAAAAAATAAGAATATTGAACTGTCCGTACGAAATTATTTATATACTATCTGTCCGTACGAAATTATTTATAAATTATTTATAATAACATTGAAATATACTAAAAATATTTCAATGTTATTGTTTTAATGCAGTCGCAATAATTTGTAAACTTTATTCAATTTTGTTATATGTGAATGTAGAATTTTTAGGAGGGCGGGGGGTTTGGTTGTTGTTAATCACCGCGACCTTACAGATCTATTCTGCGTTTCCCTTTCTTGAATTATAACTCATCATACATACATCTTTACACAACATCCAGTATCTGAGACGGCTCAACAGAGGCCAGCTCCGACATCATCCGTACCAAAGCACAAATTAACTACAACAGATGCGAAAGAACACCGAATTCCGCGTTCAGGTTTCTGTGACCTTCAGAAAGAGTTCATAGACAATCCGCATCAATGTATAGTTTGGGTTTTTATTTGTTTGGGTGAAAATAATCTGCACCAATATGTTATCGAGGCATATAATCTTACAGTAATTTAATATATTACTCGTCATATTATATCAGTTCGTAGGAGATTAAGAAAAAAAGATATTTATAGTATAAAAAATTAATTTATTTAGACAAAATAGTTACTTTTCTATTGGTTCTATCGGACTTTTTTCGACTATATAAATCTTTATTTGTAAACTTTAATACATAAAATATTTTCACTTATAATATCACAAGAGCTTAAATTATTTTCGGAAATTTTTTTGAGGGCACGAATATTTTGAAAATTATCCCGAGTCGAAGACGAGGGATAATTTTCCTAAAATATTCGTGCCCGAAAGAAAATTTCCAGGAATAATTTAAGCTTGCGTGGTATTCGGTAAGAAAAATTTCACACCTAAATTTGAAAAAAAATATTAATCCAACATGACATTTTTAAAATAATTTCAATTTGTTAAGTTGGCCAAGGTATTGATGTTTTTAACATATTATGTGTTTTTGTCATTTTTGTTTGCGATTCTGTCATTAAGCTATTACTAGTTTTAAAACGTCTGTACGTAGAGTAAGAAGTGTATAGCGAAATGTCGCGATTTGAAAAAGTAAACCAACAAGTCATTAAAGAAGAAATTGAAAATATAAAACCAGATAACACCCGAAAATCAAAATCAAGTGTATATCCATCATATTTCGTTAAATAGAAAAATACCAGCTTTAGTTAAATAAAGGCGGCAGAACTATATTTTTTAGAACATGGCAATTTCGAAGAAATTCATATGTAGGTATATCTAACATATTTCCTTAAATAAAAAATATTTCCAACCTTAGTTACATCAAATGCTAAAACTCAAATGGGTAATATTTCAATATATAGACATTGTAGTTCATTCACATTATGATTGTAGATCTTATGTTTACCTTTTCAACTGTCAAAAAATTTCCACTAAAGTTTCGTGGCGCCTCGAAAAAATTTCCGGAAATTTTTTCAGTTGCCATGGTAACTAGTCAACATTAAAGCATGTTATTGGTTGAAAAGTAGAGGTGTGAAATTTTCAATCTAATAAATAATTTAATGATGTAAATAAGAGGAAATTTATCACATGCTTGGTCAAATTCTATAGTTTTCATTATATCAAACAGCCTCTGAATGTTTTCTTCAGAGCAAAACTCATCAAAATTTAAAATAAATAATTTTTCCAGCCTGTAAATAAAATGAACAAATTTTTCCACTTTCATGATCAAAGGCTTTTAAATGGGTAAATAATTTGGAGTTATCCAGAGATTCGGATTCTTTTGCAAATTTTAGACAAATATCACATTGATGTATTTGAAGACCCTTTTTAATGATGTAGTCAAACATAATTAAAGGCATTTTTGAGTTGAAAAACATTTCTCAGAGGCTGTTTGATATAATGAAAACCATAGAATTTGACCACCCATGTGAGAAATTTCCTCTTATTTACATCATTAAATGATTTATTAGATTGAAAATATTTGATGTATTAAAGTTTACAAATAAAGATTTATGTAGTCGAAAAAAGTCCGATCGAACCAATAGAAAGGTAACTATTTTGTCACATTGTTAATTAAATTTTGTTAAATAAATTAATTTTTTATACTATAAATATCTTATTTTTCCTTATAAATAAACACATTTGTATCCCATTTTAAATAAGATATACAAATTACCAAAACTTAGAAATAACAGTTCAAAAGTTCAACAAAAATCCTACACGCGTTTTTAAAAAGAAACATATAACCACGCACTATGTCACTCCAACAAGCGAATACGACACAGCATGGATTTCCGGACTAAACGACTGGTGTATTTACAACACTCAATAGGCGTGTCGGGTTTGCCGAACGGTTTCCGATGCAGTCGCTTTCTTTCGCATCTGTTATAGGTAATTTGTGACCAAAGTTTATGGCACGAATGGTTGTTATCTCAGCGCACTCAGTGATGAGGCGTTCTGGTGTTTCTCCATTCCCCCAGAGAATCTGCATTCGCCGTTGTTTCTCAGCTTCAATCTACTGAGATGTTCGTTGAGGAGACAGTGTTCTGTTAGACAATCCGAAGATTGTTCTTACTTAAATCAAGGAAAACCTTTCATTTTTCTCGGTTGTAAGTTCTGAGAAAATTTTTCGAATGTCTTAGACCGGGGGTTGGAGGATTCCCATTACAGGAAACGAATGGAGTTTTTCAGGTTCTTGAATTTCGCTTTAAGATGGTTTTCACTTGGAAAGCATGTGAAATGTTCCATAATGGAAAAAAATACCTAAAAATTGAAATTGTTTAGACTAAAAAAATGTACGCCATCATAAAGAAAATTGCGTTGGAAAAAAAGGAATATGCTGATATTTTTTAAACCAAATTTCTAGACACATTGATTTTAAGGTACAGAAAGCAAAATATAATTTTTGCGTGTTTACCTTACGCAAAATATTATTTTTAAATATTTTCATTATAATGAAAAGTTAATTTTCAATAAAAAGAGAGTCAATTTTAAAATCAAAGAGTCAATCAAACCATCAAATTGTAATTGTATTCAAAAAGTTACTTATAATATTGTTTCTTCCAGAATTATGTTATACTACTTGATAAATATAAATTTTAAAACAAAGTTATCATAAATTCACAAATTATGAAAAATAAGAAAAAATATATAGGACTAAATAATATGATTTGTTAAAAAAGTAAATAAGTATTAGCAAAATAAAGAATAGCAAGGAGAAACAAAGAACAATATTACCAGTATTTCTGGCCATAATCCAGGCCAGAAATACGTCATTACGTCTAAACCGCCAGTTATCTTCCTATAAAATTTTTGATTCGGGAATATCCGATCACTTTTGTCAACTTCTGTATTGCAATGAAGAAATGGCAATATTACCGAGCGTGGGTAATACATTTTAAATAAAAAATATGTAAAAAAATTAAAAATAAAAAAACAAAGGTTATACCGAGGGGCAAACCGCTGCCAAAAATGGTGTACAATAAATACCAATTTTGGGGTAAAAGTACCAAAAATACCAAATTATTTCCAAAAAAATACCAAATTAGAACCAAATTTGAACCAAAGTCTGTCTTAAGCAACATGTTTAAAAATTTGTTTGCTGGCATTGATTCTGGCCTCGATTCTGGCTTATTGTCATCAGGTTCATTCTCGGGTTCATTTAGACAAACCATCATCGTTTCCTTAAGAGCTTTCAATATTTCTCCATTTTCCTTAAGAGTAGAATTTATTTTCTCTAATATCGAAATAAAGTTGGTTATAAGAGGTTGATTATACTGAAACTTGATAAAACTAAATTGAATTATTGCTTGTTGACGGTAAGGTTGAAGCGGCAGCTGATAATGGTAGTAAAGGGGTAACATCGGGAGATAGTTATTATTGCTTGTGGATGGTATGGCTAAAGTGGCGGCTGATAAGGATAGTTCCGAGGCTCGTCTAGTTGGGGGGATAATTAGGCAGTCTAGTATTTTTACATTAGGATTTCTTTGATTACAGGAAGCTTCACATATTAGATTAGGAGGTGCAATTTTGCTACATGAGGGTTTGCATGCCTCTGTAATTTCCTCGGTATTTTTCGTAGAAGGCTCGGTAGAAGGCTTTTTTAAAAATGAAGTTATTTTTGGTTGTGCCTTAGAGGTGTTTGAAGAATTATTGCATACCTCTGATTTAACCTCGCATTTTACACTGCCATTATTACTAATTTTTTGTACAAATAATTTATTTGTTATATCAAAATGCTTTATCAAGTGTGTTTGAAAATTTGAGCTTACCCAGCGTGCCTTTGTAACTCACTTGTTTTTTGTGGTTTTTGTAGAAGGATGATATTTTATTAGTAAAGTTACTTGCTTTTTACAAAAGCAGGTTATTTTGCATATTAAAGTCGATCCCGAAATCGAGTTTGCCTCGAAGTTTGCAGTAGAATTGGAAGTAAAATTGATGTGCTAAAAATAATGTTATTAAACAGACTATTGCAGTTTAGAGTGCTCCAGAGTTCATCACCAATTTTTGACTTTAACCATTTCTTTAGTATTTTAGAAACTATATTATTTTCTTGGGTATAATCAGTTTCCAAAACATGTAGAGTGGTATCTTCTGAAAGACTTCCAGAACTAAACGATTTTGTCAAAGCACTTTTAGATTCCAGATATTTTTCAATATTAGCTTTAGATGTACTTGGGGCTAGAAATATAGATATTTTTCAGTATTAGCTTTAGATGCAAATGGGCTAGAAATGATGCAATCAGTTCTCGGCCGTCGTCGCCACGTACCTCTAATCCAGCGTTGCCAGATGTCCAACACAATACCTGTTTAATACCAGTTTAATACCAAATAAAACCAGTTTATTACCAAATATTACCAGTTTGTTACCAAATAATACCAAATTAGTACCAAAAATACCAAATTAGTACCAAAAACACCAAATTAGTACCAAAAATACCAAATTAGTACCAAAAAAATACCAGTAATACCAAGTGCTTGTACAATAAATACCACCAGCGGTTTGCCACTCGGGTTATACAATATCCAGAAAATCAACTGAAAACCTTTATCTGAAATATCTCTAAAACTACTAATTTCCAAAACATAGTTTAAATAGTGCAATTATAGGCTGACTATCTTTATCCATCAAAAGGTAAATTATCAATTAAAATATGTACCTGATATAAAACTTGAAGGAAATGCATGGACAATTCGAGATGTACGCGGTCGAAGTCGCGGGAAAAAGCTAGTAACATTTTAATGTCTTAACCTCATTCGTATTGCTATTTCCAGATGACATAAGAACTTCCGCATGTTGGGAAAATCAGCCCTAGCTATTTCGATTTCTTTAGAGTGAGTTAGTTGGCTGTTTGGTTCTAATCCCAAGTAAATGTATCGCTGCGCGATTTTCAGTTGAATGCCATTTATCATAGTTTTGGTGTTGATATTGTCCGGTGTATGGACTTAGATCACAGTGTGTGAAGCATGTCGTGCACTTGAGCGAAGCGCGGCGCGGCGCAACGCAGCGAGTTTTTGATAGGCGCGCTAACTTATGCACGGTTTTTCGTACACGGTTGGTGTTTAAAGTTGTTTTGAGCTGATCGTTTCAATTTTCGTATTATCTTTTTGACGGTTTGATAAAGATGTATTAAAACTTCATTATGTCCTCAAGTTCCAGCACCAGTTCAGAGGGAGATTTTCTTATTTTATGTACAATAGCTGAAGAAGAAGAAATGCGTGAGAACAAAAAGAGAAAATCTTGGATTCATAACATTAATATAAAAAGAAATGCGCACGGAGAATTTCATCACGTTCACTCAGATTTGCTGGTAGACAAAAGAAAATTTTTCAAGTATTGGAGATTGACCCACGAAACATTTGCTGAACTTTCTTTGTTAAGACCAACTATAGAGCGTCAAAATTCTAGATTTCGCTTCGCAATTGGCGTTAACGAAAGACTTTCAGTTTGTCTCAGGCAAGTTTTTAATAGTGTCTAAATAAAATTAATAGAGAATAATTTAATGTAATGCATGCTTTTTTAAATGGGTAGATCTTTTTGTTATTCTATATTAAGTAATTCGTACATTGGTAGAAAATATTTTATTTTATTTGTGATTTAAAAATAGCAATAACATCTTAATTTCCTCACAGATATTTTGTCTTGTCTCAATTGGTTTTGAGAATTTGGGTTCCTAATATCATATAACTCTTTGTAGTGCTAATATCATATAACTCTTTGTATCATCCATGACCTCAATAATTAAATTACAAGAAAAAAAACCGATTCTCGACTAAACACAACCTAAATGCCAATTAGTAACACATTAATTGTAGAATCATTAATCCGAAGACACCCAAAGTAAATTCCGAAAATGAGCGAAATCAAAGAAACTTTCCGCTAACCAACTCGTACTAGGGCACGCGAAGCGCGCCTAAAGCTAAAAACATAGTGGCTCGACGAGGAGAGCGGCGAGCAAGCAGCGCGATATCGCGTCGATCGAGCCTCGAAGTGCTAAAACATAGTAGAGCGGCGAGCAGATCGCTTTACTATGTTCACGCGCGCGCGTAGAGTACAAACCAACTAAGAACATGCTACGAACGTCATCACTTAGACATCGTTTGTCTCTCTTGCACTGGCGCGTCCATGATTAGAACGCAAGAGAGAAGGCGATCATTTTCTATGAAAGTCGTGACATGTTCTTAGTTGGTTCGTACTCTACTTGTCTTCACAGGTTTGTTTTGGCGTTTGTTTTGGACTCTTCACAGGTTTGTTTTGGTCATCACTTAGACATCGTTTGTCTCTCTTGCACTGGCGCGCCCATTATTAGAACGCAAGAGAGAAGGCGATCGTTTTCTATGAAAGTCGTGACATGTTCTTAGATGGTTCGTACTCTACTTGTCTTCACAGGTTTGTTTTGGACGCGACTATACTGGAGGCTCCACTATATTCTCGGCCTAAGAAAATTTCTTTGCTTTGGACTCCAGGTCTGCAACGAAAGTAGTTTAGGCGCGCGGCGCAAGCGGTTGCTTCGCTTGAGTCAGCGGACGTACATTATATAACATAAATTTAATCCATTGCACGGTTTTTCGCCGCGCTGCGCTTCGCAGAAGTGCGTGATATGCTTTATACGACATGAAAGTAAATATCATAATCACTTAATATCAATATCACTTTACTATTATAATATAAATTCATTACAATACAAATTTGTTATGTCAAAAAAAAACAGGCATATCAATAACATTAATTGCCAATCAGCTTAGAAGCGTCGTGTATAGACCATTTCGACGCATAATAATCTTTTATCTTGTCGCCCTTCGCTAACCAAACACAACGCGCAACGTCTAATTAGCAGCCGCCGCGGCCGCTTGTATGCAAAGTAAATGGAAAATAAATACACCGCCTGTTTACCATAATTAGCAATCTATGTTCTTGTTTGCGCTAATATCGGGGCGCGGGGTGTGTCACAAAGGGCGGTCGCGCTGCTCATGTGGGGCGCGCTAAGCCGCTTTGCTTTACGGAATATTTTTGCGGATTACGGGGGTAAATGGATCTTTCGCACCCTCGCCTCGGTTCGTCGCGGGTTAAATGCCGTGCGATAATTTACTAGAAAGTGGGGGTTGTTTAGGTTAGGAAAGCGAAAATATTGACTAAATATTGAGTGGATTTTAATAATAGCCAGGGTGCAAATATTGGATATTTTTTGATAAGCAAAATAGGCTATTTGTATTTAATTTAATTTGTAGAACGTAGGCATTGTAGGCATAATCCAAATTTATGCTTTTTAGAAACTTCAGTATAGCAAAATAAAAACACTAAATCACCACAATACACCAAAACACTTTTACTTTTACACTGGACGCGCGTTTCGCTAACCATGTTAGCATCATCAGCAGATGATTATAAACGAGTTTATAATCATCTGCTGATGATGCTAACATGGTTAGCGAAACGCGCGTCCAGCAGATGATTATAAACGAGTTTATAATCATCTGCTGATGATGCTAACATGGTTAGCGAAACGCGCGTCCAGTGTAAAAGTAAAAGTGTTTTGGTGTATTGTGGTGATTTAGTGTTTTTATTTTGCTGTGTAACACCAAAGGTTCCAACCCTCAACTGTAAACTTCAGTATAAGTATAAAACGCATATTTCGATATGTTTTTGTTTATACGTATTGTTTTGTTATTGTTAATCAATATGAAGTTGATGTTTCTCTCAAGTTTAGTAACTTAAATATTTTGAACAATTTGTACCTGTTTATTTTCATAATTAACATCTTCATTATACCTACAATCCTAAGCGATACTAGCTGATACTTGCTGTCTGCAATTGAGAAAAAAATCTAGGATACAAAAAAATCCTTTGATTTTTGTATTCCTTAATAAATATATTTCAGTCAAAGAGTCCAAAATAAATCTAAAGATAACACACTTCATTTTAAAATATAATAAATTTAATATATTAATATTATAAATAACAAGAAATAAAGCTTCTTTGGAAATGTAAACAGAAGATTTTATATCGGTTATTTTAGTGTTTAGTATAAACGGAGTTTCATACCTCTATGAATTATGTATAAGAATTGAGAGTTCAAAAAAAATCTCTCTCTTAGTACGACATAAACAGTATTCTTAGTACGATATAAACCTAGCATCGATGTGCATCGGACAAAAACACAATACCCCATTGTTTCTATTTGTTGGTCTGTATGTATCTTAGTGTTGGCGGTCGGAATCGCCATGAATGTTTTTGGATTAATATATGTTTTGGTGCCTGAAGAAGCGACAATAAAGTCGAGAAACGTCGCAAAAGCATAATTGTTGACTTTCGCGCCTTCCCAAACACCCACGATTTTTTTATGCATAAATTTATTATACCCCGCTGGCAAGCGAACTTTTGGGTCGGCGTTTACATGTATAGGAGTGAGTCGTTATGGCAATCTAGTAAGTCGGAGTGAGCAAAAATACGAAGTATTTATTACATAACTACTTAATCTGATGCTAGATTCCATGCGCTTGGGAAAATACTCGCCTTCTGTCTTTATTCAGTACATCTTATTTTACTTAGCGTGTTGACCGTACTCTTCGTTCACACGAAAATCGGAACCCAAGACCAAAAATGCCGACCCTTAGTAGATGTTACAGTAAAAGATGTAAATCAGTGATTGTTAATAATTACTAGTAAAAGCTAAGACTACGCCAGTAAAAGTTTAACAGTTATTTTCGAAACCAACTTTTACTAGTGAATGCTAGCATTCCCTGGACGATAGCAGTAAGTTTGAAACATTCAGTTAGCGCGGTTGACACATGTTAACTATAAGGATACATAAGGACAAGTTGAATAATAGGCAATATAAGGATCACATTTAATAGGGCTAAACGTTGGCAACATTGACAGACATCTGGCGTAAATTCGCTTTGTTCTTTTGTGGTTATGTATAATTGTTTTTTGTCATTGTACAAAGTGCTGTGCGGTATTTGCCCTGTAGAAGGAATTTTCTGTAAAAGGTTAAGGTAAACTAGGCACTCGCAAAAATGTAATAGTGCTTGTTTTTCATTTTTGAAATATAATGAAGTCATAGCAAAAGTTAAGCATACAAGAGAAAAAGCGTGCTTGAAGTAGCGGGTTTGAAACAACGAATAACTCCCCTTGAAGAAAATTGGGGCATACTTTATTTTGTCCACGATGAAGAACTTTATTAAAAAAACCTTGTACCAATAAGTGATGTTATATTTATGAATGTTTTTTTAATGGTTTTGTACACTTTAAAATGTTTACTATGTTTTCCTTTTTAATATTTAGAAGGTTATAATATGTCATTATTTTCTATAATTTTTATTAAATATATTAAAGAAGTAAATTGTAATTTTAAGATATGAGGATCAGCTTGAATTTTGAGGTGATATATATTCTTAAAAGTTTTGTTTGTTCTAACTTCCAACAACAGTCTTCCTCACCACACTCGCCCTGTTCACCGAAATAACTTTTAGTAGCAACCTTTAGTAAATGTTATTTTTACTAGTGAATGTTAGAAATTACTAGAAAAAGTCGACAAATCCCTTTGAAGTACCACAGTCATTGGTTCAACGCGTAATTGTTAGTATTTTCTAGTGAACGAAAACAATCACTGTATTTCCGACTTTCACTGTAACATATGATTTTGCTAACTCAGAAACAGAAAAAAAAACACGCCTAACAATATCATTAATTGCCAATCAGCTTAGAAGCGTCGTGTATAGACCATTTCGACGCATAATAATCTTTTATCTTGTCGCCCTTCGCTAACCAAACACCACGCGCAACGTCTAATTAGCAGCCGCCGCGGCCGCTTGTATGCAAAGTAAATGGAAAATAAATACACCGCCTGTTTACCATAATTAGCAATCTATGTTCTTGTTTGCGCTAATATCGGGGCGCGGGGTGTGTCACAAAGGGCGGTCGCGCTGCTCATGTGGGGCGCGCTAAGCCGCTTTGCTTTACGGAATATTTTTGCGGATTACGGGGGTAAATGGGCCTTTCGCACCCACGCCTCGGTTCGTCGCGGGTGAAATGCCGTGCGATAATTTACTAGAAAGTGGGGGTTGTTTAGGTTAGGAAAGCGAAAATATTGACTAAATATTGAGTGGATTTTCATAATAGCCAGGGTGCAAATATTGGATATTTTTTGATAAGCAAAATAGGCTATTTTTGTTTAATTTAATTTGTAGAACGTAGGCATTGTAGGCATAATCCAAATTTATGCTTTTTGAAACTTCAGTATAAGTATAAAATGCATTTTTCGATATATTTTTGTTTATACGTATTGTTTTGTTATTGTTAATCAATATGAAGTTGATGTTTCTCTCAAGTTTAGTAACTTAAATATTTTGAACAATTTGTACCTGTTTATTTTCATAATTAACATCTTCATTATACCTACAATCCTAAGCGATACTAGCTGATACTTGCTGTCTGCAATTGAGAAAAAAATCTAGGATACAAAAAAATCCTTTGATTTTTGTATTCCTTAATAAATATATTTCAGTCAAAGAGTCCACAATAAATCTAAAGATAACATACTTCATTTTAAAATATAATAAATTTAATATATTAATATTATAAATAACAAGAAATAAAGCTTTTTTGGAAATGTAAACAGAAGATTTTATATCGGTTATTTTAGTGTTTAGTATAAACGGAGCTCCATACCTCTATGAATTATGTATAAGAATTGAGAGTTCAAAAAAAATCTCTCTCTTAGTACGACATAAGCAGTACTCTTAGTACGATATAAACCTTGCATCGATGTGCATCGGACAAAAACACAATACCCCAATGTTTCTATTTGTTCGTCTGTATGTGTCTTAGTGTTGGTGGTCAGAATCGCCATGAATGTTTTTGGATTAATATATGTTTTGGTGCCTGAAGAAGCGACAATAAAGTCGAGAAACGTCGCAAAAGCATAATTGTTGTTTTTCGCGCCTTCCCAAATACCCACGCTTTTTTATGCATACATTTATTATACCCCGCTGGCAAGCGAACTTTTGGGTCGGCGTTAACATGTATAGGAGTGAGTCGTTATGGCAATCTAGTAAGTCGGAGTGAGCAAAAATACGAAGTATTTATTACATAACTACTTAATCTGACGCTAGATTCCATGCGCTTGGGAAAATACTCGCCTTCTGTCTTTATTCAGTACATCTTATTTTACTTAGCGTGTTGACCGTACTCTTCGTTCACACGAAAATCGGCATCCAAGACCAAAAATGCCGACCCTTAGTAGATCTTACAGTAAAAGATGTAAATCAGTGATTGTTAATAATTACTAGTAAAAGCTCACATTCACTGATTTGCTAAGACTACGCCAGTAAAAGTTCAACAGTTATTTTCGAAACCAACTTTTACTAGTGAATGCTAGCATTCCCTGGACGATAGCAGTAAGTTTGAAACATTCAGTTAGCGCGGTTGACACATGTTGACTATAAGGATACATAAGGACAAGTTGAATAATAGGCAATATAAGGATCACATTTAATAGGGCTAAACGTTGGCAACGTTGACAGACATCTGGCGTAAATTCGCTTTGTTCTTTTGTGGTTATGTATAATTGTTTTTTGTCATTGTACAAAGTGCTGTGCGGTATTTGCCCTGTAGAAGCAATTTTCTGTAAAAGGTTAAGGTAAACTAGGCACTCGCAAGAATGTAATAGTGCTTGTTTTTCATTTTTGAAATATAATGAAGTCATAGCAAAAGTTAAGCATACAAGAGAAAAAGTAGTGCTTGAAGTAGCGGGTTTGAAAAAACGAATAACTCCCTTTGAAGAAAATTGGGGCATACTTTATTTTGTCCACGATGAAGAACTTTATTAAAAAACCTTGTACCAATAAGCGATGTTATATTTATGAATGTTTTTTTAATGGTTTTGTGCACTTTAAAATATTTACTATGTTTTCCTTTTTAATATTTAGAAGGTTATAATATGTCATTATTTTCTATAATTTTTATTAAATATATTAAAGAAGTAAATTGTAATTTTAAGATATGAGGATCAGCTTGAATTTTGAGGTGATCCAATATTCTTAAAAGTTTTGTTTGTTCTAACTTCCAACAACAGTCTTCCTCACCACACTCGCCCTGTTCACCGAAATAACTTTTAGTAGCAACCTTTAGTAAATGTTATTTTTACTAGTGAATGTTAGAAATTACTAGAAAAAGTCGACAAATCTCTTTGAAGTACCACAGTCATTGGTTCAACGCGTAATTGTTAGTATTTTCTAATGAATGAAAACAATCACTGTATTTCCGACTTTCACTGTAACATATGATTTTGCTAACTCAGAAACAGAAAAAAAACAGGCATATCAATAACATTAGTTGCCAATCAGCTTAGAAGCGTCGTGTATAGACCATTTCGACGCATAATAATCTTTTATCTTGTCGCCCTTCGCTAACCAAACACCACGCGCAACGTCTAATTAGCAGCCGCCGCGGCCGCTTGTATGCAAAGTAGATGGAAAATAAATACACCGCCTGTTTACCATAATTAGCAATCTATGTTCTTGTTTGCGCTAATATCGGGGCGCGGGGTGTGTCACAAAGGGCGGTCGCGCTGCTCATGTGGGGCGCGCTAAGCCACTTTGCTTTACGGAATATTTTTGCGGATTACGGGGGTAAATGGATCTTTCGCACCCTCGCCTCGGTTCGTCGCGGGTGAAATGCCGTGCGATAATTTACTAGAAAGTGGGGGTTGTTTAGGTTAGGAAAGCGAAAATATTGACTAAATATTGAGTGGATTTTAATAATAAGGTCAGGGCGCAAATATTGGATATTTTCCTATAAGCAAAATAGTTTCGACTATTTTTGTTTAATTTAATTTGTATAATGTAGGCATTGTAGGCATAATACAAATTTATGCTTTTTACAAACTGCAGTATAAGTATAAAATGCATTTTTCGATATGTTTTTGTTTATACGTATTCTAGTGTTAATCAATATGAAAACACCTTATCACTGAGTGCGCCGGGAGGACAACCGTTCGTTACTGACTTTTGTTAAAGCCCTGAAACTGTATGATGAGTTATAACCGTGTTATAACCTTGTTATAACTCAAGAAAAGGGAACACACAATATATATGTAAGGTCGCGGTGATTAACCGCTTCCTTAACATTCTACATTTATTTAAATATCTTGAACATTCTTTACCCTTTTCATATTCATAATTAACATCTTCATAAAATCTACTTTCAAGTTCATTAAGTACTACTAGCGGCTATTCGCTGTCTGTAATTGAAAAAATCCAAGATACAAAAAAATCCTGTGATTTTTGTATTCCTTAATAACTCAAGTAACTCACAACTAATCTTTTGGTCAAAGAGTCCAAATAATAAGTAAAAATAACAACACACTTCATTTTAAAATATATTAAATTAAATATATTAATATTATAAATAACAAGAATTAAAGCTTTTTTGGAAATGTAAACCGGAGATTTTATATCGGTTATTTTAGTGATTGGTATAAACGGTGGCCGGCCGTAGCTCCAGCGTTAGTGTGTCGATCTGCGGAGCGGAAGGTACTGGGTTCGATCCCCAGCCAGTACGGTCGCTTTATTTATTTAAATAAAAATATTTATTTATCTAAATAGAGCGACCAACGAGCCGCCACCTCAAGGAAGTCAATGGCAAACCACCTTGAGTATATTTGCCTTGTACAGCCTCTCAAATATAGTGCCGTTCGGATTCGGCGATAAACTGTAGGTCCCGTGTACTTGTGAAACACTGATGACACACATCACAAGTACATGCGAGAGGTAGCCGACGCTCTATATAGAGTATGGCACTGTAAGAAGAAGAATAAACGGAGATTCATACCTCTATAAATTATGTTTAAGAGTTGAGAATTCAAAAAAAAAATTCGCTGACAACAAGCAATAATTTTGTACTGCATCATTGAAATATTCCTTTTTTATATGGAATGAGTAATTTTCAGAAAAAAAAAATTCTAGCATTCTAGAATTTGGTTCTAGGTTTGGCTAAAAAAGTATAATACAATTGAAAACCTCCGTTATATCATTTTTCAATAAGTCAAGTATATTGAAAAAGGATCATTGTTATAATAATAATACAATTACTATTATAATAAAAGCCAATTTTAAAGGGAGGAACTCATGGTTCAAAGAATACAAGGTATGATCGATAGCGGCTCCAATTTCGTTCAGTTCGCGCATACCACCTGTGACGTCACTAGGGAATAAATAAAAAATAAAGAAAGTTGACAGGAGATCTGAATTTTTTGTATTTTTTAGGGCTATGGTTAAGGATTGTTTATTGTTTTTTACTTTTTAGTTCGTTTAATTTAATAATTACTAAAACCAGCAGTTCCAAAAATATATTTAAAAATAAAAGACACAAAAATCCGAAATATTAATTATCTATTAACATGGATTTGGACGATAATGGGTAAGAATAACTAAATTTATTTCTATATCTATACTAATATATAAAATCCTTGTGTAAAGTGTCTGACATACTGATTAATCACGATCCTGCTCAAACCATTCAACGTAAGAAGCTCAATTTTAGCCTACAGGTTGATTCTAGGGTGTAGAGGTTCGATAAGAAGGGATTTTTCCAAATTCCACTTCCAAGAGGGTGAAACCACCCCTCAAATATCACAATATTTTTTATTTAAAAACGGTCAAGTTTCCGAAAAAACACTTAAACACGTATATTTTATTTTGTTTTTTTACATATTTTGAGATTTTTTAAAAATTTATACAGGATGTTTCGAAAAATCTGGTCATAGATTAATCACGGCCCTGCTTAAAGCGCTTGACGTAAAAAGCTGATGTTTGGAAAACAGATTGACTTTAGGGTGTAGAGGTTAGATAAGGAGGGATTTTTCGAAACTCGAATTCTAAGGGGGTGAAACTATCCCTCAAATATTAAAATATTTTTTATTTAAAAACCAGTGAGTTTTTCGGAAAACTCTTAAACACTTATATTTTATTTTGTTGTTTTACATATTTTAAGATTTTTTTATAAATTTATACAGGGTGTTTCATAAAATATGACCATTGAGTAATCACGATTCTGCTTAAACTGCTTGACGTTTGAAGCTGATTTTTGGTAAACGGATTGTCTGTGGGGTGTAGAGGTTCGATAAGAAGGGGTTTCTCAAATATCAAATTCCAAGAGGGTGAAAACGGCCCTCAAATATTACAATATTTGTTATTTAAAAAACGGTTAGTCTTTCGGGAAAACGCTTGAACAAGCATAATTTATTTGTTTTTTTTTACATATTTTGAATTTTTTTAAAAAATCATACAGGGTGTTCCAAAAAGTTGAGTAATTTCTTAAACACGATTCTGCTTAAACTGCTTGACGTAAAAAGCTTATTTTTGGCAAACGGATTTTTCGAAACTGAAATTCAAACGAGATGAAACTATCCCTCAAATATTACCAAGTTATATAATAATATGGCCATATTGTTCTTTCTCATGCTGACATAAATGTGAGAAAATTTTATCGAGTTTGTATTTTAATGGACATTCTTGCTTTGCTTTATCATCACCATTACAAATGATTAATTCGACGCGAACGAAGTCGCTGGTACACGCTAGTTCGGTATAAAATTGTTTGTTAGGTTTTTAGTTTGCGATGTTTATGGAGACAGAGATGAGGATATCTATGGAAAAGTAACCACAAGAGGAATTGATACATTATTTAAAAAATGTTGGGAAGTTGATTGTTTCCCATCGAAAAAGTAGAAAATGCCAATGCAGATGAATGTATTGTAATTGTAATAGAAGTAATTCCAAGGGTGAAATTTATTATAGTTGGTGGAAGTATAATTCCAAGGGTGAAGTTTATTATAATTAGTTACATGTGCTTCTATTTATATGTAGATGTTTCAGGTTTTGAGAATAATTCGTTGAACGAAACCCAATTAGCTAAACCAAATTCTAGCAAAAAGTGCAATGACGAACGAACAGCTGTAAGTCCACAGCACAAGGACATTCTTCTGTTTGTTTATCTACTTGGATGTCTAATGGACATACAGCAGATAGAAAGTCTAAGGTATTTTATCCATTTAATTTGAATGGGATAAAATGAATTTACAACATCGTTTCTTTATTAATATTGCAACTCTGAGTGTGTAGTTTGCAATGCCACCTTTGGTTTGGTTGAAAATCTTAAAAAAATAGACAAAATGTAGTTAAAAGTCTGCTTCTCATGTGAAGAATTTTATGCTGATTCCAATTGTGAACAGAAAAATGTGGGGTGCAATTTAAAAAAAAAATATAAAACTTTATCATAACTTTTTTTCGTACAACGTCTATACAACAAAATATTTTTTGAATATGCACCTTTATAAAACCATGCAACATATGTATAAAACTTATTTCATATCTTCCACAACGAAGACGATATTAGACTTTCTCGCACTAATATAAAACTGTATATAAAAGTAAATATCCTGTTTACTATAATTAGCAATTTAGGTTAATATAAGAGCGCGAAATGTGACAACAACTGTCACAAAGGGCGGTCGCGCTTCTTCTATACATACATAAAGCGCTAAGCTGCTTTACTTTATGGAATATTTTCGTGGATTAAGGGGGAGAAAGTGGGGTTGGTACGCTCGCTTCATAGCGCGTAAAATGTTGCGCGATAATTTAGTAGAAAATGGAAGTTATTTCGGTTAAAGGAAATTATGGCAAAATATTGGGTGGATTTTAATAATAGTATTTGATTAACCTCAGCTAACGGCAACGCGTATATGGAATACTTTATTATCAAAAGAATTTTAAATTAATTTTTAAATTTAATTTCTATATAATTAATATAACCATATACAATATAGTAGCTACCTACAGTTTTAATTTTCTGCTATTATAGACAACTATAGTCTGTCCAACGACAAGATCCTTGACAGTGATAGATGTGTCTGTCATTTTAATTTCAAATTAGTTTATTTTATTTTACAAAGAAATAAGTTGGTACAATTGGGACGCATAGCAGGAAATTGATATATCTAAAATTTGACTGACAAACCTCAAAATATTGTGAAAAAAACTGTATAAAACTGAAAAAATCTAATCGGGTTATTTTATTTAACAAAAAACGGTAGGTATGTGTTAATACAAAACAAACAAGAACAAGACACCACATACCAAAAAAATATAAAAAAGAACTATTTTTTACTTTCAAGCTTCATGAAACTTCCCGCATTTATGATTATATTTATCAATATAACTTATAATATGTACAAATACAAATTTGTAATATTCCACAGGAACAAATAAAACAACATAAATAAAACAAACTATTTTATTAATTTTATACCTTAAAGTTTAATTAATTAACTTTAGTCTTAATTTTTTCAAACCAGTACCTTTTGACATTATTTATCTGCAGTAGTAAAATCCATTATTTATCTATCGTGTGATGTCGATATTTTACAGCTACTCCAGTTTTTAGTATGTGTTTAGTATGGTCCTACTACCATATACGAGATGCATTTATCTACGACGAGATGGTATACGAACTTTATTGATGGTAACTTTATTGGTGTATAAGACTTTCTGCCTGGGCAGCGAATATTAATCGTAAACTGTGCTCTGGGTCTACAGTTAATTTTCACTCGATTTTTCCTCCACTTGACTTCAAAAGACACAAAACACACGTAATAACACGAATCAAAATGCATCATCTTCCAAAACGCAGGGTATTTGACAAAAGTTGACACAAAATTATAACCTCTAATTTGGCAAGACTTTGACAAGCGTCAAAAATCTAAAGGCGAGTTCATACGCATCGTTCCGTCAAACCAATAAAATTGAAATACGATCTGTCATTTTTGAAATAAACCAATAAAACTGGTTAAAAACAACAAGAGACAACGCATGACGGATTTATATTTAAACCCATCCATAGTTAACTTAAAAATTATTAGAAACTTTTTTTAGTAAAATAAATAGATTGGTATGGGACGTCATCTGCTTTTTTTCTGTCATCGTCTTTCGAAATCTTACCTGAGAAAAATAAACAGAGCATAACAATACCCTACTAATATCATACCATGAAAAACTGTCCTTGGAAACATCTCAACAAGTGTCATTTTTACGCTTAACAATTGACAGACGTTTAGACTGGAAAAAACATATTAATAATATTGCGGCGCGCACTTCAGGGCCCGAATTCTGTAACTTCGAAAACGCTAAGCGCTTTTAGACGCTCAGCGTATATGACTTTAATTTTCGCTGAGCGCGCACTTAATTAACGATTTTGGTATTCTCGTCTGACGCGCTTAGCGTCTCTACTGATTGCGCTGAGCGCTTTGAAAACGGTTGCCTTAAAGGATCGTTTTGCTTGTCGAACTGTCAGTCAAATATGAAAAAATTGTGATTTTGTATAAAAATAACGGTTCCCAGTAAATCCCTTATCCTGTAATGGCTAATTTTTACGACTTGGGGGGGCAGCAATAAATATTCTTGAGAACATTGAAAATGCTGAGGAATTTCGCCAACGTTTCCTACCGGATGATCCCTTTGAATTGTCTGACTATAATTTTGTAAAGCTTTTTCGCTTGCGGAAGCAAGATGTAGAGCATTTACAAGATATACTCGAACCATTTTTACCTCACCAACGGAGAGTTACGGCACTTAAAAATGAAAATAAGGTAATTGCATTTTTTGTTTTTTTATAACTATACATAGGTATTATGAACATGAATGAGACAATAAATACTAATAATAAGTTTTAAGACATAAGTAAATTCAAGTATTGAATATTAGATTTTAGCTGCATTGAGATTCTTTGCCAGTGGAACGTATCAGCTTGATGTTGGCAGAAATCAGATGGTAACTATAAGTTTGGTTTGGTTTGGTTTGGCCAGCCCTCGGTTTCCAGAAGTATACATGAAGTAATCAATGCTTTTAACCAACCAGACGTCTTAAACAGATTTATACACTTCCCAAACACCATAGAAGAGCTTCAACATGCTAGACAACGGTAGGTATTTCATAGAAGTTTGAAAATATTTTTCCATATTCCTACATGGCTAAAATGCTGGTTTAAATTAGTTCTATTGCTGCACTAGACTTATATTATTGTTTCAGAAATCAACAGGCAATTACCCATGTTTCACACATAATAAATACCTACTGTAGAAACTAATTTATTTATGTTGACCAATGTTTTGCATATTTTAGTTTCTTTGAAAAGTATAAAATACCTGGGGTAATAGGAATAATTGACTGCACACAGATTGCTATTGTTGCTCCAATTATAAATGAGCATATGTACTTAAATCGAAAGGGATTCCATTCGTTAAATGCTCAAGTGGTAAGTGGGTTTTTTTTCTGATTAATATTCATAAAGTGAAGATCTCGCCCATTATCTGTAAGATATTTTTTACTTTAGTGAAAATTAATGATATAATAATTCCAGATCTGTGATGAAAACCTACGTATTATTAACTTAAATGCAAGGTTTCCAGGCAGTACGTCCATGACAGTTTTGTATGGCAAAGCTCTAATATTGAAAGATTTTTAAGAACTTTGCCAGAAAATGAGATGGGTGGCTTTTATCTATTAGGTTTGAATATATTATGTTTTTAGTAGGTATTTACTTTATAAACTATTTTTAGGAGACTCTGGTTACCCTGTAAGGCCGTGGCTCATAACACCAATTTTACCCGAACCAGATCCACATACTCTTGAATCAAGATTTAATAGAAAAATTAGACAAGTTCGGGTATTAATAGAACAATGCCACGGTCTATTAAAAAATAGATTTAGGTGTCTTTTGAAGCACAGAGTTTTACATTATGCCCCTGAAACGGCAGCTAAAATTGTAAATTCTTGTGCTGTACCCCATAATCTATGTAGAGATAATAATGTACCCCTATTTAATGATGAAGAAATTCAGGAGGACATTAACGGATATAATTTGAACGTAGAAAATGAGAGATTGAATAATTTCATTAACAACTATGGTGCAAACAACAACAATTATTTTTTAATTAGGGAAAGAAATTCGCCAAATGTTAATAAACAATTATTTTAACAACTAAATATGGAAATAATAATGCAAGCACTTGACAATTTTTTACACATGTAGGAATATGGAAAAAGATTTCAAACTTCTATAAAATACCTACCGTTGTCTAGCATGTTGAAGCTCTTCTATGGAGTTTGGAAAGTGTATAAATCTAGGACTTCTAGTTGATTAGGACTTCTAGTTGATTAATCTAATAAAATTTATTATCTTAATATAATTAATTAATAAATAATCTAAAAAATTGATAAAATCTAGTTAGGACTTCTAGTTGATTAAAAGCATTGATTACTTCATGAATACTTCTGGAAACAGAGGGCTGACTTATAGTTATAACCATATATACTATAACTTAGACTCACTCAATCTTCTTTTTAGTGCATATAGGCAAAACTATAGTTAACTTACTAAATTAAGTATATGTAATTTCTATTTTGTTTATTTTTTTTTTAATGTATCAGTTGAATAAAATTTGCTTGTCAACATTATAAATGTATTTTATTAATATAAAAATATTTAACAATTTTAAATAATATCTAAATAATTTTATTACCGATTTTCCAACAATCTCTCAATACTAATTGCTATGCGCTCTTGTATTTTATTATTTTCTCTCATTATTTCAAGTTTTTGTTTGTAATATTTCCGTTTTATTGCGTTTTTTTCTTTTCCTATTTTAGCAAGCTCTATTGCTTACTCAATAGAAGCTTTTAAATTAGTTTTTTTATTGCTTTTTTATATATGTTCTTCTTCGGTGGCCTTACCTGGAGAGGTGTGGTCTTACTGGAACTATGTTCATGGTAGGAACTATCTTCCAGTAAGGCCACACCTTCTTCCTTGTTTTCATGAATGTTTCGAAGAATTACATCATCATTTTGAGGTATGATTTGTATATGATCATTCTTAACATCCAAATCATAAAGATCTTCATTATTTTCGGTGGATATTGACATATTTGGATTTGATGGTTCTATTGTGAGAGGTAAGCCAACCTCCGGGACTTCTACTCCATTAATTAAAATGTCTCCGCCTGAAGTAAAATAAATATTAAATATCAAATCAACACTAAAAGTCCTATTACATAGGACTTTTAGTGTTGATTTGATATTTAATTATTATATTTATTACCAATGATATCCAGAACTTTCTCTTCAATGGGGTCTAATACATAGGTTGTATCTGGCCCACCCCCAGTTTTGTTCATGGATCGAACATTTTCTGCTTTTTTTCTTTTTTTGGTGCGACATTTTATGTCGCTCCAAGTCTAAATTAAGAAAAAAATATAGAGTTCAAATCTATAATAGGTATTTATAATAATTTCATAATATCGGATAACGAATAAACCTACCTTTCTCCATTTCTTCCATTCTTTTTTTACACCTGGAACAGAATTTAGTATTTGCGTAATTTCGATCCATTTGTTCTGCATATCCCTACTAGTATATTGGTTTGTAAACTTTTGTTTAACTAATTGAGGATTTTCTTCCATCTTTTCTAGCAGCATTTTTCTTTGTAGTACCGATAGTTGTTTTTTCTCGGACATTTTTCTTATGCCGTTCTTAATTGCGCTATAAACTCTGGTAGGATTGATATCGGATATGGAAAACCAACCTACCGTCTCAGATGCTGGCTTTTGTTAAAGACCTGAGGCTCTCTATAAACTCAAGAAAGAAGGACACAATTAGATCTGTAAGGTCGCTATGATTAACTTCTTCCTTACAATACAATCTACTCCTAAAGTTTTGGACCACGTGACGTCAATATAAAAAAAGTAATTTTACTGTCTATTAAATGTTTTAGAACGTAGATATACTGATTAAGTTTTGGACCACGTGACGTCAATATAAAAAAAGTAATTTTACTGTCTATTAAATGTTTTAGAACGTAGATATACTGATTAAGTTTTTGAACAAGATCTATGCTAGAGGAATGATGACTGGCTCCACTCAACTTTTGTACCGCTTCCGAAAAAATCATCAGCTTGACATCTCAGTGACTACAGACTTATTAGTTTAATGAGTCACGCACTGAAAGTATTACTGAAAATACTACAAAATAACGAATAGCTACAAAATAATGAATATACAGACCGGACCACTGTAGTAGTAACATAGGCAGAACCGGACGAATTAACGTATACGCGTCCGCCGGATAAAAAGTAGGCGAAAAAATGCGATAAAATAAAAATAGGTAGATATGTGATAAGAATGTTTCAGAATTTGTATTTATTCGTGTTTTAATAGCCAAAACGAATACATATTTTCTCGCGATAGTTCTCGTGTAAAATTTATTTTTAAGTAAAATAATGGAAGTTTACGAAGTTCGTGAGAAAATTCAAATTGTAAAATGGTATTTCCAAAATAGGTTTTTGCCGTTTTAGTCAAATCGTTTAATTAGTGGATATGGAACTATATTGTGGCCCGCTAGATCACCAGATCTTTCTCCCAATTATTTCTTTTTGTGGGGTTATGTAAAATCCAAAGTGTATGGTCATAATAGGGCTAATAATCTGGATGAGCTTCAAGTAAAAAAAACGAGAGGCTTTCCAAACTATTAGCCCTTATATGTTAGCCAATATCAAACGGGGATTTTACGACCGCCTAAGCTTCTGTCTAGCACAAGGAGGTGGTCTTTTTTAACATTTGTTAGAACTTTTTTTATTTAGAGTAATATTTTAGTTTTTTTTTAATGTATTGATGTATTTTTTAATTTTGGAAATTAGTTTTGGGTTTAGAGAATTTATTTATTTTTAGTTTTGGCTTGTAAACACTCAAATAATAAATATATATATATATATATATATATATATTAATATATAAATAATAAATAAGTTACACTCAAATAATAAATATTTAAGTTTTTTTTATTTTAAATGTTACCTTAAGTGAAGGTAAACACTTAAAATGAAAATAATAAATACTCGGGACTCCTCGTGTCGTATTTCTGGTCTGTCACGACCGACCCGTCCAAGCACAACTGCAACTGTGTACTCTCTGACCAGCCGACTAGCCGGCAGTGAATCTCGAGTACGAACGCAAATCGGGTAAACGCAAATTCGTCCGACAACTTGCTATGTTACTAGGAGCCTGGTCTTCTCTGTATAAGAAGTGTGAGTAAGAAAGCGGCTATGAACAGTTTGGATACAAGAGTGGATTGGGAACACGAGAAGCCTTATCCTCTATAGAATTAATGGCGCAGAAGTGTACAGACCAACAAAAACCGATGTATAATGATGTCTTGTAGATTTCGAAAAAGCAGTCGACTGAGTTAAACACACGAGGCTCATCGAAATTTTGTGTGACTTGTGATTTGTCAGCAAAGATGTAACACTTCTGAAAAATTTATATTTGCAACACACCTCACAACCTAACCTAACCTAACAGCCCACATTAAAGTTGAAAATGACACTCCCAATCCAGTTAATATACAGAGAGAACTATAACAGGAATATATGCTGTCTTCTTCATTATTTAATGTTTATTCTGAGGCAATTTTTCGAGAAGCTTTGTCTTTAACAGATTGCGGTATTAAAGTCCACGGCGAAAGTCATTAACAACATTAGATTTGCCGATGACACTGTGCTTATTGCCGACTTTGATGTTGGACTCCAGAATTTAGTGGAGCGACTTGAAGGCTCCGGTATAAAATAGGGGATGAAGATCAATTCCTCTAAAACCAAATTTATGGTATTTGGAAAGAACGAAAGTGTACCAATTCCCATTAAAATAGAGGGCAATATCTTAGAACAGGTCTTCAAGTTCAAATATTTGGTGTCCTGGATCGTAAACACCTTGAATAACGACGTGGATATAAAAACCAGGATAGAACAGGCTGAAAATGCATTTATAAAAATAATGCATGTTTTCCAGAATCCCAGATTGGACCTTGAATTAAGAATTAGTCTCTTCAGATGTTTGGTCAATCCTATTATACGGAGCAGAAACATGAACAAGGTTCATGAGATGAATTGTCTCGAATCGTTCGAAACATGGATTTATCGAAGGATTCTTAAGATTGCATGGACAGTTCATATCACAAGTGGCAAATTTTACAAAAGTAGAGGTAGAGAAAGAGAACTGGTCAATATAATAAAAATAAGAAAAACATCGTATTTATTAAATCGCATATATTAAAAAATTACAAAATATGACGCCTTACAACTAATACTTAAGTGAAAATTTGAAGGAAAAAGAGGTCTCGACAGGAAGAAACTATCTTGCTTTAGAAAAATCACAAATTGGACTCAATTTTGAAGAACTCATAAGAAAAGCCGAGAATCGTAAAGATTTTGCCAATGTGATCGCCAACCTCCACGAAAGAGACTCCAAGAAATGTTTTAGAACAAATAGTCATATAATAAGTATAATTGACTGATCCGAGATAGATAAAGATTAATTTGTTATGTATAAAAATTTTAAAAATTTAGTCGGCAAGCCCTCAACAACTCGTAACCGTATACACCAGTGTACAACAGTGCAGACACGCACACTCACACAACCACACCTACACTAGTGTACACTGATGTTACTGCCTTCAGGCTTCATCAGTATGGTAAGGAATCAGGAAGCGATGAAACCGATCCCAAAACACAAATAAAACCAGGAAGCAAACGATGCAACGAGGCACCGTGTGCAACCCAGGAGATGGAGAAAAAAATACTGATGAAGAAACGAAAATAAATGATGGAAAATAAAAGGAGCAAACGGGAGCCTAAAGCCCCAATTTGCAGCCAAGAACCAAAGTCGCCCAGGATTGCGGGCTTCGTCCAGAACAGCCGCAAATTGGGACTTTAGGCTCCCGTTTGCTCCTTTTATTTTCCATCATTTATTTTCGTTTCTTTATCAGTATTTTTTTCTCCATCTGCTGGGTTGCACACGGTGCCTCGTTGCATCGTTTGCTTCCTGGTTTTTTTGTGTTTTGGGATCGGTTTCATCGCTTCCTGATTCCTTACCGTACTGATGAAGCCTGAAGGCAGTAACATCAGTGTACACTAGTGTAGGTGTGGTTGTATGAGTGTGTGAGTGTGCGTGTCTGCACTGGTGTACACTGGTGTATACGGTTACGAGTTGTTGAGGGCTTGCCGACTAAATTTTTTCCTTCTGTTTTTATATATTCCCCTCGCTATTTCAATTTTTATTTTAAAAATTTAAATACATTATTTTTAATTGTCTTAAAAATTGAATAATCCACAAGCTTTCATGCATACGCCAACAGCTTCCATACCAGACATAAACATGCAAGTTCTACTCATACGAATTCGAGCATAATACTTAAATGTAATTGACATACAAACAACCAATCGGTTTTAGCAAGCCAGAATAATTTAATTAGCTAATGCATTTAAGCACTGTGTTGACTTTTTTGGCATGTCCTGTTTACTACGCAAACAACCATAATGTAATGCAAATAGGCGGATCGTGTATAATATCGATACTTTTCAGTTGAATATTCGGGCGTTAAATATCGATGTGAATGTATAAAATTCCTATGTAATTAAACTGGGTGTAAATTAATTTAATATAAACAATATTATTAGTGTTCTACTGAGAGTTGTTGTGTGTTATTTTAATTCACAGGTAAGTTGTATTTTCTGTCATTATTTAGATGAAGTCTGGTCATATTCTCTCTTCGCTGACCCGTTAAACAGACGACAGACTACTAAAGACGAAAGATACTAAAGGTATGATCGATAGCGGCTCCAATTTCGATCAGTTTGCGCATATCACCTATGACGTCATGCGCCATACAAAAAATATCCATATTGTACAATTGCCACTAATAAAAAAGACGTAAAATAGGGAAGGTCATCATTAAGTTTGACATTTGAAGAGTAATTTTCACATTTATGATGTGTCATCAGTTTGAAGATTTCAAATTGGCGCACGGAGCTTACCGACCAATGCAATGGTGTCGTTATCACCTGTGACGTAGTGACCAACCTGGGCAATATCATACTTTGTTTTCCATGTAACATGGACTACATCTAAAAGAGAAATTAAAGGCATCTCGTTAGAATATTCAATATATAGTATACCGTGCTGGCAACTGTTACTTTTGGGTCGGCATTTACATGTGTGGAAGTAAATCGCATAGGGATCTTATTAAGTCGGAGTGAGAGAAATGCGACCGACCGACGCGACGCGCGACGGTGTGCTGTTGCGGCGTTGCCGATACGCCTTTCCCTATCAAGTAAAGTAAGATCACGATCGCCAACCGCTTATTTTTAACAGACGTTTTTTTCAAGAGATAACTAGATAAAATCATTAGACATGTTTCTGAGCATCTGAAATGGAATTATAAGGATATCGTTGGGGTGTCATTTTTTTTATAACGAGAAAACGTCAGTAATCGCGATAATTTAGAAACTCAACTTTTTAACACATAACAGGTCATAACTCAAGAACCACTTTAGATATTGAAACTTATTTTTATTTTCAAGATCGGATATTTTACAATATGTTTACATAAGAAAAATTCGATAAGGTGGTTTTTTCCATTCAAAAATTGTAAACAATCCATACATTTACTTTTAGAGCATAGCAATTTTCAGCAATCGTGTAATTTTTTTATTGATAAAGATTTTCACATACTGTCTACAAAGAAAATACAGCAGAAAATTAACAAAGTTCTTGAAAAACTACAATCTATTAGCAAAATAAAAACACTAAATCACCACAATACACCAAAACACTTTTACTTTTACACTGGACGCGTTTCGCTAACCATGTTAGCATCATCAGCAGATGATTATAAACTGAGTTTTGATTATTATTAAATTGAGTTTACATAAGAAAAATTCGATAAAGTTGTTTTTTCCATTCAAAAATTGTAAACAAGCCATCCATTTACTTTTAGAGCATAGCAGTTTTCAGCAATCGTGTAATTTTTTTATTGATAAAGATTTTCACATACTGTCTACAAAGAAAATACAGCAGAAATATTAATAAAGTTCTTGAAAAAACTACAATCTATTATTTCTAATAGATTTCGAGATATCGATTTTTGAATTCAGAGTCCTAATAGCGCGATCACTATCGAACACCCACTCAATTCCACTTATTTTTACCAAAAATGCAAGTGTTTCTAGCTTGCACTTAAAAAAATTCAAGCTATAGGGAGAATTACAACGACTTGTTAATAAATAAACAAATTAAGCATCACGAGACGTAATTAAATCGTGAAGCTGAACGCATGACGTACACCTTTCCCTAGAACTTTAAGTATTGGCAGAGGTATTTATTTCATACGTTTGGCAACGTGTTTACTGTCTTCTCTTTGTTCAGTACATTATAAACGCATTGTACTCTTCTTAACATACGGAAATCTCGACCCAAACCAAACCAAAACAACTTTAAATCATATTAAAAGTATTTTTTTCACACGTCACAAAAGTATTAATTTTTGCGACGTGTTTGACAATATAAAAAAGTCATTTTAACGCCTAGACATAAAAGTAAAGCACTTTTACGCCTAAGCACTAAAGTACGAAAATATATTATTAAACTGACATTAAGTGTCAAATTCAGCAATCGTAACCATAGTTTCTCGATATAATATAATCTCTGATATAATTACTTACGAGGTATTATTTTTAAATCTTTTTATATTATTTGGAACGTTTAAAATTGTTTAAAAAATTATTTGTGACGTTTGAAAAAAATAGCATGTTCTATTCGGAGTAAAAATGACTTTTATGCCTCGACTGTAATGTTGTCAAACGTACACAGTCTCGCAGCAAAAAGTATCATTTTTACTCCTAATAAAACAATATACTATTAATAAAATTTTTCTAAAACTCTGATGTTTGTATCAATCAATCAACAAATATTCATTATCTATCTACCTCAATGTTTCAAAGATGTAAAATACTTTATCCACGACTCGTCTATAATTTGATTATTATACATGAGTTTATGAAATAATAATATTCATTATTCACTAGTGAATAATGGTTTCATTATTCACCGCTTCCACGGATATCTCGATCCAAACTCCAAACAAGAGCTGTGCTCGATCGAACCGGCTTGGAATGCGATTGTACGCACAAAATAAGAAACAAAGATGGCTATATGTTCAATGTTTTGTTTCCATGTTAATTACTCGTTATACTCGTTCAATATTTTTTTACATTAAAAATAAAAACTTATATTAATATTATCTAATTTTTTTTGATAGTACTGGATAAAGTATAGTATTTTACTCGCATATAATGGTGTCTGTTACTCACTGTTACTCGCCTGCGGCTCGTGTCATAAACATCATCCGCGTGAATAACATTATGACACCATTATATGCTCGTTGAATATACTATTTTATCCAATTCTTAAGTAGATACTAAAAAATTATAATAATTTTATTTTGAAAATATTGAAATAGAATAGCTTTAGGTAAGTTTTCTATAAATAGATAAATCACTAGACAGAACATGCTGGCAACAATATTCATTAAGTTCCTTTTAATCAGTTTATTTTGCAGTAAAAGCTAATAACTGTACCGTATTTTAGATCCTCTAATTTATTGCCATATGATACGACCAGCCTTTCCGCTAAAACTGTTTAAAACTATAATCGACGAAATTGGCCATATTGCAGAAAAATAAAGCAGTAAATTATTTTAACATACGACTATGCCGTCTGATAAATATTTTGTTTTATTGATGTTAAATGTTTAAAATTTGTTTAAAATACGTTTATAAATAAATTAAAAATAACTATTACCGTTTAAATTGTTCATTTTGATTTTTTTACACAACCTTTCAATAAAAGTAATTTAGGACTTGATTTAGACACAAATTTGAATTATTTATATTAAATATTTATTTTCTAGTAATTCCAAGTATTCTCACTAGTTATACCACTACAGGTTAAATTATTTCCCGATTTTTTTGTGAGTTTATAAATATTATAATGATTTTGATGCAAATATTTCTAAACAACTCCAAATTTTATTTCTTTAAATGGCAACAACAACCTTCTGACATCCAATGCATTGAGAAGTTATACTAGAACCAAACAGCACAAATAAAATTGTCCAATACCATGTCCAATCCCATACAAGTTAGAAGGGAGGTGCGACAGGGTTGCGTGCTGTCTCCACTCCTATTTAATTTATACTCAGAAACAATTTTCCAAGAGGCTTTGGAGGACGTGGAAATGGGGGTCAAAGTTAATGGAGTGTGGATTAATAATATCCGCTATAGTAATTCCAACTATTGTCACTAGTTATACCACTACAGGTTAAATTATTTCCCGATTTTTTTGTGAGTTTATAAATATTATAATGATTTTGATGCAAATATTTCTAAACAACTCTAAGTTTTATTTCTTTAAATGGCAACAGCAACCTTCTGACATCCAATGCATTGAGAAGTTATACTAGAACCAAACAGCACAAATAAAATTGTCCAATACCATGTCCAATCCCATACAAGTTAGAAGGGGGGTGCGACAGGGTTGCGTGCTGTCTCCACTCCTATTTAATTTATACTCAGAAGCAATTTTCCAAGAGGCTCTGGAGGACGTGGAAATGGGGGTCAAAGTTAATGGAGTGTGGATTAATAATATCCGCTATGCCGACGATACGGTGTTAATTGCAGACAATATAAACGACCTACAACAACTGGTCAACAAGGTAAGAGAACAGAGCAAAGCAATGGGTTTAAACATCAACATCAAGAAAACCAAATTTATGATTATATCCAGAAACCCAGATGTGTTTTTATAAACTCCATCCTAACATTTAACTCAAGGCCCATGGAAAGAGTAGATAAATTTAAGTACTTGGGCATCTGGCTCTCCGAAGATTGGACATCAGACAAGGAAATTAAATGTCGCATCGAACAAGCTCGGCAGGCATTCTTGAGGTTTCGAAAAGTACTTGTCTGTTCTGATTTTGACCTTAGCCTTAGATTAAGATTCGTAAAGTGTTATGTGTGGTCGGTGCTCCTTTATGGTATGGAAGGTTGGACATTGAAAGCAGCTACCATCAACAAATTGGAGGCTTTTGAGATGTGGCTATATCGCAGAATCCTGAAGATACCTTGGACGGCTAGATTGACAAATGAGGAAATTCTCAGACACGTTGACAAAGAGCGTGAATTATTTGAATTGATTAAAAAGAAAAAGACCGCATACCTGGGGCACATAATGCGAAAACCAAATATAAATTCTTGCATTTGTTTGCAAGAAGGCAAGATCGAAGGCCGGAGGGGTATCGGAAGGAGAAAAATGTCTTGGCTGAGGAATATTAGACAGTGAACAGGCCTACTCGATGTTCAGTCGTTAATACACACTGCCCGGAACAGAGAAGCAATGGAAAATGTTTTCGCAAACATTCATTAATAGATCTGCACTAGAAGAAGAAGAATCTTCTGTTAGTTCGGACAGATGTGATGTAAGTATGATGAATAGCTGTTATACTAATATTAAAAACGATGGAGAAAGTAGTAAACAAATGTATTGGAAAAAATAATCTAAAGGTTAAACCAACTACGCGTCAGCATGCATATAGAGCGGGTAAATCGACAGGAACTGCTCTTTACTAATTAAGGGAGTTAATACATGCAAGCATGGATAGCACAGAAACAGCAATTTGGGTACCAAAATTGTGGCTGTTATAACAACGCAAGAAACTCCGCAAGGTAGAGTAACTTCCCCCCTACTGTGAAGCTTGGTAGTGGTTGAACTACTAGACAAAATACCTCTAGTGGGAATACACTGCATATGGTATGCAGGGGACATAGTCATTATCGCTCGGGGAAAACATGAAGGCGCCTTGTGTGATATTATCCAAAGAAGGCTCCGTGTCACTGAGAAATAGTGGAGGATTTTCAGGCTGAGCATTAACTCAGACCACACCGCGGTAGTGCCATTTACCAGAAAGAGAAATCTCAAAAACTTAAAAAGAATCCCACTAGATGGAAAAGAAATACTGCCATCATAGCAAGACAAATATCTGGGAATAACTCTGGATAGTAAACTATAGAACTAAAAACTACTATGCATGCATATTAAGAACATTACTAGCAAAGTCACAAAGGCTCTCATGATATGCAGAAGACTGGCGGGAAATAGATGTGGCTGCGTCCCTAACATTTTGCGCGAGATGTATACTATGATAGAAAGACCCATGATTACTAATGGAGCACCTTTAGATGACAGACCAAGAATGTACAACTTTGAAAAACACCTCACTGTTAGATTAGGTTAGGTTACTGGGGTTTGGAATACTGTTTGGTCCCTCACTCGGAGGCTTTGGGTCTATTGCGATATCCTTGTATTATTGTATACCAAACCTCTCATTTTTTCTTTGCGTTAAAAAAACTTCCAGCTTTTTGCGAAGCTCCCGTTGTCGCTGACGTTGTCTTCTGCTGCTTCCTCTACTTCAAACCTTCAAAAAACTGTGCCCTAAGTTTTAAATTGTCGGTTTTCCAGTGTCGGGCAGTGGCAAAATTCTTCTTCCTCTCTGTATTCTCTGCGGTAGTCGTCGTTGGCAATATTCCGCCTCACGAGGTTTACTCCCGTAGGGAGTCCCGGTGACGACGCTTAAAATTATGCGTACTAGGTTCTTTTTTTGCTCTTGTAATTGTTTTGGCTTTTTGCTATCTACAACTGGCCACAGTCTTCGAGCTGGAGCCCGGTCCTCACAGTGTTGCCACGTCTCTTGCTGCTTGCCTTTGATGGTAGTTTCTATAGCTTAGTTCAGTGTTGATCGTCACAAGTGGTGGATCATCTGCTACGGACTCTCGCCTGGCCGCCTCTTTGGCGAGTCTGTCCACTTCCTGGTTACCCACCACATTGCTGTGTCCTAACCTAACCTAACCTAACAGATACCCCGCCTTGACACAATCAGGACATTGCTTTTCGGCAGTCCATCATAGTTTTCATCTCACTGATTGGATAGTGATGTTTTTTAAAACGCCCAAGCTGTCAGAGTATATCACGATTTATCTTATTGGTCTATCAACCATTTTCCTTCGTATACAACTGGTCGGTTCCTTCCAGGCAACAACTCACTGTAGTATTGAGCAATAAAAAGGATTGAAGGAGAGAAACGTTTGCTAAGCAATTAAAAGACCGTACCATAACGTGGTATATTGACGCTTCCAAAACCAAAGCAGGAACTGAAAATTCCTGTTGATTTCACCCATTCGAAACGTCCAGGGCATCATCCTGTAGCCCGTCCCCAATTATGCCGAAATCGACCCACATTTTTCTTCAATATCAAATCCTTAGTCCCACTACTACAGAGTATTAGTATAAGTACTAAATACTCCGAAACAATGGGCACGTACCCCAGCATCCGTACAAATTATCTTTATATTATATTAAAGCTTATACGTAAGCTTATACGATAGTTAAGTAGCATCAAAAGCGATCAACTCAGTAAACATAGATTGGAAGTTAGACAAAGAATGCCTAGAGAAGCTGAACATATTAGGCAAAGAAAAATAAAGTCCTACTAAGGAGCAAGGCCGCCAAGGGATAGAAAGCAATAACAAAGTAAACGATCTAGCTCGAAAACACTCCACTATCTCTTTTGCTTCCCAAGTGGAAACCAATTTAAAGCGGAACTCAAGAACTGGAAAGACTCCATCCGTAACCTGGAATTGGAACTCTCCAACGGTCTAAGACACTCGAAGAAATTTCTCAGAACTTACGACCGAGAAAAAAATCAGGCTTAATTTAAGTAAGAACAAACTTTAGATTTTTACGGGGTTTTTAACAAGACACTCTCTCCTCAATGACCACCTCAGTAGATTGAAGCTAAGAAACAAAGAATACAGATTCTGTGGGAAAAAATGGGAAAAGAACAGAGCTCCTCATCACTAAGTGCGCCGATACGACAACCATTGGCGCCATAAACTTTAGTAGGTACCACTGATATCGGAAATTGAAACCGTAACTCTGTAAAACCCTCTCAGATACTGGCTTTTGTCAAAGCCCTGAGACTGTATGATGAGTTATAACTCAACAAGAGGAGGCACAATAGATCTGTAAGGTCGCGGGATTCTTCCCATACCATTCCATATTCTAATATTTAATGCGATTCTTGCCTCGTGAAAACAAAAATTCTCATAACAATTACAATATTCGCGTTGGATAACTACGTAATCAATGTAGATCTCGGCGATAGTTCTAGTTACCGAAACTCTATAATAAATTTAGCCCGCAGCATATTTCCCCGTTTAACTACATAATAAAATAATTTAATCGAGTTTTCCCGGACTCTCTGCTCCAACAGTTACTTTCTGACGCGTAAAATCGGCGTATGTGCCCTGGGCACATTGTCCCCATCCTTGACTCTATCTAGAGCGCGGAGTTGTAACAAGTTATCAAACTATTCGTTACAAAAGATGAACGGTGGTTTTAGGTAATTGCGTTTGCTCTGGATCTCGACGTTATAGTTGGATTTGTAGAGTAATTTAATTTAAAATAAAAGTTTAAATTTATTTAAATTCATGTATGTTTGTACTGTTATATTTTATTTCGCAAGTGGGGGTTATATTTTATTTCGCAAGTTTCGGGGTGCAAGGGGTATTGAAGCGATACATATAGCCTAGCTTACCCAAAAGTCAACCTCACCTTCACGTGGTGCACCCTGTTTACACAAACGAGGCTCTGACGTCAGAGTATAGGCGGTATAACCTTATACAACCCTCAGACCTACCATCTTCTGGGGAAAAGGAGTAATAAAATACACCTAGCCGGCCGAGAACGTAGCACAAGGGAACTATCGTCGCAGTCCTCACTGTGCCATAGCCATCCCGTGCTACAGTTGCAGCCAAAACTGTGCGGCAGCGTAACCGCCACAGTTAAACCTTTTCACGCAGCTTACACACAGCAATGATGGAACATTCGAGTGGGACAAAATTATCGTCCGGAGGTAAAATACCCCTCAATCGGATCTCCGGGAGGGGTGCCTACTCGAGCGTATCATCGGAGAAACAAAAAACATCAATGTTTAACGTTCGCGGCGTGGAACGTCCGCACTCTACTGGACAAGATAAATTCAAATCGACCAGAGCGAAGAACAGCACTGGTCTCACAGAACTCCCACCGATTAAATATAGATGTTGCCGCTCTAAGCGAAACACGCTTTGCAGATGAAGGTAGTCTCACTGAGGAGCATTACACCTTCTTTTGGAAAGGTCACCCCGCAACACACAGGAGAATTCATGGTGTAGGCATTGCGATCAAAAACGAAATCGCCACCAAGTTAACAGAAGTACCTATTGGTGTCTCCGAACGTCTTATGACCCTAAGGTACCCCATATCAGACAAAACTTACGTCAACAACATTAGTGCCTACGCTCCCACCCTTGACGCTAAAATTGAAGATAAGGATAAATTTTACCAAGCATTACAAAATGCCTTTCAACGAATTCCAAAGCACGAACGAATCATCTTGCTAGGTGACTTTAATGCCCGTGTAGGCAAACAACAGGAAATATGGCCTGACGTATTGGGAAAACAATGGAAAACGCAAATAGCAATGGTGAACGCTTATTAACAACATGCGCAGAGTATAATCTTTGCATCACCAATACGTGGTTCATGTTGATGAACAAGTTTAAAGATACCTGGAAACATCCTAGATCAGGCCACTGGCATCAATTGGACCACATAATCGTTCGAAGGATGCATCTAAAAGATGTTAGGCTCACAAAAGCTAGAATAGATGCCGAATGCGGCACTGACCACCGACTTTTAATTTCAAAAATGAAAATCCAGTTAAAACCCAAACATCCACGCTGTAAAAAGCAAAACAACATGACCAGATTGAACGTACGGGATCTAGAGAACAAGAATACCGCCGACGCCCTCCGGGAAGCCATCAAAGAATCACTTCCACCGATAACTTCAATCTCAATATTGGAAGCTGAACAAGACTGGACACAATTAAGGGATGCGATTCATAAAACCAGCGAAGCAGTACTGGGAAAGTCGAACAAAAAGAAACAACCAGACTGGTTTGACGAAAATCAACAGCATATACAGGCTTTTTTGGAACAAAAGCATAGAGCACATCAAGCCGTCACTGCAAATCCACTTAATCCAAGACTGGTAGATAACTTTAAAGCAGCCAACAACACCCTTCGAAGAGAACTGCGCCAAGTAAAGGATAACTGGTGGTCACAAAAAGCGAATCAGATTCAAGAGTACGCCACTCATCACGATTATCGTAAATTCTTCGAGGCTGTAAAAGAAGTATACGGTCCAACTAAGAAGGTAAGCTGCCCAATCATGGCTCAAAATGGCGAACTTCTAAAAGAGGAAGAACAAATCAGAAATCACTGGAAAGAACATTACAGCCATATCCTTAACCAAGAAAACAACCCCAATATGGAAGCACTAAACACAATACCTCAGTATAACAGCCTCGATGTATTAGACATCCCAATAACAGAACAAGAAATAAAGACCTCCATAAAACAGCAACAAATCAGCTGGCTGTGACGCGATTCCGGCGGAAATCTATAAGTGTGCAAGTAAAGAAATTATGGATCATCTTAAGGCTCTCTTTGATGTCGTATGGGAAAGCGGAGAGGTACCTCACGATTTTCGCAACGCGAATATAGTGAATATATTTAAGAACAAAGGAAGTGCATCAGACTGCGGAAATTACCGGGGAATTTCGCTATTGGCTATCGGCGGAAAAATTCTTGCAAAAATAATGTCAAACCGCCTGCACCCATATATAGAAAAAATCCTTCCAGAATCGCAAAGGGGTTTTCGTACCAACCGCGGCACCGTCGATTCCATATTTTCCATCCGTCAACTACAGGAAAAAGTAAAAGAGCAGGAGTCTAAACTTTATGTTGCATTCATCGATCTAACAAAAGCCTTCGACTCTGTGAACAGAGATGCGCTTTGGGCAATTATGGAAAAGTTCGGAGTACCCAACAAATTTCTTACAGTGTGTAAAAGCCTCCAAAACAACAAGTCAAGAGTGTCACATCATGGATCACTGAGAGACCCATTCCTAACAAATACAGGAGTTAGGCAGGGATGTGTCTTAGCGCCTCTCCTATTCAACATATTCATGGCAGCGCTCTCCATTATAGTGGACAGCAAACTGCAGGAGAGAGGATTGGGCATTAGATACTGATATGACGGCGGTCTGTTCAACATAAAAAGACTCAGGGCAAAAACACGTACAAAATTTATCACAGAACTTCAATACGCTGACGACTGCGCTCTAGTTGCAAACACGGTACAACAATTACAAGAAATGTTGAACACATATACCTGGGCATACGAGGCTTTGGGCCTTAAGCTGAACATCGGCAAAACTAAAATCATGTGCACTCCCCCGGAAGATCACAACAATGCTATAAAAATCGGAGAAGAACTATTCGAATATGTGGCGGAATTCAATTACCTTGGCAGTTTGATTTCGGAAAAGGCCAATATTGACTCTGAAATTCAGCACAGGATTAGTAGCGCCTCAAGAGCATTCTGGAAATTAAAAGACAGGGTTTTCTACAATCATGACTTGAGTACAAAAACAAAACTTGCAGTATACCGAGCAATTATAATCCCCACCATGATATATGGGAGCGAAACCTGGGTGCCTTACCGCCGACACATGAACGCATTGAACAAGTTGCAACAGAGACACCTTAGACAACTCTTAAGAGTCCGGTGGTTCCATCATGTCTCAAACGTATCGGTCCTTGAAAAATCTAACTGCGAGAGTATTGAAGTCATGGTCACAAAATCCCGCTTAAGATGGGCTGGTCACGTATGCAGAATGCAAGAAAACCGCATACCAAAATCTCTGCTTTACGGTGAGCTTGTGGACGGTAAGAGGAGGCCGGGTGGACAACTGAAAAGATACAAGGACATTTTCCACGAAAATTTAAAGGGAATTAACATGCAGAATGAGTGGGAAAAAGCAGCTCACAATAGAACTCAATGGAGAAGGGTTGTAAACTCAGTTAACAGCGGCAACCAAAAAGTAGAGAGGCAACAAAGCAATGAGATTTTTGAATGTCCGGAGTGCGGTAGGCAGATAACATCACGTATCGGGCTTTTCAGTCACAGAAAAGCTCATGAAAGAAAACGCCTTGCGTGACCATTTTCTTTATGTGTGTCGAATACTCGTCAGCGAGTAACGGCTGTATGTATGTATGTATGTATTTTATTTCATAGAGTTTCATATTTTTAGGGTCCAAGGTACGGGTAGTGTTCCCCTGTACCGTTTTCTTATGGACGTACATTATCTTATGGACTTATTATTTTTAAATATATCTTATGGACTTATTATTTTTAAAATAAAGTTCGATTATTTCCACTTTTTCTGCAAGTGAGTACACCATGATTATTAAAAAGTTTAACGATATTGAGAAGAACTTCAACGCACAAGTCACATAACAGCTATCTAGCAACTACCGCACCTGATCGTTCAACCTTGTGGCAAGTGAAAAAATGCGTAAACATCTAGAAATAATAATAAAACACAGCAAATTGGTCGAAGGAATTTATCCTTATCATTTACTCTGATAAATATTTGAATAAACTTTTTAAATTTCAATCCTTCATATTTTCTCAATGAATCGACCGATTTTCAAAAACGAAGCGGGAAAATATAGAGAATAGAAAGCTCTTTTCATTGCGGTGCCACTTGACCCCCCTACCCATTTAAAAAACGTTGGGGGATGACACCCCCGCTTAGAGGGTTGAAGATTTTGCAATCATTTTTAGGGCAAAAGTTGTCCCCCTCACAAACAAAATTGACGTGTTTTTGAATTTTCTGAAAAAAAATTACTCTGGCCGTTATGTCTTGCGGAACGTTTTTGATGGGCCACCCTGTATATATCATGCTATTCAGAGTGTCATTTTCTATGCAATAAAATAAAAAAATACCGAGAGTGACATTTAAAAATCAAACGTTGTAGTTGTCATTTCCGGTAAAACAGGAAGCGACCGAAAACAATTGAACACGTCAATCAACCCTAATTTATGTCATACTCTAACATACCAAATTTCGTTTTTTTATCTGAAAAAATAAAAAAGTTATAGAGGTGAGCCAGTTTTGAGACGCACCCGGTATATTCATAATTTAACCTCAAGAAAATTGCTTATTTGTATGCCATACTCGTGCCAGCATTTGACACTAATTCGTCGACAAAACCAGCTCTTAATTGGCAAACAAGTGATTAACTGTAACGGTCCAAATTTAATTAAAAATTTGAATTTTAAATTGCCTCCTAATCGATTAAGTAAACGACTCTACGCTTTCGCTCTATTTCTGTGCGTTAAGCAGATTTAATTATAGATGTGGAAAATTATTTGGGTTGTTCGTGGGAAAATCCTGTCACAAAGGAAAGGAAGAAAGTGGGGATAAAGGAACTTGCCAAAGAAAGTTGTGTTAGTTTAGTTTTAAGGAAAACAATTTTAAAGTAGGGGAAGATGAATAATATTAGCACCAATTAAGAAAGTTTAAAACAAAAAGTCCCCTTAGGACGATTTAAATATTTCACAGTAAATTCTTTTTTAGATGATAAAACTGAGATACTCAAGGTGTAGTGCGGTTTCACGTGGTCCGCGTTTATTTTCACGGACCGACGTAATACTTTTACATGCGCTGTCAAATCCGTTATGGGTAGTGAGTAATAGTGATGTCGATTTTCGTTACTTTTGATTACTCGATACTAATCATTATTCGACTGCTAAGCAGAGTTGCAAGCTCACAGATAACTTATGTCTTTTTTTATTTAAATCATTTTAATGACTTAAGTCATTTGATTTTAAGTCATTTTTCGAAAGCTGACTTAAGACTTACAATTTAAGTCTTTTTCAAAATGATTTGTTATTTAAATCTTTATTCTGGGGTTTAAGTCTAGAAAAGACTTAAGTCATTAATTTTATTTCTGTAATAATTATAATGACTTGGCAATTGCACCGGCGCGGCGGCACCATAATTAAAAAGGAATAGTTTACCATTTCGATTATTAAGTAAATCTAAACAGTGTCCTTATGAATAAAGTTTTTTTAATTAGCAGAGAATATCATATCGTGTAATTGCCAAGTCATTTTAATTATTACAGAAATAAAGATGTCTTATATTGATACTAAAAATTTGTAACAAAATTGTTGAATAGGTGCTTAAAGAGAAACTAAATAAAATAAAAACCAAATAAACTGACCTGGTTTTACATGAGGTCTCACAAATTTTTATAGTGGAAGAATTGTATTGCGAGACTTGGCATTTTTTACATTCTATGTTTTTGATGGGTTCTCATTTTTCTTTGTAGGTTGTAGGTTATCCTCCTAGTTTTTTCTCGGGTAATATATCATACAAAATAATATTAAAGAAGTTTGTCTTTTTTTTGTTGAACTTTGAATTATTGTATAAAGTCAGATAATATCAAATGGATTAATTTTAGTTTTCTAACGACTTATATATCCGACTTTCGTTATAACTCTTCGTTTCAACTTTACAAAATGTTCAAGTCATGATACACTACACACACACCTAACTACAACCTAACCTAACCAATGCTTATTCAAAATCATGTTTATGTCAATTTTACTCAATTTTTTTTTTCAGTTAACATGATGAAGAGATTTTATAAAAAGCTTGTTATTTTCATACTGTTTGCAATATATTCAAACTTGTGAACAATTTCATTAATTTTCAGCAAATTAATAAGAACGGACACAAAGATAAAGTAAAACGCATTTTTTAGGAATTTTTGACAACAGAAATATAACTTGGGTAAGAAACCCATAGAAATTATAAACATATATATTTTATGATTTTACCGTATTATTAAAGGTACAAACAACTGAAATGTGAAGATAAACATAAATTACTTTTCAACGAAAAAGCATACCTTGAATGTAGAAAATGTTTCAAATGCAGTTCATGCTAATATACCGTTTGACCAGCGGATCTGAAGCTACGGAAGGAATGCGAGAAAAAAAAATCGATATTGCCACGTTTATCTATAAAATTGCAAAATTGCCAGACATGAACTATAAAATTAATATATTTTTATTATATATAATGTGTTTAGCATATATTCTGACGTATATTACTAAGGAATTTTAACGTAGTTCATATTGATCGATATGTTTTATTTAATAACTTATTTCTTTCATTCTGTATAATCTGCTTATTATGAAAGTTGAAGATTTTTCAACGATATCATTGGCAAACCGGCATCGCCGCCTATTCATCGACGCCTATTCATCGAACATGATTGGCGAGAGTACGTCACAGGATTTGTTACCACGCGGTTGCCATGGCTTTTACGCCTTTCCTATTCGCTTGCTTTATCCCCAACTTCACGGTCTCTTCTGAAAAGAGTAGGAATATTGAATACTATTGAAATATCCAGTGGCGGTGTCATTTTTTTGATCATTATTACTTTATTTCATTATTTTATACCGGTTATCCTAAACTTTATTCCTATATTTTTAGTATATTTGATAGTTAAGTTGTGTTTTATTGTTTTGTTATCTTGTTATAATGTTTTTCGTTCGTAGTTTTTAATTATTAATATCAAGTTTGATCGTATATTTGTGTTTTAAAACGAATAAATTTGTTAAGGGTAAGACGCTACATAGTCAGACAAGAGAAATAATAGCTAATTTATATAGGTAAGTTAATAATAACGTGGATGAAATCTCATTTGGTGTATTTCCTTGTGTTCATAATAGGGTTTGCGATGAAGAAGCTACAGAGAGTTCGCTTGAGTTGCCGCTTAAACGTAAACTTGAGCGGATATTTCTTTATACCGGAGTTAGCGTATCGGCTATAAAAAAATTCACACAGAAGATAAAAAAAAGGCTGAAAACTAACCCCGATAAAATGATATCCTCTCTGGAAAGAAACGACCACGTGAGACTGCTGTCGAAAAGCTCAACGACTTTTTCGAAGTGGTCAGGAATTTGATAAATAGATTTTATCTCGAATTCAAACTCGTCCCCACAATTAGAAAGCTTTTGCAAAAATTGCAGGAAGAATCGAATTTTCCTTTTGCAGGGAAACGCTTAGGGGGTTATTAAAATCAAATGAATTTTTTTGGCGTAAATGTTAAAATAACAGATAAATATTAATGGAGCGGCCCATTATATTGCAGAGAGAGATATAAATATATATACGCGAAATTCGAAAATATAGCCAAGTATTATCTATTTGGATGTAACATATGGGTAGACAATGACCTAACCTTTAAAAACTGCTGGCGGAGCGATACCATATCTGGTGTAATAGGCAATATCAGATCTACTGATGAGTAAAATTATGTTTTGTTTGCGCTTCCAAAGTTAACTATTTTCAAGATTTTTTTTTGCTGGAAATAGTTATATCTAAAATTATGTATTATAGAAAAAAATATAGTTAATACAGATATATAAATAAATATACCTCAAGACTCAGTCTTGATTATCTGCTGATGGCAGACATGGTTAGCGAAACGTGCGTCCAGTGTAAAATTAAAAGTGTTTTGGTGTATTGTACTGATTTAGTGTTTTATTTTGCTGAGCTTTAATAAAAGCTTTTAGTGTTTATCTGCTAACTCAACAGTAACGATTCAAACAGCATAAAGTTTTTTGAAAAAAATTATTAATGTGAGTATTATATTTATGATTAGTAGTGGGAACTATCGAATGAATACTATCGAAACATTCGATAGTTGCAATTCATTCGAATAATTCGATAGTTAGTAAGAAAACATTCGTTGAAAACTATTCGAATAAAAATTATCGAATAGATCCGTCATCTGCCTTGAAATATTGTATTCTAGTAATTCGGCAGCAAAAACCATTCATTTATAAAATTCATTCATTTATGGAATTCATTCATTCGTCAGGATCGATTATAATAAAATATTGACTGAATTTTAGTTGTCGCCCGGCGACGTAGGTTTCTTTCCGAGAAACCCGACAGCGGTCGGTGGCAATGCTATGAAAGAAGCCGGCATCTTTGATTTTTTGCGGAGTCAAATAAAGATAAGGACACATTATTTTTTTTATTGAGGTGCTAGTATTTACACAGAAAAAACATTATGAAGGGCGCTGTTGCCATATTTTGGTATTAGTTGATATTAGCAAAGAATATTATTGTTTGGCTTTAGTTAGTTAGGGATAGTATGTCTATATATATTCTGCATTTTTTATTAATATTCTGTTGTTACACTGCAATAATACCTGTTATTTTGGATGTAGGAAAATTATTTTAATGTTTTTAAGTTAAGCAAAGACTGGTTTAATAAATAATAATAACAGTAATAATTTGTTATACCTATTAACAACAAAATTTAAAATCATTTAATATAAATATTTTTTAACTAGTAGCAAAATATAAACAACAAATTAGATGTCAAAATTATTTATATTAGATCCTATTTAAAAATAATATAGTCTCTAAATTTTTTGTGTGTGGCAACGTTGGTTTATTAAATAATAATAATTACAGAACTAATTTGTTATATTAACAACAAATTTTAAAATCATGAAATATAAACATTTATTAATTGTCTAAGCATGCAGTGTAATGGAAGGAAAATATAAATAAAAAATTAGAAATCAAAATTATTTATATTAGGTGCTTTATATTACTATTTAAAAATTATATTTACTTTTACTGGCATTTACTTTAAAAAATAAACGAAATATTTCTTCGCAAAAAACTACATGTAAGAGAATTAGCATAAACAAAATACAAACATCGTTAACTTTTTTTTTAAATTGGCACGTGTAAAACTTTTATTTTAATTTTCTCACCCCATAGTTTGAGTTCGATAACCATTTACTTAACCACGTTACTTAAATATGATTATTAAGTTCAACTAATTTATATTATTAAAACATCTAAAATACAAATATGTATTTTTAAAATTAATTGTAAGTTCATCTCATCTCTCTTAAAAATTTCTACTTCTCAAAATTTCCCATTAAAAAATAGACCATATACCATATAAAATTAAATAATTGAAAGATCGGACTACGGAAAACCACACAAATTTTCGGAAAAATTTTGACCACCTGCACATGCACACAATCGTCAATAAATAAAATTAAAAAATAACTACTATTTTAGTATTTTAACTATTTTAATAAAGGCAAAAATAGCACAGTATTTATACGGCGAAATTATAAAAATTTGGAAGAACTAATAATGCACTGGCGCATACAAAAATCAAACGAATACTAAATTTCATTTATCAAAAGCATTCGATAGTCGTGGCTCAACGATAACCATTTAGTCGCACGGCGAGGTTGTCACATATGCTTTAGTATACAAATGAATGAATGATTTTATTCGAATAAAACCATTCGATAGTTGAAATCATTCATTCATTAACCATTCGATAGTCTAATTCATTCGATAGTTCCCATCGCTATTTATGATACACATTATTTTCATATAACACCGTACGCCCATGCCTATTTTATGAATGAAATTGGGCGTGTTTTGTTTACAACTGCGTTCCCCTGCCGATACCCCGTAGCTACAGATCCGTTGGTCACACTATAGGATCTGCATTTACCGCACATGGATCGTGCACATTTGATTCATGAGATTTTTGTTTTTTGTCATTTTTTCGTTGACATATGGTTGACATATACCACATAACTTTCTTTTCTGATATTGGTTATTTAATTTTCCCTCTTCTATAAGTAAGAGATTCAGAATCGGAGTTGTGGTTACTCTTCCGAGAAAAATCAATATCTCGATGATCTTCATCTCACTTAAGCCTCCTTTAAGTTCATCGAACCACTCAACTAATGCTTCCTCAAAATTTGCGTCTCAATGAAGCACACTTTGAGACTACCCACCATTCTAATAATGAAACATTCTTGGCGTGGTGGTGCTACACAGACCCCAATGAAACTTTAGCCCCCGCTGGTAGGAATAATACTTGACAAAATCAAGTGCGCCTTTAACATATTGGTACCTACGGACCAGACATTTATATCCGCAACAAAATCGCAAATCGCATCTCCTAAAAATTCAAATTCGCAGATAGAAGGTTATCAGGATCCTAGTTTACAAAATCACAATCGCAGCAAATTGCAAATCGCAACTATAGTAATATTGGTTACCTAAATTGAAACTCGCAAATAGAAGAAATCGCAGTCGCAGTTTCCTATGAGAGCCAATCGTAGGTCCCGACTGCGATTTTAAAATCGCTGCAACTGAATCACAGTTTGCGATTTGTTGCTCATCTCTACTAAATATTCATGGGAGGTCGGCTCCTTTTGAAATAAAATCCACAATTCTCTAATGAATTAATCCGATAAAATCATTGTACACATTATAACGTACAGTTATGCAAATCATTTGATATATTTAACATATTATTTACTAGCCAAATAAACCTCCCTTTACTTTAATACAATCGGCATAGTTATAATTCAGTCATTTCGGATAATAGAAAAAGGTGTGTTCAAATTTATAAGTGCCACGCTGGGGTCTTACCTCACACCAAAAAACATCTAAACAACCCTACTAAAGATTTATACAAATTCAAACACGACGTTGTATTATTCAAGATACCTCCTAAAAGCAAATTGGTTATTGTTAATCACTATTCTCGAACGCGCCAGTATTGAGATGCGATTTTGATAAACGGATCCCCGTTTTTGCCAAACAACTTCCCCGAACTTTATCAACGCTCGTTCTCCTCGAAATCGCCGTAAACTTCCCGAAATCGAACCCAACTGGGCCATTGAGCCGATTTAGAACAAATTACGTCTCATCTTGTATGTATCAGAAGTTGCGTGCTCATTATTATTTTAGGAAACACCAGCAGGGCGAGAACAGCGAGCAGACGTAATAGGATTTTCGACTGGTAATCTTGTGAAATATGTCGTACGAACACGAAAAGGTAATTTAGCTATTATAGAGTTTACAGGAGTCCGATGCCGATGCCGTAGTAAATATTAATTTTTTGGTTCTTTCAGTGTATGTGATCATGGTAACATAAAAAGCGAACACTTTGACGAAGAACAATAAGTATTTTAAAACGCTATTTTAAATATTGTTCGATCGAAGCTTGATTTTAAATCTTCCCAACAATCGAAATTATTTGTCAAAGAAAGTTAGTTTCATTATTTTTCAGTTATTAAAAATCTTATGCGCCATTAAAATTTTATGTATTTTCAACAATTAATTTTAGAATAAATCGATACTTTCAAGGTTCTAACCTAACTTTTTTTCAGCTAACTTCCTTGGTATAGTTTTAAAGTTCTTAATTAGTTAATTTAACTTGTGGTAGGTAGTATTATTCATAAACGTCTGTTTATTTTTTCTCAATAGTTTAAAACAAAATCACAAAAAAATATTTTTTGAAAACAAATTGGATAAGAAAATGGCCGCTAATGGTGTTTTTAACTATTCGTCTATGAAGTTAAATTTTTCATAATTTTAAAACCTTAAAGTCCGCTTTCTTTTTATGAGGTTAAGATTTCTTTAAATTAATAACCTCAAAGGTCAAGAATTCTTGCTTAAGGTATTTTTCCTTCGCGGAGCAAGTTAAAAAATGGGCTATATTATGTCGAAGCTCATTTCGAGCTGTCTCTTGGAGTATCGCCGGTAAAACAGAAAACTTTTATTTTCTTTGAGTGACAGTTGACAATGATATTTTATGCTAAGTTCGGTAATTACATCGTCGAGCAATCCGATTAACTTTTCACAGTAAATGTGTCCTAAAATGAGAATATTTATTGAGAGTCACGTGACATGTCAAATTTTTATCTTTTTGCTAGCCGATGCAATTACCGAACTGGCCTAAACTAGAACACTAACTAACTAGAAAACCAAATTAGTTTTCTTTGCTTATTATTTGTAAAAGTTTTGTTTTGGGATTGTGAGTGTTATTATAGAGGACTTTTTATTTTTATTGCACATAATGGACACGTTTAAGATTGTGTCGTTAATAAAAATGAAACGCATTGAATATTCTTTCGTTCCCCACCAGTGGGAACAAGGTAATGTGCTATGACGTAATAATCCCTCGAAAACTATTTTAAACGGAAATCACCGCGAGGAAATTAAAAAAGTAATTATTAACCTGCCCTATATCTGACTTTCTTCCAAGTCAAAAAACCAAGTTACTTTTACCTTTGAAGCATAATAGCGACCTATGAGGTCGAAGTAAATTAAATTTTCAACCTAATTTGAACTCCTCCAAAAAACTTCTCCCATTTAAAGTTATTAACAACTACATTTTAACCTAACATGACAGTTTTAACACACATGAGACAAATTTGAGGTTATAATAAAGTAACATTTGACCTACTTTAAGTCCCTGTAGTCTTAATGCCCTCAATAGGTTATCAGTAACTAGATTTTAACAATGCCAGCTAACTCCAACGTTGCTACTTTTCAAAGGCATAATTTTAGGTTATTATTAACTAGTTTACGACCTCATTTTTAGATTTCTCGCACTTTATTCCCTACAAGAAATTTATTAAGTTAAATATAAGTAAAATTCAACCAAATAGTGGTTAATCTTTCGTGGTTAATGGTTTTGTCTCCTTCCTATGCTACTTGGGTACTAAGTAATAATTTCAAATATTCGTCTCTTTGATTACTATGATTAGGTACATTGTACTGATTTTGGTACTGCTATCAATTTTGTCAACTGCTGTCAACCTGTTTGTCTAATTTCACCTGCTTAAGGGATATATTTTCAAAAATAGATTCTTAGTACTCACGTGTTTCATTTATTGGACCTCTATGTGTAAATTTAATACTTGTAAGAAGAGTTACAAATTTTTGTACAAATATTCAAAAGTTCACTTGTACAAAATTTCACCCCTAATTTCACTCTCTTAGGGGATGAATTTTCTTCACTTAAGGGCACAATATTCTGTGCAAATTTTTATACACGAAGAATAAAAAAGATTTTTTTTCAACTGTCATTTTAACAGAACGTCAACGATTTTTGTAGACGTATCTGTTTAAAAAAAACTAAAGTGTTCTCGAATAGTTGCATTTAAATATTTTAAATAATTTTTTTCTTTATTCTTTGTATTTTTTTTGCTTCCGACGATAGTGACCCATGGATCTAATCCTATGGATATATTTGCGGAAGAATAAAGGTTCCTTATTCTTCCGTATAATCTAGACAAGAATGAGAAATACTTAGCAGTTATGAGAGGGTATCTTTCACCCCCACTGAGTTAATGAATTCCGCGAGAAATGTTGAAAAACTGCCTCGTCTGTCCATAACAGAAGACACCTCGTAGAACACCTGTAGCAAAATCTCATGTCTTTGTTTGCTATTTATTTTTATTGTTATTAGATATAGTTTAAATGTGTTGATGTTGGTTAAATATATTTTAAATTTTTTTAAAATTCTGCATCTCTCATTGCAAATATTATTTTCGTTTTAATTGATGCTCACAGCTAGAATTTTTGTGCATTACAGCCGGTGCCGCTGCCGTTCAAAACCTACTTATTTAAAGCGGGCGAATTTCCATATACTCTATATCTCGAAGAGGAGTCGAGCTTTATCTGGAAATATATCAGAATTCTTTTGAGGTTCCTCTTTCTTATGTGTAATAAACGAGTGTTTATCTGTATTAGATAGTAAGTTTTTATTTACATATACGTGATATTGATCAGATACTGAATTTGTGAAGTATTTGGGAAAATAGCTGAACTTTAAGGATGCAATTGGGTCGTACTGGTCCCTTAGCTTAAGAGGTGGGAAGAGTGCTACTGGTAACCATGCAGATGAGTTTGGTAGTCTAAGAAAATAAAAGAGTGTTAGTAAAGCAAATCGAATTATTATACTTCTAAATCTAAACTGTATGTTTAATATAGGTACCAGAGTACCAGATATTATTAAATTTCAATAAATAATAAAACTCAATGTGCTTTAAGACATATTTATTACTTTCATTGTTACTATCTATCACTATTAATGATTGAAATACAAAAAGTATATATTTTACATATGTTACGTCATATCAAACATACTAAGTCGTAAGAAAAGGAAACTTAAGTCATTTTAGAGATACATTTTCCGAACCCTTAAGTATTTTTTTGTTCGTTCGGCAAAATTGTTATCAGTAAACCTAACTGCTCACAATTAGTCTCCGTTGAATTAACGCAACAATGTTTACAAAAAAATAACTATTTTATTTTGTAGATTTTCTTGCAGTGGCGAAATACTCATGTAGGATTTTTTGGAGAGATGAATCAGACATATAGGTATAGACATTTTTTATAAAAATTCTATTCTAATAATTTTACCGCTAAGTACCTATGCATTATTAACCTGATATATTGTTCGCCTAAACGGCATCTGAATTAAAAATAACGCACTTTAACCTGCCATAATAAACCCGTTTAATAATAAAAAACCCAACCATTAAACTCCCGCGCGACATTCACCGAGCTCGTACAATATAAATAAACTTATTAACGCTCCTTACGCCCACCTTAACAGAGTCTATCAATTCCTCCTGAGAGATTAGGACCTTCAGATGCGAAGCCTGATTGTAAATCTTCCCAATGGAAATTACTTGTCAGAGAAAGTTAGTTTCATTATTTTTAGCCGACCATACCAATAAGTATGGTAGGCTATTAGAGAGAGGATCAGCAAAAAAAAAGTTTTTTTAATTTCACTCAAAATGAGTTACTTGGGTAATTTTTTAACCATGTTAGCATCATCAGCAGATAATTAAAACTAAACTAATTCCTACAAAATAGAGTGTTTATATACTCCCTCAGTTGGCTCTGAGTGGGCGTGGAAAAACTAACCAAACTAGCCTACAACCAACCGAGCGTAAAAATTAATTACCGAAACTAGAGCAGTAGGAACAGAGAACTGGGAGGAATTGGGCCTCTGTCTTCTGTTCATACTATCTTTATATTTACTAATTTTGACGCCTCTCATATGCATCTAATTCCCTGTAATTTGAAACTTGTTTGACTAATTTTAAATTATTAACATCTATACAATGTTTTTTTTATCAACAATATGTTCAGCAACGCAAGATTTATCCGGTCTACTATATCTTATCTGAGCTATATGTTCTTTAAATCTAAAAACATAGTGGAAAACTAAGTAATCTATGAACTAAGAAATTTAAACTAGCACTAACCATCTTATGTTCAACACTATGACACGACTCATTAGGACACACTGAGCGTGTATATAAACGCCCTATTTTGTAGGTATTAGTTTAGTTTTAATCATCTGCTGATGATGCTAACATGGTTAGTGAAACGCGCGTCCAGTGTTAAAGTAAAAGTGTTTTGGTGTATTGTGATGATTTACTGTTTTATTTTGCTGTTGTAATACCAAAGGTTCCAACCCCCTCCAACCTACAACAGGCCTCTTGACAGGACACATGGCTGTCAAGTGTTGCCTGAACAAGCTCAACCTGTATCAAGGAAGTCTTTGCTGCAAACTCTGCGATAAAGATCCTGAAACAGCGGGGCACATAATATGTCACTGCGAGGCTCTGGATCGCAAGCGACACTTTTTTTTATTTGGAAAAGCCAGGCTAGAACCGTAGGAACTATGCTCCCATCCTATCAAGGACCTGAATAAGTTAGTGCAGGGCACAGGGAAAGGAACGTGATGCAAGGGGTATTGAAGCGATACATATAGCCTAGCTTACCCAAAAGTCAACCTCACCTTCACGTGGTGCACACTGTTTACCCAAACGAGGCTCTTTAAATTATTAATCTATATTACACAAACGAGGCTCTTTAAATTATTAATCTATAATCTATAGGCGGTATAACCTTATACAACTCTCAGACCTACCATCTTCTGGGAAAAGGAGTAATGAACTACACCTAGCCGGCCGAAAACGCAGCACAAAGGAACTATCATCGCGGTCCTCAGTGTGCCTCAAAAAGTCATCCCGTGCTACAGTTGCAACCAAAACTGTGCGGCAGCGTAACCGCCACAGTTAAACCTTTTCACGCATCTTACACACAGTAATGATGGAACATTCGAGTGGGACAAAATTATCGTCCGGAGGTAAAATACCTCCTCCAGCGGATCTCCGGGAGGGGGTGCCTACTCGAGCGTATCATCGAAGAAACAAAAAACATCAATGTTTCACGTTTGCGGTGTGGAACGTCCGCACTCTACTGGACAAGATAAATTCAAATCCACCAGAGAGAAGAACAGCACTGGTCTCATAGAAACTCCACCGATTAAATATAGATGTTGCCGCTCTAAGCGAAACCCGCTTTGCGGATGAAGGTAGTCTCACTGAGGAGCATTACACCTTCTTTTGGAAAGGTCACCCTGCAAAAAACAAGAGAATTCATGGCGTAGGCATTGCGATCAAAAACGAAATCGCTACTTAATGGTGGCTACACGTGGTTCATGTTGACGGACAAGTTTAAAACTTAAGGAAACATACTAGATCAGGCCACCGGCATCAATTGGACCACGTAATCGTTCGAAGGACGCATCTAAAACATGTTAGGCTCACAAAAGCCAGAAGAGACGCCGAATGCGGAACTGTCCACCGACTTGTAATTTCAAAAATGAAAATCCAGTTAAAACCCAAACATCCATACTGTAAAAAGCAAAACAACATGACCAGATTGAACGTACGGGGTCTAGAGAACAACAATACCGCCGACGCCCTCCGGGAAGCCATCAAAGAATCACTTCCACCGATAACTTCAATCTCAATCTTGGAAGCTGAACAAGGCTGGACACAATTAAGGGATGCGATTCATAAAACCAGCGAAGCAGTACTGGGAAAGTCGAACAAAAAAACAACTAAACTGGTTTCAACCGCATATACAGGCTTTGTTGGAACAAAAGCATAGAGCACATCAAGCAGTCACTGCAAATCCACATAATCCAAGACTGGTAGACAACTTTAAAGCAGCCAACAACACGCTTCGAAGAGAACTGCGCCAAGTAAATGATAACTGGTGGCCACAAAAAGCGAATCAGATTCAAGAGTACGCCACGCATCACGATTATCGTAAATTCTTCGAGGCTGTAAAAGAAGTATACGGCCCAACCAAGAAGGTAAGCTGCCCAATCATGGCACAAAATGGCGAACTTCTAAAAGTGGAAGAACAAATCAAAAATCGCTGGAAAGAATATTACAGCCATATCCTTAACCAAGAAAACAACCTCAATATGGAAGCACTAAACACAATACCTCAGTATAACACCCTCGAAGTTTCCAATCTCTCTTCCAATCCCTCGAGTCATCCCAATAACAGAACAGGAAATAAAGACCTCCATAAAACAGCTTAAAAACAACAAATCAGCTGGCTGTGACGCGATTCCGGCGGAAATCTATCAGTGTGCAAGTAAAGAACTTATTGGTCATCTTAAGGCTCTCTTCGATGTCGTATGGGAAAGTGGAGAGGTACCTCAGGACTTTCCCAACGCGAATATAGTGAATCTATTTAAGAACAAAGGAAGTGCATCAGATTGCGGAAATTACTGGGGAATTTCACTATTGGCTATCGGCAGAAAAATTCTTGCAAAAATTATGTCAAACAATCTGCATCCATATACAGGGTCCGGCAATAGTGCGTCGGGCATCTGTAGCTCCTAGAATAAAAAACTTAGGAATTTTGTTTAAGTGCAAACCTAAAGTATGTACTAGAATGTATTTCAGGAAAATATTTTAACTTCTATAGGGTGGCTCAAAAAAGTGTGAGTGGATTGGGATGATTTTTTTTAAATGGGACACCCTGTATATTGTTGCATTTTTGGCTTCCTTTCAGATCACTTTACATAAACCTAAGACATGAGTAAATATATTTCGATAACTTCAGAGATATTACTAAATAAATAAAAATTGTATATTTTTCAGGCTTTCTTAAAAAAATTATTAACAATACAAGAACTGTACTGAAATCAAAACTGTATTAGATATTTACTCTAAATGGTCTGTACTTACTTTGCTATAAATATGGAAATCGTAAATCATACAGGATGTCCAAAATTCTACGCCAAACTTTCCAAAACATACAATAAGTTTCCTTTGTTTTTTTAAATGACACCCTGTATATTATTTTTTCAATAGATGGAGAATTAAAAAATGAACATTTTTTGTATTTATAGTATTTCAAAATTTTTAACGGTTTCGCAGATATTCCCGGTTTTGTATTTCATGTGGCATTTTCTACAGTATATTTTTATCAAAGCCACCCAATGATTTTTCTCTCGTATTTTACCATTGGAAGCGCCATATGAAATAATGCTGCGTGTATCCGGAAAACTATTAAAAATTTTGAAATACTTTTTAAATACAAAAAATGTTCATTTTTCAATTCTTCATCAAATAAAAAAATAATATACAGGGTGTTCCGTTTAAAAAAAACGTAGTAAAATTATTTTATATTTTTGAAAGTTTGGCGTCAAATATTGAACACAGGATTGATGATTTACGATTACCATATTTATAGCAAAGTAAGAACAGACCATTTAAAGTAAATATCTAATATAGTTTTGATTTCATAACAGTTCTTGTATTTTTAATATATTTTTTAAGTAGGGTTGAAAAATATATATTTTTGATTTATTTTTTAATATCTCTGAAACTATAGAAATAAATTTACTCATATCTTAGGATTATGTAAAGTGATCTGAAAGGAAGCCAAAAATGCAATAATATACAGGGTGTTCCATTTAAAAAAAGTCATCCCGATCCACTCACACTTTTTTGAGCCACCCTATAGAAGTTAAAATATTTTCCTCAAATACATTCTAGTACATACTTTAGGTTTGCACTTAAACAAAATTCTCAAGTTTTTTATTGTAGGAGCTACAGATGCCCGACGCACTACTGCCGGACCCTGTATAGAAAAAATCCTTCCAGGATCGCAAACGGATTTTCGTACCAACCGCGGCACCGTCGATGCCATATTTTCCATCCGCGAACTACAGGAAAAAGAAAAAGAGCAGCAGTCTAAACTTTATGTTGCATTCTAACAAAAGCCTTCGACCCTGTGAACAGAAATGCACTTTGGGCAAATATGGAAAAGTTCGGAGTACCCAACAAATTTCTTACAGTGTGTAAAAGCCTCCATAACAACAAGTCAAGAGTGTCACACCATAGATCACTGAGCGACCCATTCCTAACAAATACAGGAGTTAGGCAGGGATGTGTGTTAGCGCCTCTCCTATTCAACATATTCATGGCAGCGCTCTCTATTATAGTGGACAGCAAACTGCAGGAGAGAGGATTGGGCATTAGATACAGATACTACGGCGGTCTGTTCAACATAAAAAGACTCAGGGCGAAAACACGTACAAAATTCATCACAGAACTACAATACGCTGATGACTGCGCTCTAGTTGCAAACACAGTACAACAATTACAAGAAATGTTGAACACATATACCTGGGTATACCGTGGCTTTGGGCCTTAAGCGAAACATCGACAAAACCAAAATCATGTGCACTCCCCCGAAAGATCATAACAATGCTATAAAAATCGAAGAAGAACTATTGGAATATGTAGCGGAATTTAATTACCTCGGCATGCGCAGTTTGATTTCGGAAAAGGCCAATATCGACTCTGAAATTCAGCACAGGATTAGCAGCGCCTCAAGAGCATTCTGGAAATTAACAATCATGACGTGTGTACAAAAACGAAACTTGCAGTGTACCGAGCAATTATAATCCCCACCATATTGTATGGAAGTGAAACCTGGATACCGACCGTACCGCCGCGCCGCCACATGAAGGCATTAAACAAGTTGCAACAGAGACACCTTAGACAACTTTTAAGAATCCGGTGGTTCCATCATGTATCAAACGTGTCTTAAAAAAGCTAACTGCGAGAGTATTGAAGTCATGGTTACAAAATCCCGCTTAAGATGAGCTGGTCACGTATGCAGAATGCAAGAAAACCGCATACCAAAATTTCTGCTTTACGGACTTTCTGCTTACTTGTAGACGGTAAGAGGAGGCCGGGTGGACAACTGAAAAGATACAAGGACATTTTCCACGAAAACTTAAAGGGGATTAACATGCAGAATGAGTGGGAAGAAGCAGCTGACAATAGAACTTAATGGAGAAGAGTTGTAAACTCAGTTAACAGCGACAACCAAAAAGTAAAGAGGCAACAAAGCAATGCGATTTTTGAATGTCCGGAGTGCGGTAGGCAGATAACATTACGTATCGGGCTTTTCAGTCACAGAAAAGCTCATGAGAGAAAACGCCTTGCGTGACCATCTTTCTGTGTCGAATACTCGTCAGCGAGTTGTGGCTGTATGTATATGTATGTATGTACAGGGATAGGAGAATGGGTGCAGATATAGAAAGAGGACGGCCCCTTGTTGTGAAAAAAAACCCAACTGTAATCTTCTAAGGCTTTATTCAGAACCTCACAATTAATGGATTAAATTGGGAGTTGCAATTATACTTTATACTTTTTAGTTTACGATAATTCACAATGTTTAAAAAATACAATTAAAATGAATAGAATATCCTAGGAACAGAAGGCGGTAGTACAGTATATGGCAGTAGTTGTATGAGCTTCTTTCCATAGAGAAAGTCAAGATTGATTAGCTTATAAAATAATCAAAATATAATTTATAACCACAATTTTTCTTGATGAATAACAATCGAAGGACAAAATAACATTACTCGCAAATTTTAAATTAGAATTAGATGACAAAGTTAAAAGTTTTTTTTTCTACTAATTGAAAATGACAACAAAATGGACGCTAATTGAAGCTACTAATTTCCTCTAATTTCGAGGTTCTGAATGAAGTTTTAAGCTCTAAGCTAGACACCAATATGGCTTTGCTTTTTAAGGAGGTATTGGCGCTCTTGCGAGCAACTTATTCAAATCGGCCGAAATAAAAGAGTATTAGAAACGTTGGAAAAATACAAATAGCCGTGAATGAAGGTCTCTGTAATGGACTACCGGGCGTTAGAACCTCCCATTGAAAAAGAGATGTCGAAGATAAGCTAATAATTAAGTGGTTCTTTAAGAATTCTCGGAGGAGTCGCCGCCGGATGTTTCGTATTCTGTTATTGTCACGATTGATTAAAAGCCGAGGGAAATAACGTTCATTGTTTAGGTGGTAATTTATGACAGATTAAATAAAACAGTGAATAGTAATAAATTAGAAGTAGAAATGGAGCAATTAGATGGTTATATTTTTTATTTTGTTACTGATGGGAGTGGGTGTACTGTTTATGGGGTTACACTACGAATTAAGAAATAATAGATATTTTTTAATCCTTTCGAGAATGGATTCTAATCTCGTGTTAAATTGTAATGGTCTTAATGACAATAAACAGGGGCGGATACAGGAATTTATTTTAGGGGGGGGGACAAATAAAAAGTAATGTAGAATATGCTATTTAGGGCGCCAATTTTAACCTAAAAGCCTAATATTTAACCCAATTTATAGATTTTAGGAGGGCCCCCCCTCTGTGTCCACCACTAACCATAAAGAATATTTATCGTTGTCTACTATTACCAGTTACTTTTAATGAAATTTTACATAATATTTTTAACATATGAAGCCAGTATTATCCATAAACATAAAATGTCATTGCCTAAATGAGGATAAACTGTATACATGGTGTTTTTTGTGGGATCATAAATATGCGCCTCTCAGATTTTTGAAAAAGCGCGTGGCTTACTAGATATTTCGAAAAAAACAAATTTCGGCTGTTTTAAAAATTGTCCCTAATTCCATTATAAGCTATTTTATACAAAAAAATTTCAGATAAAAGTTGTAGATAATCGCACCCCTAATGAGTTTGTGTTCTCCGATATTTTCTAACGCCTGTCATTTTTGACATGTGACACAAGCATAAGTTTTTTTTAAATGGAAACCATAATTGGCCATGACTTAATAAAAAGCGCCATTTTTTAAGCTTTTCAGCGATGTAAGCTATAGTAATTACTGAGTTATAGCTAATTCTTATCTTTCTTGACCATAGACTTAAAATAAAATATAGACTACACTATTTACATCTCAACGCGGACAAACAACCTTTTTTGTACACATGTTTACTTCTGGGTACAGTCGACCGAGCCTTCCTCATCCAGCCTATGTTGTCACGTCTTTAATATTATCAATATTTTTTTTCTTGTTATACACATATATTGAGATATTAATACTACAGTTTAATAAAGTAGGTTTTAATATTCCATAGATGTATTAAATAGTCCTTATTCTACTAAATTATAAGTCGGATACTGTTTAATAAGGATAAGTTCTTTACAATATGACAACACCGATTAGAGGCGAGGGAGCCTATTCATTCATTTATTACCTTGTAGTACGTGTCGCACGTGTGCGGTAAAGCTTTGTTGCCGCTATCTCCGCGGCTGTATTAACGCATTTTCTTAGCTTGTAGTCCTTAATTGTTTATTTTATTGACTTTTTCTGTTCAAAAACTATAAAATATGGTTCGCCAGTGCCAAATTTGCAAGAAATTTGACTTTAATAATCCATTTAAGTCTTGAAACGACTTTTGACCGGTAGGCAACTCTCAATTTACCCATTGGGAGTCAGTGGCGTTGTTGTAGAAAGGCGCTTATTTAGATAATATTTTAGTAAAATGTAAAATCTGAATTTTTTCTCTTACATTACATTATTTACTTACTTACATTGTAACAAAATCATAATTATAACCCTGTTAATAATTAATAACGTTTTTATTAAAAATATATTCCGGTTTATTCTAAAATTATCTTCAGAATCTAAAATAACATACAAGAATTTTAAAATGATATTACATTATGAAACAATATTTTTTAATATACCAGGTCGTCTCAAAAGTGGCTCAACCCTATAACTTTTTTTATTTTTTCAGATAAAAAAACAGATTTGTATGTTAGTAGGTATATGACATAAGTTAGGATTTATTGACGTATTCAATTGTTTTTGGTCTCTACCTGTTTCACCGAAATGATTACATCTTTTGATTTTTAAAGGCACCCTCGGTATATTGCTACTTTATTCGATAAAAAATGACACTCTGAATAGAATGACATATTATATGTCAACTTTTGACATTATCGCTTAAAAACCTATCCTATTTTAAATTTCAATCCAGTTTTTTTCAATCCACAGTTTTAATCAAGGAGCCTTGGAAAAATAGTTTTGATCGTCTAATAGGTTTCGTGTCTTGTCTAGGCCGGTTAAAAGATGTACAAATCGTATTTTTAATCATACATATGTCAATTTTTTCAAATCGAACAAGGGTGACTCATTAGCATATTTGGAAAAAGCATTTTTTTATGAATATATTGATACCACACACTTGGTATTTCGAGTCAAATTGTCGTTATGAACCGCGTGTTACAATTACAATTAAACCATATGAAAATTTCAAAAGTTGACATATGATATGTCATTCTATTCAGAGTGTCATTTTCTATCGAATAAAGTAGAAATATACCGAGGGTGCCGTTTAAAAATTAAAAGTTATAGTCATTTCCGGTGAAACAGGAAGTGACCAAAAACAATTGAATGCGTCAATCAATCCTAATTTATTTCATATACTAACATACTAAATCTTGTTTTTTATTTGAAAATATAAAAAAATTATGGGGATGAGCCACTTTTGAGACGCACCCGGTATAATAAAGACAGTACCGAGTTAAATAAATGTAGTTTTTATTTTATCCACTTCCTATCACCTTCCTTGCTTTAATGGAACAGATCTATGTTTTCTCTAATTTACATAATAAGACATCACGTAACCAGAAAATAAATTACAACGATCATTTTTTTTCTCTCCCTGTCGCCGATTCTATTATATCTGTGGAATAGATCCTGTTTTGATTAATATTAGGGGTTGTAAATGTTTGACTAAAATTAATAATTTATTATTAATTTCAAAAATTACCTAATTCGATTATAAAATTTCTTCTATAACGTGTATTTTATTATTTTTATCCTTTTTGGACTCTAAATTGTTTTTTCTAAACTTTTATTTAAAAAACCTGTCCTAATCTTAATAAAATATAAAAAGTTTAAATACGATATATTTTTTAATTTAATTATAGCTTCATTAAAATAAAAAAATTACCCGGCTATGATACGGAGAGTTCAGGTGTACTTGAGAAACGAAAGACAGTGTTGTGTTTCTCGGCAGAGTCGTCAGGGAACGACCGTTACGACAGAGACAACCTATCTATCGCTCGTGTCGCACTCGTTATAACCTAAAACAATAACACAACAATAACAAGACAGTGTCTGACCGCATGTTCCAGCTATTTATGAATGAGATGCTCAGTCTATATTTTATTTTAAGTCTATGTTCTTGACTAATTTCACTTAGTTGGTATGGTATTCTTATTCTGTTATGATTTACAACTTATAAAAAGACAGAATAATTTATTAAACGGTTCTTTACAATTTACGATACACAAACTAAAACTTAAAAAAAAACTAATATCACTACATACACGTTAAGTTATTTTAGCAAATGTTCAAAAAACCGCCATTGTTTTGAGTACATAAAATGCATCTTTTTAAAACTGAATTACAAGCTTTTCCCACAGAACGGTTGACTGCGGCCGGTCGACATTAATAAATAAACTTCTCCCGTACCGCCTCTTCGAGTGCCTCTCTTAATTCATAAGTTCTTTTGTAACCCATATTGTTAACCACACCGCCTAAAAAATCTAAAATGGATATGTTCTAAAAAACGTAAGTAACGTTCACCGGTCAACGTATTCTCGAAAATGTATGGCCAAGCAAAGTTGAACAAATAATCCTACACGCTTTTCTTCAATTGAAAAATATTTACAACTTTTGTTTATTTTAATTTACAAAATTTGAATGTAACCGTTTCACGTTTCTGAGAGCAACGACGCGACGTTTGAACTTGTTCTCATGGCTAACTAGGTGAAATAGTTTAAAAATTATAAAAATTGGCTATAACTCAGTAATTTTTCGAAAGAAACATATTATAGCTTATACCGTTGAAAAGCTTAAAAAATGGCATTTTTTTGAAGTCATGGCCAACTATAGTTTCCATTTAAAAAAAACATATGTTTGGCTCATATTATGTCAAAAATGAAAGGCTTTAGAATAAAACGGAGGACACAATCTCATTAAGGATGTGATTATCTACAACTTTTTGTCTAAAATAGATTATAATGGAATTAGGGACAATTTTTAAAATAGCCGAAATTTGTTTTTTTTTCAAAATATCTAGTAAGCCATGAAATGTTTCAAAAATCTGAAAAGCGCATGTTTATGACCCCACAAAACTGCAATTCTTTCCCTATTTAACCGGCTCTCTATCTCCAGTGGTGGTTTCTTAGATACCCATAGAGAACATCATAGGAAACTCACCCTGTATAGCGTGATTCACTGCAATGGCACGTTAGCTAGAGATGGGCAAAAGTAACCGGTTTTTTGAATAACCGGTATTTTCCTCTAAAATAACCGGTTATTTAAAGGTAGTTTTTTTTTCACCAGTTAACCTAATAACCTTGAATTACGTTCAATAACCTATAGCCGGTTATTTTTTAAAAAATCGTACTTGTTTAAAACAAGTAACTATTAAATATTAGCTGTTTGAATCGTAAATTTCGAAGAAGCGAACGGCACGGATCTTCCAGATATTACGACGATAACGGGAGATTCCGCTCCCGCTCCCAAAACGAAAATATATGACATCAAATGTCAAAATTAAATCAGGCATCAGGCCTTTGAATAAGAAGACTAAGGAAGGAGCATATAAAAAATCTTAGGTACACCGCGATGGGCCTCAAATATGGCCGACTTAAATTCCGGTTTATCAGTGTCGTTTTAATTTTATTTAAAAAATGTAAAACTATGATGTAGGGTAGACGTGGGGTAGACTCAATAATTTGTTGTTTTATTTTACGTTGTGAATAAATGTTGGTAGTTATTAAAATTGTTATAAAAATATATAATTCTAATAAAAATAGATAAGTTATAATAAGTATTTATTAACACAAACATCCGATACGCTACTGAAGCAGGTAAGTCAAATTAACGTATCTAAATTCTTTGACATCTAATCTTTGACAAGTAATAAATAAAAGCTTGATAAAAGCTAAAATGCAAGAAATATATAATTTAGTAAATTTAAGTGAATTTCAATGATCGGTTTACTACACGTATGTATATTATATAGTCACTTACTAGCGAAAAGTTGTTCCATTATTTCACTCAATTTTTGCCGAGATTTACCGCACGCTACACAACCAACTATTTTGGTCTTTTTCGATAAATCGCGATAGTGTCACTGTTAATTTAAGTTCTGCCACAATTTCCATCTAGAGTTACTACCTTTATACAACTATCAGTAGTAGAATAAATAATAAATAACATAAAATAAGCTCCATAAAGACTGACAAATCCACAAAATTTCAAATCAAATTCAAATGTGTCAAATGAATCGTCAAACAGAACTGTCAAGGATCCCCACCCTAGAGTGCTTTTTCCGCTCACCATGCATGAATACATGGATAGCATTATGCTCCTTCCTTAGTCTTCTTATTCAAAGCATCAGGCGAACCCTGATGATAATAATCAAAACAACGGCCGAATGGCCCTGACAGGTCAGGCCGTAAAACAAAGTACTTAGGGCATTTACTACTACTAGCCACCAGCTAGCCAAGTGATACGAACCTAACTTCAAATAGATTCTTTAAATTCTATATTTAAATTTTAACCGACTTTAACGGATTTTCAACGGTTCTTCAAAAGTTTTCCATGGTTTCGCCCAGTTTCACCCACGTTTCACCGTAAATATATTTTATTTGTAGTTTGAAGTCTCTCTTGAAGCTTAGACTAAAGAATACAAAATTGAAGTTCAAATAATGAATGAAGTTAATCTTTCTTTATCTATTCATTCAGTCTCCTTTATTTTTCTTTGGTATTTGATTAAAATAACTTGGTTGTAGATTGTAGAACTTGTGAGTTGTGTGGTTTATTTGAACGTTAAGTAATTACTAGTTTTAATATCATATCCATGTCTACTCAAAAAAGTGAGGTTAGCATTTTTATTTAAATTCATTTTGTACATATACATACTTACATTGCTACAATCTCTATTTAATCATGCGATTTAACTAAGCTTATTATCTAAATTTGAAGTAGACCTATGGAGTGTAGAGATAAGTAAACCTATAGGAAAACTAAATATTTAGTTTTGCTAGGTTAGGTTATTTGGATAACCGGTTAATTTGTGTCGGTTAATTTTGTCAAGTTATTATTTTTTAAAGATAATTCCGGTTAACCTATAACCGGTTTTTTACCAATAACCGCCCATCTCTACGTTAGACGTTTATGGAAAACCGATGATAGGATTTTTATGACAATTTGGATATTTACATAAAGGCGCCTGCTCCATCTTTCTAAAATATATTCAGCATTACAGTGTTGTCGCATCATTTGAAAAGTGGTAGCATCTTTCTTATTTTGAATGGAACTTGGAATTTTTATTTCTCGTAATTTTTCTATGATACTAGCCTATACCTATCTCTAATAGTTTTTGAGATAAACAAATTAAATATGTGTAAAATTGACAAAAACATGATCGTGAATAAGCATTTGTAGAATTATCAATTAAACATTTTTAAAGTTGAAAATTGAGTTATAAGTTAACGAATATATTCGATCGTAATCGATATATTCGATCTGTCTAAATAAACCGATTGGATATTACACAGGGAGAGTAAAAATATTATTTATTTCCGTTTGTTATAAAATTGCTCGAATCTTTGTTATTTTAAATTCAATCTTATGTATATTATTTAAAAAATGAAAAGACTAATAAAATTGCTTTTCAACGATATAATACCATGTTTCTATACCCAAACCTTCCGGTTTCTTAAGTAGAGCTATTTAAAAATTAATAATCCTTTTAATTTATTTCATAATGCACCTAACCTAACCTAACCATGGCAATTTTAGAAATTTAGCACGTAAAGTCTAATTGATACTCATAAGGTTTGAATATTTGTCATGTTAACGATTTTCTTTAACAAAACAATTTTAATAGAATTATTTTCCTTTAAATGGCTTTACTGAAGAAATCAGAAGGTTTAGGTATAGGAATATTGTTTTGGAATATCGTTGAAAAACAATTTTATTTGGGTTTTGGTTTTTTAAATAATATACCTACATACGACCTCCTGGTCAGGTGCTGGGGGGAATCCCCCCTAGCGCTTGGCTTGGTCTAACAAGCATCTCACTCATCGTCTTGTCCCTGGCTCTAGTGTCGTGGCCAAGGAATTGCACCAAGACATATCGATGCCGCACAGGGCTACCCCTGTCCGTCATACTAGGCACCCTCTACTGACTGTGTTCATGTCTCGCGGGTAGAGAGTGTAGGGGGGTCTTGGCCTAACCGCCTGGACCAAGAGGAGACAACCTCACCAAAAACCTAAATCCTACGATGACGGGACCAGGTCAAAGGGATGCGTGGCTAGATAGAGGAGTAGCCATTACCCGACCTGGCTCAACCAGGCGGGCTAGACGATCCTCTGAGAGTAGGTATTAGCGTGCAGAAGCACGGAGATACCTCCGACTGCTCCACGAAAGACTTGCTCCAGAGGAAGCAAAAGCGAAAACCTCCTCCGAAAAGGGGAGAGTAAAGAAACCAAGAAACAACTTGATTCATCTCTATCAGAGATGAATCAAGTTGTTTCTTGGTTTCAGGGCAAGAGAGGGAGCAAGAACCTCTCACCTCTTCTCCGACGAGGGAGAGAAAAACGCCAGGATGGAAAGCCGTCCAACACCGGGAGGCAAGCAGGGACGTATCACCAGCTTTGCCGCTATTGCTGGACAAGTGAAAATGGCGGTGCTGCCAAAGGATTTCCCAGAAGTTGCTCTGACCACCGACCAGCAAACGTCTCTAGAAGAGGCTATACTGGACGAAGTAGTGGCGATCGGATCGCAACACATCGGATCTACAAAATGTGGGTCAGCTGCGTTTTGCGGGGATACACTTTCGGGTGGGCATGATACTCATAGATTGTGTATTTCAAGAATTGGCGAAATGGTTGGTGAAAATCGCCCCTAAGCTTAAAAATTGGCAAGGGCCGGAACTAGTTGCAGTGAACGGAGAAAACATCTCTAAAGGGGCGTCCATAACGGTCTTTCTGCCCAGGAGCAAGGGGAAAGACACCACCTTCCTGCTGAGCCTTATCCAAGGTCAGAACTTCAATGTAAGGACATCGAGTTGGCGAGTCTTCAACTCGAGGGAGGAGGGTCATGGTCAGGTCTTCACAATAGGAATTGACCTCAAATCCAAGGAGGCAATAGAGAAAGAGGGACATATCCTCTATTATAGATACGGGACAACACCGGTATCAGGTCTAAGTAGAGGCTAAGTTAAAGAGGTGGAAAAAATGGAGACAGATCATCCAGCCTCCACCTTACGGGTTCCTTAGCCGGAGGCAAGCTTCTCGACTGTGAAGAGCGGCACAGAGGGCCAAACTCCAACCGTGGAAGGGTGTGTACCCTCGGAGGAAGAACTGTTATCAGAGGAGGATGGGAAATACCCTGTCCCCTCTTCAACAGGGGTATGATGGGTTATAGATTATGTTAGAATTATAACAATAATAATAATAGGGTATCTGAAATTTGGACCAACCGTTTATAACGTACATTTTAATCTTAATACTGCGAAGTCTGGCGATAGCCTTGTATATTGCTTAGCCAGCATTATGTTAATCGACTCTCTGTTGCGACGGCTGTTGCCAACTGTAATTCAGTCATCTAAAAGCTTTTAAACCATATACTTGATTTTTGTTTAATAAATACTTATGACGGAAATACCAAAAAGGACTTTTTCTTTAACAGGTTATGGGCCCAGGTACGTTAGCCCTGGTGTGAACCTTTCGTCGCGTTTTCGTGTAAAGTAGTCGCGCGTTCGAGTCGTGCAGTAAGTTTCGGGCTTGTGATTTCTAACTACGTTCAAGTCGTATATACAGAGTGTCGCAATGGCCAGTGTAACAAAAATCGATTGTGGAAACATACCAAAGTTTGATGGCTCCAAATTTCAACTGTGGAAATTTAGTATCCAGATTTTACTGAAAGTTGAGAAGCTTATGAAGATAGTCGACGGGACTGAAAAAGAACCGGACGACACAACTTCAGATGCGTGGACTAAATGGGATACAAATAACTCCAGAGCTCAAGTTATTTTGTTGTCGACAATCAGCCAGGATCAAATTCAGTATTTGATAAATTGCAACAATGCCGCCGAAATGTGGACTCGGCTGATGTCAATCCATGAGCAAAAGACAGAAGTGTCAAAGGAAATGCTGTGGCAGAAGTTCTACGAATATAGAATGCCCGAAGGTGCGAAAAATGGCGGAGCACATCTCCAACATAGAAATGCTGGTAAAACAGCTAAAAGATGTGAATGAAGACATAAGCACCAGCGCAAAATGCTCAAAAGTGATTAACAGTTTGCCATCGAGCTACAATGCATTCCGAACCGCTTGGGACTCAGTAGCCGCTGAGAAGCAGACTTTCGAAAATCTAACAGCTAGATTAATGAAAGAAGAATCAAGAATGGTCAACGCAGACAATGAGTCATCTCGTCTTGCTCTGGAAGTAGAAGCACTAAAAAGTAAGCTAGAAGCCACTTGTTTAAAAGGCAAGACAAGCATAAACGATCGAAAGAAAAATAGTGTTTGTAATTACTGCAAGAAAAAAGGGCACTGGGCACGTGAGTGCAGGAAAAGAATTGCAGCAAACATGGAGAAGAGTGGTGAACAATCCGTTGGCAGTGGTTCGGCCTACATTTGCGATATTTCAGCATCGTATTCAGCGAGTGCAAGGATGAAGAAAACTGAATGGATTTGTGACTCTGGGGCGAGCGTTCACATGACTAGTGAACGTGAGTGGTTTGCGGAACTGAAACCCCTTTCACAACCATTACATGTCCAAATCGCCAATGAAAAAAGGATTGCAGCAGCTGGAACATGAACAATAAATATCGAAGCTCTTGTCGAAGGTCAGTGGATCAATCGAACTATCTACAATGTCCTCTACATCCCAGAACTGAGAAGAAGTCTATTTTCAGTGGGAGTAATGACCGATCGTAATTTTACTTTCCATTCGTCTAAAAATCGCTGTGAGTTTCGCGACAGGGATGGAAACTTATCGTGTTTCGGTACGCGAAGTGGCGATTTGTGGGTGATGAACTTCTGCGTAAAAATGCCACCGGAGTGCAACGTAAGTAACGTTAGAAATTCGCTGAAATTGTGGCATGATAGACTTGGTCACGTAAACTGTAATGCCATCAAGAAAACTGCTCATCAGGACATGGTCAAAAATTTGAAGATTGACAACGAGAATGAAGATATTCAGCCAGAAAATATTCTACTACCACAAGAAGAAAATGAAAGCGAAGAAGATAGGACTTCAACAGAAGAAAGTGTTGAAAAAAGTGACGAAGACTTCGAAATTGAAGGATACTTTGATGCTATCAACAATGAAAATATTGAAGTAAGACAATTAAGAGACCGAAATACTCTAAGACCTCCAGATTACTATGCAAATTGTTCCATTCTAGAACCAGATTCATACGAGAAGGCTATGAAAAGTGAAGACTCTAGCAAGTGGGAAACCGCAATGAGAGAAGAAATGGATGCCCTAGAATCCAACAATACGTGGACTTTGGAAAAGTTGCCTCAAAGTGCGCGATTAATTGACAATAAGTGGGTTTTTCGTGTAAAGACTGACGCAGATCGTAATCCGATACGTTATAAAGCGCGTTTAGTGGCACGTGGATATACCCAAGAAAAAAGGATCGATTATCAAGAAACATTCGCGCCGGTAGTTCGGTACGATTCGATTCGAGTGTTACTTGCCCTAGCTGCAGAAAAAGACCTACGAATCGCGAATTTTGACGTGCAGACCGCATTTCTCTATGGTGAGTTGACCGAAAATGTGTACATGAAACAACCAATAGGATTTGTTAATGAAGAACAACCTGATCTGGTATGTAAACTAAACAAAAGCCTTTACGGACTAAAACAATCCCCCCGATGCTGGAACCGTAAGTTTGTTTCATTTTTAAGTCAATATAAATTTGAACAATTGAAATCTGATATGTGTGTATTTATCGGTCGTTTCTGGCAAGTATATCTGGCAATATATGTTGACGACGGACTTTTATTGTCAACATCCGAAACTGCGATTTGTGAATTAATTAAAATTCTGAAGCAAATGTTTAAAATTACTGTAAATATGGACAATAAAAATTTGCAGTTTGTTGGCGTTCAGATTGAACAAGACATTGAAAAAGGAACTATCGCGATCCATCAAAAACATTATGTTTCGCGGATGCTCGAAAAATTTAACATGAACTCAGCAAAATCGTTGTCGATTCCAGCTGAACCGGGTATACGTTTGACGGCCGTTTCTAATGACTCTGTTTGTAATTTAAAAGTACCTTATCGCGAGGCCGTTGGATCTTTAATTTTTCTTGCAACCGTCAGCAGACCGGACATATGTTTTGCTGTCAACCAAGTGAGTAGATTCCTAAATAATTGGAAAGACGAACATTGGCAAGCAGTTAAACGGATTTTCCGTTATCTTAAACAAACAATGAACTATAAGATTGTTTATTCGAAAATCCAAAACATTGAAGCTATCGGTTATACAGACGCCGACTACGCTGGTTGTGTAGATACAAGAAAATCAATTAGTGGATACATCTTCATGCTTGCGAATGCCCCGATTACATGGAAAAGCCAGAAGCAATCGGTTGTAGCCCAATCAACCACCGAGGCCGAGTACATTGCATTAGCTATTGGCGTTAAAGAAGCTTTGTGGCTTAAATCTCTACTACTACATCAACGATGAACATCAACGATGAAGATGCTTGTGGACAACCAATCAGCGATAAAGTTAACCCAGGCTCATCAACTCCACAGCAGGACAAAACATATGGATGTAAAACTGTTTGTGCGGGATGAGTGCGAAAAAGGCAATATTTCCGTCAGTTATGTGTGCTCAAGTGAACAACTAGCGGATATTTTAACGAAGCCGCTTACAAAGGCAATTTTTAATCGCCTGCTTGTCAACATTGTAAAAGTGTAAAATGTATTATGATTTTATGTTATCGTAAATTGCATATTACCTTGATTTATCTGTTTTGCTTGTTCTTAAGATTTGGTTGAGACAAATTTCAAGAAGTGGGAGTGTTAGAATTATAACAATAATAATAATAGGGTATCTGAAATTTGGACCAACCGTTTATAACGTACATTTTAATCTTAATACTGCGAAGTCTGGCGATAGCCTTGTATATTACTTAGCCAGCATTATGTTAATCGACTCTCTGTTGCGACGGTTGTTGCCAACTGTAATTCAGTCATCTAAAAGCTTTTAAACCATATACTTGATTTTTGTTTAATAAATACTTATCACGGAAATACCAAAAAGGACTTTTTCTTTAACAGATTATGTGATGACTCAAGGAAGGGGGGCACAATAGATCTTTAATTAAGCTACTACCTATGTTGCCACATTATCACAAAATTATGTTTTTTTTATAAACACTAAAAAAAATTCCAAAATTTTCTTCAAAAAATTTATAATTTTCAAAAAAAAATGTTTCGCGAAAAACGCTCATAATCGAGTTTCTGGGGTCGAAATATACTACCCCTAAAATATTTGAACTTAACTAAGACTCGCCCTGTATAATCCTTAAATATCTCAAATTGTTTTAAAAAAATTCTTCTTTCTATCAAATATACTTTATATTTCAAGCGTATTTATTCGATGTGAGTTTTTGTACGTACGTACATCTCTGGAGGATATATCAAGATATAACAAGATTGGAACTGTCACGTGAAATACGAAACTTTTCAAAGCGGGTTATAAAATATATATGTGATGGTTTCTTTTATTCAAAGTAAAGTTTGCCTCTGCTTGTTACGTATCTTATTTGTAAGCCACCAGATATATCAATTAATTCTTGATACGTTTGCATCCATAAAGTATTAGGTATTAATATTTCTTTTAAATGTATTAAACATATTAAATATAAATAGTGAGATAGTAATACCACAGATTATACAGATTATAATTTTTGTTTTTTCTTTATTGTTTTATGTGGTTCCAATTTTCGGAATCGGGCACTAGTTAGGTGACTAGTTTGCGCACATAGCACGCCCACTTATGGCCTCTAAAATTGTGCACAGCGCCTGACCGGCACAGTTATTAGAGAGATATCGGAAAACCGAATAGCGTCATCCAGTATTTACGCGTACCTTATCATGGTTACGATATGCGCGAGTTAATTTTTAACGCAACACCCGCTAATAACGTTACCGCCTGACGTAATTTGCGGATCAATTACACCGAGCGCTCTTTCTAAATAACCTCTGATAACGTTTAAAAATTGCTTAAATGGGCATGTGCGGGTATTTGACAACCGGAGCCGGCCGGCGAGATCTTTTATTTTAGGTTGTTTGAATTGTTTTGAATTATTGCTTTAGTTTTATTAGGTAATTTTATATTTAAGTAGCTGGGATTAGTTTTAATTAAATAAATATGGCCCAAAATATGGATTCCACCTCTTCCAATACTAAAGAACCTATAAAGAGTCTTAGGTTTACAGCAGATGACAACTTAGCCCTTCTAAGAGAATTTGTTGCTTGTTGCCCTAAACCCACTGGCAGACGTTGAACAATAAAGCACTGAAAATAAGCACTTTAGCCCTTTAGTTTTAAAATACCTAGTAAACAAAACAATTTCAAAGTTTTAAATTCAAAGTTAGGTTAAGTTTAAATAACGGACGCGACACGATCAGAATTCTTTCCGATCCGATAACTATAAAGCTGTACGCACACTGGCGCGATCACGGCCGCGATCACGATCAGGGATTTAAGTGTACAAACATTTTATTGCTGCCCTGATCGTGAACGTGATCGCGGCCGTGATCGCACCAGTGTGCGTGTAGCTCAAATGAAGAGAGTTAATACCACCTCACGTAAAGGAAATGACACCTGGCCTTATTAACGTCCATGCACGCTATTCGGTTTAGCGATATCTCTCTATTACGCTGTTTATTGTTATTTTACGCGAGTTTATTTTTGCGCACAGGAAATTTGGCTCGTTTGCTGTCTCTATCTCGATCTGTGGTAATACATAGCAGATTTGTCTCAGTTGACCGGTCGAACCAATCAATACCTCTCTCAGTACTTAAAGTTCTAAGGAAAGGTGTACGTCATGCGTTCAGCTTCACGATTTAATTACGTCTCGTTAATTTAATTAGGTCTACTTAATTTGTTTATTTATTAACGAGTCGTTGTAATTTTCCCTATAGCTTGAATTTTTTTAAGTGCAAGCTAGAAACACTTGCATTTTTGGTAAAAATAAGTGGAATTGAGTGGGTGTTCGATAGTGGTCGCGCTATTAGAACTTTGAATTCAAAAATCGATATCTCGAAATCTATTAGAAATAATAGATTGTAGTTTTTTCAAGAACTTTGTCAATATTTCTGCTGTATTTTCTTTGTAGACAGTATCTGAAAATCTTTATCATAATAAATAAAATCTTTAAATATTTATCATAATATTATAAATATAACATAATTTAAAATCTTTATCATAATAAATAAAAAAATTACACGATTGCTGAAAATTGCTATGCTCTAAAAGTAAATGGATGGATTGTTTACAATTTTTGAATGGAAAAAACAACCTTATCGAATTTTTCTTATGTAAACATATTGTAAAATATCCGATCTTGAAAATAAAAAAAAGTTTCAATATCTAAAGTGGTTCTTGAGTTATGGCCTGTTATGTGTTAAAAAGTTGAGTTTTTAAATTATCGCGATTACTGACGTTTTCTCGTTATAAAAAAATGACACCTTAACGATATCCTTATAATTCCATTTCAGATGCTCAGAAACATGTCATTGTCTAATGATGTTATCTAGTTATCTCTTGAAAAAAAGTCTTTTAAAAATAACCGGTTTGCGATCGTGATTTTACTTTACTTGATAGGGAAAGGCGTACCGGCAACGCCGCAACAGCACATCGTCGCATTTCTTTCACTCCGACTCAATAATAGGGATCTTATGCGATTTACTTCCACACATGTAAATGCCGACCCAAAAGTAACAGTTGCCAGCACGGTATAATGGTAATCAATAGATCCATATGAAGACATTTCAACAGATATTTAATAACTTATTAATAGAGTTAGAATTTTATACAATACATACTTTAGTTATTATTCAAGACATTTCTGTTAAACAATCACCCTATGTTGTTAAATCCTGTTATTTTTTTTGTGTTTATGTTGGTGCTTTAACAAAAGTTGTCGTCACAGGCAAACCTAAAATATGTACTAGGATGTATTTTAAGAAAATATATTAACTTCTCCAGAGTGTAATAGTATATGTATGGCTCCAAAGTATAGCTGTACTTTAAGTTTTTTTTTTCTTTTTAGTTTAGTCCATACAGGGTGAGTCTTAAATAAGTGCAAATATGTTTAGGGATAGTATATTTCGATCCCAGAAACACATCTATGAAATGTTTTCGGAAAAAAAAATTGGCGCCGGGAGGCACGTACAGGGTGGCCCATCGAAAACGTTCCGCAAGGCATAACGGCTAGGGTATTCTTTTTTTAAAAAAATCCAAAAACACGTCAATTTTGTTTGTGAGGGGGACAACTTTTGACCCAAAAACGATTGCAAAATCTTCAACCCTCTAAGCGGGGCAGTCATCCCCCAAATTTTTTCAAATGGAACGGGGGGTCAAGTGGTACCGCAATGAAAAGGGCTTTCTATTCTCTATACTTTCCGGCTTCGTTTTTGAAAATCGGTCGAGTCATTGAGAAAATATGAAGAGGATTGAAATTTGAAAAGTTTATTTAAACATTTATCAGAGTAAATGATAAGGGTAAATTCCTTCGACCAATATGCTGTTTTTTCTTATTATTTCTAGATGTTTACGCATTTTTTCACTTGCCACAAGGTTGAACGATCAGGTGCGGTAGTTGCTAGATAGCGGTTTTGTGACTTATGCGTTGAAGTTCTTGGCCGAAGGAATTTATCCTTATCATTTACTCTGATAAATGTTTAAATAAACTTTTCAAATTTCAATCCTTCATATTTTCTCAATGGCTCGACCGATTTTCAAAAACGAGGCGGGGAAACGTTTTTGGGTCAAAAGTTGTCCCCCTCACTAACAAAATTGACGTGTTTTTGGATTTTTTGAACAAAAGAATACCCTGGCCGTTATGCCTTGCGGAACGATTTCGATGGGCCACCCTGTATAGCCGCCCATACTAAAATATGTTAATAAAAAGTTGGTAGGTAGTTATTTTAGTTTCAAAGTAAAGGAATTTTTCCAATTTTGGTCCGCGGTTATTTCCCCTATCCGCCACCTGGGGTCGCGTCCGATGGGTGTTTGGAGTTCTCCACACGGATTTTCTCAAAAACGGACTACGGAAACACGGAATATCTCAAAAACTACGACTTTGACTGATTTTGATGTTATTACAAATTTTGTTGCAAATATTATTCCTAATCTTAAATTGAAAACCGCGTTTCGCTAACTACTGTAATTTTGGAGTTACGATTTTTTTAAATTTTTAACTCCCTCCCATACACCCTTAACCACCCCCACCCCCACCAAAAACTAGTGGCCAGATTCTCGGGTGCCACAGTATTTTTGTGCCAAATTTGGTTAAAATCGGTTTAGCGATTTTTGAGTTACGTGTTACAGACGGACAGACAGACAGACACCATGAAAATATTTTGTATTTAGGTCATTTATGACCCAAATAACTCATTTTGAGTGAAGTTATAAAAACTTTTTTTTTTGCCGATCTTAATAGCCTACCATACCTGTTAGTATGGTCGGCCAAAAATTTAAAAATTTGTAATTTTTTGAATTTTTTTGGAAATTTTGAAATTTTTTTAAAAATTTTTTGGATTTTTTAAAATTTTTAGTTAAATAATATAATATCTTCATAATATGGCAACATAGAGAGTAGATTAAATTTACAAGAAGGAAGTTACAGACAAGATCAGGGGCTTGGAACGCCTTCAAAAAGATAATGCCACTTCTCCAACTCCCAGTGGATGACATACCAAGAATATACAACTTTAAGAAACACCTTACTGTGATATTGAGTAATAAAAAGAATTGGAAGGGAGAAACGTTTGTTCAACATGCCATAGACCATACCATAACGTGGTATACTGATGCTCCCAAAACCAAAGCAGGGGCAGGGATAGGAGCATTTGGGCCGAAAACTAAATACTCCCAATCAATGGGCACCTGAATGGGGAAAGATGAGTACAATTTCTTATTATCTCAGATAGGAACTATCGAAAACAGAAAATATCAATCTCATTACACACGCAGTCAAGCAGTACTAAACGCGATCAACGCAGTAACCATCAATTCGAAGTTGGTCAAAGGTCGCCTAGAGGAGCCAAACAAATTAGGCAAAGATAATAAAGCCTCCCCCCGTACCCTGCATTCCCGCTCACCTAGGGATAGAAGGCAATTAAAAGGCAAATGATACAGCTAGAAAAGGAGCTAACACTCCCACTAACTGTATCAAAACCGTTCTGTTTTCTAAGCGGATACCAACTAAAAAAGGAACTAAAGAAGCTGGGAGACTCCATCCGTAACCTGGAGTGGGAATCCTCCAACGGTCTAAGACACTCGAAAAAGTTCCTCAGAACTTACGACGGAACACACAATAGATCTGTAAGGTCGCGGTGATTAACTCCCCTCCTAAATTTTCTACATTCTACAGAAAAGATACGAGTGGATTTCAAAATTTAAGCGAAAAATATTTTTTTTAAATTTTTAAATTAAATTATCTCGGTTATTTTAGACTTTTAGGACTTTTTTTGGAAAATATGTTTCTTTTATCGAGATCTACTAGCCCTGATCTGTATTTACACTTACATATTTAAGACTCATCCAGTATCACTGCATCTCTAATACATTTTCGTATAAATCCTATGAATATCCATATTTCGAATATTTTCAATATATATACCTGTGAATATTGGAAAATTCTTGTTAAATGTGTTGAATCGGTCTATGCCGAGATCAAATCGGGTACGGAGGATCAAAGAGGAGCAGGTAAACGCGGTCCTATTGCAATTACTTTGACCCGAAACCTTTCAAATGGAACTGGATGGCGTAATAAAGGGTCAATGCGGTTTCTCCGTGTTAAAGGACCTTAACAAAGACAAGAAAGGTAGCGTGTACGGCACATGTGAGATAATTTGGTGCGTCTAAAAGGCCTGTAATTGAGTACTGATCCATTTAAATGTAGTTAGAAAATTGTTATAGAGAGACTAGGTGATTCTCTAGAGTTGATATTATGCCAAATATAGTATTGTATTAATATATGTCTCGTTCGAATTTACAGAAGCTTGAAAGTGTTTTAGGTTTTTGGGTTCAATCCTCTTACAAAGTAGATGCATAATTATTATTCTGAATTTGTTGATTGAAAAACGTGTCACAAGTTGTTTTATAAAGTAAAAATATTTTATCTACAACCGTTTAGGCCTTAATCGGTCTACGACCTCGTCGTTCTAATCGTTCGTTGTTGTAATCATGTTCATAAACACACTTGTACTGTAAATAACTATTATAAGCATTATAAAGTTAAGATAGTAATTTTACAAAATTTACCATTATTATTTCCGAGCTGAGCTTTTACTGCTATTTGTACTGAGCTTTATACAAATATCATGTCAATATTTCATACCTGATAATTTAAGAACATCGCTTACACCACATCACAGTAAAAAACCACCACATCTTTATGGGTTATCAAAAATTCACAAAGATGGTGTGAGTCTGAGACCTATCACTACTTCCACAGATTGAACAGCTAGCAATTTAATTAGATTTCTTCTTCAAATTGTCCAACCATTAGTAGGAACAACAACTTCATTTGTTAAGAATTCAAAACACTTTGTAGAAATACTTAAGAACGTCTAATTAGGTCTTTCAGACAAATTTGGTAGTTTTGATGTGGGGAATTTATAGACTAACGTCCACTTGGAGGAACTGTTAGACATTGTCTAGGCTATTTTGAGGGCAGACATAACATTTTCTGATAAAACTTCGCTGCCTCTTAGAGGAGTGATGGAACTCTTGAGGTGTTGTCTGCACAATTCTTACTTTTAAGTTGGTTTTGTGCTTAAAATGATATCGATAACTCTCTCCAGTGATAGCTAATAAGGCTAATAGGTATATAGAATGGTTTGCGACCCATGCCATTAGCTCCGCAGTCGTCAAACCTAAAATCTGGCTTCGATATGTTGACGATACTTTCATTAATATGGAACGGAACCGACAGACAGTTGGACTCCTTTCTAAATCATCTCGATTCACAAAAGGATTCCATCAAATTTTCGATTGGGAAAGAGAAGAACCTCTTAGTCGTTTCTAGAGGTCCTTGTTAGTAGAAATGAGGGATCTATTAGAACTTCTGTATACAGAAAACCCAGGACAATATTTAAGTTTCCAGTAAAAGCCATTCTGAAGCAACTAAGAAAGGAATAATTAAAATTTTATGTCATCGAGGAAACAACATATGCATCACTTAATGTTGCATTAAATAATCTTAAAACGGATTTGCTTCAGAATGGTTGCTCTGAGAAGTCCATAAACAAAATTATATGAACTTGTAAAACTAACTCATTAGTTCATTGACCTGAGAAGGATGCTCTCTCGACTATTCCATATATAAAAGGAATATCAGAAAAGATCAGGCGAATAGCCAGAAAGTATAACATTAAAACTGTCTTCAAATCTGAATCGACTCTAACAAATGCCCTAACACAAACACGGCAGGAATCATTCAAATAAGAGAAATAGTGCATCTAATAGGTAGCCTGTGAATGCGGTAAATCGTATATTGGGGAGACTAAACATCCTTTAAATGTACGACTTAGCGAGCACATAAAACATGTACAAAAAGGTAAAACAATAAAGTCAAGTATTGCGGACCATGTTTGGTCAAAACAGCACAATATAAAGTGGTGGGAAGTTCGGGTTGTCCACAAGGAACCATCATTGGAAAAAGAGAAAGAGAAATTCATTATAGAAGCCGTTTTTATAGCAAGCAATAACATTTTTAGCAATCCTAGTACTGAAATGCCTACGATATGGCAACCACTGATAAAACGCTCCAATTCATTCTATGTGGAGAACCTGAAGGTTGACTGCACCCAACTTTTTCACGGGTGACCGTAGTATAGTATAGAAGCTCGGAAGTTTTAGGAATTAGTTTAGTTTACACTTGATAACGGTCAGTGATCCTTCTGACCAGAACGTGGTGTTAAACAAAATAAATAATTCATTGTCTATAAATTAATAATAAAATAATGAATATAATAAAAAAAACTTTTATTTACAATACTCTTTTATAATGAGACACAGTTATGCCGGCCAATGTCGATATAACTTCTGATAATAGGTATATATTAGGGTTCTCCATAGCTTACTGCGAGTCCACTTTATTACCTTATGAAATTTTCAAATTAATGCAGATATTAACCGACAGTCGTGTATGAAATTTTAAAAGAAAGATCTGGTGAACTTTACTGTTGGTGCTCCCCAAGTACCTTCAGAGATGCCATCAAAAATGGTAAATGTCTTTTTTAATAACTTTTTACTAAAACATTTTTTTGAAAGAATTTTGCTGTTGACTAAGTGTACTTTTCATGAGTACTTTTATCAGCAGTGCTTTTCAATATACAACTGACTTATGAACCTGAGCAGTTTATTAGACAAAAAAGTGTAAAATTCAATGTAATTTTTCACCTCCTTATTTTGGACAGAAAGTTATTAGTACTCAGTTATAGCGTTGATTGAAAGAATTGGGAAGATAGGCAACCTAATGGGCAAATTCGTGACAAGGCTGCTTTCCCCTTACGTCTCAAGTGATGTACGGTGGAGCCTCTAATCATTCTGCAGCCAACGCATAAAGCACACTCATTTCGTCTAATTCGGCTAGCGAATGCAAGACGGTGTGAAACTGAAAGCGACAGTGTTGCCATATTAAATGTGTAATATCTGTAATACATCTGACAAACAATCCGCGTTTATGTATTGAAATTTATTCGTGTTAAACATAGAATAAACAACAAAAATAAAAATTTATATTTGTAGGTGCTGAATACTGCATATGATCGAAATATGTCGTTTAGTTGGCTTGGAAATGACGACTACTGAAATTTACCATAATATTTTACATATTAAGTAACAGCGATCTTCATTTTCAAGCCAACTCTGAAGACGTTGTTTGTTTAATCATATAATATTATATCAAATTGTTTAAGGATAGAGATTCCGTATTATTAACGTACAGTACCCAAAATCCTTAAATCTACGGATTAATTAGTAGTTCTGGCAACACTGTCTCTCTCTCGCAACCTCTCACTCTGTCGACTGAAAGCAGAACCACGGTCTGCTACGGTAACTCCAGCTACATCTCGGACAGGTTTTGTGCCACAAAATCGCCCATAAGGTTGCGCATCTTCTTATTTCTTCAATCAAAAGTTATAGTCACTCATCATTAGATCTAATCTTCATATTTTTAGCCGACCATACCAACAGGTATGGTAGGTTATTAAAATCGGCAAAAAAAAATTTTTTTTTAATTTCACTCAAAATGAGTTATTTGGGTCATAAATGACCTAAATACAAAATATTTTCATGGTGTCTGTCTGTCCGTCTGTAACTGGATAACTCAAAAACCGCTAAGCCGATATTAACCAAATTTGGCACAAAAATACTGTGGCACCCGAGAATCTGGTCATTTGTTTTTGGTGGGGATGGGGGGTTGGTAAGGGGATATGGGAGGGAGTTAAAAATTTTAAAAAATCGTAACTCTAAAATTACAGTAGCTAGCGAAACGCGGGTTTCAATTTAAGATTAGCAATAATTATAATATTTGCAACAAAATTTATAATAAAATCAAAATCAGTCATAAGTCGTAGTTTTTGAGATATTCCGTGTTTCCGTAGTCCGTTTTTGAGAAAATCGGTGTGGAGAACTCCAAACTGCCATCGGACGCGACCCCAGGTGGCGGATAGGGGAAATAACCGCGGACCAAAATTGGAAAAATTCCTTTACTTTGAAACTAAAAGAACTGCCTACCAACTTTTTATTAACATAAGTTTTAGGAACATAGTAGAAATGTAGCAACAGAGGATCCATCAAAAGCAGTAATATTTTGAAAGTAGTCTGGGAAGATCTGTTTCCAACCGAACCAAACTACAAAAAAATCAATTTTTAAAATTTTTTCAATGTTTTTTAATGGCATTTGTGGTTTGGTAACAACCAAACCTCAGATTCCAATTCAACATCCCAAAAAACATATAGAATGGAAAAAATTAAAAGCACCACAAAACCTGCCCGCTGGGGACTCTTTTGAGGACAATTTGACAAAGTTATTACTAGTAGTGGGAACTATCGAAACATTCGATAGTTGCAATTCATTCGAATAATTCGATAGCTAGTAAGAAAACATTCGTCGAAAACTATTCGAATAAAAATTATCGAATAGATGCGTCATCTGCCTTGAAATATTATATTCTAGTAATTCGGCAGCAAAAACCATTCATTTATAAAATTCATTCATTTATCAAATTCATTTATTCGTCAGGATCGATTTTAATGAAATATAAACTGGATTTTAGTTATCGTCCGGCGACGTAGGTTTCTTTCCTAGAAACCCGACAGCGGTCGGTGGCAATGCTATGAAAGAAGCCCGCATCTTTGATTTTTGCGGAGTCAAATAAAGATAAGGACACATTATTTTTTTTATTGAGGTGCTAGTATTTACACAGAAAATACATTATGAAGGGCGCTGTTGCCATATATTCGTATTAGTTGGTATTAGCAAAGAATATTATTCTTTAGCATTAGTTAGTTAGGGATAGTATGTCTGATGTTTTGCATTTTTTTAATTAATATTCTGTTATTACACAGCAATAATACTTTTTATTTTGGATGTAGGAAAATGATTTTTAATGTTTTTAAGCAAAGACTGGTTTAATGAATAATAATAACAGTAATAATTTGTTATACCTATTCAACAAAATTTAAAATCATTTAATAATATAAACATTTTTTTTAAGTAGTTGCAAAATATAAACAACAAATAGAAGTCAAAAGTATTTATATTAGATCCTATTTAAAAAGAATATAGTCTCTAAATGGCAACGTTGGTTTATTAAATAATAATAGTTACAGAACTAATTTGTTATATTAACAACAAATTTTAAAATCATGAAATATAAACATTTATTAATTTTCTAAGCATGCAGTGTAATGGAAGGAAAATATAAATAAGAAATTAGAAATCAAAATTATTTATATTCCTTTTTATTACTTTATATTACTATTTAAAAATAATATTTACTTTTACTGGCATTTGCTTTAAAAAATAAATGAAATATTTCTTCGCAAAAAACTACATGTAAGAGAATTAGCATAAACAAAGTACAAACATTGTTAACTTTTTTTTTAAATTGGCACGTGTAAAACTTTCAATTTAATTTTCTCACCCCAAAATTTGAGTTCAATAACCATTCACTTAACCACATTACTTAAATATGATTATTAAGTTCAACTAATTCATATTATTAAAACATCCAAAATACAAATATGTATTTTTAAAATTAATTGTAAGTTCATCTCATCTCTCTTAAAAATTGTTACTTCTCAAAATTTCCCATTAAAAAAATGCAATCTAACCTAACCATAATATACCATATAAAATTAAATAATTGAAAGATCGGGCTACGGAAAATCACACAAATTTTCGGAAAAATTTTGACCACTTCGCACACAATCGTCAATTAAAAAAAAACCTACTATTTTAGTATTTTAAATATTTTAATAAACGCAAAAATAGCATAGCATTTACAAGGCGAAGTTATAAAAATTTGGAAGAACTAATAATGCACCAACGCACACAAAAATCAAACGAATACTAAATTTCATTTATCAAAAACATTCGATAGTCGTGGCTCGTGGCGCAACGATAACCATTTAGTCGCACGGCGAGGTTGTCACTTATGCTTTAGTATACAAATGAATGAATGATTTTATTCGAATAAAACCATTCGATAGTTGAAATCATTCATTCAGTAATCATTCGATAGTCTAATTCATTCGATAGTTCCCATCGCTAGTTATTACCATAATTTAACTCGTATTCGTTAAATAAATATACATACTATAAATACGCATATGTATAAGAGATAATTGATAGAGACGATAATATAAAAGCGATGAAAGCAAAGATAATTTAACCGTAAACATCACAACTATTTGAATAAGGGTCACCTCGAACGGCCGAATAAAGCCTCTCTGCCTGTATATTTATTTACATGAATTCAGGACGCATTTCAAACGCTTCGCTCCGCTCCGGCAGCAAGGTATTACTCAAACTGATTAATGGCCGAAGATCCATTGACAAATGTAGGTGTACAGCGCCAATTCGCTATGGGTTATCTACTAAATGAATTAGGCATTTGGAAACGATTTTATCGACAAAGACGCACTGCCGTTTATTGCCCTGCTATTAATAAAATGTTTTATTTATAAGACAGATTAAACTTAAAATATTATCAGATAATTATTGTATCGTTAATATATATTTATCTACAACCGTTTAGTTATAACGTTTTTACATCACTATTTTTTAAGTATTTCAGTTACGTTATGAGATTCATAACACAACTAGTGGTGTTATGAATCTATAACACAATTAGTTTTTATAATAATGAGAAACAACTACGAACATCTAAATATATTAACTTTTCCGGCAATAATGTTTCCGTGGCACGTACTGCAGCAACTTCTACATCTGATGGGAGACTTTCGGAATCACTCATCGTAATTTTTAAAATGATTTTTCTGGGCAAAAAGTGCTTTCGTTTACTTGACCGGGCAAACTGACTGTTTGGAAAAAAATGTGACAAATTTCATAGATAAAGGTGTTAAAGGTGGGCGACTAATAACCGAAAATTAAAACAGCATTTTCTTATTTTTCGGTTGTAGATAAAACGTTGTACATGACACGTGCGTTTAAACATGATTACAACACTCGTGTGAGATTTGTATTTTTTGCGAAAATAACTGCAGTATTAGAAAGAGGATAAATTGAAGAATTTTTGACTACAACTATCAATAAAAGTATATTGTTTTATTAGGAGTAAAAATGATACTTTTCGTGGCCAGGCTGTACGTTTGACATTACAGGCGAGGCAAAAAAGTCATTTTTACTCCGAATAGAACATGTTATTTTTTTTCAAACATTACTAAATAATTGTTTAGACAATTTTATGACCGTATGATTGAAGAAAACGGCGTAGTTGGCTTGGCAACATCAATAACATTCCTCATATAATTTTACATATAAAATGACAGCAATCTTCATTTCATAGCCATCGCTGACGCCGTTTTTTTTCGATCATACGATATAAAAAGATTTAAAAGTAATACCTTGTAAGTAATTATATATCGAGAAACTATGGTTACGGCTCGTTGAAATTGACACTTTATGTCAGTTTAATAATATATTTCCGTACTTTTATGCTTAGTCAATCAAAATTGTCAATCGCGTCGCAAAAATTAATACTTTTGTTACGTTTGAAAAAAAAAGGAAATTTGATGACTTAGGTGACATCTTTCTCTTTTTAGACAATATTAACGAAATGTCTATTAACATATGAATGTACCGTATGATCTAAAAAAATAGCGTCCAGTTGGTTTGGAAATGAGCATGGATGACATTCCCCATATAATTATACATATGAAATGACAGCTATCTTCATTTCATAGCCATCGCTGACGCCGTTTTTTTCGATCATACGATCGGTATATGTTAAAGTTAATAGGTTTGGTTTGGTTAAAAATAAATAAATAAAAAAATCCATATCTTTATTTTCAGTATTCCAAAGGAATAAAGTTATTTTATCTACGTCAGTGAGTTAAGAAACTCTTAACTCACGCATTTTGAGTGAATTAAGAGCTTCTTAACTCACGCATTTTCATTACCGCACTCCTTGTTTAGATGACTGCCAAAGAGAAAAAAATATTTTGTAAAACATTTATTTTGCACTATATTGTAAAAATATGTTATGGGTACCTTTTCATTTCCATAGTTGTGTACTTTTTTTTCGGTGCACCATTTTTCATACTTAGAAAATATATATTCATACTTCTGTTTCGTTCTTGCTAGAAGCAATCCAGAAATGGCTCTAAATGCCTCTTCTTCAATGTCAAAGGGAATACTTTCCGAATCGCTCATTTTTTAAACTAGTGACATCAGTATTATTTAGTGTCATATTGACATTGCCATGCATGGTGTTATTTGAACAACGGTAAAATTGATTTTTAGTATAGGTATATAGTTAAGTACAATCATTTATAAAATTCATTGTGTGTTTTTATAGTTAGACGTAGATAAAATATTGTACAATACACGCGAGTTAACTCCATTATGATACTTGTGTGGTTACACAACTCGTGCTACGCACTCGTTGTGCAACTTTCACACGCGTATCTGAATGATGCTGTTAACTCACTTGTATCGTATACATCAATCTATTATCCCACTAGTAGATAGAACATCACATTAAACGCGTCATATGAGAAGATAACACTCCTATTATTGTATGATTGTGAATAAAATTTTATTCGAGTTCTGTAGAATCCAAAAAAAAATAAGACAAAAGAACAAAATATTGTAGATGTCAAATACATAGTAAAAGTTTCTTTTTACGAAAAAGTTACGTCGTAGTTACGTTCAAAAGTTTCTTTTTTCAAAAGAAACTTTTGAACATAACTTCCAGTACACACCCGACTGGAACTAAAACAAACCAAAGGGGGGCGCAAAATATATAACGTCGAAACTTGGAACAGATTTATCCGAAAAGAAACAAGCAGACTAGCCACGCCATATAAACTTAAGACGATATGGCATACGGAGATTTATGAAAAATGTTCGTGTGAGATTTGGATACTTTTGGACACATTAAATTTGTTTTTCGAATTTTACAACTTACGTATAGAGATCGATCTTGGTCAATAGAATGGTTTTCTGAAAAATAAAATAGCTGCAGATCTTAGTTCGTAAGTTATATCAGTTAAGTTAGAGTATAATATAATCGAAATAAATAAAAAAGTGGGGTTAGTTATGCCATTTATAATCCAACAACCACTGCACAGTGGTTCCCCTTAATTAGCTGCGCGGTCATAACTGTTAGATATCTAGATATAGCTTTACTGCACCTTTTTTAATAGAAATTGATAACAAATGCTAAATAAATGTATATAAAAAACTTAATGTAATATGTATTAAAAAAATTGTGCCCAGTTTGTGTGATTTGCATTTTAAGTTCTAACTATTCGGAAAGGTATACAGATTATGTTTGCACATATGTATGTACATGTTTTTTCATATTGAAGAGTTCAAATTTATTTTAAATGTTGAAAAAATAAAAGAGACAGTTGTTTTATTTTATAAATACAATTTTATTGTCAATTGATATACAGTGTGTCCACGAAATAAGTTGACACGAAGAGGAAAAAATAAGTTACTTTTATTTTAAGACAAAAAGCCAATCTTTAACCACCCAGTATAAGATCCGGCGGCAATTCGCGGCAGCCAGTTGCAATTAATTTATATGCAATATACTTTAAGCAACAAGTATTATCATGCCGTTTAAGAGGATTTGAAAGGGAAAGTAGTTAAAAGTCTTAAAGAGTGACAAGCAAAAATGTAAAAATAATATTTTTGTTGCCTTCAAATAAGTTGCCATAAACTAATATTACCACAAACTAACTTAAACAGATGCGACACCTTATGGGAAATTTTGTGTTCAAAAAGACCTATGTTCGGAAGTGCGACTACAGGGCGGCGATACCGTCGATGAAGGCAAAATATTCGGCCAAACAAACAGCCGTGGTGACTTCAAATCGTTCCCGCACTCCCCCCTTCCCTAAGCTTCCATTTCTTTCGTTCTTTCTCGCATTTAACCTTGCCTTTGATACACCGCGCCGTCTCGTCTTGCCGTCGCAGCCGCCGCACGATTATAAAGTCAAAGCGAGATTGCCAGCTTGAACTTTTTATGTGAGAATTAAATGTATATGTACTTGTATTAGCGCTTTCTCCTGGATAATAATAAATAACTATTACATGATGTTAGGAAATATCAGCTAATATTTATTTGTAAAGTATGAGAAATTTACAAATTTTAACAATCGGTTAAGATCAATACATATGTATAAAGAAAATGACGATTTCTTTAAAATTAAAAATTATATAAAATATCAGAAATATACAATTCTTAAAGAATAGGATCTTTGTTGTCAGCTTGCCGTTTGTATTTAGCTGTACTTCCAGCTGTTAATTTCAAATATTAATCTAAAGTCTATCTACTATTAGCCAGCTTAAATTATCTTTAATTATTTTTATATCCTGCTTGTTAATAGTTTTATGCACTACTATAATTTTATTTGATATTTTAAATTGATTTAAAATTTAGCAGCTGATCTTTTATATAGCAAATAGGTACTTTTATGATACAGACACGGCATATTGTTTGCATGTGCCGTGATACCGATATAGTTTATACAAATTGGTAAGTAGAATTGGCAACAGTGTCCTAGAAAAAGGATATGGGAATCTAAGATGGGAATATTGAAGGTTTTCAGAGGATTTTTAAGTCAGTTTCTTCAGTTGTTTCACATGGATATTACATACATCATTATTATTAGCTGTTTCCGATTTTAATTTTCTGTTGGGTTTTGTTGGTTTACATTTAGTTAGTTCACGGTGTTCTTAGTATTGTTTTAGTTAATTCAGCTATTCAGTTTAAGTTTCTTGTTTTGATTTTATTTAAAATGCTTTTAAAAAAGTGTGCTTTCAATGGATGAGAAAACATTTCACTATAAACTGAAGAAGATACATTTTTTAGATTTTCTAGGACTAAATTATATCAAAAACTGTGGGTGTTTTTTCCGAAAATACCTAGATTTTCTAATACGAAAAAAGTGAATTTAAATACACATACAGTTCGATCAAATAATCGACTTATTAACTACATATACTTTGTAAAAATATTATACTTCTATGCCAGGTAGTAATAAATTTTCATGCCAACTTTCACCCCTATCATCCCCGAGATGATGAATTTTCAAAAATCGTTTCTTCTACTCTATACTATTGCTTCCCAATTATACTTAAGCATATTTGGCCAAATTTTAATTCATAAATATTATGTACTTTTAAACCACATAGTAGTAACGAATTTTCATAAAATTTTGCCCTTAATTTTACCCCCCTTTAGGAAATGAGTTTCTAGAAAACGCTTCGTAAGTATGCCACACCGAAATATCATACTTCTATACCAAATATTAACGAATATTTACAATCATTTTTCCCTTATTTTAAGGGACGGATTTTTATTGAATCCCTAGAGAAACCTTTATTGTGTAATGTTTTTGAATGAACAGGTTTTTATTTTATGTTTTGCTTTATAATTGTTCAGCCCTAATTTTACCCTCCTCGGGGATGAATTTTCATAGTCGCCGCTCATATAGTCATTGCGTTACTTAAGAAACCTTTTGAAATTATTAATAACAAAATTATTGTATATTCTTCGGACGAGATTTTACAAATTTTTATATAAATTTCCACCACTAATTTCACCTCTTTAGGGGATGAATTTACCTTTGTCAAAATATTAAACTCCCACAAACAATTTTTACGGAATGTTTGTACCGACTTTTTCCCTTTTTGGGAGATGAAATTTAGGGATAATTATAATAATTATAGTTCGTTCCAATGGAGCTGAGAGCACAGAGCGCCTATAATAAACGGAAAACGGAGGTCGGGTGTGTCAACAAATTTTTATCCCTTATATTGCAAATGTATTTAGACTAAGAAGAAAGAAATTGTGACCCAGACCACCCTGTAATCGGAAGTATATGTATAGGAAGTGACTCCGTTGCCGGCGCCGGCTTCCACAATTCGGGAGCATAGATGCCGGCTCCGAAAATAAAAATGTTAACGTCAGAGACTAACCAACGCTAAACAAATGTAAATTAATAAAAACCAATCCAACCCCACCAAATAGCTAACCTATCCAATGCAATCAACACCAAATAACCAACTTAACCAACGCAACTAACTCCACCAAATAATCGATCTAACCTCACCAAAAAGAGTGAAACCAACGCAATCCGTATTTTGATTGCTATTAAATATTTACAGCTTTTTTTAAAAATAAAAACAGCAGTAAAAAAATAAAAGAATTCTAGTTTGGCGTGAGATTTGAACCACGGACCTCTCGTTCCGAAGTGATGGCCTCAGTCTCAGTAACGGAGCCACAGCTGCTCTTGCAAAATTGGCTATAGCTAGGCGTTACTTTCCGCCGTTCTTTCAGCCGTCAATGGAACCGGAGCCGGCAACCATTAAGGGAACCGGCGCCGGCAGCGAAAGTCACTTTCTAATAATTATATAGTTAGAAATTATATAATATAAAATAAGAAATACATAAAAATACCTAATAGTAAAAACCTTTTTAAAATGTATTAATATCTTTTAGTTATTATTAATTACTAGCGTGTACCCGCGACTTCGTTTGCGTCAATTAATCATTTGTAATGGTGATGATAAAGCAAAGCAAAATTTCCATTAACATACAAACTGGATAAAAATGTTCTCACATTTATGTCCTGAGCCTCAGAAAAAAACCAATATGGCGATATTATTATATAACTTGGTAATATTTGACAGGTAGTTTCATCTCGTTGGAATTTGACTTTCGAAAAATCTGTTTGCCAAAAATAATTTTTTTACGTCAAGCAGTTTAAGCAGAATCGTAATTAATCAATTACCCAACTTTTTGGAACACCCTGTATGATTTTTTAAAAAAAATCAAAATATGTAAAAAACAAAATAAATTATGCGTGTCCAAGCGTTTTCTCGAAAGACTAACCGTTTTTTAAATATCAAATATTGTAATATTTGAGGGGCATTTTCACCCTCTTGGAATCGAGAAACCCCTCCTTATCGAATCTCTGTACCCTACAGTAAATCCGTTTACCAAAAATCAGCTTTAAACGTCAAGCAGTTTAAGCAGAATCGTGATTACTCAATGGTCATATCTTATGAAACACCCTGTATAAATTTTTAAAAAATCTTAAAATATGTAAAATAACAAAACAAAATATACGTTTTTAAGAGTTTTTCCGAAAAACTCATCGATTTTTAAATAAAAAATATTCTAATATTTGAGGGGTGGTTTCACCCCCTTAGAATTCGAGTTTCGAAAAATCCCTTCTTATCGAACCTCTACACCCTAAAGTCAATCCGTTTTCCAAAAATCAGCTTTTTATGTCAAGCGCTTTAAGCAGGATCGTGATTAATCAATGACCAGATTTTTCGAATCACTCTGTATACATTTTTAAAAAATCTTAAATTATGTAAAAAAAAACAAAATAAAATATACGTGTTTAAGCGTTTTTTCGGAAACTTGACCGTTTTTTAAATAAAAAATATTGTAATATTTGAGGGATGGTTTCACCCCCTTGGAACTGGAATTTCGAAAAGTGTCTTCTTATCGAACCGCTACACCCTAGAATCAACCTGTATGCCAAAATTGAGCTTCTTACGTTGAGTGGTTAAGAATTTTATATATATTAGTAGGTATAGATTGTGAATGTATCAAAAATTGAAAAAAAACTAATGAAATTAAAATCATCTCTATTTGATTCCGAACTACAAAATTCCCTCTTCTCCTTTTCTACACAAAGGAGGCGTGGCTTCTTAGTAAACGAATGGAGGTTACTTTGCTGGTCCGCTGTAAAATTCGCCTATAAGACAAATCTAACGGAAAAATTTGCCTGGCGCATTCGCCAAAATGTAATTTTCACATTTGCATTGTTTGTCGCATCTGTTTAGGTTAGTCTGTGATATTACTTAGGTTTAATTAAGTGCAAAAAAGAAAAACCAGTCCTTTTTACCGTCTTTTCGAACGTCCATTACAGAAAAGGCAACAGCTTTTATCAATTTTAATAAAATAAGTAATTAATTGGCGTTATCTGAAAACTGTTTATGTCAGCTTGATACCAGTAGCAAAAATGTGACATTTCTATTAAAAAAAGCGCTACACTAGGCTTACTTGATTTTGTTATTTATTATGTATCATTTACAGGAGAATATAAGAAAAGTATTAGCAACAGTTTCATGCAAACATTTTGAAATTAATATTTCTAAGTAATGACCTATCTGGGAACCACTGTGCATTGGACCGATACTAATGATGTCTGATTTGTAATAGCATATTAACTAAAATATCGGAAATATTCACATAAAAACATATTCAAAAACTTAATTTTTAAATAAATTAAGGTTGGAAAATTGGGATGTAGAATCATGTTTAGATCTAGTAAGAATAAATAAATATTCAAATCTATAGAAATGCAAACTAAAATATAGAGCACAAATGATTCGGACAATCGATTGGTATCAATAATTCGACATTATTCGGTAAATCGGTTATCCATACAACTAGATTGACAAAAAAAACTTGATCCAAAAAGTTATACAGGATGGGACAAAATTAATATTGAACATTGGTCACCTTTAAAGCCATGTTACTCTTTTGTTTTAAATGGAACACCCAGTATATTATTCCGATATTCAATGGAGAATTCATGTCTCTTCAAAATACTATTAAGGTTGCCTACCCCTCAAACAAAGATTTTCCTAGATATTTTCATTTTCAGGATTTTATCTGAGTAGATCTTTATTATTTAATAAAATCTAGGGTGGCTGTGATATGTCTGACGTTACTTCAACCTAGTTGTCTATTAGTCTAACTTTAACAATTGGTTCTCATTTTGTGTCAGTTAAAACACACACACACACACAAAAAAAATTCTCAGAAATTTGCCGAAAATGCAAACTTATCCTACATCAGAAAGAATTGATATGATTCTATTTTAGTTGGTGAATGCAGTATGCATTCACCAATTAATAGAATACTTAAATGCTCCAGTCTATTTTTTATGGGGATATGTTAACACACTGTTTACAAAACTCGACCAATTATTTTTGACAACATGAGAAAAATTATTGTAGCTGCTTTTCGAGGTAGAACTCCACATAGGCTTTTTAAAATGAAAAGATTCTTTTGAAAAGACAATCATTTTATGCAGTTAACAGGAAAGAAAGCATTTTGAGCATTTGATTTCATCTAGCTAATTTTTGACACATAATTATAGGTTTATATCTAGTTTTAATTCTGTAATAATTCAAATATGTTCTAAACGTGTATCTTTTTATTACCCTTGAATATTTTACTCTACAATCTTTATTTTTTGTTAAATTAACAAAAGGTATATCACATAGCCACCTAATTTTTTTCAAACAATAAAGATTTACTGACGCCAAATCATAAAAATTACAATATCTAGGAAAATCTTTGTCTTAGGGGTAGGCAACCTTAATAATATTTTGAAGATATATAAATTTCCCATTGAACACCGGAAAAATATACTGGGTGTTCAATTTAGAATAAAGGAGTAACTTGCTTTTAAAAGTGACTAATGTTCCATATTAATTTTCACCCTGTATAATTTTTCGGGTCAAATTTAAATTTGGTTTAACATACAATGGTTACTGTAACTAAATATCAGGCTATATAAGGTCAATTAAAATTTGGGTAGCTGTTATCGAAATTTAAAATTTACTCTTTATTTTCACAAAATGTGAAATATGTCAAAATCCTTAGATTTTAGGTATATTATGCTTCTTTAGTAAAACTCACCTTTATTTTTTTCCTAGAATTCGAAAATCAATTAATATACCCTATATATACCCTTGTTCCATTAGAAACACCCTTGTTCCATTAGAAAAAACAAAACTTTGAAGTGGTGTTTGAATGGAAATAGACAATGCATGTTATTATTGACTAATATAAACATGTTAAGTAGATAATTATTTGACTGAAATTATAATGCCCACTTGCACCGTTTGTATAAACTTTGGTTAAAGGCTAAACAGTGATTAACTATAATAAAATATGTATAGTTAATCACTGTTTAGCCTTTAAACAAAGTTTATACAAACGGTGCAAGTGGGCATAAATTTGGGAACTTTTTATTTTTTTAAATTAATCATAAATTTTTCTTCGAAAAAATGATGATAAAACGGTTTTTGTTGAACTTTTGATAATAATAAATAATAATAATAATAAATAATGTTTATTCAAACTGATCCAATTACAAAGTATATACAAGACTTATACATAACTTACGAATACAAAATAGTGAATAAACATAATATCCTCTTAAGGTAGAACCTTGTCTGAGGAGTTTTATTTCTACAACAATAACTACAATATTTTATACAAAATTCTTAACTATATCTAAATGTATCAAATTAATATATTTCATTGTCCAACACTTAAGCACGCTAAAAAACAAGTTATTACACAGCGGTCTTATCTCCTATATCTAGTGTTTTATAGGAATAATTTAACGAACATTTTATAAGTACTACTACTCCATCATTTTTATTTAGACTTCCTTCATTATATATAATGTTGTATCCCGGTATCCTATATAAATCAATATTCCAAATTTTAAAACTTTCAGTAAGTACTATACAATCAAATTCAAAATCTATTCCACGTAAAAGAACAAGAAGCTCATCAAAATTGTGATCTATGCTACGAATATTATTATGAAAAAGTTTAAATGATGATAATTCAATGTCAAATTTACATATATTAATGTCATCCACCACATCTGCCTCAATCAACCTTGTTTCAAAGTCCCTAATATATGAATTCATTGTTATCTTATATGTTAAGCTTTTAAATATTTAACTTGCAATCTGACCCATATCGGAAACACCTAATTTTTCAAAAGAGAATAAAAGATAAAATATATATTTTTTTGTTTTACAATATACTCCAAATACCTTTAATAAAGAAACAAATAATCTATATTGGTTTATAAACGTCCATGTATTTACTATATATTTAAATATTAATAGTCTATTTATTTTTAGCCCAACACCAAATTAAATTTAAACATATAGTATATTTTAATTATTTAAAAGTCCCAAAAGTGCAGAGTCAAGTCGCGATATATGCTTATATCTCCAATTAGACTAAAATTACAAGGAAATTGTAGCCGCGCACAAACGAGCGCCATCAATGTATATAAATAATTCACTAACGTTTTGTTTAAAAAAAAATGTCTCTTTACACTTGACGACATCTTCATTTCTATACCGGCTTCGAGTAACTTCTTGTTGCTGGTCTTCCCTTATTAGTTGAAGGTAGGGATGCGGTTATAAGGCCAGCCGAACCCCTGCGAGTTTGCGTAGTCGATGTCCCGGATTAATGGTAAATTCAATAGTACTGGTCGGCTTAGCTTTTGGATCCGGATAGTGAGTTTCTTGCTTGTGACGCTCTATAGGTTGTACAGGTTGTTCGTTGACGGGTGTCCCCGGAGCACTTAGGGATGGTCTAGATGGAATATCGGTAAAGACTTCGCAATCAGATTCGTTACCTTTATTTCCTCTCTCCACCAATTGTTCGTAATTATAAGTTTCGCTGCCAATTACAAGAGTATCCCTTTTAATGTACGCCCTTAAACCCTTTTCCTTTGCCTCTTTTAAATTTTGTTTGAGTACCTTGTTCACCACTCTCTCTTTCTTGGAAAGATCGTGGTTAATAAAAATGTTCTTTCCCTTCAGCTTATAGGCGCTTCGAAGAATCAATGCCTTTTTTAAATATGAATTGAGTTCTATACGTAGCGGTTTCGTTGAGTCGTTTCCTAAGTAGTATAAATTGTTTATATCGCTTATATTTATATCTACTTCTAACAGATTTCTTAGTTGCTCGGTTACCCAAGTAGCTAATTCAAAGTCCTTTAGGTTTCTGTGGTCCCGTAGCCCAAATATTATCAAATTGTTCTTCCTAGCTAATTTTTCTAGTGCTTGTACCCTGTATTCTATATCGTTTAATTTACTTTGTATTACAGTAATACTCTCCTTTAGAACTTCCGTTTGAATTGACAAATCCTCTCTCACCGTTTTAATGTCTTCTTTTAATTCTTTTTTGCTGTTCTGTATTAAAGATTTGATTTCTTGAAATTGTTTGAATATGAGCGTATCTACCATTCTTACGGTGTATATTATATATTATAATATCTGTTACTCAAATAAAAAATATTGCAATTGGCAACGACGTCCGCTGTACTTGTCCAAAACTAGGTCAAATAATTATTGTTAATCGATTTATGTGATGGTTCAAAGTCCAAAGTTATTGACCACGGCGGGGCGTTTTCTAACAAATTTGCCTTTTTAAAGATGATTAGCCGTTCTAATTATAGCACTTCTTTATTTAAAGACTAAAGACTTACTTTGTCAACTACTTGTAACACTGTATTTAATTTATTCTAGCTAGGAACCACAAAAAACTCAAAAAATTTCTCCGCGATTACAACATTAATACTTAAGTATTCACTGCGCGCCAGCGCACAGTGCTTCGAACATATGGCTCTAGAGGACAAAAATCCAAAACTTCTCTTTTATTGTAAGCAATTTATTCAAACTAGGTTTATTTGACACAAATGATGAGTACTCTCATTGTACTAAATGATGATGTTCTTAGTCCCACGTTTATGAAAAAAAATCTAATAAATAATAAAAATATTGGAGCTGTGTTCCATCTAAGCAAATAATAATTTATAGTATGAAAACGGTGTAAGTATTAAATAAATTCCTGTGATAAAAAAGAATTGAAATAACATTAGAACATGATTCCTACAATATAAGCCTAATACGTAAGATAAGATAAAAATGTTTTTGTTTAATGAAAAAGAAACATTAATGTTATATTTAATTAAAAAAAAAACTTAAGATACTATAAATTTACTTTAGGACAACAAAATGCATAGATCGTAACTACTTTGATTCAGAAGAATTACTGCTGACAGAATCTTCCAAATTTATAGTATCCAAATCAGGTAGATGAAGTATCCTCACATATAAGATATTTCTGTACATCATTTTCTAATATGTTACTTTTTCGCGTTGTTACTGTTCATTTTGTCGCTATGAGGGGTTCGGATGTTAATAGTTACCTCTTTAATACAGCATATCCATATATTATTTTTTCCTTTTCTTGGGTATGAGATTATATAATAAATTGAAAGATGGACACTTTTTTTATGCGACGTTTCGCTCCAACATAGTGGACTTTTTCAGGCACCAGTGGTGTCTCATTTGACTGGAAGGTTCATCAATATCTAATAAGAACATATTTTTTGAAATACAAATAATTTTGAGTTCTTGTCTTTATGATCAAGCCAAGTATTAGCCAGATCGGCATTGCTTATCAATTTTACTCCATCTGAAAAGTATTATAAAATAAAGTTCGTCGCAAGCAGACGCAGGTGAACTATACAAAAATTAAAAGTGTATGAATATGACAACAAAAATATTCAATAAATACGATATGTTTTGATATGTTTTTTTTATATGCCTTTTTGAAGTTTGAAAACGTAAAGTTTTTATACCCATTTAAGAATCATCTTAAAAAAATAAATAAAAACTAAACAATCACGAACTTGTTTAGAAATAAATTTAAAGTACATACCTTGTTTAACAATATCCATAGTGGCTTTCAGTTAAGTACGTACCGTTTAACTCCATAATATACAGACTACTATGAATGTTATTCTTTTCACTGATGAGATAATGATCGCAAAATTTATTTTTAGTGAAAATATTTGCTAACAAAAACGCTGCATATGAAAAATAATATACAGGATGGTTGAACATTGCTATAAGTATAAAATTATATATTCAGATGTTAGTAAATTTTAACTTATTTTTTGATTTTTGTCCATGGGACGAAGCACTGTGCAGCGTTGCCAGTCCAATTAATCAACTAAACAATTGATACAACAACACTTCAAATTTATTCTTTCAGTCTAATAACTATTTAGTTAACACGTTTAATTTATGTCAATGATGACAGGTATTGATAATTTCAATTCCAAATATCTTAAGAACCATTAGTCGTAGCGATTTTTAACAAAATATATTTTTTTACGTAATAAACGTCGTAAATGTGTATTTTTTTACTCATTAGTTTTATACAGGTACCGACAAAAATTTATTACTCTTCAAACCAGTTAAAAAATATATAGGTGGCGCCCGTTATAAGTTCATATTGACATCAAAATCAAATTTCTCATGTCAAAAAACTCCCAGATATCAATTTTTATCCAAATATTGACGTTACTTCAGAAATTATTTGAAAAAAATCGAAATAAAAATGAAACTTCTACACCCTGTATCTACGAAACTAAAGCAAAGTTTACACTGTGTCACTTTGGATGTACAACCAGAACGAATCACTCAGATTGAATTCATCCAAATTGAACATCCTTGTTTAGATATTTTCATCCAGTTCGCAGCAATTCACTGTTTCATCTTCCGCAGGCTGCCACCTCTCCCAGTGTTTCCTATAGCGAGGTTGGCCGCACGGGTCGGTGACGGCTGTCAGTGTTGTTACAATAGGTACAATTGTACTATTTTGAGTACGTTTGATAGTCAAGGAGTACATAGGTACAATTGCAAGAAAAAATGTACAATTCTTACTTCTCAAACCCAAACTAACCCAAACTTAAACCCACGTACATATTTTTAGACGAACGGTGATACGCGATGCGTGGATTTGAAATGCAGATCGCTAGGAGCAGAGGCACAGAATTATACATCACTTGAAATGCTGTTCAAGCCGCATGGATGTCAAACGTAAGTTTGATATCCGTGCGGTGAGTAGGAGGGGGGCTAATCACTGGCGACCGATCTATTGTGTCCCGATGTCAAACGTGACGTCACGCAATTAGTTCCCATTTAATCAATGCTATTCAAAGCTCTTTGTAGCTTCTGTATTGCTGTCCTCCATTTGCGAACTTCAAGTTCCAGAGCTTTACGCCCTGGGCTGCTCAGAACGGTTCTGAAAGGAGCTGTGCGAGATAGTCTGGTGCCTCCATATGGCGCGCAACCAGTTCTGAACTTTATGACTCAATTGAATGGAGGGAAAGTATCGCGTTCTTGAACAGTGCAGAGCTGCTCAACTGCGTGAAAGGAGGACAGCATATGGTGTATAATTCTGTGAGGGTGCATCCACATTATCCTAAAAAAAGCGGATCGGCGGCGGCGTATCGGCGTAACGACCTTGAATCGATTTCCAGCAATTCTATTGGCTGAAAAATTCATCTGTCAGAAATTTTATCTGTCAAATTCACCTAGCAAAAATTTCAGCCAATAGAATTGCAGGAAATCGATTCAAGGTCGTTAAGCCAATACGCCTTTCCGCTGTTTTTAGGATAGTGTGGATGCACCCTACGTACCAAAACTTGGTAAAAAGGTAAATAGAGAGATCACATGACCCCACATTTTTGCACCAATAATGTACAATCCCACTTAAAAAAGTACAATTTCGACACCATTTATAGTACAAAAATTTTTGCCCTTGTAACAACGCTGACGGCTGTTTACATTTTTCATTTGTCGTTCAATCTGGACGAATCAACGGTTCGTTGAACGCTTCTTTCAACAAAAGTAGGAAGACCGTCAACGTGTTTCATCGTTCAATTTTAGTGTACACTTTGGATGAAACAGTGATGAAAGACAATTTATACTTATCACTTTGGATGATTCATCCAAGTTGTACATCCAAAGTGACAAATGTAAATGAGCCTTAAGCATTCTAAGACATGCATTTTTACGAATTTTTTTACTTATTTTTAGAATTCAGAATATGCTTCCGAAGTTTCTAGAATACAGTTCGGACCACCCTGTATATCTAAGTTTACTAGCAAAACCTGTAGGGGTGAATTAAGTAACTTTCAACCAGAAAACTTATTCAGCTCCACACAAGATAACACGATTACGTGCGGCCGCAGCCAAAACGAACCGAAGAAAAAAGTGACAACGAACAAATCGCAGTCGGCGTCGAACAAGACAAAAACAGCATAAATCCCGCCGAGGAACCATAAATATGTCGAATTCTCACGCGGTGGCTAAAAGGCGCGAAGCGAGCGAAAAAAAGGGAATCGCCGTGACCGCTGCTGCACCGTCGATGAAATCGGCTGATTTACGTCACTTTGCCGCGAAAACTTTTCGCTTGGTCAGATTTTCTAGAGGAGCTGGTCGAGTTTTTGCGGTCCGAAAATTTCCTGCATAAGACTGGACATGAAGTTATTAAGATAGAAAACTATTCCTGGATTTATATTGAAGGCGTCCTTCTTTTCTTGTTGAGGTAAGAACTATAATATGTTATTTTGAATGTGGTAGACAATGGTTCAGTATTGAAACTAAACAGCATACTTTAACATATTCAATATAAAAGACTCAGGGCAAAAACACGTACAACATTCATCAAAGAACTTCAATACGCTGATGACTGCGCACTAGTTACAAAAACTATATACCCAAGTAGCATCTATCTGACTTCGAACTAAATCTGACCTGAAGCGACGTCAGACTTTGTGCAAATTTAGGTCGGATGCTGGTGATAGGACCGGTGACGTCGCTTTTCTATTAAAAGCTTCGAGTCCTTTCCAAAAATATAGCACACGAAAAGTACATTCATGCTTTCCGCAACGTGGCGGGAACGAAGCGGATCCGAGAAAAAAATTTACGCCGACATTTCTGGGACGGGGCACGGACGAGTTCCGGCGAAGCTCGGATCGTGCTCGGCCTGGCATGAATGTATATGTGTAAAGAACACTTGACAATGTTTGACCGTGTCTTCACCGACGCACGGCTCGGCCCCGTTACGGTATAGCGTGAAGCATCCTTAAAGGATGATTCACAGTACACCGGACCGTGTCCGAGCCGGGCACGTTCCGTGAAGTAGACACCGAGCCACGTCCGATCCTTCTGTATATGCAACACCGAGTTGATAAGGGGGTTCGTATTAGTTCCGAGTATATTAAAAAACACAGCCCCATAGGCATACGAAGATTTAATACGAACAATGCCCAAGTTCTCGCACTTGGAATTGGTACCAATTGCAGTTGATGAATAAAGAACAACACCTGCAGGGGAAACACCTGCTCAAAGGAAAAGATGAAGGATCTATCTTGTTCATTACATCCTGTCATTGTCCAGTTTTATGCATTCCCTGTCATTAAATACTGCTGTAAGATTCACTACCTACTACAGACATGATAAAAAGTGTACTTTGTTTATACCACAACTGCAGATTAAAAGAAAGATTAAAAGAAAATGCATTCATGCTTTCCGCAATATGGCGGGAACGGAGCGGATCCGAGAAAAAAATGCACGCCGACATTTCTTGGACGGGGCACGGACGAGTTCCGGAGAAGCTCGGATCGTGCTCGGCTTGGCATGAATGTATATGTGTAAAGAACACTTGACAATGTTTGGCTGTGTCTTCACCGACGCACGGCTCGGACCCGTTACGGTGTAGCGTGAAGCATCCTTAAGACGACTAATGTTGGAGACCCGGTTGGAATTGGTATATTGGTAGTTCATATTAAGTCGGATACAGAAATCCGCCATTCTTAACAAGTATTCGATTGTCAGCCATTTTAAAATCGTTTTTTGTTTTTAAAATTTATAGTCACATTCCGATTTCTAGTAGAATAATATTGAAAAGGTTGAGTTTGGGGGGAACCACAGTACAGTTTTATGATTAAACCAGCTAGAAAATAAAAAAAAAATATTTTGCGAGTTACTTTTTTATAGATATTTCATAAATCTACCTAATTTTGAAGGCGCTCGTTGTTTTCCGGAGTATTTTAATCAGATATAATAATATCAAAAAAGTGACTTCCGTTGACAAAACTGATGTCTGGATATTATTCAGAATTATTATAATATGAAATTAAGTAGGCATTTATAGTTATATTCGAGGAGTGATTATGAATCCATTTGTAATTAAGTAGTTTGGTTAGGTTTTTATGTATTCTTGGTAGCGAATTTGAAACCAAACGTAACGTACGTGCTTAGCGACGAATTTTAAGTAACTGAAATCCAACGTAATATGACGTTGGTAATTGGTAGAATTACATTCCCTATTAGGTCAGATACCGACGTCGAGGCGACCCGAATCTGTATTCCCCATTTAGGTGCAAATAAGGGTGGTCAGGCGGTCGAACAGACGTTGGTACCCGACATCGGGTTTATTGAACGCGACGTATACCCGACGTTAGATAACGTCCAAATGCTACTTGGTTTGGTTTGATTTACAAGTTCAGTTTACAGACAATTACAAGAAATATTGAACACATGTAGTAAGTTGAACACCTATAGGCATATGAAGCTTCGGGCTTTAAACTGAACATTGATAAAACTATGTAAGTCAATGCACTCCCCCGGAAGATCACAACAATACTATAAAAGTCGGAGAACTTAACAAGCCCAATAATACGTCGGAATAAAAGTTGAAAAAATAAAATAAAAATAATAAGCATATGTACATATATTTTCAATTTTCAGGCAGCGGTCACAGATAATTCGGTTTTTTTTTATTCAACATTTTGCCACCACGTACAAATTCAATTTATTTATGGTGTCTCGGAGAGATTTATACCGTTTTTGTCTTATTCAACGCCGACTGCGATTTGTTCCTTGTCGCTTTTTTTTCTTCGTTTCAGTTTCGGTGGTCTCCCGCGTAATCAAGATATGTTGACCAGAGGCGCACAAGTTTGCTCATTAAAAATTCTGTTCTTATGTACTTCGTTTTTAATGTAAAAAAAAACATTGACATTTACTAATATTATGTTTGTATTAATACTGAAAAATGGTTACAGTATATTATGGAAAAACTGTATAACACAGAGACCCTTAAAAATAATACATTAAGAGAATACTAGTTTGTAATGTGATAAAAAAAACGGCATCAAAGACTGCTGGGGAATTACAATTGATTATAATGTTGGCGAAGTCAAGCCCTGGGCGTTATTACCGTGCTCTCTCATTTGTTTAATAGCGCTTATTGCCAGCTTGTCTTTAAAAAGTTACTAGTTTTATACATACCTATATACACAGTGCCCCAGGCCTCCATAAAAGCTTGTTACCTATTACTTCTAGCTGCTCTCGCCATCTAGCACTCGCCATAGTAGTACGTTTTGTACTCAAATGCTATTTTCTGCTTTTCGTTTGTCGGATTGAGGGTTACAGCAAAGTCGGCCTGACGATGGAGATAAATCTCCGAAACCGGTCATCGAATGGCTGTTCCCTTCAGTCTGATGAATTTAATGCAGAGAATAAGCATATATTATTAGTTAGGCCTTAATAATTTTTTGCTTCTTGTATTTTGTTTATTTATACAAACCCTACCAAGCCTTGAGCTCCATCTACGGTAACGTAGATGAAGCAAACGTAATATTCATTATTATGCGACAGAAATCCCATACTATAGCACACAGATTTGATACTTTTAATGATAAATGTCTTCTATTGAGAGACTGACTAACTGCCTCGTATCAGAATCATCAGAATACAAAAAGAAGACCGAAAGTCAAATCTTGTCTTATATTTTCAAAGAAACAATTTTCTCATTAAATATTGAATTAGGTATAGGAAGTTATTAATAATAGAAGATTAAACAACTATTACACAATACTTCACAGGAAGCTATCGATTGCGAACTAACTAAATCGTTACTAATTACTAATTTTGAAGTTCTTTTTAAGATCAAAAAAGATAAAACTAAAACCTAAACTATCATTTCAGATTAAACGGGAAGTTATAAATAATGTTGCCTATTCTAAACAAGAAAAATTTATTTATAAGTTTTATAACATCTCTAATTAAATTTGGACGAAAAGAATATTTCTGTTTGCTCTAGGTAATTTTCTCAGGGAAAATACGAAAATAAAAATAACTTTTTAAGTCAAAAAAGTCAAAAAGACAAGTTATTCTAAAACAGGACTGTCCTTTTCAAAAAAGGACAGGTGGCAACCCTACATAGAACTGTTTGGGAAGCCTGAGTCACCCTGTAAATATTCAAAAGTAACTGAAAGTTTATATAGAAGTAACTTAAAGTTTAAATTGAAAATCGACATTGGAGCGATTTTCGAAAACCACCTACTAACGTTTCAACATAGGTATATGTGGGATATTAATTATATTATTATATTAGACTTTATAACAAAACTCATCTGACGAAAAAGTGTTAATGTAGTATATTAATATGGAGTAAAAATTTTACTAATTAATTTACTTTTACTTTACTAATTAAATTCGTTCCAAAAAGCGATACGCCACTGGTCATTAGAACAATCCAAATGCGCCTAGTTGCCGGGGTCGGAAATTTTAGACTTCTCTGTCTCTTCTGTCCTTGTTTGACACATTGGAATGTTTGATATAGTCTATAAAATGAATAACTTTGAATTTTGACCGTTATTTTTTACCAACATGGTAAATATAAAATCCCTCTGTCAAAAAAGTTACTGATATTCTTTAAATTGAGTGCTTGAACGATTCAGATAGGTAACTCTTTTTATTTCGTAAAATAGAAAAGGAAAATAATAAAACAAGTGACAGTTCTTCCTCTTCTTGCAAAAATCAACACGAAATGTCATAATTGCCAAAAGTAAATATCATCAGCTTTTGACATTTCTAAATATCAGACCAATGCCGTCTCTAAGAGAACAGCCTCGGGAGACATTTATGACGTCACGCTAGTTAGATACTACGGATTAGTAAATATGTTGTAGAATTCATGGAAAACATAATTATTCCTCTATTTTTGGTTTGTATTTTTAAAATGATATTTTTTACATGAAATATACATAATATGCATTTAATAAATACAATATATATACCTATTTATAGTAATACATACTTTGGCAAATAAACTAGGAACCATACAAATGCAGCAAATGTTTTGCAATATACAAATATGTGGTCATCTTTTGACAAGTTTATATTAATTTATTAATTGCAGTAAACATTATGTGGTGTTAAGTTAGGTTGTGAATATTTTATATGTTAATTTTCGACACAATTTTTTTCATATGCACAACACTGATGAAGGCTATAATGTTAGCCGAAACGTTCTTTTTTTAAACCAAATAAAAAATAATGAAAAACCCAATGAAAACTTAATCAGCGTTTTTCCCGGCCTAAAGCTCAAGAAATAAAAATTTTAGAATAATTTTCCATATAAAATCAGCGATCTTTATTTCATAGCCATCGCTGACGCCTTTTTTTCTATGATATTATATTATTTGCAAATATAATTTTTCGAACATTGATACTTGCAAAATATACATATAAATTTTCTGACTGCAAATAATAATACATCACTATTAGTAGATATTGAATGTTTTTTTGTTAAATTAGATCGATTTTCAGACCCCAAAATTTAAAATATATTTTACATTTTACCCATTATCTTATGTACCTATTCATTATTTGTATATTGTAAAACATTTGCTGCATTTGTATGGTTCATAGTTTATTTGCCAAAGTATTTATTTCTATAAATAGGTATATGTATTGTATTTATTAACTGTATATTATGTATATTTCATGTAAACTATATCATTTTTAAAATACAAACCATACGAGGAATAATTATGTTTACCATGTATTCTACAACATATTTATTAATCCGTAGTATCTAACTAGCGTGACGTCATAAATCTCGCTTCGTGGCTGTTCTGTTAGAGACGGCATTGCGTCAGCATGGCCGCAAGTTGCTAACCTAATAAAATTAACACTAGAAAAGCCCGCGGGAACTGTCAAATTCAAAGTTATTCGTTTCACAGACTATACACTACCAACGAGTATTTATAAACGAGATGTTCGGTCTATCTTTATAATGTCTTTGTACCCGACGCACTATTGCCGGACCAACGCAATACTCGTTGTAAATTGAAAACATCCACTCAAAAAATTACTAGAGTATACCCAACGAAAGAATATATGACATTGAGTGTCTCGTTTTAATTTACATTTCATAGAAATCTGAAATGGATACAAAGATTTTTACATCCATAGCATATATTTAACGAGTATATTTGCAGTTCTGACATAATAAAATAACTGAAATTCAATTATTAATGAATATAATTAAACTTTGCTTTATTTTGTTTACCATTGCAGAATATTTAAATATAGCTTTAATATTTAACAGTAATAAATGGATCAAAAGCAGTAAAATAGAACAATCAATACTCTATTTTATTTATTTATATTTTTAGGATTATTTATATTTATCTACTGATTATCATATAGATTTTATTATCGGTATATTTTATAATATAGAGTTAGAAAATTATGTGTTAATAAACATTTTACTATTTTTACTATATCCGTATCATATATCAGTTTATATTACGGGTTGAAACAATAGAATGCAGCTTTAGAACATAAATTTGAACAAAAGTCGAATATGGCGGCGGGTAAAGTCATAAAGGGAGATATTCCGTACGTAATCTATATTATACAATAGAAGTACCAACAGCAACCCTATGAGAGATATTTATTTACCAATTGGAGCTTAAAACGCTAGCCAAAAAGCAAATTAACTTTATATTATTGTTTCGAGTTATATTGTACTAATTCTGAATACAATCAAATATATCAGTTAATTATGATATAAGTGACCCAATTTCAAAATATGTGTCAAAAAACATGTGTCATCTCTTGTGGCGGGATTCCTCACGTAAAAATAATATTTATTTTTTATATCGACATAGGTCCGACGTAGGGTTACTATTGAGTCTAATAATCTTTCGATTTATTATAATTTTCCTCAAAGTACTTTTAGTGATTCGAATTAAATTTTGAGGGAAAAATTTACTATACTATATTAAATGAAAAAAATATTTAGACTTTAACACCCTGTAGCTACGAAATAAGCAGAATCGGACCTATGTTGATACGAAAAATAAATCTTATTTTTACGTGAGGAATTTCCCCACGAGGGATGGCACGTTTTTTGAAACACCCTGTATAAAATATTTATTTATTTTTTATTTACCATTTATATTTCTCCTGATTTTCAACCAATCAATTTACCAACGAGTACAGATCTAAAAATATTTAGTTAGCAATAATTATATAGTTATACTGGGTGCGTCTCAAAAGGGGCTTACCCCCACTGTTCGGTTTTTATATGATTCAAAATAAAAAATATATAAATTGTAAAATTAGTAATTTTTTAATGGCCATATTGCGTTCTTTCAAAATCATGGAACAACTAAATAATTGTCATAGATCCAGTGACGTACCGTGACTTTGAATTTTGAGACCAAAAACTGAAACAATAATTTGTCAAAAAAATGATATTACAGCTATATGTTTTATTTTGCATAAAAATGTTAACTAATAAGTTAGCATAATTATAATTCTTCCCTAACTAAGTGGTTTTATCGCTAAATTTAACTAAAGCTAAGTACAACACAAATCTTAAATACGTGGACTATTATAACAACAAATACATCGTAAAAAACTATTTTGGTAGCATTCTGAACTAGAATTCAAGTTAAGCATTTTAGAAAATAATTTAAAGGAAAAATTTTAATACAGTTAATATTAATTTTTGTAAACTGCTCAGATTTATCTGGTCTTCTATCATATATTTTGGAAATTAGAGAATTACCTGAAGATTTTCATCTAAAAATTGGCATTGATAGTGGTGGTGGATCACTTAAAGTTTGTCTGAATGTGCTCCCTGAAAATGATCCCGAATATTTCAAGAAATATAAAAGTGCTGGAATTAATAAACTATTCATAATTGGCTTAGGACCAAAGTTGTCTGAATCTGATGCTAACATTAAAATCCTCTTTGAGACGTTAGATATGCAGTTCATATGTGGAATTTGTTCCTATACTTTTTCCGCTGACTTTAAGCTTATTATGATTCTCCTTGGTCTTCAGTCAAATTCATCCACTCACACTTGCCCATGGTGTGATGTAAATGTAAAGGAAATGGAAATTAAAGGATCATTCAGAACTATAAAAAGTATTACAGAAAATACAAATTTATGGCAACAATCTGGAGGAAATATAACAAAAGCCAAAGATTTTAGTAAGCGTTTTTATTTGAAATATTTTTTTTGTATTTTTTAAACTGTTGTTCAATGAACCATATAGAATGTAGAATGTAGAATGTTTAGAAGGGGAGTTAATCACCGCGACCTTATAGATCTATTGTGTGTTCCCCTTTCTTGAGTTATAACGAGTTATAACTCATCATACAGTCTCAGGGCTTTAAGAAAAGCCAGTATCTGAGACGGCTCCACAGAGGCCAATGAACCATATAAAAAGGGGCAATTATTTATTTTTTTTTTTTTTAGAAAACTGTATAAACTTACCTTTCATCATTGGCGACGAAGAAACACCTGTCTTAAAGTATATTCCCCTCTTGAGCTTCACCTTTTGTTAGGTGTGTTTCAAAAACTATTTGATTGTCTTGAATTGGAGAATACAAATGTTGCAACAGAATGGATAAAAAAAGCAGGATTGAAACTAGATCATTATGGAAAATGTAACGGAAATAACGCCAGACAACTTTTAAAGAAAGTGGATATTTTGAAGACGATATCGCCCGGTAAATAATCCTATTCAAAATTTTTAGAAGCAAAAACCTAAACATTTTTTTTAGGAAATAAATATATTGCAGTGTCTTCTGCATTCAATCAAGTAGTTTCGAGTTGTTTTGGTCAAGCACTAAAAAAACATTTTGAACATGACATCGAACAATTTAGATTGGAATACTCAACTTAGCTATTAAGATAACTCCAAAGATTCATGTAATTCTGCATCAGTGCCAGAGTTTATAAAAGCAAATCATAGAGCTCCAGGATTTTACTCGGAACAAGCATCTGCGAGCAGGTTCATTTTTCCTTTAAATTATTTTCTAAAAAGTTTAACTTGAATCCTCGTTCAGAATGCTACCAAAATAGTCTTTTACGATGTATTTGTTGTTATAATTGTCCACGTATTTAAGATTTGTGTTGTACTTAGCTTTAGTTAAATTTAGCGATAAAACCACTTAGTTAGGGAAGAAATATAATTATTTTAACTCATTAGTTAACATTTTTACGCAAAATAAAACATATAGCTGTAATATGATTTTTTTGACAAATTATTTGTCAGTTTTTGGTCTCAAAATTCAAAGTCACGGTACGTCACTGGATCTATGGAAATGATTTAATTAATCGATGATTTTGAAAGAACGCATTATGGCCATTAAAAAATTACTAATTTTACAATTTATATATTTTTTATTTTGAATCATATAAAAACGGAACAGTGCCCCCCAAGCAACACACAATGGTATATTATACGTTTAAACTGATCTAATACCGTCCGTCTTATCCAGGTATACGACAAAGAATGTGAAACGTATAATAAACAGCAAAATGTCCGCGACTTCAACGTATATATTTAAGGTTTCTATATTCCTTTTATAATCGTATACATATACCAATATTATACAAGATGGTAAACGTATATTAGCAACTTATGATATACTAGGATTACACGTAGACCAAATACGTGTATTAAATGTTATTTTTCTTTATAAATTTATACGTGAAACAGAACCGTTTATTAAATGTTATTTTTACATACACATTTATACGCATCCAGGAAATGAAATTTAGTAATATAACCATCTAGCATTATTGTTTTTCATTAATATGAAGAATTTTTGAACCAGTATAAACAAACCTAAGGTTACTTAAGAACTGCTACGTAATGGCAAAGTAATTGTGACATGAATTATACCCTATAGCCTCTTTGTATAACATAATATCGCAATCTTTAAGTAACCTTAAAATAAAAACTTTGTTTTTACTTCTTCAAAAATCCTTCTTATTAATAAACACAATAATGCTAAGTGGTTAAATTACTAAATTTAATTACCTAATATATTTTTTATGGTAAATGGTAGGATTTTTCATGAATAAGTATAAAAAACTGAATTGGAAATCTTCTTTAATAACATCTTAAAAATTGGAGACATATACCGTACATTACTGAAATAAAAATAAACAAAACATATCATAATTTTTAAAATAAGACAACTGACAATGCATAAATATAACAAAACATACAAAATAAAGAATAATATATAGATACATACGTTCACATTTTTTTTCTGTTATAGTATATAATTTTACAGAATCGTTTAAATCAGTCCAGTTGTCTACCAGAATAAGAAAGGTTGACAGCTTCTAAAAAATGGAGAAAGAGTAAACAATATATTAGACAATTGCTGTTGGGGTGTTTAATATGTACATGCTAGTAATAAATAAAAAAACTATCGGATAACAAGCTTTTATTTAATCCATGTACCTACGAAAAGGAATAACAAAGTTTAGGTTTAAGTAAGGTCAATTTTTTAAAAAAGCTTTTGCGCGAATTGTCTTAATTTGCAACAGAGGTATCTAAACGGTATACAGTATACGTTTACAAAATATATACGCGATACTGCAAAATCTTGTCATTGAATATATTTTTATGCATATAAAAATGTACATAAATGCAAACATGGGAAGTAAAATAAAAGCTTATAATTATTGATAAATTTAAAACTTACCCTTAATTCCGTTTCCAAAGGAAAAAAATGCTAAATCCCGAATATAGGTAAGTTGTCCCGGATTCCGGAAAAGCATTATAGTATCCCGGAAAACCTTCCCCTAGGAGATGCAAGACCTTGTCGTTGGTGTGGAAGCTCCTGGTCAGGTGCTGGGGGAATCCCCCTAGCACCTGGCTTGGTCTAACAAACATCTCACTCATCGTCTTGTCCCTGGCTGTAGTGTCGTGGCCAGGAAATTGCACCAAGACATATAACGATGCCGGAAGGGGCTACCCCTGTCCATCATACCAGGCACCCTCTACTGACTGTGGTCATGTCTCGCGGGTAAAGGGTATGGGGAGTCTTGGCTTAACCGCCTGGACCCAGAGGAGACAACCTCACCAAAAACCTAAATCCTACGATGGCAGGACCAGGTCAAAGGGATGCGTGGCTAGCTGGGGACTAGCCATTACTGGCCTCAAACTTATTGTATTTATCACAATTATTATATTGTATCTACATGCGGGGCTCTGTAGAAGTGGACCGACTATCCCTAGCGACTCGTGGGAACACTATGAGGTCTAGTATTAAAAACACCACTGGTGAAGCTGTGGGAAAGCCCCCTAGCGGCACTGGGAACATTACAAATGAAAGTTCCAAGGGACCAAATCCAAAGGAAACTACAAGAGGGGGGTGGTGACACTTTCTTGGGATCATCCTCCACAAGTAGCACACAAGCTACCACCTTCTCCAGCAAAGGTCTAGACCCAATAAGCAACACAAGCTACCGTTTCGTTTACCCGGCCTGGGTCAACCAGGCGGGCTAAACAATCCTCTAAGAGTAAATCTTAGTGGAGCAGAAGCACGGAGATAGCTCCGACAGCTCCTCGAAGGACTTGCTCAAGAGGAAGCAAAAGCGAAAACACTCCTCCGAAAAGGGGAGAGTAAAGAAACCAAGAAACAACCTGACTGATCTCCATCAAAGGGCAAGAGAGGGAGCGAGAACTTCTCACCTCTTCTCCGGCAGGGAGGAAAAAAGCCAGGATCGAAAGCGGTCCAACACCGGGAGGCAAGCAGGGACGTACCACCAGCTTTACCGCTATTGCTGGACAAGTGAAAATGGCGGTGCTGCCAAAGGATTTCCCAGAGGTTGCTCTGACCACCGACAAGGAAAGGTCTCTAGAAGAGGATCGCAACGCAATGATCTACGAAATGTGAGTCAGCTGCGTTTTGCGGGGATACACTTTCGGGTGGGCATGATCCTCATAGATTGTGTATCTCAAGAATCGGCGAATTTGTTGGTGAAAATCGCACCTAAGCTTAAAAATTGGCAAGGGCCGAAACTAAACAGTGAAGGGAGAAAACATCCCTAAAGGGGCGGCCATTACGGTCTTTCTGCCGAGGAGCAGGGGGAAAGACACCACCTACCTGCTGAGCCTTATCCAGGGTCAGAAATTCAATGTAAGGACATCGAGTTGGCGAGTCATGAGGGAGGAGGGTCATGTTCAGGTCCTCACAATAGGAATTGATCTCAAATCCAAGGAGGCAATAGAGAAAGTGGGACATATCCTCTCTTACAGATACGGGACAACACGGGTATCAGGTTTAAGGAGAGACCAAATTAAAGAGGTGGAGAAAATGGAGACAGGTCCTCCAGCCTCCACCTCACTGGTTTCTCAGCCGGAGGCAAGCTCCTTGACTGCGGAGGGCGGCACGGAGGCCCCAACTCCAACCGTGGAAGGGTGTGTACCCTCGGAGGAAGAACTGTTGTCAGAGGAGGATGGGAAATACCCTGTCCCCTCTACAACAGGGGTATTAATATAAAATGCCCGTATAGAATTCGGCAGCGTCCATAAAGTAAGAAAATAAAAAATAAAATATCTGCGGACCGTGAATCCGCGCGCGTTACGGAAACTTAAAGGATATCCGTAAAAAAAACGAGACGCGAAAGATCCCTAACTCATCCTGTTTCTTTTCGCAGATATAGTGCGGCGATAACAGCGCCGTACCCATAAATCCATAGCGTCGTTAATATTCGATGCAGGTAGTGCCGAGTTATTTATGTACGCGCAAAAACTGATTGACATTCCCCGGCTAAATTTACTGATACCGCTTTATTGCTTGTGCCCTTTTTGTCGACTAGACCATCTCCTGCATAATAACCGCATTATTGAGCCGAGCTTCTGCTGTTTAGTTTCGGAGCATGATCGAAAAAATTCGAAATTTTGTTGTCGCTTCCTCGATGAAAAGTAATAACCATAATTTCGATGCCGAATAAAGTAAAATGAGATTCGAGATATTGCGACATTTTTAGTTTTATGATAATTTTAACTGTACTTTTAACAGAGTTACAAGTACAATTAGCAGATTGTATGGAAGGGTATTGAGAGATCTAATAGAAGCAGAATTTATAAAAAAAAAGAACAATCATGTACAGGGTGTCCCACTAAGTATAGCTCTCGGCTGTATCTCGGAAAGTATTAGCCGTAGGGCCTACGGAGAAAAATATTTATAACTAAAGGGGCTATGAGAAATTGCTGGAAATTATTTTCAAGTTTGCAAAACGGCCGCTAGAGGGCTTATTTTTTGGTATTTATTATAATTTTGCTAATATCTTCGGCTTGAAAGAAGATATCAAGATGCGGTTTTCTCTGACTTTTTAAGCTTTTACTACTCTTTATTATCCGCTAAAATTACATATACTACTGTATTTAATTTTTTTTGAAAAAACGCGCTGTCTGTTAAATTGTAAGAAAGCGCCCCCTAGCGTCTACGTTCAAAACCTTATTATTATTATTTTTATGGTATGATATAAAGTAAGAAACGCTCTTTTAAACGAGCTTTCGTTTGTTGCATTCTGATCATCCCCCCAGTCCGGTGTTATTAATATTTAAATAAAGATAGATCTAACCTTCCCCCTCCACTTTATTTTAGCAGATAGGGGAAAATGGTTTTAATAAAAAAATCCAAAATTTACTGGAGATTATGAAGCTATTATTTGTAGTACTCTTTATCTAGGAAACATTCTATAAAAATTCTATTTATTATTATTTTCCATAGCAGTTGCCTAGCGGCCGTTTTACAAACTTGAAAATAATTTCCAGCAATTTCTCATAGCCCCTTTAGTTATAAATATTTTTCTCCGTAGACCCAACGGCTAATACTTTCCGAGATACAGCCGAGAGCTATTCTTAATTGGACACCCTGTATGGACAACGTATTCTGTATGAAGCAGATAATTAATAGAGAAAAGATCAGCAGTCAGTTTAGAAACACATATTTTATTCATTGATCTCTCAAAAGCCTTTGATAATATGCTTACCCACTAGCAAGTGATGGGAGATATTAACCAAACCCTCATAAATGCTGCCAAAAACCTCTATAAGAATTCCACCTCAAAGATTAAATTAATTAAATTATTAAATTGACGAGAAAAAATATGAAATTAAAAATTTAAAGAGAACCGAAAAAATAAATAAATAAAAAAAACAAGGTCTTATTAAATTGTGGAGTGTGCGTGCAAATAGGCCCTAGCTCTGCCGAAGAGATGGGGTGGGTTTTAAGCGCCACTGGCTTTGCACAGGATAAGCCAGAAAACCCCCAAGATATTCTTGGAATCTAACAAGACTTGTTATAAAAAAATATTAGAAAGATAAAAAATTAAGGGATGGATAAAACACTAAGATAAATTAATAGAGTATTGTATAATGATATTAAATAAAAAAAAATGAACCAAATTTGATGACGTTATATAAAGTAAATTTAATTATTAATTGAAGAAATTACACTGACTAAAACACCTGCTTTGAAGCTGAAGGGAAAAATGGGAAACCTACATCGATCAGATTCGAGTTCCGGTCCGAAGAAATTTGACTTATACTGCAAAGTTGCAATTTAATATTCTGGGAATTTAGAAACATTGCCAAAATAAACATTACTTAGAATTAAAAGTAAATTCCAATAACCATTCAAACACAAACATACCAAACCTTATGCCGGTGACGATGCATACACAATATTACGGAAAAGATGTCGATTATGCAATCAATAATTCAGAAATCAGAAAATACAAACATCAGAACCTAAAGGAAGTACCTACTGCTCAACCTGACAACAGCGTGTGTGCGCCGAATACACTAATCTCAACTGATCTGAGCAATTCAAATTTAAATGACATTATTAATAATAATTGTTGATTGATTACTGACTGAGATATGGCATGGAAAGCAAAATAAATTAAGCAAAGGAGAGTAAGAAAGATAATGAAATATAGCTATAATGAATATTTGTTTATAAAAATTAAATGCAATAAATTTATTTATCAGCATAAATAAGAGTTTGATCTAACTTGTAAGCAAAATTGGTATATATTTTTTAAACCTAGTTAAAGCTAAATTTGGACTCTTACAAATTAGTAGATCAATAAAAAATAAGAGAAAATAAAGTTACATTGATCTATTTTTTAATTTTACCAAACAAAAACAACTAACTACCTACTCATCTTAAAAAATGGCCCCTGTTTAAATTACTTTCCATAATAATATTTACTATTTACTTGATGAGTTGTTAAAGTACATTATAATTAGCATTTTCCTGAAGATCAAAGGAAATATTCCTTGAAAATTTTACTACTACCACTTTTAAATTTGAAGTTATTTTATACTAGCGCATTTTTATATTCTTTGATATTTATATTGAATTATAAACTTTAATGCAGATGCTAAAAATTCCATGCAAATTGTTTACCTAATGCTTTTTTTTTCAGAAAGGAATAAATTTTAATTTATTAATTAATATACGATGAGGCATTAATTATTGCTACATATCAAGGAACAAATATTTCTCTTTATATGAGTAAAAACTAAATCAAGTTTTAAGAAAGCTTTTAATGCATTATGTTAATATATATTTCTTGATATTATTATTACTGTATTATTATCTATTTAACAAGCAATTATTTAGTTTATTTTATGTCTAGATAACTACAAAATACCAAATACTACTAATAGTTGGGTTATTATATACAAACGTTGGTCATTTGGAAAAGCTAATTTCTAAAACATCCAGAGCTGTACGCTGGTTATCAATATATAAATAGTTAATTAACATAAAACTACATTGAATCCTAATTGTGTTCCATGGCAAATAGTAATTATTAAGTAACAATGAAATTAAAGTGTGATCTTTATCCAATACATAAATTATAAATTTAATTAACATTGGTAAGAGTTTAAATATTTTGAAGCTCTGTCAAGCTTAATTGATTCCAACGTTGGAACCAACGTTGGACACATTATTTGGCATAGGCTTCGACAATATTGCAATAGTTCACAAGTGTGTCTCCTACACAATGTGGCAAACGTCCATGTGTCCAACTTGGAAGATGTTTGACACATCGTGTGGGACCGGCTTTAACACTACTGCAATCTTCTTGAAGTTATCGCCCTAAAACAATATATCAAAATTAAAATACCATTTGTATTTAAAAAAAACTACTAATTAAGAGAGATTTGTTCAATTATTCTCTATTAAAAACAGTAAATTATTATTATTATTATTAGCACAATTTAAATATACCATTATTACTAAAATATTTTAAGATTTATCTCAAAGCAGTTACTGACTAATCCTGTACAGACAAATGTCTCCCATTACAAGGCTAAAGCTTACTTAGTAGTTAATTACATCAATAAATCGGACTGCAAACTGAAAAAGAAGATCAACACCCTTATCCCGAGAGATTGATGCAGGTGAAAACGTTTATTACACAAATCTGCACCTTGTCAGTTCAGCCGGGACTCTCCAATAGACTCGATTGGCATTTGTATAAGCAACTGTCAACGTCGGGGACTTATACCGGCCATTTATCTGTTTTCAGCCTGGAGGAGGACTCTCCACGAATACGACAACGAATAATTGACCGGATCTCGGAATAAAGTGAATCCTTAACATGAATGATATTTCTTCGATAGCATCTCGGATTTCGGTGAGCCGTTCGCTTTTTCGAACTAGCGATGACTCTCAAACTCTTCTGACTTTCAGTTTCTTGACAATAAGACTGACTATAAGACTGTAAATCAAAGCGTGTTTTCTTCTGTATACTCTTTTATATGTTGCTATCACTGGTCACTTACCTAATATTCAATATACAATGTAATTTCAATAATATAGCCAATAATCCAAACCAAACCAATTTCCTTCATCTGATTACGTCCACATCATTGATATTTTAACAATATTTACATGAAAATGACAATTAGACACTAATATAATATAGTTTTTCCAACAAAATATACTAGACATTTACAAGTTCTGTCTGTAATTTTACTTCGTAGGTAAATTTAATTTTCCTTCTCTCCTGACTCATTGGACAGACTTTATTAACATTACGCATTTTCCGTGAACTCTGACTATATCCCTACTTTTCAATATTTAAATGCGAAATATATTAATATTTGCTCCAGTTATGTATATTACTTTTATAACTGCAAAATGGGACAGTAAATTTCATTACCAACTTTATTTAATTATGAGTTTTTTCTACTAATTTATGTATAAAAATGCTGGTGCAATATTTATGGGAATTAAGAAAGATTTATTCAAATACTTTCTATTAAAGGCAATGAATATTTATAAGCACAGTTTAAATATACCAGTATTAAAATCTTTTAAGATTTATCTCAAGGTAATTAGTGATTAATCCTGTACAGACAAAATGTCTCCCATTACAAGGCTAAAGCTTACTTAGTAGTTAATTACATCAATAAATCGGACTGCAAACTGAAAAAGAAAATCAACACCCTTATCTCGAGAGATTGATGCAGGTGAAAACGTTTATTACACAAATCTGCACGTCGCCAGTTCAGCCGGGACTCTCCAATAGACCCGATTGGCATTTGTATAAGCAACTGTCAACGTCGGGGACTTATACCGACCATTTATCTGTCTTCAGTCTGGAGGAGGACTCTCCACGAAGACGACAACGAATAATTGACGGGATCTCGGAATAAAGTGAATCCTTAACATGAATGATATTTCTTCGATAGTATCTCGGATTTCGGTGAGCCGTTCGCTTTTTCAACCGTTTTCAGAGATAATCAACTGAAACGAAATAGGAGGGTATTGCGGAGTAGAGGTGCTCTTAACGTTAACAATTCGTAGGGCTTGCTTTTGGATTTAAATCGAATCGGTTTCGAATGTTTTAATTCCCTGCTTTTATCTTGTTGGAGCTTTATTTCTGATTTGGATAATTGAAATTATATGTAAGAAATTGTAAAGTAAGCTGTACTATCGTTTGATTATATTTTAATTTATTTTTATTAATTTTGTGGCTTACTTCATTTTGATTTTTTTTTGGTGAAAATTTTTGAGACAAGTTAAATATCCTTAACAAATTGATATTTTGAATTCTTGAATCAGTAAGAAATGCCAAGATTTTTAAGATAATGCAGAATTAATTTATTATAAAGGTAAATTGAGAACTTACATAAAAACTACACTAGCGATGACTCTCAAACTCTTCTGACTTTCAGTATCTTGACAATAAGGCTGAATATAAGACTGTAAATCAAACCGTGTTTTCTTCTGTATACTCTTTTAAATGTTGCTATCAATGGTCAGTTACCTAATATCCAATATACAATGTAATTTCAATAATCTAGCCAATAATCGCAATGAACCTAACCAATTTCCTTCATCTGATTACATCCACATCATTGGTATTTTAACAATATTTACATGAAAATGACAATTAGACACTAATATAATATAGTTATTCCAACAAAATATACTAGACATTTACAAGTTCTGTCTGTAATTTTACTTCGTAAGTAAATTTAATTTTCCTTCATTTTTTGGATGTTGTCTATTAAAGTCTCTCCTGACTCATTGGACAGACTTTATTAACCTTACGCATTTTCCGTGAACTCTGACTATATCCATACTTTTCAATATTTAAATGCGAAATATATTAATATTTGCTCCAGTTATGTATATTACTTTTATAACTGCAAAATGGGACAGTTAATTTCATTACCAACTTTATTTAATTATGAGTTTTTTCTACTAATTTATGTATAAAAATGCTGGTGCAATATTTATGGGAATTAAGAAAGATTTATTCAAATACTTTCTATTAAAGACAATGAATATTTATAAGCACAGTTTAAATATACCAGTATTAAAATCTTTTAAGATTTATCTCAAGGTAATTAGTGATTAATCCTGTACAGACAAAATGTCTCCCATTGCAAGGCTAGAGCTTACTTAGTAGTTAATTACATCAATAAATCGGACTGCAAACTGAAAAACAAAATCAACACCCTTATCTCGAGAGATTGATGCAGGTGAAAACGTTTATTACACAAATCTGCACGTCGCCAGTTCAGCCGGGACTCTCCAATAGACCCGATTGGCATTTGTATAAGCAACTGTCAACGTCGGAGACTTATACCGACCATTTATCTGTCTTCAGTCTGGAGGAGGACTCTCCGCGAGGACGACAACGAATAATTGACGGGATCTCGGAATAAAGTGAATCCTTAACATGAATGATATTTCTTCGATAGCATCTCGGATTTCGGTGAGCCGTTCGCTTTTTCAACCGTTTTCAGAGATAATCAACTGAAACGAAATAGGAGGGTATTGCGGAGTAAAGGTGCTCTTAACGTTAACAATTCGTAGGGCTCGGTTTTAAGTTTAAATCGATTTTTCTTCGACTGTTTCAATTCCCTGCCTTTATCTTGTTGCTGGATTTTTAGTATTGAAAATACTTCGGGCCGCGTTTATATGGGACCCATCTTTGAAAAAACGACATGCAGAAGCAACATGGGTTCAATAACCTGCCTGTCAACACGTACTTATGTCGATAGAGCCTGCATTGATGAGCGAACAGGGCAAGGCCGTTCAAATCTGGACCGGCGGATAAAGAAAGCTATATTATTTTAAAAGAAAATATGTCAAGGCATGGGTTGTTAGGTACAGTTTGGCTATTTTAATCTAACTATTTCCGTAAGGGGCAAATTATACGAGAAAGAGCAGAATCACATAAATAATAAATTTAGACTAATTACCATATTTTTTTATATGATTATTATTTTTTTAATTAACAACTTAGGACAAAGAAAAAGCTTGCATGGTTTCCACCGCCAACAGGCGTTAAAACAAATGAATCCAAGGCGTTGTCAAATATTTATTGGGATAAGTTGATAAGTTTTTACCGTTTGAATATTGTTCAAATAATAATTATTATCATTTAATTAGTGCTAACTTATCAAAGTTCACAACACAGCGAAATTTCAATAAAATCAGCCAACGGATCTTTGAGATATTAATAAAAAAATGTCTATTAGGAAACATCTTTACACCCTGTATCTTTAAAATTATGCATTTCCGGACACATGTTTAAATTAACTTTTTACCTTAAAATCACTCAAAGAATCACCTCCTGAAGTTGGCCAGATACTACTTAATTAACACCCTGTATTTAAAAATGGCTAGCTAGTGATTTTGTAAGTAAAGCTATGTTTATTTTAATAGAAAAAAAATACATTTCATAAAAAATAAACAAACCCATAATTCAATTACTATACACTAATTAATTAACTTTAAATGTATCTAAATAGGCACTTTAATAATTGAAAAATGGACATGAGCACTTCATAGAGTATACCAAATATGTAAAAAAAATTCTAATAAAAAATCCACAAATGGCACATTAAAATCTGCATTATCTGAAATCAAATTAAAGGTACCGGCTAATCAGCCAGACAACAGTGACAAGACGCCGACATCGATAACGCGATGAGCAGTTTTTAATAATTATTCCGAGTTAATACTTCAAGTAGCATTCCTTCAAATAAATTTTTATTTGTATTTTTAAAAAATTATTTAGATTTTTAAAAATACATATGTAGGTACATACTATAAGTAGTGGTCGTCACGGTTTTTTTATTAGGTATGATGAAAAGAAGCTGCAAACTAAATTATCGTTGGAGCCAACTATATTTTAATTTATTTTTATCTACAGTAACTATGCACGGTAAAGGTTCAAAATATGCCTATACTATGAGGCAACTCAATTCGAGTATAAATTAACACTTACATTCCAAGTCTCTTCTTGGTCTACCGGCACCCCGTTCACCCTTATCCCATCATTTCTATAAAAAATAGTATGATTTATAACTTTTAATTTTCATAACAAAACTGTGGGTTCGAGGTGCTATTGCAAATTAATGCAATTAATTCTATGTATACACTGTCATAAAAAGCCATCACGATAAAAATTAAATATCAAAATTATTTAACGTTGCGAACTTGTTCACTATACGTATCTGGAATATATTTGCGAATGGCGATCAGCGATACGATGGTGCGTCCAGACCTATGGAGACGAGCGCGAGACATTCCAAATTCGCTGTGTGGACGAGTCTCGCGAGAGCCTCGCGAATCAACCTACAGAGCCTCGTTGCTACCGAAATTCAACATTTCTTTAAACAAATAGAATTATTACAACATCTATTAATTTTAGATATATAATATCAAAAAATGGCAAGAAAAGTTACCGAATTGTACATATGTATAACCCAATAATAAAATAAAAAATAGGGTATTCCCATTAGAAAATATGTTATATCCGCAACACTTTTTTAAAGTACCCTGTATACTCTATAGTAATGTTAAAATGTGCTTCTTAACCGTACCAATAACTTTTCTATTTAACATTTTGTTCTAAAAACATTAAAAAACGTATTATGTAAAAAACGTCGTGTAAGGGATAAAGAGGAAAACAGCCAAAAGGGGGAAAACCGACGATGAATACCATGTTAAAGACCGAATACCATATTAAAGATACAAAAATTTATTACTGTATGCGTTATTATTTGGCCATCGTTTGTTATATTCAATTGCAATTTAATATGTGTTTGGCTTCCTTTCACTATGACCCCACTCGGCTTGTCTAGTGGCAGGTTTGCGTAAAAAATGGATAGAAAATGTCTCGCTCTCGTCTCGCTCTCGTCTCGCTCTCGTCTCGCTCTTGTCTTGCTCTCGTCTCGCGCTCGGCTCGTCAGGTCTGGACGCACCATAGACTGCCGGAGTGCTGACGTCACGAATGACAAATTGCTTTTCAAACAAGGTTTAGTTCTTTTATATTTCTATTGAGCTCTTCCAAATGACGTCACAAATTAATATGAAATGTAAAAAAAACAGGTGATTGCCGACAATCGCTGACTTGTGTCTGGTATTTTCAATACGCCTATGATGGTTGCGCATGTTTTAAAATCTGTGAATTTTTTTATTTGGGTAAATGAGATTAGGTGTAAGAGAATGTAGAGTGAAGATTAAAAACTGTACATTTTATTTTTATTTATTTTGTGGCTTACTTTATTCGAAATTTGTTTTCTTTTATTTTTTTTAATCATTAAAATGCTGTTGCAAATTTCAAAATTATTGTCGAGTAGGTAGTTTATTTATTTTGTGGCTTACTTTTTTCGAAATTTGTTTTCTTTTATTTTTTTTAATCATTAAAATGCTGTTGCAAATTTCAAAATTATTGTCGAGTAGGTAGTTTATTTATTTTGTGGCTTACTTTTTTCGAAATTTGTTTTCTTTTATTTTTTTTAATCATTAAAATGCTTTTGCAAATTTCAAAATTATTGTCGAGTAGGTAGTTTATTTATTTTGTGGCTTACTTTTTTCGAAATTTGTTTTCTTTTATTTTTTTTAATCATTAAAATGCTGTTGCAAATTTCAAAATTATTGTCGAGTAGGTAGTTTATTTATTTTGTGGCTTACTTTTTCGAAATTTGTTTTCTTTTATTTTTTAATCATTAAAATGCTGTTGCAAATTTCAAAATTATTGTCGAGTAGGTAGTTTATTTATTTTGTGGCTTACTTTTTTCGAAATTTGTTTTCTTTTATTTTTTTTAATCATTAAAATGCTGTTGCAAATTTCAAAATTATTGTCGAGTAGGTAGTTTATTTATTTTGTGGCTTACTTTTTTCGAAATTTGTTTTCTTTTATTTTTTTTAATCATTAAAATGCTGTTGCAAATTTCAAAATTATTGTCGAGTAGGTAGTTTATTTATTTTGTGGCTTACTTTTTTCGAAATTTGTTTTCTTTTATTTTTTTAATCATTAAAATGCTGTTGCAAATTTCAAAATTATTGTCGAGTAGGTAGTTTATTTATTTTGTGGCTTACTTTTTCGAAATTTGTTTTCTTTTATTTTTAATCATTAAAATGCTGTTGCAAATTTCAAAATTATTGTCGAGTAGGTAGTTTATTTATTTTGTGGCTTACTTTTTTCGAAATTTGTTTTCTTTTATTTTTTAATCATTAAAATGCTGTTGCAAATTTCAAAATTATTGTCGAGTAGGTAGTTTATTTATTTTGTGGCTTACTTTTTCGAAATTTGTTTTCTTTTATTTTTTTTAATCATTAAAATGCTGTTGCAAATTTCAAAATTATTGTCGAGTAGGTAGTTTATTTATTTTGTGGCTTACTTTTTCGAAATTTGTTTTCTTTTTATTTTTTTAATCATTAAAATGCTGTTGCAAATTTCAAAATTATTGTCAGTAGGTAGTTTATTTATTTTGTGGCTTACTTTTTCGAAATTTGTTTTCTTTTATTTTTTAATCATTAAAATGCTGTTGCAAATTTCAAAATTATTGTCAGTAGGTAGTTTATTTATTTTGTGGCTTACTTTTTTTCGAAATTTGTTTTCTTTTATTTTTTAATCATTAAAATGCTGTTGCAAATTTCAAAATTATTGTCGAGTAGGTAGTTTATTTATTTTGTGGCTTACTTTTTTCGAAATTTGTTTTCTTTTTTATTTTTTTAATCATTAAAATGCTGTTGCAAATTTCAAAATTATTGTCAGTAGGTAGTTTATTTATTTTGTGGCTTACTTTTTTCGAAATTTGTTTTCTTTTATTTTTTAATCATTAAAATGCTGTTGCAAATTTCAAAATTATTGTCAGTAGGTAGTTTATTTATTTTGTGGCTTACTTTTTTCGAAATTTGTTTTCTTTTATTTTTTTAATCATTAAAATGCTGTTGCAAATTTCAAAATTATTGTCGAGTAGGTAGTTTATTTATTTTGTGGCTTACTTTTTCGAAATTTGTTTTTCTTTTATTTTTTTTAATCATTAAAATGCTGTTGCAAATTTCAAAATTATTGTCGAGTAGGTAGTTTATTTATTTTGTGGCTTACTTTTTTCGAAATTTGTTTTCTTTTATTTTTTTTAATCATTAAAATGCTGTTGCAAATTTCAAAATTATTGTCGAGTAGGTAGTTTATTTATTTTGTGGCTTACTTTTTTCGAAATTTGTTTTCTTTTATTTTTTTTAATCATTAAAATGCTGTTGCAAATTTCAAAATTATTGTCGAGTAGGTAGTTTATTTATTTTGTGGCTTACTTTTTTCGAAATTTGTTTTCTTTTATTTTTTTTAATCATTAAAATGCTGTTGCAAATTTCAAAATTATTGTCGAGTAGGTAGTTTATTTATTTTGTGGCTTACTTTTTCGAAATTTGTTTTCTTTATTTTTTTAATCATTAAAATGCTGTTGGAAATTTCAAAATTATTGTCGAGTAGGTAGTTTATTTATTTTGTGGCTTACTTTTTTCGAAATTTGTTTTCTTTTATTTTTTTTAATCATTAAAATGCTGTTGCAAATTTCAAAATTATTGTCGAGTAGGTAGTTTATTTATTTTGTGGCTTACTTTTTTCGAAATTTGTTTTCTTTTATTTTTTTTAAATTAAAATGCTGTTGCAAATTTCCAAATTTCAAAATTATTGTCGAGTCCATAGATAAAAGACTTATGGTCAAGTCCTTTGGTCGAGTCTAAAATTTAGGCTGACTTAGTTGACAAGCGTTAACAAGACGTTTTTTCAAACGTCACATAAGTATTAATTTTTGCGGTGTGATCATTGCCTGGAAACTTATATGGTGAAATTTTGATAAAATAATTTAGTACTCACTAAAAACACGGTATGTCGCTAGTGGTAGGAAAAATAATTTTTAGAGGTTACTAGTTTATTTGGTTGCCGGCAGAGAATAGGTACATTAAAGAAATGCTAACTTCATGTTAAAAAATGGAAACAGACGCCACCTGGTGTCGCCTGGCAGTACTAGCTAAATTGAGGGGAATTGGAGGGGCGGGGCTTAAAAGAGGGGAAATTTTTTAAAAAATATTTTTATAAGTATCACTGAATTACTGTTTAAAGTTAATAAACATATTTTTTATTACTTTAATATAATTTAAAATATTAAAAAATATGTCTATTAACTTTACACAGCAAATCAATGATATTATTAAAGACTTATTATTTTCAGAGAAAATTCATAGTAAATAAATTACACATTTAGTAAACAATATCATTTATTTTTTAGAGCTGCGATTTATATTACAATAATATTGAAATATATATATTTTTTAATAATGAAAAAGAATATCCCGGAACCTGAAAAATAAAGATGATCAATTAATGACTTAAATTAGTTCAAAATACATTTTGCAAATAACTAGGGAATAGGAAAGATAAACATACTATTAAAAATACATTTTAGTAGTATGTTATCATCTATTTACTGATAATACATAAGTATATAATAACATGCATAAGGCACTATGATACAACTACCTAGTAGTTGTATCAAAATAACACACTAATATCACAAAAAATATGTGCTAATTTAAATTCCTTTAATGATCTAATGAAACACTATCTATAGCCTCAATACATGCCATTCCAAAGGCAAAAAAACTATTATACCAAATAAATATAAGCTGAATAAAACATAAACCAAGCCAACGTGCATAAAAAACCAAAAAATGCATCAAAAAATACTTTTATCAGATCATACCCTTGGATATATTATGTATTTTATATATCGCACATCCCGTTCAAAAGTTTACTAACTCAAAATAGAGAATATAGAGAACATTGTCAAGAGAAGTAAAAGAAAATTTAAGTTACGCAATATGCTCCTTTTTGCATATTAATGGCCAAATAATGTAATGTTGATTTAATAAAAATTTAACTGGCATCCTTCTGAGGTATAAATCAGATTAAAAGGACATTGTTTTTGTAATAATTGTTTGTTTTGTAAACATTTTTTGAAGACAATACAGTTTTGAACGGGCTGTGCGATATAAACAAGGATCTTACTATTATTTGAGGTTAGAAAGTATTTAAATAATATAAAACAAAATCAAAATCATTTTTCATCATAAATTATAGAGGTACTTACGTGTTTTGATATTATTATCAGGAAATAATACGTTTAGTTAAACAGGTACGCTGCCAGGCAAGTTCTATCGGCGGGTCTTCGCAAAAGTTGAAACCTAAAAATACAAAAATACGTTTACATCTTAGTTGTATTTACGAATAAAGTATTTGTGTGTAATTTCCGACTTACCAGTTAACTGAATAATCGCATTAAATACATCCAAATTAATAATTTAATATTGTAAAAAAGCAAAATTGTTTTAAATCACTTGCCAGGACAGCCCGGCCAGCTTCTTTGTTGACAAAATGGCCGCGGTATCATGATTTAAGCAATGTGAGTGACAAAGAAAGCCAATGCCTGGCAGATGTTGCTTTCTTTGTCGTTGGTCCTGGCACGTTTAAATTTGACTGTTGCCTGTTTTCCCATACAAGTGACACCCCCGTGGTTGCCGGTGATATGCATATACAGGGTGTTTCCTAATTAATCTAAAAAATAAAAAATCGTTAGAAAACGGCTTAAAGCGGGCTCTTAATAAGTATATTTATTTTTTTCTCGACAACCGTATGAAGAACAAGAAAAACTCAAAAGATCAATTTTGTTGAAAAAGGATGGCCAGTCAAGAAAAAAATATTTTTTCTTTAAAAAAGCAGTAGTGTACCATTTATGTTAAGCAAAATATCGATTTTTTTTAATTTTTAACACCCTGTAGATCAGAAAGAAAGTACTTTAGACCTAATGGTTATATAAAAATTGTTTTAAGAAGACATGAGGAATCACACCACAATTTTTTAGACTAATTAGAAAACACCCTGTATATTGTCAACTTGACAATGATTGTTGATAAATCAAAAAATGCCTTTTCTGTGAAAAAAGCCCGATTTTCGCAGGAAAAATTTTGGTTTTTATTGAATTTGGGCCTGCGTCTGCAAATACCAGTATGTTTTTTAATATTCTATCTATCTAAATTTTAAATATCATAGTCAGAAATAGTTTTATTACTTATTAACTGTAAAAATGGTATACTTGTAAGTTTTATCAAATATTGTGATTTACTTTCTACCTTGTAGTCAAAATTTATATTTAATAAACTGTAAAATATATATATTCTTATGTTTTATTAAAGTTACTCTGATATACTAATATATCAGTGTAACTTTAAAACTAAATCCTTTGAAATCAAATATAAACATAAAAAATATTTACAGTAGAAAAGGCGAAGGTGCTGGGTTATACGTAGTCTCTACTAAGAACACGGAGGGGCGCTTTGACCCAAAATTTTACAATTAAGTTTCATATCTATCTTAATAGAAGATTATTTTCTTTTATCTATGGGTGTGATTGACAATATTAAAAACGTCATCACTTTAACGGCCCAGGCATAAAATTAAAGCACTTTTATGCCTAGTATAAAAGTACAAAAATATATTATTAAACTGATACATATTGGTTCCAGGACCACCAAGAAATATGGTGGAAATGTAATAGCTGAGGGTCCACCAAAACCAGAAAGATTTTTTTTTTTTAAAAATCTGGTCAAAATTGACCCTTACTCACGAGATATCGGATATCATCCGGCCTCGAACCGGCGGCGTTAATAGATTTTAACAGCACGACAGAGTTTCCAGACGGTCATCCTTCCATCTTCTCGCATCGTGTAATGTCGCTTAACTTCAGTTATTTTTGAGTGGACTATAAATTGATGACCTCGTTATAATAATGCTTTAATATAAAGGTTATAATAATACTTTAATATAATAAGTTATAATAATACTTTAATATAACACTTCATTCGCCTCGGTTGATTATACGAAAACGGAAAGATGTAGAAACAAAATATGTTATGGGTATATGTGGGGAGGAAATGTGCACAATATAAAATTATTTTGAAATATACAGGGTGTTTCAGAACTAAGATCCGTCGCAAAGTTATATTTTTTCTTATGGAACACCCTGTATTTTATTTCATTTTTGGATTCTTGGGCCCAAAAAAAAGGTATTTATTATAATGGTTGAATATGCTTAAAATCTTTGGTTTTTGAGATATTTGATAGAGATAGATATTTGATAGATGATTTTTGGAGATTTTATTGATATTTTTTTGAAGTATTTAAATATGCATGCTACAATAGAATAGATTATCAACACTCTGTATAATACTTTTCAGGATTAATTCTTTGCTGAGTTTAAAGGTAGAGAAATTTTTTTCAATAAGAGAGCGATTTTTCAATAAAATGGCAATCAAGAAGGCTGGTGTCGCTATGGCAATTTTCAGGCGACAGTAGCTATTTTCAAAATCGAAAGTAGTTTATGGACTTAATTTAAATTTATAGCAGTTAACTTTTATTTAATTTACCCCTACAATAGTTTAATAAATAATATTTATTAAATATGTATTATACGTATTATTATTTTAATAATAAAAATGATCAATGAACGATGGGACTGCGATGAGGAAGTTAAACTTAGAACGAATTATGCAAAATCAACATTTTTTAAACTTAAAAACTTCCTATTAGCACGCAGTCTCCCGCTAGCACTTAGACTACGGGTAGTAAAATGCTACATATGACCCACATATAAGTTTTTCGACTTCTCGGGCACTAACGTGGACAAAGCAGTTTCAGCAGCTTGTTGAATATCCAAAGACTCGTCATTATCACTGATTTTTTCACAAAACTTTGTAGGAAATACGGCGACGTTTGAACCTGACAGAACCATAGATAAAAGAAAATAATCTACTATTAAGATAGATAAATGAAAATAATTAATGAAACTTAATAGTAAAATTTTGGGTCAAAGCGCCTCTCCGTGTTTTTAGTAGAGACTACGTTTAACTCAGCGCCTTTGTCTTTTTTGCTGTAAATGTTTTTTATGTTTATATTTGAATTCAAAGGATTTATTTTTAAAGTTACACTGATATATTAGTATATCAGAGTAACTTTAATAAAACATAAGAATATATACATATTAATTTTACAACTTATTTTTTTATTTATTTTAGAGAGTTTCATGTAAATGATCGTAAGTCGACTGGCTGTCTAATGAATAGACCGAGATTTATAGATTTTAAAGCCGACGATTTATAGATTTATGACCGATTTCATTCATAAAATATCCACGAGCGTGCGGGGTTTCACAAAAATATATCAGGAATTTTTATAATATTTTCCAGTAAAGTTTATAATATTATTTTACTTTAAATGTACAGCTGGTTCCAAAAAAAATGAATACGAATCTTTACACATTTTTTTCGAACATTTGGGCAGTGTATATTTATGTGTCAAGTATTTTGACATTTTAAGGTTATTGTGACATTGTATAAAACAACTTTGCTTTTGGCAAAGTGGCAGATAATTTTTTCAGAACGTCAGCATGACATGAGTAGAGAAATGGGGGACTGGTATAATAGAATATACTGCCCGAAATAATAAAAATATGTTTTAAATCGTATTCAATTTTATTGGAACCAGCTGTACCTACATTTTGTTTAGTCATTTGCCAAATATAGTAATATTTGTTAAAACGCGTGTACTAATTACAATAAACACAAATCAAGTTAAAGATATAAAACACAATACAATAACACCGCCACTGGATTTTTCAATAGTAGTGACTGTTTCTACTATTCCTAGAGAGGGGCATAAAGTTGGGGGTAATGGCGACAAGACGTGCGAGAATCTCGACCAATCAGACTGGTTGAACCCGGGATGCCATGATGAATTTTGTCAGCGTTGCCAGCTTACCCTAAGCGGACGTTATCTTAAGGAAATACTTTACCTTTTAAAATAGGCAGAATGAACGAAATCAGTTAATTAGATAAATATACATTATTATAATAAGAACTACGCCAACATATCAGCATATATATAATTATGTATGCTGAAATGAACTAAAATATATTCAATTTATAGGTAATATCGAGCAACTTTGCTTTTCTATAATTAAACGTGACAACATCAACTTTTTTTGCCCGAATTCCTTCCGCTGTTTTAGATTCGTTTGTCAGATATTACCTTATCGTCTTTTGGAAACACGTGCATTTTTGCAGTTTTGTTAGTTTCTTTGCAAGATGCAACACAACAAGAAAACACCATTTTTACAGCTAATAAATAATAAAACTATTTCTGACTATGATATTTAAAATTTAGATAGATAGAAAATTAAAAAACAAACCAGTATTTGCAGACGCAGGCCCAAATTCAATAAAAATCAAAATTTTTCCTGCGAAAATCAGGCTTTTTTCACTGAAAATGTATTTTTTGATTTATAAGCAGTCATTGTCAAGTTAGCAATATACAGGTTGTTCTCGAATTAGTCTAAAAAAATTATGGTGTGATTCCTCATGTGTTCTTAAAACAATTTTTATATAACCATTAGGTCTAAAGTACTTCCTTTCTTATCTACAGGGTGTCAAAAATTAAAAAAATCGATTTTTTTGCTTAACATAAATGGTACACCACTGCTTTTTTAAAGAAAATATGTGTTTTTCTTGACTGGGCATCCTTTTTCAACAAAATTGATCTTTTGAGTTTTTCTTGTTCATCAAACGGTTGTCGAGAAAAAAATAAATATACTTATTACGAGCCCGCCTTAATTCGTTTTTTAACGATTTTTTATTATTTAGATTAATTAGGAAACACCCTGTATATGCATATCACAGGCAACCAAATAAACTAGTAACCTCTAAAAATTATTTTTCCTACCACTAGCGACATACCGTGTTTTTAGTATGTACTAAATTATTTTATCAAAATTTCACCATATAAGTTTCCAGGCAATGGACAGAACTTTGTCATTAAACAATGCATAAACAATGTCTTAGAAACCGATCTCCAGAACATTTTAAAAAATGTTTAAAAATAAATAATAATAATAATAATAATAGCATGAACATCTCAAATTATCCGCTTTCATAAAAAATCTTGTATGAAATTCGTTGCGAGAAGGGTGTGTGGCGCCTTCGCCATTGCCGCCTCCAACGGTATCAGGCCCGGAGGTTCGACAGCTACTCCAGCCTCGAGAAGTTTTCTCTTGCCGGTCATGAAAGCCAAGTCCACAGAGAAAAGAAGAACCGAGTGACAGTCCGCGCTGTCATCCGTCAACGAAGCCACTGAAGTTAGTCTCAGTCAGTCTGTCAAGATGGCCGCCGGCTAGTCCGATTGTGCTCCTTCGTTTCTGTTAAATTTCAGTCCAATTTATATTAATGTTAGATAAAAGTTGTTAGTACACGCGCCTCATTTCAATACGACCACGTCACATTCCCTAAAGGTGTTTAAAGCACTCAACGCATTGTTCAACAATTTTGCGTCCCGTGCTTAAAATGCATTCATTTCGCAACTTGTTACATAAATAACTATTTTGAAATAGTTCTGTATGACTGGAAACGTCCTATCATTTTTTAATCTTTCTATAATGAATGTTAATTTTTGAAAAGTTTTATGTCAATTTTTGGTAAATAACGTCTAGGGCTTGCTAAAATTATCATAGATTCCCCAGCCGACTTTGACGTCGTTTTTATCATATGGTATGTCTGAGTAATGTATAAAAATATTAGCAAAACAAGTTCCTTTCATTAAATTAAATGCCAGAATTACAATTTGTTATATTAAGTGTTGAATAAACAAAATATAAAACCCATCATAAGTCATAATAAAATAAATTAAGGTACTCCTGAAATACATTCATCAAATGTTTAATGGGTCAATCTTAATAAATCCGACATTTTAATACTTCCAAAGTAGTAAGTGTTTACCCATAACAAAGTTGTTATTAAGTAATACAGAAAGAAATATGGTAGCAATTTTCGCATGGAGATTCAATTAACATTTAAATTACTTCATTCATATTTTTCGTTGAGATAATCAAGACCTTCGCAGAGCTGTCAGTCGACTCCACCAATAGGAGTCTGTCTGCATACAACGTTGCCATTAACAGGCTATCGGCCAAAAAAGTCATCCTTATTAGATCATTAGAAGTGTAATATAGTCAAAACAAAATTAAAATTATAAATACATACATTTTAAACATCAACAATAGAGCACATAGCGCCTATTTTTTGATTTAGCAAATAAATTATAACATAGTATAAATATTATAGACTACTAATAATTAACTGTTACTAAAAATACTATATGGTAATCGCAAAACAATTTCCGATGCACGTGATCAACTTTGAATGACCAGCGATGGCGACACTGCTGCCAGATTGTGATGGATTTATAAGATGACCCAAGCAACACAGATAGTTCCAAATCCTTCCGGTTTAAGACTGGCTACCAAAACATAGTTCCTGTGTGCACCCTGTTACCAAATTTGTCACTATATCCGGTAATACCACTGCAAAGTATTTTTGGATAGTATCTGTTACCACCCTGTTACTAGTCATTTGGAATTTAAACACCCAAAATTAAGGTAGCAAATGTGTTGTTGCGTCTAGTAACTGGGACTACGCAAATCCTTTCATTGTTACCACTAAGTGGCAAAATCTACATAGTGACAATAAATACGGAACGGCTACCAGCCTGTGCTACTGAAATGGGTGTATGAAGTACTTGTTACTATATAGTCCCATGCTTAGTCGCAGAATAGTCGCAGTACCCTATATTTTGGGTCTTAAAGTTACGAGGCATTTGGGTACTAATTGTTGGTCCCAAAATAGTAGCTGCGACTATGGTTTGTTACTATAAAGTAACGGGTAGTATACTCCTATTGACGCCTTGCTACTATAAAGTTGTGGAAACTAAAAAATATTTCTTTATAGTAGCAGATCGCGTATTTACCCATCCTGTCCGTTACCACAAGAATAAAGATCAGTAAAATTGTTTGTTCACTGCGCTGCTAGTGGAACTTCCTAGACAAGTTCACCAGTATAAAGAGTTTATTGGATTAAATTTAGAGAGGTATGACTGGGCTTTGATATGACAATAAATTATTTTAAATCTATTTTTGAAAATTCATATACATATTATTATGTATAATTGTCGTATTTTCTATATATTTGTTATTAGTTCTTGTAGCTGCATTTTTCTAGGAATGTCGAGTTGGTGACTACTGATGAATTTAAAGATAAAACAGAGCTCATCAGAGAAAAAAGTAACATCAATCAGGAACTAAGGCAATGGGCCTTAAAACACCAAATTAGCCACATTGCTTTAACAGATTTACTTGGTATACTAAAAAATGAAGGCTTAACATCATTGCCAGGAAACAGCAGGACTTTATTGAGTACACCGAGATATTGTGCCATTGTTAGTAGCACGACGTTTATCCGAAGAGACCAACCTAGAATCGGTGTCTCTAATTTTTATTGTTGACGGCTTGCCTCCATTTAAGAGTTCTCCATTAGAATTTTAGCCAATACTCCTAAAAATGCATGAATATCCTTGCGATCAACCCATGTTGGCAGCTATAAATTGTGGCGAGTCAAAACCTCCATTACAAGATTTTTTACATGATTTTGTAACAGAATTAAATGAGATTTTGGAGACTGGAATTGATGTAAATCAGATTAGGGTGAAAGTAAAAGTTCGATTTTCTCATTCATCATTTTTCTTATTCAATTGTTTTTGGTCACTTCATGTTTCACCGGAAAAGACAACTTTTGATTTTTAAATGGCACCCTCAATATTTTTTGCTTAATTCAATAGAAAATGACACTCTGAATAGAATGACATATCATAATATGACATTTTCTCATATGGTTTATTTGAAATTGTAACATCGGTTTTTGGCAATTTGACTCGAAATAACAAGTGTGTGGTACCAAATTATTCGTAAATTTTTTTTTTCAAATATGCTAATAAGTCATTCTCGTTCCATTTGAAAAAATTGAGATATGATTAAAAATACAATTTAGGCATGTTTTAACCAGTCAGGACAAGACACATCATAGTGTTCTTAAATTGTTATGAGATGAGAGGTAGGCGAAACTTTATAGAAACATATGGAACTATATTGTCACAAAATGCCTGATTGTTCGACTTTTTGGGTGTTCAAAGTAACTTTCTAGTCCCAGTAGTTACCATAATGTACAAAATTTAAATACATTTAAGAATAATAAAGTTCCAAAGTAGTAACCGATACTACAAAGTAACTTTTGGGTAGTAACAACTTAATCACTGGAAGTAGCGGATCTTTTAAAGTTAAAAACGGGTAGTCCCTGCTACTTCATAGGGAAGAGCCTAACTTTATCGTAGCGAAGTGTGCGTCAGCCATTTTTTACTGTCAGACATTTTTTAATTAAATTTATTTGTTAATATATTTTCATTTTTTCTTTATTTTCCTGGTGGTTTAAGTTTTATAGTGCTTTAAACATTTATTTTTCCAATTAGAACTCGAACACACTTTCGTGCATTACGAAATATTATTTTTAATATTTTTGATATTATTTTTTGTCCTTAAATATCTACAAAATTGAATTAATTCGAAGGCGCGTTAAAATATTTCCATCTAACTCGGTAATATTTCTCAGTAAAGTGACGTACGTTATTATATTAGTCCTGGAAGTGTCCGAAATACGCGATTAAAAACCATCATTTTCATCATAAACATAACACACCATTATTAACTTAACTTTAACATGGCCATGCACCGCGGCTGTCATATCATATTATTATTTTATTTTAAAACGTTTTTTAAAAGTAGAGGTCGCTAGAAGAATGTTTTACTACTATATAGTAGCAGTTACCAGGCGGCTACGTAGGGGCGACCAGGCCGCTACGTAGCAGGATAGTGGCCGCTACTACCCTTTCACTTTATAGTTACGAAATATAGTGGCAGCGTTAATCTCTGGGACCACCCGGTATACTACCCAGTTACCCTAAATTCTTCCCCATTTTAGTAACAGTTACGTGGCGGCTACGTGGCGGCAACGTAGCCGTCGATAGTGGCAGTCTACTTGATGGTCGCTTTTATAGTCCCAGGAACGTACCTGCTATTATCTGTGTTGCTTGGGGAATCTTGATTTAAAAGTGACAAAGAATGTATTTATTATATCACGCCGCATCCAAAAACGAAAATTACTCATTATTTGGCGCCATCTCTTGGCGCGAAACGATGCCCATTCAAGGTAAGCCAACCTTACAAACACATGGCTCAAGAACGTTGGAAGGCGTAGAAGCTGGAATAGTAGGGCCGAAAAAAGGAATATCTTTCCACGTAAGTCTATCTAAGGATGTTATATTTGTTGGCAACGCCGCATCCAAAAATGAAAATTACTCATTATTTGGCGCCATCTCTCGGCGCGAAACGATGCCCAATCTCGAATCTGATTTATGGACGGTTCGAAACAAAGCCGAAACGAAGTGTAAAGATTATTATTCAGCTCCTCCCTGACAATATTTACCTTAAAATCCAATTTACATATTTTATTTCGTAAAAAAATGGGGCGTAAAAATTTATTTCGTATGCAAATTTAACCGCTTTGGTTTCTCTTTCACGCCCTTCTAATTGCTGAGAATTATTCTGCTGACTTATTCTACAGTGGGCAAGACAACCACTTTTTTTAAAGGTGCGAAGCATATACAGGGTTGTTCACGCTAGTCGACATGGAATATTGTAGCCAAATGCTTAAATTTATTAGTAATTGTGAATGATTGGTTGGTTGGATTACCAAAGTTAAAATTTAAATTTATTTTCAAAAGGTCCAGAGTGTCCCAATTAAATAAGAAGTATTAAAGCTGTATTTTTAAACACCGTGTATATTATTACATTTTTAGTTTCTACAGTTAAAATAACCCAAGTAGCATTTTCACGACTTGCGACCACATGTTTACTAAACACAACGTTGGATTAGTTACAAAAAATAGTTAGCTCCGTACCTTAGGTATTAAAATAAATGTAAACGTTGTTGGAACGTTGTGCCGACGTTGAACTAGTACTATAACAAAGTAAAAGCTTCTGCGACGTCGAATAAACATTGTCTTGTAACCTTTTTTGCTTAAGCGATCTTTAGGTGATTCGGACAACGTAGTTACAATGTTGGGCAATAAAGAGTTTTCCGACGTCACTTTCAGGACCTACTCCAACGTTGCGCAAACGTCGTCTATTTTACTAATTCCAACGTTGTTTACATTTCCTTATTCTTACGTTGGTAGAACGTCGAGCTATTACCTTTTTGCAACTGTATTGAACCATAACCTTAAATTTTAAATTTTCACTTCATTGTTCTGTTGAGTCAGACAGTTCAGTGCTGTTTTTGTTTTTATAAAAAAAACTTACCTAATGAAAATGGGACGTAAGAAAGGCACATATAAAACTAAATTTAAATATACATCGACATATTACCGATACTTTATCCACTCCCTCGTTTATTTAGAATATAGAGGGCGGCACAAGCTAGACTCTAGGATGACTAAATTAGGCAATCTTGCGACTAGTATACTACCTGTTAAGGCTGAACTGCGACTTTATTAGTCCAGTATGCGACTACTCGAACTACTCCATCTTAATCTCCAAAACAACAAAGTGAAAGCCGCCATGTTGTTGAATAAGAAAATGTTTCGTTTCTAAAATAGCAATTCCTGCTTTTTGAATACATTAACTTGCAATATTTGACCCTAAACAACACGCGGAAACATTTTTTTTCGACTGCTAATAAATTATTTTCATTTTACTAAAAAAAAAATTACGAAATATTTTAAAACTTCTTTAATTTTAAGGCCCATTAGTATTTTTCAAAGCAGAAACAATACATTTATCAATAAATTTGTTTGCGTTTAAATTTTTTTCCTTGGATAACGAGACAGAGTTGGTTAAAGTGTTTCAATAATTATGATCTTCAAACATCCTCCACACTTAAATACTTTTGTTTTGTTTTCCTTTACTGCCATCTGGCATATGTTTCTAACTAAATTATAAAAATAATATTTTTACTATAATTATCCCAATTTAGGATAAAACGCGACTTAGCGCCATATTATTATAGTTTTGTATTTTTGTGAATTAGGATTTTAAACAACGTTGCAGTTTGTACTAATTAGACTGTTAGCCAACGTAGGTAACCAACGTCGTTTCGACCTAAAAATTATTCTCCACACTAGTGCAGACTAGGGTTGGCCCGAGGTTGTGCCGACGTTGCGCCCCGACGTTTGGTCGCGTGACACAACGTTGTCCCGACGTCCAAATGCTGCTTGGGAAAGGTAAATTTGGTTAAGGTATACCGCATACCGCACTTTAATCTTACCGTTTTTGAATTATTTACGATTTTGTGAAAATGGAGAAACAACTTTAATGCTGCTCTCTAGGACTATTTAAGTTTCTAAAACCAACCATTGTACTGAAGTTTTTTTATTTACTAAATATTGTGTTGCAATAATAAAAATAATGCTACCTTATATCGGTGTCTATACAGAGAGTGTCAGAATATTCTAAATAAGTATCTACTAGTTTTAAACGGCAATAACTTCTTTAATTTAAATGGAACACTCTGTTAATGCAACTTATTTTCGAAGATTACATCTGTACAGTTTGCTAAAAGTTTATTTGGTACTGCAATAACTACTGTAGTATCTACTGTAGTTCTCTAGTTCATACCAAATAAACTTTTAGTCACGTGATTAAGCTTGACAGGCACAGCGTTGCCTATTTTTATATATTTTCTTTTAATCAAAATATTTCAAAAAACAAAAATGAATTAATTATAAATATATAAACAATTATTATTTATATCAACAAAGCTTACCTTCTTAACAGCACTTAAGAGACACAAAGGACCATTACTACTGCTTTCCCGTTCAAAATATTTTAATAAAGTTGCAATGAGTTTTTTATGGCTATTAAGATATATTGTACACTTCGCATTGAAAGAGGTTCCAAAAAGGAATAATGTTCGACTGCAATGTCTGCTAGTAAACATTTTTAAGTTTAAAGGATCACAACACTATTTTTTTAAACTAATCGTGTAAATACGGGCAATAAGACAATTCGATGTTTTTCTCCTTAAAATATTCAGTTGTTTGACGTGCTTTAGGGAGTGAATGTCGTGATGAAGAATGATGCGACGTTTTTTTTTCTTTTTCCTTATTTTATCGAAGACCGTCGGCAAAAAAATTGTTTTTCCAAAAAAAATCATGTTTGGGTATTTCGCCACTGCACTGCAAGAAAATCTACAAAATAAAATAATTATTTTTTGTAAACACTTCTGCGTTAAACCTAAACGGACGCTGCTTGTCAGAAGTTATGTTTACGGTAATACAAATTTGCCTAACAAAGCAAAAAAAATGCTTAACGTTTCGAAAAGTTATCTCTTTCCGTCGTCGGAAGCAAAAAAATACAAAGAATAAAGAAAACACTATTTAAAATATTTAAATTCAACTATTCGAGAACACTTTACTTTTTTTAAACAGATACGTCCACAAGAAACTGGATCTAAGTGATTAGATTGGATCTAAGAAAATTAATTATTTTATTTTGTAGATTTTCTTGCAGTGCAGTGGCGAAATACCCATACAGGATTTTTTTGGAAAGATGAATCCGCCACATAGATATAGACATTTTTTAAAAAAATTGTTGTATACAATTCGGCATTTAACTGTTCTTCCATCTTCTAATGGAATGGTTGCGACGTGTCCATTACAACCGAAGACACAAGCGATTGTAAAAACTTAAAAGGCAACGTACGTAGATACCAAGAAACTTTTATTCACCATTTTTAAGATGTGCATAGACAAACAGACAATTTATTGTTTTTAGTTGTAGCTCCTATGTACAGTTGGGGTTGGAACCTTTGGTGTTACACAGCAAAATAAAACACTAAATCACCACAATATTAATACCAAAATACTTAAAAGTGTTGGTGTATTGTGGTGATTTACTGTTTTATTTTGCTGTAGTTCTACAGGGTGAGTTTTCTACGATGTTCTCTATGGGTATGGGTATCTCGGAAACTACTGAAGATAGAGAGTCGGTTAAACGGGGAAAGAATTGCGGTTTTGTGGGGTCATAAATATGCGACTTTCAGATTTTTTAAGAAGTTCGTAGCTTAGTAGATATTTCGAAAAAAACAAATTTCGGCTATTTTAAAAATTTTCCCTAATTCCGCTATAATCTATTTTAGACAAAAAGTTTTCAAATGAAAGTTGTAGATGATCACATCCTTAATGAGATTGTGTTCTCCTTTAAATGTAAAAAGAAGAGGTTTTAGTTTCAACCAGTGGCGTAGCTGTGATACGCATCAGGTAATATTTTCAAAAAAAGATAGTACGCCACTGATAAAAATAAAAATTTCGAGTTTTTTTATTTACTCGGTTTATTTCCAAGAAAAAATGTCTCTTCCAACTTTCTTTCATCTAACACCATTTTGTCACAATTTAGAAATAAATATTTTTTTAATGAGAACCTTAAATATGCGAATTTTTATAACACCTTAAAACTACGAATTTTATTATTAACAATAAAAAAAATTCTAGTTTAAATTTATAATTTTTTAAAAATTTATTTAGAGTTAATAGTAAAAAGTACTAAAGTTACCCAAGATGAAGGGAGCTAACGATGCACATATGTTTTCTGCCCTGTAGTTATAATAATTCGCTGTATGATTCTCATTAAAAAATTTATTTATTTTTAAATTGTGACAAAATGGTGTTAGATAGGAGAAAGTTGCAAGCGACATTTTTTATTGGAAATAAACCGAGTAAATAAAAAAACTCCGAAATTTTTATTTTTATCAGTGGCACTGGTTGAAACTAAAACCCCTTCTTTCAACATTTAAAGTGTCTCTGTTATGTAGACTCCTATAATGAATATCAAAATCAAAAGTTGTAGTCATTCAATCCTAATTTATGTCATATACTATCATAATACCAAATCTCGTTTTTTTTATCTGAAAAAATAAAAAAGTTATAGAAGTGAGACACTTTTAAGACGCACCCAGTATACATTGTTTTTCTAATTAGACGACCTTGCAGAAAAAAAATTAAAAGCGACAAATACAGACGAGATTGCTTCCAAGAAAACGACATTCTTCGGGCGTCCCAAAAATTCACCTTCTTATTTGATAAAAAAATCAAATTCGAGCTTTATAACGAAAATTCCTTTAGACCTTTAAACCCCGTCTTAATATTTGTTTTGGCGCATTTATTTTTTCACTCCCGAAAATATCGTTTGTTGAACGTTCTTGTGACATCTGTCAGGCCCTATTTCTTACAATTCCGCGTTATAGTCCCCCTTCGTATCGCCGGCGCTCCCCAAAGTGGCCCTGTCACGTTAGACACCGGAATAGATGACAGATACGGGCAAGGAAGTTTTATCGGGGAAAAGGTCTTGTTTAAAAGTTACTTATATTGTTTCTAAATAAATTGATAGAGCAACGTAAATCAATAACGACTGTCTCGTTTTCTGACAATCGGAATAGATTCGGTGAGATATAAAGACGTGTAAAAGAAATGATAAATAGAGATGATGTGATGTGAAATTATAAATAATTTTATATTTAATAGTTAGTAGTATCAGCAAAATAATAATAATAATAATAAAAGCTCCCGTATATAGTATTTGACGCCTTGGAAGTAGCAAGGTACAGCTTGCCATACTAGAGCCGTTCGGTATACAAGGAAGGTAATGTGGCTAGTACTACGCTTCAACCGCCTATTATTACCTCAGGATTGTGAATCCCAAGTACTCATTTAAGGCTGAGTCGACCTAGGTATCCAAACTATTTTTATTTTAATAAAAATAGTCGGCTGATGCAATGCCGGGTATGGGATTCGAACCCACTACCCTGAGATTGGTAGACGAGAGCCTGTACCTCTACGCCACCGGGCACCTATTAGCAAAATAAAACACTAAATCACCACAACACACCGCGCGTTTCGCTAACCATGTTAGCAGCATCAGCAGTTGATTAAAACTAAACTAATTTCTACAAACTGAGCGTTTATACCGGGTGCATCTCAAAAGTGGCTCCTATAACTTTTTATTCTTTCAGATACAAAACCGAGATTTGGTATGTTAGTATCGAGGTTAGTATATGACATAAATTAGGATTGATGGACGTATTCAATTGATTTTGGTCACTTCCTCTTTCACCGGAAATGACTACAACTTTTGATTTTTAAATGGCACCCTCGGTATTTTTTTACTTTATTCGATATAAAATGACATTTTCAATAGAACTTCAACTTTTGACATGCTCGCTTAATAAGAGATTGTATTTTAAAATTCAATCTGGAGTGCCATGGCTATGTTAAAAACACCAATTCTTAATCAAGGAGCCTTGGAAAAATAAATTTGATCGTCTAATGTTTTTAGTGTCTTATCCTGGCCAGTTAGAAAATGCTCAAATCGTATATATTTTTAATCATATCTCAATTTTTTCAAAGGGAACGAGGGTGGCTCATTAGCATATTTGGAAAAAGAATTTTTTACGAATAATTTGAGACCACACACTTGGTATTTCAAGTCAAATTTTCGTTGCGAACCGCAAGTTATAATTTCAAACAAACCATATGCGAAAATGTCAAAAGTTGACATATGATATGGCATTCTATTCAGAGTGTTAGTTTCTATCGAATAAAGTAAAAATATACCGAGGGTGCCAATTAAATTTCAAAAGTTGTAGTAATTTCCGGTGAAACAGGAAGTGACAGAAAACAATTGAATACGTCAATCAATCCTAATGTCTGTCATATACTAACATACCAAATCTCGTTTTTTAACAAAAAAAAATAAGAAAGTTACAGGGGTGAGCCACTTTTGAGACGCACCCGGTATACTAGCTCAGTTAATAGCTACATTTAGCTCTACATTCAGCTAGACAAGCGAGCGTAACAATTAATTACCGAACCTATAGCAGTAGGAACAGAAAACTGGAAGGAATTGGGCCATTGTTTCTGTTCATACTATCTTTACATTTATTAATTTTGCCTTGTTTAACTATTTTTTTTTAAATTATTAATATCTATACTATCTATGCAATGAATAAGGGATATATAAACAAAAAGGAAATATCGAGTAAAACCAATATGACAGTTTTTATAACAATATATAGACCAATACTAAGACTTATGGATGTGAATCTTGGGTTAGTACCCAAGTGACGCTGATTACAAGAAGCAAAATACAAGCAATTGAAATGAAATACCTTAGAAGGGTGGTGACACGAAAAGATCAGAATAAGGAACGATATAATAAGGGAGAATTTACAAATCCAATCAATGCAAGAATTTATAGGACAACGACAATTGAGTGGGACATTTACAAAATAATTTATAAGAATATCAATTATAAACTTGTATACAGGGTGTCATTGAAATGGTGTAAAAAAATCAGGGAGTACTCCTAAAATAGTAAAAAAAGTTCCTATAAGTATAGGGCGGAAAATGCATATTAAGGGAGTTAGGGGCACTGAAAGGGTGAATTTAAAAAACGGTTGCTTTAAAATTGTAGGCTTAAAAAACGAGATAATATTTCGAAAAAAAATCCTCTGTCACAAATTTTGACCCTAAATCAAATGGTGATACTCAAAAATTATTTGGAAAAGTGGAAAGGGTAGTTTTTGCAAGGGTCGGGGGTTGTTTCGTGAATAACTTTTTTGAGGTTATTTTTTTTGCAACGGGGGTTCATTTTTTGAAAACTACATACTTTTTCCTATAAAAAAAGTACTCTTGTTGCACATCGCCCAGAGTGATGGTTTTCGAGAAAATCGAAGGCAAAGAGTTTGCTCTGATGGGTTAGAATTAGAATTAGAATAAGTGGGAGGGGGGTTAATCTCTGCGACCTTAGAGATCTATTGTGTCCCCCTTTTCTTGAGTTATAACTCATCATACAGTCCCAGGACTTCCTACGGAGACTCGTGTCCCTCACAGTCGAGGAGCTACGACCCAGGCCGGGTAGACGAAACGGTAGCTTGTGTCGCCTGTTGGGTTTAGAGGTAGGAGGTAGGCTCCCGACCCTTGAAGGAGGTGGTAGCTTGTATGCCACTTGCGGAGGATGGTCTCACGCAAGTGTCAGCCACCTCTCCTGTAGTTCTCTTTGGGTTGCTAACTAGTTAATCGTTAAAATTAATAAATGTAAAGATACTATGAACAGAGACAATGGCCCAATTCCTTCCAGTTCTCTGTTCCTGCTGCTCTAAATAAATAAATGCCTTTATTGTCGGAAATTTTTTCAATTTGTAGACAAAGGTAAACTAAACAAACAAAGTAAACAAACAAGGTACACAAACAAACAAACAAAAGATAATACAAAACATTATACAGATAATATTGTCAGTCTTATTGTTTAAAATAAACATTTATAAATGTTTACAATGTCAAAGAACATAAAGATAAAAACAACATTCAAAAATATTTAGCTAGTTTATAGTAAATATCAATGACCTCTAAATAAATTTATTTCGATGTCATTAGTATATATAGCAATAGCAAACATTAGACCAGTGTTTACAAGAGCAAATTCGATTTTCAAAATATAATTCATTTACAGTGTAGAAAGCCTTGTCTAAGAGTTCAATGCTTTGCGAAATGAAAAAAATGATGTTATGGATTTGATTTCAAATGGCAGGTGATTGTGCATTTTTTTTCGAGTTGTATAATATTGAACTTTTAACTAACTCTGAGCGAGGGGTAGGTAGATAAAGATCTTGCTCCGCGTTCCTGAGTGGATAAGTGTGAGATGGCCTTTCTTGAGAAGCTGATACATGCTTACGTATTAGGCAAACGGATTCAAATATAAATAAGGAAGGAAGAGTCAATATTTTTAATTTTTTAAAAAAGTCCTGGCAATGAGTTCTGCTTCTGCTGTTTAGTCCTAGTGAATATCGAACAGCTCTCTTCTGAGCTCCCAGAATGGAAGGGTATACCTGAGGTGCGACTCAAAAAGTGCATAATAAACAGTTCTAGCCACTGACAAGTTAAGCTCCTTAGAAACAGATCTTAATGCAAAACAGGCAGAGCTCAATTTTTTCGACAAAGCTTCGATATGTATGTCCAATTTCAGAGAATTGTCTACAACAAGCCTTAAGAATTTTACAGATTTTACGACGTCAATGGAGGTGTTGTTAAATACAAAAGGCTGCAGCGAGTTTTTATACGACAAAGCTTTAGTTTTAGAAATGTTGACACTCATTAGGTTCGAGTCGAAGATTTAATAGTAATTAAGTCATTTGATATAATCCTATGAAGTGCCGTGACGTCCTTGTTGCTCCAAGTGAAGCTAGTGTCGTTCGCAAAAAGGCATATTTTGCCACTGGTGTTTATGTTATCAATGTCGTTAATAAAAAGAAGAAACAAAATAGGGCCTAGTACTGAGCCTTGTGGTACTCCACATTCTATTGGCTTGCTAGAAGACAACGTGGTATCCACCTTCACAAGTTGACTTCTGTTGCTCAGATACGACTTAAACCATTCGAGAGATAATCCCCTGAACCCATAGTGCTGCAGTTTATTAATTAAGATCTTATGATTTACACAATCGAACGCCTTAGAAAAATCACAGAAAATTGTTGCTGTAGAATGATGGTTGTTTAGGCTGGAGTAAACTTTATTAAGGAGGGAAAACATAGCGTCATTTGTGGACTTGTTGCTTAGAAATCCAAATTGATATTCAGTAAGTAAGGGTGGATACCACGTTCTCTTCTAGCAACGTGGTATCCACCCTCACAAGTTGACTTCTGCTCAGATACGACTTAAACCATTCGAGAGATGTTTTCCTCTAGTTTCGGTAATTAATTACACTCAGTTGGTTTTGTCTATCTTGACTAGTTTTTGCCACGCCCGCTCAGAACCAACTGAGCGTTTATATAAACGCTAAATTTGTAAATATTAGGTCAGTTTTAATCATCTGCTGCGCGTCCAGTGTAAAATTAGAAGTGTTTTGGTGTATTGTGGTGATTTAGTGTTTTATTTTGCAGTTCCAACTCCTAACTGTAATAAGTTAGTAGTATATTTAATAAAGTACAAAACTCACGTTCTTAATAGCACTTAAGGGACATAAAGGGCCATTACTACCCCTTTTCCGTTCAAAATATTCTAATAAAGTTGGGATGAGTTTTAGGCTATTAAGCTATCTTGTATACTTCGCGCTAAAAGAGGTTCTAAAATGACCGATGCTCGACTGCAAGGTCTGCTAGTAAAAATGTTTAAACTTAAAGTATAACAATATGATTCATTTAAACCATAAACTCGTAATACAAAACTAAAATGTCAAAACGAATGACAATGTCAGGAAATAAATAAATAAATGTGACAACTTGACATTTTTTACAGCTGAATCCCCAGAGGGAAATTAAAATTCCTGTTAGTCAGCCCGGCGCCGAAAATGTCCATGGTTGGCAACACTGAAAAATCGCGCACCTTTGATTACGTAACTAAAAGTTTAATTGGTATAAAATATAATTATTAGTTAGTGAAATACAAACGAACCCATGACTGCTCTATTGATAAAAAGGTGACATAGGCAAGAGGTAATATAATTTTTTTAATAACCGAAAAATGTTATAAAACTAATTATTAAAAAAGCAAATCATATAGCTAGAAAAGGAGCGAAAACTCCACTAACTGGGCCAGAACCGTTCTATTTTCCAAGCGGAAACCAACTAATGCCGAAACTGAGGCACCTGGAAGACTCCATCCGTAACCTGGAATGGGTGTCCTCCAACGGGTGTCCTCCAATGGGTGTCCTACAACGGTTACACTCGAAAAAATTCCTCAGAGCTTACGACCGAGAAAAATCAAAGATTCAATCTTCGGATTGTCCGCGGGGTTTCTAACAAGATACTCTATCCTGAACTAACACCTCAGTAGGCTGAAGCTGAGGAACAACAGCGAATGCAGATTCTGTGGGGAAAATGGGGAAACACCTTATCATAGGGGAAGATCTTATTACTAAGTGCGCCGAGAGGACGGCCGTTCGTGTCATGAACTTTGACACGGCTGATGTCGAGGATGGAGAACTGGCCTCTGTAGAGCCGTCTCAGATACTGGCTTTTGTTAAAGCCTTCAGACTGTATGATGAGTTGTAACTCTCTATAACCCAAGAAAGAGGAACACACAATAGATCTGTAAGGTCGCGGTGATTAACTCCCTTCCTAAACATTCTACATTCTACAATTACTAAAAACAGGTAGTCTTACCTTGAGGCCTATAAATACGAGTTATACTGAAACAAACAAACTAATCTTTATAAATTTATTCCATTCACTGAAGATTTATTTCTTGAATACCAGACGCACTTCAATTTATATCAGGACTAAAGCGCTTTTATAAAGCTTTCTCTATCCATTTAGCGAAATCCTTTACGCGGATAATCAACTGGTAATTAAAGTAGAAATGGCGGGACAGGAATCAATTCAGGAAATTAGTCAGTGACTGGCTCTGCAAACAATGACCGTGAAAGAGAGGAAGGTCTATTCGTCTCGCGCAAAATGGGAAAATGAAACTTTGCCCGATTGGAAGTTAGAAAAGAAATCAAGTGAACGTAATGCCGTTTGTCTAAAGATGGGCACTAACTCTGCCACCCGATCGCTTATCAGCTTTCTACACCAACGACTTGTTATATTTACTTCTTTTTTTTTTGAGAAAAGAATCTTTATCGGTCGGTTGGTTTATGAAACTGGCTGATATTATTTTAAGCTGGCTAATCCCTTTTTATTCTCTATCCGTTAAATACAAACGGTTGTCATGATCTGTGAATCAATTCTTTATTATGCAGATTAACTCAGAGATCGCTGGATAATATCGCAGCACCGGAAGAAGTATGAGGTTTCTGTTTTGGGTCTGCAAGGGTCTGTTTTGGGAATAGTACTCTGGAATATCTTCTATAATAAAATATTAGAAACTGAAACGGAAAGAGGAATATCCCTAATTGCATACGTAGGTGACCTAGCGATTGTAACTAGGGCAAAATCTAAAACAGAGCTGGAAGACAAAACTCAGCATGTTATGAAATTGAGAATGTAAAAACTGGCGGAAATGGTGATGCAAGTGGCGATAAAAAAACCGAATTGGTATTATTATATGGTAGAAGAAAGTTACCCACAATACAGATAGGAATTGACGAGTATTATATACAGAGTCAACAAGCAATCAAGTAGCTAGGAATGTATTTAGACAAAGACGTACGAATGACGGCACATATTAAAAGAATTAGTCAAGTGCGAGTCGGATTCACGAAGGGTTCCGTACCATTCATTATATATACAACATTAGACACTATATTATTATAAACTTTTTTTTTATTATTTAGCTGAAATTTTGAATGCGCGTATAAGTAATTTAAAAAAAAATGAAAAAACACATTACAAAAAATTGTATTAATCAATAATAAATATGTAAAAAGTAAAAATTAATATGTAAAAATACGTAAATATTAAAAAAAACATTAAAAAACGTCGCCTTGACTAGGATTCGAACCTGCCTTACTACGGCTCCAACGTCATAGCAGCAGAAAGTCCTAACGCTTTAACCACGCGGCCACCCAGGACTTGAAAGATTCTATGTGAAATTCTTATTTAAAAGATAATGTTTAGTGAAAGTACTTTTTTTATTTATAAACATTTATTTAATTCTGTTTTTAGTATTTGTTCTTATAGCGGCAACATAGATACATTATCTGTGAAAATTTCAACTGTCTAGCTATAACGGTTCATAAGATAGACCTTTGTGACAAATGGACGCACGGACGGACAGCGAAGTCTTAGTAATAGGGTTCCCGTTGTCTTTCATTAAAAATATTAGAAAATGGTGTAAAAGAAAATGGGGTGATATGAATTTTTATACATCACAGGATATGACTAGTCATGGGGTCTTTGGCTCATACCTGCAAAGAATACAAAAAACAGCAGGATGCATGTTGTTGGTTTTGCGCAGAAGAGGTGGATACCCCAGAACACACATTGTTTATATGTCCAAAGTGAAACACACAGGGTACAAATGTACAACGAGATTGGGCATAAAATTAAGAAAGAGAACGTAGTAGAAGTCCTGCTAAGAGCCTAGAACAAGTGGAAAAATATCAGCAGGCTAATGACAAATAAATGAAGGAAAAGATAGGGGAGGAAAAGTATAGAGACATAGACAATAGAGGCTTTGTAAGGTTGAAGTAATGCTTACGGTAGTTCTAACCGCACTTTAGAGAGAAAACATGGGAAAGGGTTTTAGTCGGTCGCTACAAGCAAACCCGACACAACCCCCGCCGCTATTTCATTTAAATACAAACTCGAGCCTCCGCATTATATGAGAGGCGCCACCCTGTATACTCTGTATACATTTTGGAAAAAAATCTTTCTTACAAAAGAAATTTCACTTGAAAATAAATCATGGTATAGACTTCAAATGTAAATCATAATAAAGGCCCGTCGCTTGACGTGATATTTCTGAAAAAAAGTGCAAATACCCACAAAAATCCTTCTGCAACCCTATGATTGGAAATGTGTCTCGGCCCCATCCATCTTCATAAAAGGAAAGATTGTTAAATATGCCTAAAAATATGGCTCGCCCTTCGTCTTTGTCGCGCGCGGAACAGCGTCACGTTGCACCCATACGTCAGGCAACATTATCGAGGAATACGCTACTCCTTTCACTTATAAGTTACAAATGACGCGAAGTTTTTGCAGATCTCGCATTGCCTGTCATGTCGCATATTGGTTTTCCTTCCCCGAAAACTGCCATATATTACGGCTGCTTGGCACGTTATTGAAACGGAACTTTTACACAAGGTTATCATAAATTAGAAAATACAAGTCCTTTGTCAGTTGATTTTTATTGGAGATTTCGTTACTGTTGGGATATAATAATATACAGGGTGGTACGAACTGTATTGCGGAAACTTCGGTAGCGTATTTTGCAGATGAAAATAAGTAAAAAAGTTCGTATAAATGTACCTATGTTAATGGTTTTTTAAACAACTACCACTGCGAACCTTGAAGCGATGTTGACAGCCCTCCACAGAAGCAGTGAAACGATAACAGGGTTGTCGACTAGAGAACGTAAAAATTACGCCAAGCGCGTCAAACAAATTATCAGGCCTGAACGATACGGAATCCGGTGACAATACGCTAGACATCATATAGCATATATAAAAAAAATGTAACGAACTAAAAACGTTACAATGTCGTATATATTGAAAAATACAGAAATGTATGTCGAGTTTCAGACATACAGGGTGTAGAAGTTTCATTTTTATTTCGAGAGAGATTGCTTCCTAATAATTTCTGAAGTAACGTCAATATTTGGATGAAAGTTGGTGTTTTTTGACATGAGAAATTTGATTTTGCTATCAATGACTCCTATTTCTAGTAGGCCCCACATACATTTTTTTTTTGAGGGGGTGGTAAAAAACCTTTTATAGGAGAGTGGTGTTCGTTCCTATCACCATCTCGAGAGAGACGATCATAGAGACGAACCCCAAACAGTGTGGGAGTCGAATTGTTACCCACTAAAAAAGTCCACCTCCGAGGAGTCAGCTCCTCCTCTCCCCTTACCCGGAACCGCCGCAAGGCATTACTTCGGGTTCATACGTGATATTGGGATTTATATCTTATCTGTGTTAATTTTTTATCTATATTCTATCCTATTTATTTTTAGGACACTTCCGCATTTCTTGCCTTTTCATCTTTTCCTTCCTCTATTATTATTTCTTTCCTAAATGCTCCTACATTTCCCCATATTTCGCTAGTTTTGGTCATTTTCATAATCAGGGTGCCCGAAGTTAACATTCCTACATCCGACAACAAGACAGACCTTTGTTTCTGCCGTTTTCCCATCTTGGACAGCAGAACAACGTATGCTCGGCATCGTCGATTTCGTCGCAGTACATGCAGTTGCCATTTGGTATTTTCTTTATTCTGTGCAAGAAGTCCATGAAGACTCCATGCCCGGAAAGAAAATGCGTAATGTAATATTCCACGTCTCCGTGTTTCCTACTTGTCCAGTCCTCCACGTTGTGTATTAACTTTCTAGTCCACCTTCCTTTGTCGGATGTATCCCACTCCTCTTACGATTTTTGATAGGTACCTCGTCGTTGCTGTCTTTTCACCTCATCGTTAATCTCTGCTTTGACATATAAGTCTCGCTTTTCCTCAGCTGCTAAATGCAGGGGGATCAGCCCAGCTATAACCAACACGGCATCTGTTGATATCGTACGATACGCTGAACAGATCCTTAGGGCCATTTTTCTCTGTGTGGAAAGCAAAATATTTTTCGTCCGTTGAAATTTTAGTGCCTCGACCCATACAGGAGCGCCGTATAGAATTATATTTTGCATTGATACCGCAAGAACTTTCCTTTTTTTTGAGCTTCGAAAGTAATCCACATATAGCTTTGACAGTTCTGTTTGCTTTTCCGCAAGCATCTTTTACATGTTGACTGTAAGTTAGCCCTCTATCTAGTGTTATTCCGAGGTATTTTACTGTATTAGTTGGTTTAACGTACTTCCCACCGACAATTTGCATACCACCTATCCTTCTTTTTCAGTTTAGAAGAATAGCAGTTGTTTTCTCCGGTGCAACTTCCAACTAGTTTTGATTCATCCACAAGTATATATAATGTAAAGCCTCTACGGTTTTGCGTATCATTCCTTCGGAGGTTTCAGCTGTGGTTAATACAGCCAGATCATCTGCGTAGCAGATTATTTTTACCCATTGAGGTACCCTTATTTCCATTACCCCACATACATGTATTTTAACTCTTTTGAAGAGAACTTTCCGTCTGTACCTGGATAAAACTACCGAGTGAAAAAAAAATACATTTCCGTTATTTTTTATGCAAAAAATGCATATACCGAACGGTTCTAGCATAACAAGATGTACCTTGCATAAAGGCTATATTCGGGGGACTTTTGTTATAATATTTATAGGTCTTTAGCCAACAATTATCTATAATAACAATTCAAGTTGGAACCGTTAGTATTACAGAAGAAATTCTAAACATTTTTTGTAAAACTCTGAATGTACATCTTTTAACCATGTTCTTTAGCTATTTAGATGTTAATTACAGGAACTGTTCAAAGTCGTAATTACTAATATTATCAAAAAGCTGAACTTATAATATCTACTTTTATAAAACCTGCTAGGTATGTACAGGGTAGCGCCACTTTGGTATATCACCTCCACCTAGATTTGAACAAATAATAAAGACCTACTGACACGGTAACGTTTTTAGTTCGTTACATGTCTTTGTATATGATATATGATGTCTGGCGTATCATCACCGGGGAGTGATAACGTCCTTCTCTCGTTCAGGCCGGATAATTTATTTGACGCGCTTGGCGTAATTTTTACGTTCTCTAGTCAGCAACCCTGCTATCGTTTCACTGCTCTCTGGAGGCGCTGTCAACATCGCTCCAAGGTCTCTCTGCGCTGTGGACTCACTTTTGCTTTTGCCGCTCTACGATCACCTTCAGAGCCCTGCTTGGAGAAATTGCAATTATTTAAATCTTGCTGTATAATTTGAATCAGCTGCTATTTCGAAGCTACAGGTAAAAATGAGATATTATCTTTATTAGATTTGTTATTATTATTGAATATTTTTAGGGTAGAGTTACGGATGTCCCAACTTAACTTGTATTTGTATTTTGCTGGCACGTTGGCGTTCCTTTGCTTGTGTCCTCCAGAATGTGTATTGGAAGAAAGGACAAGGTCTTTGTTTATTATAGAGCCCTCGGAAGTATTTCGAGGTAGGCCTGTTTTGTTTATTAGACCTTCTTTGATTTTAAACAAGAGTTTCGTATTTTTAGGGTCTTATGGGCGGACATTATCTTATGGACGGGCATTATCTTATGGACGGATGTCCAAGTTACGGACATTATCCAAGGTACGGGTAGTGTCCCCATATTGCCGCAGTATGGATGTAGCGTAAGCACCATGCTGTTTCGTTCCCATTTCCAAGCCTAGTCAGTATTTACGGCTGTATTGATTCATGGTGTCCTCATTCTGGCCTCTTTTGTTGTATTAGCCAACAGGATCGCCGACAGACAGTACAGAGATATGAGCCCACCTCACGCTGCTACTCTTTGAAACAGGATAGCCTGAAGAACATCTAAGTGTAGATTTAGGGTCTGGTTTTCAGTCGATTTTCAGTCTTAACATAATAACGTACATTTTAAATAATATCGTACAGACCATTATTAAGAACATTTATGTCGATTTAGTAGATACAATATGATTTAGAGATCTTAGGTTTCATTACATTACGTCTTGTAATAGTATTACTTTCTATAGATATTATTATTGCGCTGTGTTAACAGATGAATAACCAGACATAGATTCTAGAATCTACGGGTTGCAACATATTCGATGTAACATCATATAAAATATATCAAATTAATTAAAGTAATGCTACTTTTTATACATTTTCTATAACTTTACATGTATGGTATTTTTTTATAGTCTTTTCATTGAATATATTTAATATTATTTCTAACATAGCTTAACTCGGCATATAACCACTATAATAATTATTAAAATTGTACCATACTATTTACCATCAGAATACATCATGAATGAATATAGTCACTAGTTTTAAGTAATAAACAACTGTGTTTTCTTTCTCTGTTCATGCCTGGCGCCCAATATTTATAATTTCGAGTTATTATTGTTAATTAGTTCTTTCCAGTGAAATACCTTATCCACGACTGCTCTACCAACGAAAAGCTGCCGTTCGCAGTGGTAATGTTTTATAAAAAAACGCTACAACACTGAATCATAAACATGAAACTATCTAGGAAAAGCTTTGTCTGAGGGTTAGGTTAGCCAACCTAACCTTCATAGTGTTTTGGAGATGGGTGTTCCATTTAAAATAAAAGAGTAACTTGCTTTTAAATGTGACCAAGGTTCAATATTAATGTTGTCTAACCGTGTATAACTTTTTGGCTGAAGTTTTAATTTGATTTAAAGGGTTTACAATGGTTATTTAACTTACCTATACTTACTGCCATTATTCGCTGACGATTATTTGAAATGAATCAGAAGTTGGCTAAGCAAGGTGTTACCTTCCATGAACTTTTCTGTAACTGAAAAGCCCAATACATGATGTTATCTCTTCCGTAATCCGGACATTCAAAAATCTCATTACATTGTTGCCCCTTTACCAGAGTACGTAGATCGCCGAGTAGCGACAGAAACCGTCGGCTCTTTTGATGTGGTGGGACCAAATTTTCTTTCTCTCTCTTTTGACGTGTTTGACAGATAGACTACGTATTTAACTGCTCAACTTATGAAGTGGTCCTATAAACATGGTATACACTGCTCACAATTTGAAGTGGAATTAATTATTAAGTTTTATACATATCTTTTTTGTTTTGTTTTATCCTTATTTCTAAATTTAAATGTATAAAATATCTTACTGCTAATAAATAATTAAAAAAACGATTCGTTGCCTGAGGTATACTTGAAATAAAGTATATAGAGATATTTGATAAATGGCAACAGTGGCAACTTCGCTTCTTCGTATGACAGATAACCTACTTATTTCGCGCAGCCGCAAAGAAAATTGAAAATGGGACTGTCGCTACTCGTCGGTTTAGGTACTCTGCCTTTACTTCTTGGTTGTCGTTGTTAATTGAGTTTACAATTCTTCTCCATTGGGTTCTGTTGTGCGCTATTTCCTAGCAGTGATTCTGCATGCTTTTGCACATATTAGGCTATACCAGATAAATTCCAAATTAGATAACTTTTATTGAAATTTAAAATGTATTCTTTATTTTTAAAAAATATTAAATATATGTCAAATACGTTACGTTTTAGGAATACTATGCTTCTTTAAGGAAACTTACCTTTATTTTTGTCCTAGAATACGGTTCCACTACAACAAACACACCTTTCATGTGTAACTTTTTTGGAGAACTCTATATATTTAAAAAAAAAGCTCTAATTTAACCTTCATATTATGCTCACAAAATTTCATTTAAATACAAACTGTCGTTCTCCTTGCAGCTTCCGCGTCGTATGAGAGACGCCATCCTGTATATGTATAAATTTTGGAAAAAATCTTTCTTAGAAAAGAAATTTCACTTGTAAATAAATCGTGATATAGACTTCAAATGTAAATCATAATAAAGGCCCGTCGCCTTGACTTGTCTTAAGTCAAGGTCTTTATATCAGAATTAATATTTCGACGTTCTACATCATTCCCCTAAAGCATGACCCACTTACAGGAATCACCCTGTAAAATTTATAAACTAGCAGCGGTACTAATCACAAAACATTAGACCTAAAGTTTTATAGGTATGTGTAATACTAAAATGAGTTAAAAGCTCGGACATACAGAACGTGATCTGACGTGGAACGGAGAGATATCTGCATACGGTATACATGATATCTATTTGTAAATTAAACTTAATATGGAGGTATTATATCCACAACAAATAAGGGTCCGGAATATATCATGCTGCCTTTCAACTAAACTGAGTAACTGGGTCATTAAGTATTAACATTACTAGATATTAACTAAATTTAAATTTCTATACAGCTCATAACTAGTATCCTAAGAAAATTCTGACAAGGGCACTGAAAGTAGTCATATTAAGTATATTACATTGATATGCAAATAAAATCAAACAATATCGAAATCAAATTCTACAGTATGTCCCCGGATTGTCTTTACAAAAGGAAAAACTTTTTTATTATTGACATTTTGAGAACAATGCCTTCCTAAAATTTAAAAAACGTCCTGGTTAACTTAGTAGTAGTACTGGTACAACGGAAGAAATGACTATCTGACTATCCAGTCGACAAAAAAATAGAAAATTGCACCCGGATTATCTTTACAAGAGGAAAACGTTTTTTATTATTGACATTTCAGAAAAATTAATTCTTTATAAAACAAATTGTTTGTTCTAAAATGGTTAATCCTGTTTATACTTTTCCAAATTTCCATACCGTTTTAGAGAAAATTAAGAAAAACATGAAAATATGGCTGAATTTTTTTTAAGTCCTAAAAATCAAAAGGCGGTTCTATGGTAATATCAATTTAATTTCATTCTTTGATAGATCAGTATTATTAATTTTGAGTACTATCATATTCTTGCTGTTAAAGTATGATATTTTCCGGTATGATATTATCACCCTTTCCGTAGCATTAAACTAAATAAATTTTGTGTTTCTTTGACATTTCAAAACAGCAAAAAACATTACGATAATTAAAATTCTATGAATTACAATCTATCAAAAATAATGATAACGAATGTATATTACCATAGAAACGCGTTTTAATTTTTAGGACTTCAACCATCAAAAAATTCAACCATATTTTCAGGTTTTTATTAATTTTCACTAAAACGGTGTGGAAATTTGGAAAAGTATAAACGAGATTAACTATTTTAAAACAAGCAATTTGTTTTATAAAGAATACATTTTTCTTAAAATGTCAATAACAAAAAACGTTTTCCTCTTGTAAAGATAATCCGGGCGTAATTTTCTTTGTAAACTTTTTGTCGACTGGATTGTCAGATAGTTATTTCTTCCGTTATACCAGTACTACTACTAAGTTTGTGTCTTTAGAAAAAAATTAAGATTATTGTTTTAACCAGGGCGAAGTAGAATGTAGAAGCAGTATGTGTTGTAACTAATACAGATTATGTTATTGAACAAGCTTTTATTAATAACTTTAATTATAACAAAATAGGTTAAACATTCTCTGTGACCTCTAGTCTAAATTATTGTCTTTCTTCTTCTGTCGTACCAACTTAACCTAACATGACACTTGACATTTGAACTATTGTACATTTCATCTACACACAACAGTATGAGTGAGAGGGGGGGGGTTAATCACCACGACCTTAAAGATCTATTTTGTCCCCCTTTCTTCAGTTATTAATTATCATACAGCCTATAACTTGTCATACATGGAGAGTTTCCTATTGTAGGGGGTATTTCCCATCCTTTTCTGACAAAACATGTCGGGGTTTGGCCCTTCGTGTCCATCACGTCGAGTCACCAGTGCGGTGAAGTTTGGAGGATCTGTCTCCATTTTCTCCCCACTTTTAGCCTGGTCTCTCCTTAGACCTGATACCGGCGCGGCGTTGCCCCGAATCTATAATAAAGGATATATCTCTCTTTCTGTATCTCTTCCCTGAATCTATAATAAAGGATATACCTCTTTGGATTTGAGGTCAATTCTTAATGTGAAGACCTGACCGTAGCCCTCCTCCCCCAAGTTGATGACTCGCAAAAACGATATCTTTGCATTGGAGTTCTGAGCCTGGATAAGGCTCAGCAAGTAGGTGGATTCTTTCCCTTTGCTCCTCGGCAGAAATACCTTAAGCTTAGGTTCAAAACGGCACCTAAGCTTAACTTCTTAAGCTTAGGTGCCGTTTCCACCAACCAATCCGACGATTATTAAGATGTACAACCTATGAGGAGAATGCTCACCCTAAAGTGTATCCCCGCAAATCGCAGCTGGTCCACATTTTGTGCATCGTTGTGTAATCCGCTCGCTACTATTTCGACCAGTATCGCCCTCTAGAACCCATTGCTGGTCGGTGGTCAGTGCAGCCTCTGGGTAATCCTTTGGCAGCACCGCCATTTTCACTTGTCCTGCAATAGCGGCAAAGCTGTTGATGAGTACCTTCTGGTTTACGGCTTACCATCCTGCCTTTTTTATCTCCTTGTCGGAGTAGAGGTAAAAGGTTCTGGCTCCCTCTCTTGTCCTTTAGTGAAGATACGAGAGGCTCTTTCCTGATACCTTTACTCTCCCTTTTTTCTAGGAATGCTTTGGCTTTTGCTTCCCCGGAGCAAGCAATGCCTTCGTGGAGCAGTCGGGGGTATTTCCGTACTTCTGCTCTGCTAAGACCTACTCTCAGGAGATCGTCTAGCCTGCCAGGTTGACCCAGGCCGGGTAGACAAAACGGCAGCTGGGTTCTCTTGTTGGGTCTAGAGGTAGTCTCCCGACCGTTGCTAGGGGAGGTGGTAGCTTGTGTGTCACTTGTCGTGGCTGGTCTCGCGCAATCGTTGTGTTACAATGTAGTCTCTAGTACTTGCTGTGAATTGATCCCAGTACCGCTTGTAAATTCCTTCAGCAGTTCTTGCAGAAGACCAAGAAGCAGCTACCCATTTACTGCATGTGAAGTCTAGAGAATGTTACGAAAAAGTGTTCCGTGTTGTTATCATTGTGTGTATTCTGTCTATGATCGGGAGAGTATTTCGTTGGTTAGGTTGTGACGTTGGTTACGTTTTGTCAATAAAAAAATGGTGAATAGTCGTTTTTTATTAATGTATTTTTATGAGGTTTATCTCTCTATTAAATTTGTTTTTATTCTGATATAATATGAATAAATTAGATTCGAAAATACGAAAGAAAACGTAAACAAGAAACAAACTTTTGCATTTGTTAAAAATGAAATGAACTGTTGAATCTCGGCAGTTCTCACTCCCTGCCATTGGTGTTTTCGAATAAATTTGCATGCAAAACGGCGCGGCCGCAGTTTAATAAGTCTTTAGCTTAATGATGAAATTTACTAAATGAATTATTAATTTAAATTTTCACTGTATTAACTTAGGAACTAGTCGCGTTCGTTCTTCGCCAGATCCATCTAATTACGAAATTGAACAATTTGCATTAAGAGTGCCGAAAAGCGCGGCGGAACTTAGACGGCCCGTTAGCAAAAGTTTATTAAAAAACTTGGGGGGATTACCGAACAGATTATACCTGTTCGAAACCGTTAAGTTCTCGAACGAGAAAAGTGCTTCGACTTATTAGTTAATATTCATGTTAATTCGAATTATGTAGATCTTAGGAAATTGTTATAAAACTCATGAAACTTATTTGTTAATATGCTTTCTGATTTATTTCTGTATTTTAGAGACAATCCTATAACAGTAAACTCAAGTAAGTTATTGCCTTATTTTGTCTATTGCCGGAAATTCGTCTTCTCTTCAAAACATACCTTCAAATTAATATATGCTTATACTAAATTTCGTCAAATTTAGTATAAGCATAAAAGGAAGAATACCTCCATTGGAGCGTTTTAAGAGTGGTTGCCATTGAAGTTTCCATACTTGAATTGCTAAAGATTTTATTATTGTTAGAAATGAATACGACCTCGAGCTTCCGACCATTTTATGTTGTGGAGCTTTATGTTGTCGTGCTTGCGTACGTTTTTTTATGTTCGTTAAGTCGTACATGTAGAGGACGTTTTGTCTCTCGAATATACGACTCACCGCACTCGCAAGAACCTATTCCGGTTTTGTTTTTGTTCCGACACTTCTTAGAATAGTCCCGGACATAAAAACAGTTCTAATTTTATACAGCTTAACTATTCACCTGATGGTCTTCTCCGATGTTCCTTTCACATATGAAATCGTCAAGAGAGAGAGAGAGAGAGAGAGAGAGAGAGAGAGAGAGAGAGAGAGAGAGAGAGAGCGCATCTTCCTCAGGCTGGCGCACCAATAACTGGCGCACCATTAACTTGCAACTGCAAATATTATCTAGGAGATTTGCAGAGTAACCATTCTGAAGCAATATTACTTAGTTCAGAATTCCGAGATTCTTGGTCACTGCATATAGTGTCATTCTCTGTGACATGATGTTTTAACCATACCTCTTTTGGTTGCGTCAGAATGGTTCGACTGAGAATTTAAGTATGTGTGGGTTTTCTACACACAGCAGTTCTAATGGATCCATCGCTTCTACCGACAAGAATATCCAGAAACGGTAGACAGAAGCTTTTCTCTTTTTTAACCGTGAATCTGATTGAGTTACTTCGTGAATTAAAATGATTGAGAAAGAAATCCAACTGTCTATCTGTTCCATTTCAGATTATAAAGGTATCATCAACATATCGAAGCCAGATTTTGGGTTTGACGTCCGCGGTACTAATGACAATGGTCTCGAACCATTCCATATATACAGGGGTGAATGGGGAAGTGGAAATCGGCCCGGGAAAAACAGGCAACCGGCCCAAATCCACAAAAACAAAATGACCATAACGAAGAAACATATTTTATTTATTAATATATAAGTAAGGGTGTTTTTCGCTCGTGCGAAAAAGCTCTTGCAAAAAATTAAATTGTCTTGATCAAAATTTTCGTAAAGACCAATATTGGGTCGGACATCTGAATTTTTACTCCAAAATGGCTCAGTTTTACAGGGTTCTACTGCTTTATTTCCATTATCGATAACGGTAATATGATCTTGAATAGGCTACGATTTTGAGTCACGATTTTGAGAAACTTTAAGGCTTTCTGATTCATTCAGTTCAGCTAACCCAATCCTCTGTGAAATACATTACTTTTAGCTTTTCGGTATATACTTTCTTACACATTGTAGAAAGTAGAAAATTCTCTCTTTTCTGCTACAGCAGCAGCCTCGTCGTATACGTGTATACGTGTTTTTAACTGAGGGTGCATCCACATTATCCTAGAAAAAGCGGATCGGCGTATCGGCGTAACGACCTTGAAACGATTTCCACCAATTCTATTGGCTGAAATTTTTGACAGATGAATTTGACAGATGGAATTTTTGACAGATAAATTTTTCAGCCAATAGGATTGCTGGAAATCTATTCAAGGTCGTTACGCCGATACGCCCATACGCCGATCCGCTTTTTCTAGCATGACGTGGATGCACCCTGAATGAACCGCGGTTGTCATTAAATCTGCAGCATTTTTTAGGTTATTATACAGTTCTTATCACGAAACTTTTCCTCTATACTTCCTCTATATTTGACATCTTGTATGATAATGCCATGACTCAAACGAAAAAAAAAATATTACAGTCTACAATAAGAATATTTGGATTTTCGAGACATATATTTTATCATCTAATCTAGTTTAACCTTACTTCTCTGCTGTCTCAGTAATTTTTAGCAAATTGATTTTAGCAACATTTTAAACAACAATTTAGACTTGGCTTTTAGTTCTCAGGCTTTTAGTCCGTCCCCAATTCAAACCAAGCATAGATATGTTTTCTCCGTCAACCGCAGAGTTCGCATCAAATTCGTCTACCTTTTTACAAAGGGGAGCTCGAAAAATAATGTACAGAGGCCCCCAGTTGTCAATCTACGCTACCGTATTCTTAGTATATACATTTAGATCGAGACTATTTAAATTTACCTAATGCTATTCATCCTTTTTTCTAGCTGCCAGTCAGTCATATTTATTAGTTTTCAATAAAAGAATAGTGGGTAAAACTATACAGGGTGAGTCTTAAATAATTGCAAATATTTTCAGGGGTGCTATATTTCGACCCCAGGAACACGTCTATGAGTTTTTTTGCAAAAAAGTTGTTAAAAATGGAGAATTTTCTTTTAAATTTTCTTGTATCTTTTAGAAAACTTTTTAGAATTTTTGCAGTGCAGGGGCGAAATACCCATATAGGATTTTTTGGAGAGATGAATCCGCCACATAGGTATAGACATTTTTTACTAGAATCATTATCTACCGCATTCAAAGTAACATAATAATTAATCATTCCCGATAATTCTAGTCACTGCAATACAGTTGTTTATACGTTAATACTTAAACATTTAATCTTTAAGAAGAATTAAAATATTTAAATGTTATCCGCCTCATTAATGTAATCGTATTTCAGTTACGTTGAATGGAAAACTTTTTCTTTGGACAAATGAGTTTCTCGGCTAATTATAACTAGTTTATTACCCCATTTGTAAACAACTAAACTTAGATTTAAAACGTAATAAAACGTTTCATTAATGGGACGCAATCGTTTAAAAAGTAAGTTTTTATTTTGTTGCGAACTTTTATTAAATCTTTATAAAATTTTATATTACCTACGTTTAAGAAAAAATAAAATAAGTTTTGAAACGGTAAAATAAGAAATAGAGAAGATAGTAAACGATAAATAGTCATTAAAAGTAAAATAAAAACTATGTTTAACTTTAAAGCTTTTCAGAAAATATAAGAAGGGATTTAAATTACAAAGGATTACACAATTCAGGTTTTAAACTTATTTTCGCACTGTTACATACAACATACATTTTTGTGTGACTCTGAGTCGAATCTTCTGTCTTGACCTCTTTCTTGATTGTTATCTTGATTGTTATAAATAACATAAATATTTGTTGAAAAAGAATCCCTTAATTATGATAGATTATAGAAATTTTAGATTGAATATAAAATATAAGTAAGCCATAGTCATGTTGGGGATATAGAAAACATAGTTATATTACAATCCCTCTACTACTACTGCCATTACTCGCTAACGAGTATTCGACACGCATCAAAAGCTGGTCACGCAAAGCGTTTTCTTTCCTGAGCTTTTCTGTGACTGAAAAGCCCGATACGTGATGTTATTTGCCTACAGCACAACGGACATTCAAAGATCTCATTGCTTTGTTGCCTGTTTACTTTTTGGTTGTCGCTGTTAACTGAGTTTACAATTCTTCTCTATTGAGTTCTATTGTGAACTGCTTCTTCCCAATGATTCTGCATGTTAATCCTCGTTAAGTTTTCGTGGAAAATGTCCTTGTACCTTTTGAGTTGTCCACCCGGCCTCGTCTTACGGTCTACAAGCTCACCGTAAAGCAGAGATTTTGGTATGCGGGTTTCTTCCATTATGCATACGTGACCAGCCCATCTTAAGCGGGATTTTGTAACCATGACTTCAATACTCTCGCAGTGAGCTTTTTCAAGGACCGATACGTTTGAGATATGATGGAACCACCTTAAGAGTTGTCTAAGGTGTCTCTGTTGCAACTTGTTTAATGCGTTCATGTGTCGGCGGTACCGCACCCAGGTTTCGCTCGCATATAACATGGTGGGGATTATAATTGCTAGGTACACTGCAAGTTTCGTTTTTGTACTCAAGTGATGATTGTAGGAAACCCCGTCTTTTAATTTCCAGAATGCTCTTGAGGCGCTGCTAATCCTGTGCTGAATTTCAGAGTCGATAGTGGCCTTTTCCGAAATCAAACTGCCGAGGTTAAATTCCGCTACATATCCCAATAGTTCTTTACCGATTTTTATAGCATTGGTATGATCTTCCGGGGGAGTGCACATAATTTTGGTTTTGTCGATGTTTAGCTTAAGGCCCAAAGCCTCGTATACCCAGGTATATGTGTTCAATATTTCTTGTAATTGAGGGGGTATTTTACCTCAGGATGATGATTTGGTCCCACTCGAATGTTCCATCATTGATGTGTGTTAGCTGCGTGAAAAGGTTTAACTGTAACGGTTACGCTGCCGCACAGTTTTGGCTACAACTGTAGCACGGAATGACTATGGCACAGTGAGGACCACGACGATAGTTCCCTTGTGCTACGTTCTCGGCCGGATAGGAGTAGTTTACTACTCCTCTTCCCCAAAAAGATGGTAGGTCTGAGGATTGTATAAGGTTATACCGCCTATACTCGGACGTTAGAGCCTCGTTTGTATAAACAGGGAGCACCGCGTGAAGGTGAGGTTGACTTTTGGCTAAGCTAGACTATAAGTATCGCTTCACTACCCCTTGCACCCCATTCAATCAATCATCATACAATTCCTCTATTAGTGTAACGGCAACCGCGAATGAACCGGGTGGCCAACTAAGAATGGACGCTGCCTGTATTTCAGAAACTACTAAATTATTATTTATACCGGGTGTTGCATCGTCGGACGGGACATAGGAAATCTCATGTAAATTTTAATGGGGTCAATTATTGACTTCCCTAATTAATTTTTAGAATAATTCTATTTAGGTTTATTTAAGAGCACCAAAACCCACATTCAAAAGAACAACTTTAGATATTTTTGATTAGCTCGTTTACGAGTTATCGCCAATTTCTTTTTAAATATTTCTTCTTTCTTACTTATGAGCACCAGTCAAGGTAAAAGATAACTGTCAAATGAAGTTGTAATTTCAGAAATTTACCTATGTAGTGCTTTATTATTATTGAAAACTCATTCCTACATCGGAAATGTTAAAGATGTATTTATAAATTAATATGAATTAAAGTAAAATAAAGTAATCAATTACAAGGTTAATTATAGTATTATTACAATATTCAATAACTTATTAATTTAGGTACTATTAAATTGTTAGAACTTTAGGATTTAAGAAGATGTTCAAATATTCCTCCGTCGACTGCTAGACAATAACTCAGGCGATCATAAAATTCTCTTCTTACATTCGCTAGTTGGTAAACTGAAATTCTATTGCATTCGGCAGAAATAGCATTTTTAACTCGTCTAGATTTGTGTATTTTTTATCCTTGTATATCCTGTTTTTTAAATGGCCCCAGAGAAAGAAATCATTTGGCGAAATATCAGGAGACTTTGCTGGCCAATTTACTGTATGATTTAGGCCATTAACGTTTCCGTTAAAACTATTGTCTAAATATTCCTGAACAGCCAGGGTACTATGTGTCGGGCAGCCATCCATTTGGTACCAAACTTCCTAATTTTCCCTAGCGGCATCATGTAAAGCAGGTAAAATATGATTTTTGAGTAGTTCCAAATAATATTCTGCATTTAAATTTCGCGTAAGAAATAATGACCCGATATATATAACCGCCCAAACATTCACTTTCTGTGGATATTGCGTCCTTGTTTCGACAAACCTGTGTTGATTTTCTTTGTTCCAATATCGATAATTTTGAACATTGGGTTCATTATTTAAGGTAAACGTGCATTCGTCAGTGAAACATATGTTTTTTAAAAATTCCCAATTCGTGTTGTTGTTGCTCTTTCCATCATATCAAAACAAAACGCCTGCCGCCGTATTTCGTCCCCATCTCGTAGCTCTTGGTGCTTTTCATATTTGAAGGAATAGTATTTATGTCGTTTCAAAATTCGAAACGCTGTAGTGTGATCTATTCCTATTTCATCATCAAGTTTCCTTGTGCTGATCTTTCCATCGTTCTCTTCCACTCACAATAAAACTTCCAAGTCGGTATCATTTCTTGCATCTTCTCTTTGTTCCTGCCTTGCTTCACATCTGCAGTTATTTATTAGGGTACCTTTGGTCTCAAATCTCTGGATATTCCTTGCGATTGTAAATTTTCCAGGTATCGGTCTATTCAGATACAGAGCAGTAAACATGTCCGACACCTTTTGATAACTATTTCCTTGATAATACCATTTAATCATCAATACTTTTTCTTCGGTAGTGTAATTCATGGCTAATATCTTCGATGTAGGTATGCGTTTTTAATAATAATAATAAAGCACTAAATAGATAAACTTCTGAAATGACAACTTCATTTGACAGTTATCTTTTACCTTGACTGGTGCTCATGAATAAATACAGGGCCATAAGAAAGGATAAATATTTAAAAAGAAATCGGCGATAACTCGTAAACGAGCTAATCAAAAATATCTAAAGTTATTTTTTTGAATGTGGGTTTTAGTGCTCTTCAATAAACCTAAATAGAATTACTCTCTAAAATAATTAGGGAAGCCAATAATTGACCCCATTAAAATTTACATGGGATTTCCTATGTCCCGTCCGACGATGCAACACCAGGTATAACTTTGGAAAAAAATGTAATAAGTAAATCGGTCAAGAGAAATCACTTGAAATTATTTTTAAGTTCGAAAAATGTCCGCTAGTGGGCGCTTCTGTGATGGACTATCAGATATTAGTTTTTTTTTCTCAAAAAGTGAACCGTTCGCAACGTTAAATAATTTTGATATTTGATTTTTATCGTGATGGCTTTTTATAAAAGTGAAGAATTTAGTAAGAAAATATCAATGATGGAGATGAACGTGTGCGGATTCATGAATGGTCACGATCACGGTCACGACACTATAGAAATGTAAGGTAGGTATATACATAGAATTAATGGCATTAATTCACAATAGCACCTCGAACCCACAGATTCATTATGGAGCCAGATTAAACCAATCAGAATGTGTATTATGTTACCGTAAAAGCCCGAATATTGGTTAAACGTAGGGTTACCCACGTAGGAGCCCGAAATATGCAAAAAAGTTCATTATAGGTTAAGTTTAAATTAGGCCTATATTTTTGTTAATGCAAAACCAACTAAAACCTAATTCTAATCTAACCTAAACTCACTCCCTCTTTTGCATATTTCGGGCTATTACCTGGGCATTTCTATGTTTAACCAATATTCGAACTTACGGTGTAAATTTTGGTAATGGTTCTGTTTATTTGCATCACCCATCTTTCTGAGAAGAATAATAATGTTGATGGTATTTTTCGTACCTTAAATTCTTTAGGCATAGCCGTAGAATAAGGGTAAAAATAATATTTTATACAATTTGTCGAATATACATATACATATAACCATATTAAATGTATGTTCACAACAGTATGTATACCTACTACCTATGTATTTTTAAACATCATTATGAGATTTAAGTCATAGGTGCCCTATATAGAACATTATACCTATGCATGATTTTAAAAATTTGCAACCATTATATTTTGATAGTTGAGTTTTTGAAATTATTTGTTAGCTTCTTAAACAAAACAGACGCATAATAATTCAAATCTTTATCATCCAAGGCTTCCAAGAATTATAAAGTAATCTCACGTCAAAATTTTTTTAAAATTATTGCATGCCTTAAATGTTTGCAAAGTTAACAAAAATATTTCTTTGCAATTAATATATTTGGTCCAATTTATCACTTCTGCGTCATATCCGAAATTCAGATTGTATGTGACACAACGAAGAGTCAACGTGCAACGTGAACGACAAGAAAAATGGCAAGTAAAAAAATTGTAAAAAAAAGTCTTAATTACTAATTACACAGTTACACTCTTGAGTCATTCTCTTGAGCTCTCCTGCCTAAAATCTATATTGCCTTCCCTAAGATCTTAAATATAAATGATTAAAACTCATACAAGTTTACCACAATTTAAACTTAAGATAATTATTTAATTATTAAATCCAAAATTATATTAAAATATAACACTTACGGAGTTACTAAATGTTAACTATTTCTACTTAATCATTTAATATTCTGATAAAAACACGCTTGATTATTTATTTTAGAAATCATACGGGCTATAATCATGACTTTAATATGACTATATTAACAATACTTAAATCAAAATGTATTTGAAGGTATGCTACTGTATTACAATAACTGTATAACAAGTATGTAATAATAACTCGGAATAATTATTAAAAACTGCTCATCGCGTTATAGATGTCGGCGTCTTGTCTCTATTATTTTATTAGCCGTTTAGCTATAGTTTGATTTCAAATAATACAGATTTTAATGTGCCATTTGTGTTTTTTTATTGGAATTATTATTTTTAGCATATTTGGTATACTCTATGAAATAATTTTAAGTACTCCTTTCCATTTTTCAATTACTAAAGTGCCTATTTAGATACAATTAAAATTAATTAATTGGTGTATAGTATTTGTATTATGGGAGTAGAGGGAGATGGCCGATTCACCATCCACCGCCGCCGCCGGGCGCACTGCGCATGCGCGTAAATCAGCTAAAAACGGTTAAAATACGCTAATAAACAAGAATAAACAGGTTTGATCTGCTTTGAACAGCTTTTGAACTGCTTTGAACGGGTTTGAACAAAAACTGAACAGGTCTGTTGTTTTACGCTAAAAAGCCGTTCAAAGCAGTTCAAAAGCTGTTCAAAGCGGATCACAAACCTGTTTATTCTTGTTTATTAACCTATTTTACATGTTCTTAGCTGATTTACGCGCATGCGCAGTGCGCCCGGCGGCGGTGGTGGATGGTAAATCGGCCATCTCCCTCTACTTATGGGTTTGTTTATTTTTTATGAAATGTATTTTTTTTCTCCTATTAAAATAAACATAGCTTACCAAATCACTAGCTAGCCATTTTTAAATACATGGTGTTAATTAAGTATCTGGCCAAACTTCAGGAGGTGATTCTTTGAGTTTTTTTAAGGTAAAAAGTTCATATAAACATGTGTCCGGAAATGTATAATTTTAAAGATACAGGGGTGTCAAGGTGTTTTCTAACAGACCTTTTTTATTAATATCTCAAAGATCCGTTTGCCGATTTTGTTGAAATTTCGACGTGTTGTGAAATTTGATAAGTTAGCACTAATTAAATGATAATTATTATTTACAACAATATTAAAACGATAAAAACTTATCCCAATAAATATTTGGCACCGCCTTGGATTCATTTGTTTTTAGGCCTTTCTTTATCCACCGACTAAACATCCATATCCGTCAAATAGTTGGCCCACTGATAAGACTCCATTTCGGTCCTCGAACGTCCTTGCTCTATTCGATGATCAACGCCGGCTAAACTATCGACTTACGTGTTAACAAGTTGATTAGGCAGGTTATTGAACTCCATGTCGTCTCTAGCATGTCGTTTTTTCAAAGACCGTTTATATGCGACCCATATAAACGCGGCCAGAAGTATTTTCAATGCTAAAAATAAAAAATTTATACGAGTGAGCCACTTTTGAGACGCACCCGGTATATACAAAACATCCATAACATATTGAGTTATCTTTATCTATTGAAATTCGATATAAAATTATTTCAAAGAATGTCTCTAAAGTTTACAATGTTTGCTTGTTTACGCCTGTCACGAGTTTCTCCCGGCAATCGCGAAAAACTTTTGTTTTAATCTTTCGAATAATTCAAAATACATTTTTCCCATAATATATTGTGTACGGCTGCGGACAAAACAGCGGCGTGACATATCTGAGGAGAGGCGCCCAAGAACGACATTTATTTACATATAAAGTAAAGTCACTTCGGATATCGGACGGGCGCGCTAACTTTTATCTTCGCCTGCGTATATTTCCGTTGGCGGAAAATTGGAAAATTTATGGGCAACGCGAAGGAATCTGGAAGCAGTTATTGGAAAAACATTTCACGCATATTTTAAATATATCTATTGACATCCGGACATGAATGTAGATGATGGTGGTGCCCCGAGTCATCCTCTACACGGAAAGAAACTCTTTTTGAATTATAATAAATCTTATTCCTAAATTATTGCAGTTAAATATTATTTGGGAATATTTTTTTGTAATTGTATTTTAGTCATTCATATGTCATACGTATTTTATGGAGATCTTTGTAGTCTCTTCAAAAAATAAGAAATTTCACAATACTTGCAACCGTTGGGGAGACATTGGAAATGATAACAACATATTTATAACATACATACCTACTGCCATTACTCGTTGACGAGTATTTGACACGCATCAGAAGATGGCCACGCAAGGCGTTTTCTTTCCTGAGCTTTTCTGTCTCCGGACATTCACAAATATCATTGCTTTGTTGACTCTTTACTTTTTGGTTGTCGCTGTTAACTAACTGAGTTTACAATTATTCATCTTGAACGTTTACGTTCTATTGTGAGTTGCTTCATCCCCACTCATCCTGCTTATTAATCTCCTTTAAGTTTTCGTGGAAAATATCCTTGTACCTTTTGAGTTTTCCACCCGGCCTCTTGTTACCGTCTACAAGCTCATCGTAAGGCTAAGAAAATAGTGGAGCGACGAGGACAGCAGCGAGCAAGCAGCGTGACATCGCGTCCAAAACAAACCTGTGAAGAGAAGTACGTTGTCATAAGAAAAAAAATAAGAAAAAAAAGAAAATAAAAATAAAAATAAGAAGAGAAAGTTAGAAGGAAAGGTGAGAGAGAAAGGTAAATTAAAAATATAAAAGTATTTACGGACTCAAAAAGCTATAAAAGGGTGTCAAAATATCTAAAACCTTTTTTCTCATATGACAACAGAAAAACTATAATTTATATTATAGCTGTGTTAAATTAAATAAAACTATTTTATGTTGAGATAATATGAAACAAAAGATAAAGGAAAAGAGACAGCAACAAACTAATAGTTATTATTTAATTATTTAACTCTTACTCCTCAAACAGGTCAATGCCCAAATCGATAGCTTCTACGGTGAGTAGGGGGGGTTATAACTAAAGGTGTCTACAGTAAATATAAATAAGCGCCACCCACTTTATGGACCCTAAGAGTAAAAGTGATGTTTCTGAAAGAAAGCGGGAAACAAGATACTAAATAAAACAATAGGAAAATCACTTAACTCATTTAATTCAGAAGGTTCCTCAGCAATTACGGTAAAATGTAAAACTCTAAATATTGTATGTATGGCTTAAGACGGGAAAATCAATTGTTAATATATCGAATGAAGTTACAGAAATGTACTACGTAATATATCAAGTAAAGTATTTAAATCTTATAATCAAATAACATTCATAGTAATAAAACGAATTAAAAATTAATGAAAAGTATCTACAGAAACGGTACAGCTCAAAAGGTATCAGCAGTACACAAGTGATAACTTGAACGATAGTGTCTAAACTAGAATCGGTAAAAACGATATCATAAATCTCAAAATAGTTATATAAACAAACGCCATAAATTACTGAAACGGAAATACGTACTCGCGACACTTACTAGTATATAAGTTCACAGATCGAGCCGCAAGTAAAAAGTCTAAAGAAGTTAAACTACAACTATCTTCAATACGCAAAAATAATTAAACTCAATAAACGATTAATACAACAGTTCGACTGTAGTAATCAAAGCAGTAAAATTAAATGAAATGGGTACTTATCAGGACATTCCAGAATCTCGGTGGTCGGTGACTCGGATGGTTGCTGACTTATGATTGCTTATGGAAAACGGCGGACGATGAGCTGACTTCAATACCCCATAGTGGTCGGTCTGGTCGGTCTCAGAAAGTCTTCTGGATCAAATGAGCTAGGTGATGAGGTGATGGTTAGCTCAGAACCACATGGTGAAGAAACTGGATACTGGCTGACAAGAAAACGGCAGCATACCAAATAAAACGTAATAAATGTTACAAAATGGTCAAAACCAAAATCCAAAATCAATATAAATTTAAATGGCCTGAGATGTCATGTGGCCATTCATTAACTATTTCTTCAAATTCGTGCGGTTAAAATAATTAGAAAAATCGGAAAACTCCACTTGAATAGTGCATAACGGCAAAACTATTCACTAATAAATTATTTAACCGAATTTGGTAGAACTTAAATCAGCACAAGGCCTGATCCCAAAACGTGTCTACACACCAAGACGGATCGTTCTAGAAGAAAAAATCATGGATGAATACCGGACAAAAAGGGCAGTAAAAAAACACAGCAAATCAATGTTGCCAATAAACCAAATAACATACTCCCTAAGAGCAAAACATGAAATACGTAAAATATAAAAAAACAATAAATCGAAAGTATTCAAAGTAAACAGAAATCGAAGAAGAAATCGAAAGTACCACAGGAAAATAATATTACGCAACCAATATTCAATGTAAACAATCAAAAAGTCACCATCATATATAAATGTCATCTATAACTGCCAATCAAACCATAATTGCTATCCTCCATTCGCAAACTTCGAGTTCCGGGATTTACGCCCTTCTATCGCGTTCTTGAACACTTCAGAGTTGCTCAACTGCGTGAAAGCATGACAGCAAATTCGGTAACTAATGCTAATATGCTCGATATTTACGTTGCCGCAGAATAAGAAATTACAAAATAACCTCAAATATTATTCCGCTGTAAACACATCGCTGTCAAAACATTACTGACGCTAATTTCAATAAAATTACGATTTTGCAAGCCTTTAAAAGACTAAATATCAGCCACACATCGTAAGTAATCTATTTAAAAGTAACTATTGATAATTACTAAATGTTTTATTTGCTTTTAGTTTATGATGTTCAAGAATTGAATGTGCTACACTGATATCAACACTTGTTCGATTCAAAATAGAGTTAAATCCATACTATAATCATGGAAAAAGCTGTAGCATTATTATAATAATGGTACATTCCAAGGAATTTGTGTAAAATATGAGAATATAAACCAAATTTAACTTGTTGAAATAGAATGCATCGTATTTAGCTTCGAAGAACTATAAAGCAGTACGAGACAGAGAAATTTACAGTGAAATTAGATCCTTTTTTATGTTGTTAAAAGAAAAAGTGTAATGCAACAGTAAGTAAACATATTTTAGCCTAGAAATTATATTATTTGCCAAATTGTTTTTAGATTTTAAATAAATGGCGAATGCTCCAGGTTTCATACAACAATCAATTAAATTCAAGAATTGTGTCTAAAATTACAATATTGAGCCCAAAATAAATAAAATTAGAAAAGAAATCTATGAGAATATAAATCCCGTAACTACGTACGAACATAGTAAAGCGATCTGCTCGAGCGGTTAGATCGAACGGCGAGATCGATTCAAATGATTTTGTTTTCGTCGCTCTGCCGCGCTGTAGAAAATGATAGATTCTCAAAAATTAATAGATTTAGCATTTGTAAGAGAGATTTTATGGAATCAGAAAGATACTAATCACCATAACCGGTACATTTTAGATAAGTTATGAGATGAAGTGGCAACAAATTTTCGTAGAGGTTATAAAACTTGCCATACTTTCTCGGATTTTTGAAAACTTCATCTAACCAAACGTTTGCGACACTACTGCCCAGAATTTTAACCACTGTTAACATTTTAAATTATCAATAAGCAAATCAAAATAATAAAATTGCAAAAGTATCTCGCTATTTCTCGCCGCTCTACTATGTTTTAGCACCTCGAGGCTTGATCGTCGCGGTATCGCGCTGCTTGCTCGCCGCTATCCTCGCCGCTCCACTATGTTCTTAGCCTAAAGCAGAAATTTTGGTATGCGATTTTCTTGCATTCTGCATACATGGACTTTGTAATCATGACTTCAATACTCTCGCAGTTAGCTTTTTCAAGGACCGATACGTTTGAGATATAATGGAACCACCGGATTCTTAACAGTAGTCTAAGGTTAAAAAAGTAGAAAAAAGACTTAAAGTCTCGGATAGGTAGTCTAAGGTGTCTCTGTTGCAACTTGTTCAATGCGTTCATGTGTCGGCGGTACGGCATCCAGGTTTCGCTTCCATATAACATGGTGGGAATTATTATTGCTCGGTACACTGCAAGTTTCGTTTTTGTGCTCCAATCACGATTGTAGAAAACTCTGTCTTTTAATTTTCAGAATGCTCTTGAGGCACTGCTAATCCTGTGCTGAATTCCAGAGTCGATATTGGCCTTTTCCGAAATCAAACTGCCGATGCCGAGGTAACTGAATTCCGCTACATATTCCAATAGTTCTTCTCCGATTTTTATAGCATTGTTGTGATCTTCCGGGGGAGTGCACATGATTTTAGTTTTATCGCTGTTCAGCTTAAGTCCCAAAGCTTCGTATGCCCATTGTATATGTGTTCAACATTCCTTGCAATTGCTGTAACGTATTTGCAACTAGAGCACAGTCATCAGCGTATCGAAGTTCTGTGATGAATTTTGTATGTGTTTTTGCCCTCGAGTCTTTTTATGTTGAACAGATCAAAACAAACTTCTATCCTGCAGTTTGCTATCCACTATAAGGGAGAGCGCTGCCATGAATATATTGAATAGAAGAGGCGCTAATATACATCCCTACGTTAAGCCTGCGTTTGTTAAGAAGGGATCGTTCAGTGATCCATGATATGACACTCTTGATTTGTTGTTGTTATGGAGGCTTTTACACACTCTAAGAAATTTGTTGGGCACTCCGAACTTTTTCATAATTGTCCAAAGTGCATCTCTGTTCACAGAGTCGATATGGAATGATAAGGAATCGACGGTACCGCGGTTGGTACGAATAATTTTTGCAAGAATTTTTCCTCCGATAACCAGTAGTGAAATTCCTCGGTAGTTTCCACAGTCTGATGCACTTCCTTTGTTCTCAAATATATTCACTATATTCGCGTTGCAAAAGTCCTGAGGTACCTCTCCGCTTTCCCATATGACATCGAAGAGAGCCTTAAGATGACCAATAAGTTCTTTACTTGCATACTTATAGATTTCCGCCGGAGTCGCGTCACAGCCAGCTGATTTTGCATATTGGGGTTGTTTTCTTGGTTACTGATATGGCTGTAATGCCCTTTCCAGCGGTTTCTTATTTGCTCTTCCTTTTTTAGAAGTTCACCATTTTATGTCATGATTGGGCATCTGGCCTTCTTAGTTGGGCAGTATACTTCTTTTAGATCCTCGAAGAATTTACGATAGTCGTGATGCGTGGCTTACTCTTGAATCTGACTAGCTTTTTGCGACCACCAGTTATCCTTTAGTTGGCGCAGGTTTCTTCGGAGCGTGTTGTTGGCTGCTATAAAGCTGTCTGCTAGTCTTAGATTGTGTGGATTCGCAGTGACGGCTTGATGTGCTCGATGCTTTTGTTCCAACAAAGCCTGCATATGCGGTTGATGTTCGTTAAACCAATCAATGGTTGTTTCTTTTTGATGGATTTTCCCAGTACCGCTTCGCTGGTTTTATGAATCGCATCTCTTAGTTGTATCCAGCCTTGTTCAGATTGAAGTTATCGGTGAGATTTATGTTATCGGTGGAAGCGATTCTTTGATGGCTTCCCGGAGGGCGTCGGCGGTATCGTTGTTCTCTAGACCCTGTACGTTCAATCTGGTCATGTAGTTTTGCTTTTGACAGTGTAGACAGGGACGCGTCAAGTACTTTCAGCGCCATCGTGCGAAATAAGGTAGGCGCCTTTCTCCAATATTATAATATTAATTAATATAAAATTTCCAATGACCAGCGGCGCGGCGCTCGACATTGGTGGATAATATATTTTCACCACTAGCGTTCATAGATAAAAGTATTACTTAAATTTTATGTTAATTTGTTGATAAGTTCCAAAAAATGGTTTTATTATTTTTTAAAGTCAGTGACCGCAGGCGCCTTTAGGGCTTTGGCGCCGCGCCGTCGTGTGCCGCACGACCTTGCCCATATGGACGGCGCGTCCCTGAGTGTGGATGTGTGGGTTTTAACTGGATTTTCATTTTTGAAATTAAAAGTCGGTGGTCAGTGCCACATTAATTTCCTAATATCATGGTCAAGTCCAGGATATTAGCAAATTAGCAGGGATAACTTGGGCCCGCATAGACAACAATAGACAACAATTGGCCGAACTACAAAGAGAGTATGTATCCAAGTATGTGAGGGAGGCTGAAAAAAATGGTTGAATAAGCTGAGAATGCTGATGATGATGATGTATATGTATATAAATAAATAAAGCGGCCGTACTAGCTGGGGATCGAATGCAGTACCTCTCACAGCCTCTCGTAACCTATTTAGAAATAGCACAGATTAGTTACGTTAAAAGCTGTCGCCTATCTTGGTTAAAAGTAAATGCATCCTGCCATAGCGCAATTTGTAAAAAGAAGAGGCATACAATCATTTTGAATTCAAAAAAGGTTTTTTCTGGAAAAAAATGACATTACTTCTCATGAGAATTGCTTAAGTATTTTTATAGTAGTAATTCCTAATGTTAAAGTTTAAAAATCAGCTTCTTTTATAAGCGATGAATTGCGCCATCTGTACAAGTTACACGTGTTATACCTAAAGGGCTATAAGTAATAGAAATTTTACTATTTCTACTACAGCAGCATATTTTATAGAGCGGAAGATAATTTATAAAGGCGAAGTTAACTCAATATGATTTATGACTTTAATACTCACCTAAATAGCGGCGGTCTATTAATATGCTTCAGGTTAGTTAAATTAATCTCAATTTTCTAGATTTTCCGAAGAATTATGGTCCTGGAAAAACTACTTTTAGGTAGGAGCTGTTTTAGGAGCCGAAATTAAGCAGATGTAGTTTCATTTTAACACTTTACGTGGGAGGTTATGAATGAACAGGCGTTACTGGGAAGTACATAGATAACATTACTTGTCGTAAAGTAATAAAAGCAAATAACTTGATACGGTAAAAATATCCCTCATGTATGAAAAAAGATGTGTGCTGGATATTTGACCACTGAAACTGAAATGTAAAAAGTTTATTTACTTTATAAAATAAGTTGTCCCTCTTCCTCACTCGTGAGATGTCGTGAGAACTGTCTGGACCTGCTCTCCTCACCAGAGTGAAATCTTTCGCTGTAATGCTCTTTCCAGCGGTTTCTGATTTGCTCTTCCTCTTTTAGAGGTTCGCCATTTTGTGCCATGATTGAGCAGCTTACCTTCTTGGTTGGGCCGTAAACTTATTTTACAGCCTCAAAGAATTTACGATAATCGTGATGCGTGGCGTACTCTTGAATCTGATTAGCTTTTCGTGACCACCAGTTATATCCTTTAGTTGGCTCAGATTTCTTCGAAGCGTGTTGTTGGCTGCTTTAAAATTGTCTACCAGCCTTGGATTTTTTGTTCCTACAAAGCCTGTATATACGGCTGATTTTCGTTAAACCAGTCTGGTTATTTCTTTTTGTTGGACTTTCCCAGTACTGCCTGCCAGCCTTGTTCAGCTTCCAAGATTCAGGTTGAAGTTATCAGTGGAAGTAATTCTTTGATGGCTTCCCGGAGAGCGTCGGCAGTATCATTGTTCTCTAAACCCCGTACGTTCAATCTGGTCATGTTGTTTTGATTTTTACAGTGTGGATGTTTAAGTTTTAACTGGATTTTCATTTTTGAAATTTAAAGTCGATGGTCAGTGCCGCATTTGGCATCTATTCTGGAGTCTGACATCTTTTAGATGCGCCCTTCGAACGATTACGTGGTCCAATTGGTGCCAATGGCGTGATCTGGGATGTTTCCAGGTACCTTTAAACTTGTCCTTCAACATGAACCACGTATTGGTGATGCAAAGATTATACTCTGTGCATGTTGTTAATAAGCGTTCTTCATTGCTATTTACGTTTCCTATTCCATGTTTTCCCAATACGTCAGACCATATTTCCTGTTGTTTGCCGACATGGGTATTAAAATCACCTAGCAAGATGATTCGTCCGTGCTTTGGAATTTGTTGGAGTCCGTTTTGCAGAGCTTGGTAAAATTTATCCTTATCCTCAATTTTAGCGTCTAGGGTAAGAGCATAGGCACTTATGATGTTGACGTAAGTTTTTTCTGATATGAGGTACCTTAGGGTCATAAGACGTTCGGAGACATCAATAGGTACTTCTCTTAAGTTGGTGGCGATTTCGTTTTCGATTGCCTACGCCATGAATTCTCCTGTGTGTTGCGGGGTGACCCTTCCAAAAGAAGGTGTACTGCTCCTCAGAGAGACCACCTTCATCAGCAAAGCGGGTTTCGCTAAGGGCGGCAACATCTATATTTAGTCGGTGGAGTTCCTGTGGGACTAGTGCTGTTCTTCTCTCTGGTCGATTGGAGTTTGTCCTGTCCAGTAGAGTGCGGACGTTCCACGCCGCAAACGTAAAACATTGATGTTTTTCGCTTCTCCGATGATACGCTCGAGGGTACCTAACCCCCTTCCAGAGATACGATTGAGGGGGTATTCTACCTCCGGACGATGATTTTGTCCCATTCGAATGTTCTGTCATCGATGTGTATTAGCTGCGTGAAAGGTTTAACTGTGACGGTTACGCTGCCGCACAGTTTTGGCTGCAACTGTAGCACGGGATGGCTATGGTGCAGTAAGGACCGCGACTAGAGTTCCATTGTGCTAACGTTCACGGCCGGCTAGGTGTAATTTACTACTAAGACTAGATTTGAGATTGTTTAGATCATTAATCTAAAATCATAATGATAATATTAAATACCTAATATATACTTAAATGGGAAATACGAGAAGAAGAACTTAGAGATCATTCATTCCAGTTCAGTCCATGGAGACTAGTACATGGTCTGAAAAGTGGCTGTTGGTACCAACAAATCCATGTCATTTTCAGTAAGGTCATCTGTTTCTTTACCTTCGCTCTGACTTAGTCACACTAAACCATTGTTACTTGCGCCCACTGGTGTCAAAGATGGAGAGCTGGCCTCTGTGGAGCCGTCTTAGATACTGGCTTTTGTCAAAGCCCTGAGACTGTATGATAAGTCGTTATAACTCAAGAAAGGGGAACAAGCACCGTCCTTACAGATCTATTGTGTGTTTCTCTTTCTTGAATTATAGCGGGTTATAATTCATCACTTTTCTCAGAGCTTTGACAAAAGCCAGTATCTGAGACGGCTCCACAGAGGCCATCTTCGACATCGGCCGTACCAAAGTTTATGGTACGAACGCTTGTCCTCTCGGTGCACTCAGTTATAAGGTATTCTAGTATTTTCCCATTTTCCCCGCAGCATCAAACCTAAAGAATGCTGGGATTGAACTCATTGGTTCAGAGTAATTAGTTTTCGGCCTAAATATTCCTATCCCTGTCCCTGCTTTGGTTTTGGAAGCATCAGTATACCACGTTATGGTATGGTCTTCTACATGCTGAGCAAACGTTTCTGTGTTCCAATCCTTTTTATTGCTTAAAATGTTAGAAAATGTTCTAATTTATTTCCCGCCAGTCTTCTGCATATTATGAGAGCCTTTATGGCTTTACTGGTAATGCTCCTAATATGCCTGTTCCAGAGAAGTTTACTGTCCAGAGTTATTCCGAGATATTTGACTTCCTGTGGTGGCAGTATTTCCTTTCCATCTAGATGGATTCTTTACAAGTATTAGATAGTATATAACATATAAGTTTAAAAAGTATTTGAATTTTCCAAAATAATACTTCTTTTTCAATAATTATATTATTTAAAATAAAAAGTGTTAGTATGGGCTCGAGCCATAATGTCTCAATTTTTGTACGTACCTATCTATTACTTTTGATGATAATTTTCTTTATTAACGATAGTGACCATGGAAATTAAATATTTGAGAAGAAGTTCGTTTATAGTACTTGTAAGAATTTAACATAGTTCTGTTTTTTGCATTTTGTATTTCCCTCAAAACCCAGTAGGTACAAAAAACGAATTTGCAAAAACCAAAGTTTTAAATGGATTTTCATTTTTGAAATTATAAGTCGATGGTCAGTGCCGCATTTGGCATCTATTCTGGAGTCTGACATCTTTTAGATGCGCCCTTCGAACGATTACGTGGTCCAATTGGTGCCAATGGCCTGATCTGGGATGTTTCCAGGTACCTTTAAACTTGTCCTTCGACATGAACCACGTATTGGTGATGCAAAGATTATACTCTGTGCATGTTGTTAATAAGCGTTCTTCATTGCTATTTACGTTTCCTATTCCATGTTAATTTAACATAGTTCTGTTTTTTGCATTTTGTATTTCCCTCAAAACCCAGTAGGTACAAAAAACGAATTTGCAAAAACCAAAGTTCATTTTATTTGTCTGAATGTAATTGAATTGCGAAATAAAGCAACCTTTCAGTTTCAGTCGAATGTGAAATCAACGATTTATTTGATTGAAAATGTGTTTACACGTTGTTGTGTATATAGTTAGATCCATTTTTTCGAAATTTTAGATTCAATATAACCGAGTAGCAATATTAACCAGACAGGAAAAGCAATATTCGAAATTACAAATTATAATAAAGTTTCAATATACATTGAAATAGTATTATTATTACATTCTAAACTTAAATAAATTTCTATCAAATTCAATTAGTATATGAAATTGATTATAATCTTTAATTTATTTGTGAAATTAAAAGCAAACATTAAGTTTTTGTCCACCTGTGATTTATTCTATTTAATAGTAATATAAATATAATTATTTTATGTTTGAATTTTAATAAAAATTAAAAATTTTGATTTTGAAAACTTTAGTTTTGTTGCGTAAACTCGATATGCCAATGAACTTTAAACATTTTATATTTCCTTTCAATCGAATTATAAATTTACCAAATATATTTATTAAGTTATTTTATATAATCAATAATTCCTTCCTTGACAATAGCATAAAATCAAAAACAACTAACGCAGTTTCTTTATGACTTTCATTCTGAGTTGATGTTTTTCTGGTTGCCAAATTTCTTGATAATTACTTCAATGAAATCTGTGGGCTACTAATCCTTACTAATATTATAAACGCGAAAATATTTAGTATGTATGGATGTTCACATTTTCACGCAAAAACTACTTAATTGATTTTAATGAAACTTCACAATAATAGAGCTTATACATCAGAATAACATATAGGCTATAATTTATAAAGATAATGTGTGAATTTTCCAAAATATAACGATAATGTTATAAAATATCACACGGTTTGGTTAAACTCTGTCATAAGGACTCTTTATGCACTATTATAATACAGTTTAGGGTCGGAATCTTTGTTATAACAGCAACATAAAACACTAATTCACCACAATACACCAAAACACTTTACTTTTGTAGTAGAGGCGCGTTTCGCTACAACTACTACTACTGCCATTACTCGCTGGCGAGTACTTGACACTCATCATAAGATGGATGCAAGGCGTTTTCTTTCATGAGCTTTTCTGTTACTATACAGCCCGATGCGTGATATTATCTCTCTTCCGCACTCCGGACATTCAAAAATCTCATTGATTTGTGGCCTCTTTACTTTTTGTTGTCGTTGTTAATTGAGTTTACAATTCTTCTCCATTCTGTAAGCTTATCTCCTATAAATTTTCGTGGAAAATATTCTTGTATCTTTTGAGATGCCCACTCGGTTTCCGCTTACTGTCTACAAGCTCACCGTGAGGAAAAGATTTTGGTAGGCGATTTCCTGCATACGTGACTAGCCCATCTTAAGCAGGAGTTTGTAATCATGACTTTAACGCTCTCGCAGCTAGCTTTATCAAGGACCGATACGTTTGAAATATGGTGGAACCATGAGTTGTCTAAGGTGTCTGTGTTGCAACTTGTGTAATGCGTTTATGTGTCGGCGGTTTCGCTTTGTAGCATGTTTTTTAAACTTGCTACCTTTTTGATAATAGCCCTTTCTCTTTTTATTAATTATTGTTTATAAATTTCTCTTAATTAATTATAATATTTGAATATGTCTTTATCATTATTTTATATATATTTAACAGCAGCGGGTGAGCTACGCAGTGTTGACAGTTTCTTTTAATTTATCTTTCTAATATTTTTCCCCAAAACACCTGTTTATTTGGTCAGTACGGCAACGCCGCTAACTTCCGTTTTCTGATGTCATTTCTGGATTGTCAAAATCTTTGGAGGTTCATTTTGGTCGATGATTGTCTTTTCCCTCCGATCGCCATATTGGCGTGGCGATCGGGAGGAGATCGTCTTTTTTGGTGAAATTCTGTACTGTTGATTCCTGTGGGGATTACCAGTTTAATTTTTGGATGCTGTTGAATAATTTTATAAATTTTTACAAGATTTGCCTGAACCAAAATAGTAGAGATTTTTTTTGTGTGCCATGTGGCCAGATATTGGGTAAGTTCACTTATTCACGTTTTTTACCTTTTCAATTCTGATTCTTAATAATTTTATTATTTAGAATCAGAATTAGATTTGGACAATGTTGGAATGGATCCACTAACTTTTTTAATTGTCGATGTTAGCTGGATGAATTGCTAGTTACGCTTTGGGGTAAGGTATCATAACCTAAAATCCACAAATATTAATTTAAATATTGTCCACAGGGTTTTGGTTATTTCTTTCTGGTTTTTACTTTTCCTGGTTTTCCTTTCTTGCTTTGGATGGTTTTATTTTAACATTCACGTGCACGTGATACCATGGTGTCGAAACATCCACCCTGTTTTGCCACTCAACAAAGATTTGTGGCCTTGCTGATGCAACTATAGTTCCTGGAGTTCACCATGTTCAACCCTGGTCAACCTTGCCGCGCTCAGCTGCTGTTGTTGGATAAGTTACCCAGGCTTGTATACTTTTATTTTGGGGTACACTATAAAAAGGTATAGATAGTAAAGTCTGATATAATTTTATTATAAGTAGTTTTTTATTTTTTTATAAGTAGTTTTCAACATCTGTAATATTTCACTTAATTATATACTTTTCAATTTAATTATATACTTTAATTACAAATTTAAATAACATTTTAACCTCATTTTCAAAATTTAAACCTATTTCATTGTTTTTTTTTTGGTTGTTATTAAACAAACGTATTTTATAACCAAACATTAATTTTGATTAATATATTTAGATTTAGTAGAGTAGAAACTTATTTGTTTTATCGCATGAATGAGGTTCCATCTTGGCAAATATCTTTTCCTAATAACAGTTTTCTGAATCTTTAATGTTATTTAACTATTAGGTAGATTCAGTGGCGCTCATCTGAGCACAAACCTTACTCATCCTATAATGCTCTCCAGGCGAACAGCATCATCGCCGTAATGTATTAATAAAATAATATTTTATTATTACGTTGCGTTACAGCTTCCATATAACATGGTTGGGATTAATACTGTACACTGCAAGTTTCGTTTTTGTGCTCAAGTCATGTAGAAAACCCTGTCTTTTAATTTTCAGAATGCTCTTGGGGCGCTGCTAATCCTTAATTGACAGAGTCAATATTGGCCTTTTCCGAAATCAAACTGCTGATGTAATTGAATTCCGCTACATATTGCAATAGTTCTTCTCCGATATTTATAGCATTGTTGTGATCTTCCGGGGGAGTGCACATGATTTTAGTTTTGTTCAGCTTAAGGCCCAAAGCCTCGTATGCCCAGGTATACGTGCTCAAAATTTCTTGTAATTGTTGTAACGTTTTTGCAACTAGAGCGCAGGCATGTGTTTTTGCCCTGAGTCCCTTTATGTTGAACAGATCGCCGTCGCCATCGTATCTGTATCTAATGCCCATTCCCCTTTCCAGCAGTTTGTTGTCCATGAATTTCCTGTGTGTGCTATTCATGAATAAGTTGTATAGGAGAGGCGCAAGACACTTCCCTGCCTAACTCCTGTATTTGTTACGAAGGGATCGCTCCTCCATCCATTATGTGAGACTCTTGACTTGTTATGTAGGCTTTTACACACTGTAAGAAAATTTTGGGTACTCTGAACTTTTTCATAATTGCCCAAACCATGTTAGCATCAGCAGATGATTAAAGCTAAACTTTAGTTTTTTAAAGACATTGTACGGTATACACGGTAAAAACATTACTTCTTAATTCGTACTTAATTCTTAAGCCCCATACTTACACTTCGTTCCTTCCTCGCGTCCCTTCCTCGCGTTACTTCGTCACTTCGCTTCCTTCCTTCGTCCATTCGATGCTTGGAAATTAGTCGATTATGCAACAACACACCACAAAATATTTTTAATATAGCAGCTACATGTTTATTACGAAATATCTAGTAACCTCTAAAATTTTTAAAAAATCCGAAAGGCGCATAATTTTTATTTTATAAAACTGCAATTCTTTGTCGTGTCAAAAATAAAAATTTAATTTTAATAATATATATGTTTTTTTCATAAATCCGAATATTTCAGTATCATGTACAAGGTATATCAGTATGAATGTTCAAGGCGAGTCAACAATAGAGTAAAATTTATTATGTAATTTATATCGAAACTATGAAATATGACATACTAATTAAACGTTGATGTCAATCCCCATTTCTTCAGATATTTTTGTAAAGGCATCATGCACACTATTTCTATTTTTTTTTATTTTTGTCGCTACGATTACATAAATATGGACATGAATTTTTTCACAAATATGAAGACAATATTGTTTTTTTCTTCCATTTTTTAGACTACTGTGTGTAAATTATTTTTATATCGACTGGCGATTGCTAGATGTACAGGATGTCCCATTTTTGTGTGTTTTATGGGGTTTCTGGTTTATGAGTAGAGACATAAAGATGCCGTTTTCACATCATTGTTCTACTTATTATGAAACTAAATATGCTACACACAGATTTATCCTAGCCTTCTTAGTTCAAAGTTATTCCTTATTTCTTCCTTTTACTTTTTATTTTTTTAATTAGTCGAAATTTTTGCATTTTCCGATAACCTTTGTATCTCGATTATCTAATAACTTATCGAAAAGGTGAAAATGATCAGCGATGGGCGGTGGGTAAGTACCCAATTTGTAGATAAATAAAATCTGGGTATATATGTATATACCTACCTGTAGATTTAGATGAACATCCTAATTTTAATAAAAGGAATTTCCGACGACCGCATAGTAAATACCCGGTAGATATAATACCGGGAATAGAAATATACCAATATATATAAGGAATATTGTAGATATACTCGTATTCTTGATATATACTGGTATTATACCGGGTATTTACTATGCGGTCGTTGAAAATACCTTTTATAAAATTAGACTGTTCATCTAAATGTACAGGTATATACCGGATACCCTGACTTTGTTTTGTTCTTACCATTGAGTACTTACCCACCGCCCGTGTCTCATTTTTCAGGTAGAATGCAGTGACGAAACTAGTTCTTCGTTGGTAGCTGTCTATTTCGAAAAATGACTCAAACTTATGTTCTTTTTTTTAAACAGGACACTCTATATATTATTTTTTATTTTATTTGCCTTGTTATGAGCTTTCTAAAATTATAATATACTCTATATTTATTTATTTAGGTACTGCTAGACTGCTAAACGGCTCTTATTTTATTTAACTTAATTTTACCAGATAACTTTGCTTTGCATCGTGATATTTTGATAAACTACACGGAAACTGAACTCGTGCTACTTTTAAATAACATGCCAATAACAAACATTTTACGTCGAATAAATTAGTTGATTGTTTTGATTACCTAATTTAAACCGGCCGACTATGTAATAAAGTTAAATAATGCATTTTACCCCGTTTATGAAAATAAGTATTTTAGAAATCCCGTAACAAGGAAAATAAAATAATATTCAAAATATCGCATAAAAACATATAAATTTTAATCTATTTAAAAAAGACAGATCCCAACGAAGAAATAGTTACGGCACTGCATTCTACGTGAAAAACTGTACGGGAGACCGTTTTCACCTTTTCGATAAGTTATGATAAAAAGGGGATCGAAAAATGCAATAATTTCAGATTCACTCTGTATTTTAGGAAGTAAGAGAGCTAGGACATATCTGTATGTAGCATCTTTAGTTTCATAAAAAAGTAACAGCGTAATGTGAAAACCGCATCTTTGTATCTCGACTCATAAACGAGAAACCCTGCAAAACACACGAAAATGGGACACCTTGTACAGACATACTGCCAAATCAAGAAATTATCTACGAATGAAATCCAAGATCGATTTATATATTTTATATATTTTAGTATTTTTTTGTGTTCGCGATAATTCCTTTGCTACTTCTCCAAAAACCGACAGTACGTGGAAGGAGCGTTCGAGGAAGTAAACCGACGAAGTAGCGTTTTGACGAAGGAGGAAGAAACACACACTCGCATAAAGTCGATATTTTCCCATAGTAAATATATGATTTTTGGACGAAGGGACGCGAGAAAGGAACGAAGTGAAGTAGCGAAGTGTGAGTATGGGGCTTTACTTTATATACATTTTTATAACAGGGTGTCATTGAAATGGCGTAAAAAAGGGTGATAGTACTCCTAAAAATAGTAAAAAAAGTTTCTATAAGTATAGGGCGGAAAATGCATATTAAGGGAGTTAGGGGCACTGAAAGGGTGAATTTAAAAAACGGTTGTTTTGAAATTGTAGGCTTAAAAAACGAGATAAAATTTCGAAAAAAAATCCTCTGCCATTAATTTTGACCCCAAATCAAATGGTGATACTTTTATATATATAAAATACTGATAAAAATTATTTAGAAAAGCGGAAAAGGTAGTTTTTGCAAGGGTGGGGGGCTGTTTCGTGAATAATTTTTTGAGGTTATTTTTTTTGCAACGTGGGTTTATTTTTTGAAAATTACATACTTTTTCCTACAAAACAGGTTCTCCTGTTGCACATCGCCCAGAGCGATGGTTTTCGAGAAAATTAAAGTTAGAGTTTGCTCTGATGGGTACCTAACTGGTTAATCAACATAAACTTATGAAAGTTATGACACCCTGTATACATTCTTTCAAACTTTTAAATACACATTTAAAGCACTTTACAGCACACCCACTACTGATTTTTTTATAAAAAATCTACCTTAAGTTATTTGTTATTGTCAGTCCCGTTTTTATTGATATAGTAATAATAATATAAGTATCTGTTTTGGTTTGGTTTTGTTTGGTTTGGTTCCTAACAATGGGAGAAACAAGATTTTATTATTAAAGCTATAGAAAAGATAAAACTTTTATGAAATATTTTTTGTCAGCCTTATTAAAGGAATTTTGAATATCAACCGGTTCGCAAAATTATTTCTTTCATGCAAACTTTATTAGATTTTTCTAGATAAATTGACTGAATTTTCATTATCGATTCCATTTTATAATGAATGTTAAATAAGGCGAATATCTCATCGAAGTTAATTTAATAAAAAAAAGGTTTATGAACAATGATTAGAAGAAAATTACGGTACTGAGTACAGGTTTTTGTAAAATAAATGCACTGAGAGAAAAAACGTTGTAAAATCAAAAATAATGCTAATGAATCAAATAAAATCAAACATGTTTTGGCCTCATTAATGGTCATAATTGAATTAATAAGATATCTATTGATTTTATGCATATACTCGTACATATAAAACATACATAATCATTGTCATTGTTAGTGGTATATCAGATTTAGAATAAAAATGCTGCCTATTTGATTTAAAGAAATATACATTTGTTTATTAGTGTTTTCCTTTTGTTTTTCAAATACATTCCTTTTATTTCAAGCTCTTCTCTTTATATTTTCAAATGCAATGCTTAATGATTTATTAATATGTTACTTTGTTTAAAACTTGAGTTGATTTTAATCGAATAGGATCAGTACTAACAATTTAAATGAAATAAATATCAAATTTATTAGGAAAATAACTTTATTTCGGAATTAATCTTTTGGTGATAAGTAGGTAAATACAATTGTATTGAATGTCTTCCAAAATCAAAAAAAATAATAGATATAAGGGTAACCTGGTGAATTTTGTCTAGTGACGAATGGTTTTTGTAATGTCCTGGAATTGATCTGTCTTTATTAGATTCCTTCAAAGGTCACAGAGATTCTAAAAAAGAAAGCAACGTTTAGTTAAATATATGATATACTTTTCTCCATCTTAAAACTGGAGTTAACCTGAAACAGAAATGTTTATATACAGGGTATACAGGATTTGCAGGTTTTCTGAATCGTATAATTGCAAAAAACCTAAACGTTTAGGTTCCTAACGCCACTATAGATGAGAAAACCGCGCTATGTTGAATTTAAAAAGTGGTGTTCTTAAATTTCTTGAAAAAAAAATTCTTCATTCTTTCGCGAAAAGATATTGTCGTTGGGTAATACATTAAATTTACAACCCTGTACAAATTTCTGTTCTGTACAGGATGAGGCAACGATAGAGTAAAGTCCATTATCTCAATAATTGTTTGGAAGTTTACAAATAAATGTTAAATACAAAAGCTATAGGGAAGGTTAAGATACACGTTTTAAATTATTGTAGAATATATTTGTATTGTATATTTTTTTGTATTGTATATTATTTGTATTGTTATATTGTAGAATATACTGGGTGCTTCATAAAGTAAAAAAAAATAAGGAAGGTTTGAAAAAATATATTTTTTATTTATTTATTAATATCTCTGATATTATCGAAATATATTTACTCATATATAATATATTATGTAAAGTGGTCCAAAAGGAAGCCAAAAATGCAATAATATACAGGGTGTTCCATTTAAAAAAAACATACCGATCCACTTACACATTTTTGAGCCACCCTATAGAAGTTGAAATATTTTCCTGAAATACATCCTCGTACATACTTTAGGTTTGAACTTAAACAAAATTGTGAAGTTTATTATTCTAGGAGCTACAGATGCCCGACGCACTACTGCCGGACCCTGTATATTATAAAAAAAAATATTATTAGATAAAAAAGTTATAGAATTTTACGTAGAATTTAAAAAATAAAATAAAATATAGGGTGTTGCATTTAACAAGTTATATCCGCAACACTTTTTTGAAGCACTCTGTATATTCTACAATAATTTTAAAATGTGTATCTTAACCCTCCCTATAACTTTTATATTTAACATTTTTTTGTAAATCTCAAAACAAAGGAGATATTGACCTTACTCTATCGTTGACTCACCCTGTACAGGGTGGGTCAAATTTGACGCTTTTAAATGGGAACACCCTTTTCTATAGCAGATAGACGAAAACTAATATCGGTGTCTGAAGCTCAATTTTTATCAAAAACATGATGGTGAAAACCGCGGGGTGTTTTTCAAAAATGTGCATTTTTAACAAATCGCTGTAACTTTTTTGCTATGGAAAATTTTGTATTTCTATGAAAACATTTCCAAAGCACCTTTTAACGGAGAATTTAATGGTTGAAGTATATTTTTTTTTAAATTAATAATTTAGGAGTTATCAACAGAAAAACTGATTTTTTATTTGCGACACCATCTATATTTTTAATTAACTGAAAAGAAATTAAAATTACCTTTCCAAAAATATAGCACACTTAATATTTTGTTATAATCCCCTTCGAAATACAAAATTTTTAAAAGTTTGCCGCTTTTAACTAGTAGGCTTTGGACCCCTTATTGATGATATGCCCTTAATGGAACTTGAAAACATACTTTTCCAGCAAGACGACGCACCGCCTCTGAATTTTTGCAGCCAATTTCAAGAATAATTTAATAGCTAACCAAGGTCCCAGCCGTAGGCCGTTGGGGCCGCCTGATTTAGTGCCCACGGATCTAATCCTATGGATATATTTGCGGAAGAATAAAGGTTCCCTATTCTTCCGTATAATCTAGACAATAATTAGAAATACTTAGCAGTTATGAGAGGGTATCTTTCACCCCTACTGTGTTAATGAATTCCGCGAGAAATGTCCGATACGTCGAACACCTGTAGCAAAATCTCATGTCTTGGTTTGCTATTTATTTTTATTGTTATTAGATATAGTTTAAATGTGTTGATGTTGGTTAAATATATTTTAAATTGTTATAAAATTCTGCATCTCTCATAGCAAATATTATTTTCGTTTATTTTATTACAGCTAGAATTTTTTTGCATTACAGCCGGTGCCGTTCAAAGCCTACTTATTTAAAGCGGGCGAATTTTTAGATACTCGATATCTCGAAGAGGAATCGAGCAAAATATCAAGTGTGTTATATTTTCGGAAAGGTAATTTTAAATTCTTTTCAATAAATTAAAAATATACAGGGTGTCCCATATAAAAAATCAAATTTTCTGTTGATAATTCTTCAATTATTAATTTAAAAAAAATTATACTTAAACCATTAAATTCTACGTAAAAAGGTGCTTTGGAAATGTTTTCATAAAAATACAAAATTTTCCATAGCAAAAAAGTTACAGCGATTTGTTAGAAATGCATATTTTTGAAAAACACCCCGTAACTCCGAAACGGTAACAGATATTGATGTGCGGTTTTCACCATCATGTTTTTGATGAAAATTGAGCTCAAGACACCGATATTAGTTTTCGTCTATGTGCTATAGAAAAGGGTGTTTCCATTTAAAAGCGTCGAATTTGACCCACCCTGTATCTGTAATGTTCATCAATATTTTTTTTACCTTTTATACTGGTACGAGCTGTAGTAAGTTCCACCTTTTTAACAATTTTGCTAGCTTGACTTCGTATTCCATTACATCTGAATTTTCATCATCTAGTGAAATATTACTTTGCAAATTTGAATTGTTGAATTCGTCCAGCGTTAAATTCAAAATCACAATGCATCATTTCGGCCGGCGTCGTCGGTCGTTTCCATCACTCTTCAAGAAAACCTTTGGCCGCAGTAATACTACTGAAATAATATTAACGTTTGATCATTCTAAACAACTACTTAAACAACACATTACCTGTAAACGATACCATTCTCCTTTTTGTCACTAACAACTGTCATATACAATAAATATCATTGTACTATTCAAAATCATGGAACGCGACAAAAATCATACAACAACGTGTGGCTTAATCGGGCTTATCCCGTCAATACCGCCAAACACCATCTTTCGATGTCCACCTCAAATGCATGACTTTCTATTGGCAAATATTAATCACGTGGCAAAAGCCTAACAGAAATGATAGCAATTCTTATAGAAATAAAATACTCTCGTGCTTAAAATAAATTTATTATAAGGATGTCTTATTGGAATAAATAGACAAGCAACACTTTTCAAAAATAATAAGGCAATGCCAGTTTATTTTAAACGTGGTTCTTTTGAAACGTATAGAGTAATAATTACTTTAAAAGGACTAAATATTAGATATCCGATAAAACAGTGGTCACTCTATTTCGAATGCTTTAATTTTTATTATGTATATAAAACAATATTATATTATCAGCAATCGTTATTAAAACAAATAATTAGGTAAATCGAATTCCATACAACGAGTTAATTATTTTAACGTGATTTAGTGTGCATTTTAAAATGCATTTTTTTCTGAGTGTGGATAAACTTTAAGGAGTGATTCTTTAAAATAAAATAGTCTTTGCTATGCCCTTAAAAGTCGCTCAACTCAGAATCGGTGTGTAAATGAATTTAGTGTGTATAAATCCGGATTGATTGACGTATATACTGTTTGACCAGCGGATCTGAAGCTACGGAAGGAATTCGAGAAAAAAAAATCGATATTGCCACGTTTATCTATAAAATTGCAAAATTGCCAGATACGAACTATAAATGTAATATATTTTTATTATATATAGTGTGTTCAGCATATATTCTTACGTATATTACTAAGGAATTTTAACGTAGTTCATATTGTTCGATCTATTTTATTTAATAACTTATTTCTTTCATTCTGTATAATCTGCTTAAGGTGCCCGGTGGCGTAGAGGTACAGGCTCTCGTCTACCAATCTCATGGTGTGTGTTCGAATCCTACACCCGGCATTTCATCAGCCATTTTATTAAAAAAAAAATAGTTTGGATATCTAGGTCGACTCAGCCTTAAATGAGTACTTGGGATTCACAATCCTGAGGTAATAATAGGGGGTTGAAGCGTAGTGCTAGCCACATTACCTTCCTTGTATACCGAACGGCTCTAGCATGGCAAGCTGTACCTTGCTACTCCCAATTAAACGTTAAACGCTATATACGGGAGCTATTATTATTATAATCTGCTTATTATGAAAGGTGAAAATTTTCCAAGGATACCATCGACAAGCCGGCATCGCCGCCTATTCATCGAACATGATTGGCGAGAGTACGTCACAGGATTTGTTACCACGCGGTTGCCATGGCTTTTACGCCTTTCCTATTGGCTAGCTTTATCCCCAACTTCACGGTCTCTTCTGAAATGAGTAGAAATTATATTGATTACTATTGAAATATCCAGTGGCGGCGTCATTTTTTGATCATTATTACTTTCTTTTATTATTTTATACCGGTTATCCTAAACTTTATTCCTATATTTTTCGTATATTTCATAGTCAAGTTGTGTTTTATTGTTTTGTTATATTGTCTTTCTTTCGTAGTTTTTAATTATTAATATTAAGTTTGATCGTATATTTGTGTTTTAAAATGAATAAATTTGTTAAGGGTAAGACGCTACATAGCCAGACAAGGGAAATAATAGCTAATGTGTAAGTAGAATAATAACAATATAATTATTAGAATATTAAAATGAAATATTGGCTAAAATGAAAAGCACACATTTTACCAAAATATTTTAGCTAAGCTAAAATAAATATAATAAGTGGATGAAATCTCATTTGGTTTATAAGCAGTTTATAAAATTGTTTATAAAACAAGTTTATAAAATTGCAGGAAAAATCAAATCTTTGGCAGGGAAAAAAAACGGGAATATTTCCTGAAACATTGGAAATATATGGAAATATTGGAAATATATGAAAGATTTTAAAAAATAAAAAAAAACTGAAATATTTATTTATAAAAATCATAACAAAACATCGCAAAACACAAAATGCTTATACATAAACACCAATAAAGAGTTATTCTTCAAATTAAAATATAAATTAAGGTTAAATTTGTACAAAAAAAAATATTTTTGACACACTAGTTGAGCAAGACGCATACCTTCATCGCTGTCATCAGCATCAGGCATATCTTTATCGCTCTCATCAGCACCACACTCAATAACATCTTCTTACCAGTCTAGTTCCTCAAAGTCTTCAATAGTATTGGAAATAAAAATTCATCTATTGCCGTTTCCTATTTTTTTTCAGCAAGTTTTCATTGTGGGATACATAGAGTAGCTTAGCGGCTCTATCATTAGTAAGCCTGTTTCTCTTTTTTGAAAGAATATGACTATAAACGCTAAAACTGCGTTCCGTCAGTGAATCCCCAAACTGGATATATTCACCATATTATATGTTTGTAAAACTGTTCTATAGTAAGTTTAATGTTTACAGGGTTACAAAATATGAAAGATATATTAATAAACATCGTGTTTGAATCGTTAATGACAAGATTTAAGTATTTTTAAAAATATTTCTAATATTCCCAATATTTCCGAGACACGTTTGGAAATTTCCAATATTTCCATTTACAACACTACTCAGCACAGAGACGGATTGACAAAAAATGAGTGCCTTACTGTGTGCTGCTAACGTCTCCGCAAATTATTCATATTTTTTAATTGAAAGAATTTTATAATAGCATAATCTCTATATTATGCTATTATAAAATATCTTATCTATATAAATTTAGTGTACTGTATTTTTTTATGTTTTTTTTTTCATTTTATTTATTTTTGTTGTAAGTGGTTGTAATATAACAATATTCAAAATATTTTAGACAAAATATTGAGTTTATATTTGAGGGAAAAAAAGTGCCACACCTAGCTTTAAACCACCGTAAATATACAGGGTGGCCCATTAGTGCGTCCAATATCGTCGTCGGTGTCGAAGATGTGAAAAAAGTTTTATTCATATGTTTGAAGGTTTATAAAGGGGCGTTTCCTAAAATAATTTGTTATATACAGGATGTCACAAAGAAAGTTATGGTAAAGTTAGTTTTATTTTTTTTTTAACTGCCTAACCAACTGCACCCCGCCGCCCCATTTTTCTGTAGATAATCGGATTCGGCATAAAATTCTGTATATAGTACACTATTAAATTTTTATTTGAATCATTCTACAGTGTTGCCATTCTATGACCTATTTTTTTTTAATTTGGTTAAAAACATTATATTCGAAAAGTTGTAAAAAACTAGAGTGAATATAACTTTATTAACACTTGGCTTTTTCATAGCCAAGTGTTAGGCTATATTTTCCTAAACAAGGATAACAAATCCGCGTAGAAAAATTTACATTATTCTATAAGGGTAATTTTTATGGCGTCACCAAAACCCAAAATCGGAATATTTAAAATGGCATATCTCAATTTTTTTAAATGCAACATTCTGTATATTATTTTTCTGTCAGATGCAGAATTAAAAAGTGACCATTTTTTTATTTAAAGTGTTTCTAAATTTTTAATGGTTTTGCAGATATTTGCAGTATTATATTACATATGGCTCTTTCAACAGTAAATTTTTATCAAAGCGACCTAATATGATCTTGTCTGATATTTTATCGTTGAAAATCCCATAATGAAATACAGAAAATATTTGAAAAACCTCTAAAAATTTAAGAACACTTTAAATACAAAAAATGTTCACCTTTTAATTCTACATCTGAAAGAAAAATAATATACAAGGTGTTGCATTTAAAAAAAGTGAGATACAACATTTTAAATATTACGATTTTGATGACGCCATAAAAAATACCCTGTATACGATAAAGTAAATTTTTCTACACGAATTTATTCTGGTATCATGTTTAAGAAAACATAGCTAAGTATTAATAAAGTTATATTCACTCTAGTTTTTGCCACTTTTCGTATATAATGTTTTTAACCAAATTTTAGTAAATAAGAAATAGAATGGCAACACCGCAATGTGCTTTAAATAAAAACAGTGTTCTATAGCAGAATTTTATGCCGAATTCAGTTATCTACAGAAAATTAAACTTGTTTTAAATCAAAAAAAAGTTGTAGAAAATCTGAAATAGATAATAATATAAAAATATGTCATTTTTCCGCATTCCTTCCCATCAGATACAGAAGATTTATTACCTACGCAAAATGTGAAAATATTCTTTTTATTAATGTAACTTTTTAAGCAAGTTTTTACTCGATGATCATTTTTTTTTTATTTTATTTTATTGTGAACTCATATTTTCCTAAATACATATCTGTGAAACTATGGCGAGTGCCACGACTATACCTTGCCTAGTTAATAGACCACGATTATACAGATACGTCAGTGGTCACGGGAGGCGAGAACAAGGTCATATAAAGTGGCAGAAAAAGAACAAAGGATTTGACAAAGAGTAAAGCTACTAGTTTCCTTATACTACGCTATAAGTGTCGACATATTCCCCAGGGACGTGCATATGGGTTATCACTGGAATATTTTTCTAAAAAAGATATTTGCCCTGAAGACAGGCACGGCACCGCAAGAAGAAGAAAAATAAACTACATGATATAAATAATTTATTAATTTTATTAATTGTGATTAATAAAATTGCGTTTATCTCATCGAGAAGATCGAAATGGACAAAATATCAAGACACCACTTATAATTGGAAGGAATTAAATAACTTACACAACTTTGCTAACAAGAGGAAAAAAAGTCAGTGGCGCACATGTTTCTTTTAGGAAAATATTCCAGTGATAACCCATATGCACGTCCCTAATGAATTTGTCGATACTCGTTTAGTATTAAAATATGTAGCACTCATAGTAACTTTTACCCACCAAATTTCATTCGAATCGCTAAACCACTTGTAGTTCCTTGTTCCACTTGTTCTCTCCAGTAGTTTCCGAAATAACCATAGAGAACATCGTAGAAAACTCACCATGTATAGTGTTTTTAACCAAAATTTCAATAAATGCAAAATAGAATATACTCTGTTTTTTTTTTCTCAGGTAAAATTTCGACAGACGATGACAGAAGAAAAGCAGATGACGTCCCATACCAATCTATTTATTTTACTAAAAAAAGTTTCTAATAATTTTAAAGTTATCTATGGATGGGTTTAAATATAAATCCGTCATGCGTCGTGTCTTGTTGTTTTTAACCAGTTTTATTGGTTTATTTAAAAAATGACAGATCGTATTTCAATTTTATTGGTTTGACGGAACGATGAACGACAAACGGACGCCGATGCGTATGAACTCGCCTTTAGATTTTTGTCGTTTTTGACACTTGTCAAAGTTTTGCCAAATTATAGGTTATAATTTTGTGTCAACTTTTGTTAAATACCCTGCGTTTTGGAAGATGATGCATTTTGATTCGTATTATTACGTGTGTTTTGTGTCTTTTGAAGTCAAGTGGAGGAAAAATCGAGTGAAAATTAACTGTAGACCCAGAGCACAGTTTATGGTTAATACTCGCTGCCCAGGCAGAAAGTCTTATACACCAATGAAGTTGCCATCGATAAAGTTTGTATAACATTTCGTCGTAGATAAGTGCATCTCGTTATGGTAGAAGGTTCAAACTAAACACATACTAAAAACTGGAGTAGCTGTAAAATATCGACATCACACGATAGGTAAATAATGGATTTTAGTACTACAGAAAAATAATGTCAAAAGGTACTGGTTTAAAAAAGTTAAGATTAAAGTTAATTAATCAACCTTTAAGGTCTAAAATTTGGTAAGAGTTATTATTAATAAAATAGTTTGTTTTATTTACCTATGTTGTTTTATTCATTCCTGTGGAATATTACAAATTTGTATTTGTACATAAGTTATATTGATAAATATATCATAAATGCAGGTAGTTTCATAAAGCTTGAAAGTAAATAATAGTTCTTTTTTATATTTTGTCTTGTTCTTGTTTGTTTTGTATTAACACATACCGTTTTTATTAAATAAAATAACTCGATTACATTTTTTCAGTTTTATACAGTTTTTTTCACAATATTTTGAAGTAATCACTTGTCATCTTGTCAATCAAATTTTAAATATATCCTGCTATGCGTTCCAGTTGTACCAACTTATTTCTTTGTAAAATAAAATAAACTACTTTGAAATTAAAATGACAGACACATCTATCACTGTCAAGGATCTTCTCGTTGGACAGACTATAGCAGCACTGCATAATGCTGGAAATAAAAATAGCGTACATATGCAGAAATTTATGCTGAATCCAAATCATCTGTATAGAAGAAATGGGTGGGGGGGTGCAATTTAAAAAACTTAAAACTTTATCACAACTTTTTTTGGCATACCCTGAATACAAAAAATAGTATATGCCCCTTTATAAACCATGAAACATCTGTATAAGACTTTTTTCGTGCCACTTTGGGCCACTTTGTATACAAGTGGGTCCGAACTGTATTCCGGAAACTTCGGCAGCATATTCTGCAGGTAAAAATACGTAAAAAAATTCGCATAAATGTATGTCCTAAAATGCTTAGTTTCGGAGATATAGGGTGTAGAAGTTTTATTTTTATTTCGATTTTTTCCAAATAATTTCTGATGTAACGTCAATATTTGCATGAGAATTGGTGTCTGGGAGTTTTTTGACATGAGAAATTTGGATTTCGATATCAATATGACTTCTATTTGTAGGAGGCGCCACCTACATGTGTTTTAACTGTTTTGAAGAGTAAATACTTTTCGTCCGTACCTGTATAAAACTACTGAGTGAAAAAATATACATTTCCGTGACTTTTTTCGTAAAAAATATCTCTTGGTAAAAATCGCTACGAGCAACTGTTCTCAAGATATTTAGAATGGAAATAGTCAATGCATGTCATTATTGACAAAAAATAAACACGTTGAGTAGTTATAGTTATTAAACAGAAATAATAAATTTGGAAAATTTTTATTTTCTTAAATTAATCATAAATTTTTCTGCAAAAAAATGATGATAAAACAGCTGAACTTTGCTGACAGTGACTTGAGAGAGTGTGAACTCTGTTGAACTTTTGGCACAAATTTATTTCAAATTTATTATTTCTGTCTAAAAACTATTTAGTCAACAAGTTTAAATATTTATGTCAATGATGATAGGTATTAGTTCAGTCATTGGGGAGCAAAAAAGGGACCTGCTTGGAAAAAATTCCGGAAGTTTTGAAACTTTGCAGGTTTATAGGTTTTGGGGTCCCTAACTAAAATCCATAAAATGCACATTTCCAGACATGCCGCCGGCGCCGCCATCTTGCCAAGATGGCGCTCAAAATATCTCGAAAACTATGCGTTTTTCGCGAAAATTTGAGGAGAGCAAAATTAAAGAGAATAAAATTTCCTATAAAAACGGTTTTATGAAAATTTTCGCTAAAGTCAACCGTTTAGGCACAAAATTCCTGGAAATTTTACAATTTTGCGTAAAATATGATATGTATAGTCGATTTTCCGAAATTAAATGTCGATTAGGGTTCACTAAAACTGGTTTTAGTTTAGTTTCTTCAATTTTGTCATGAAACAGTGACGTATCATTAATTCGCTCATTAATTTATAAATAATTAATTGTCGTGCTGGACAGCATTCATTGCGAACTTACCACCAGGTTCAGCATTGGTCTGGTTGTACCGAAGATGCAGAAGAATGGGGTTGGAAGAAAACAAGAACAGGCATTACTCCAGTCACAATGTTGAAAGATCCAGCTCCAAAATCCCTATTGGCATTTTTACCCTGTAAATGTAAAACCAACAACTATGTTAAAGCCTGCGGATGCAGAAAAGCAGGATTAAAATGTTCAATGATTTGTGCATACTGCAATGGGAAATCCTGTGACAACGTCACTGAAGTGTCACTCGACGAATCCGATGAAGAGGAGTTGGACTTGCCTGTAGATATCCCTCTGGCGGCTAAAGATGAAGAGTTGGACGAATTGAGAGACCAGCCTGATGAGCCCAGCACAGCAGACACGATCGACTTTGACATCGATCCGTCACTATTTATTTAGTAGAGTAGGCCTCCGGGGAGACCACGTTAAAATAAACGCGCCATATACTTTACCTCTTGGGTGGTGTGGAAACAAGTATACATTTTCAATAATTATAATTAATTATTCATAAATTAATGAGCGAATTAATGATACACCACTGTTTTATGACAAAATTGAAGAAACTAAACTAAAACTAGTTTTAGTGAGCCCTAATCGACATTTGATTTCGGAAAATCGACTATACATAATATTATATCATATTTTACGCAAAATTGTAAAATATTCAGGGATTTTGTGCCTAAACGGTTGACTTTAGCGAAAATTTTCATAAAACCTTTTTATAGGAAATTTTATTCTCTTTAATTTTGCTCTCCTCAAATTTCGCGAAAAACGCGTAGTTTTCGAGATATTCACAAAATACCGATTTTGGGCGCCATCTTGGCAAGATAGCGAAGGCGGCGCGGCGCCGGCGGCAAGTCTGGAAATGTGCATTTTATGGATTTTAGTTAGGGACCCCAAAACCTATAAACCTGCAAAGTAGCAAAACTACCGGACTTTTTTCTAAGCAAAAATCTCCAATGACTGAACTATATTGATAATTTCGATTCCCAATATCTCGAGAACCATTACTCGTAGCGATTTTTACCAAGAGACCTTTTTACGTAAAAAACGTCGTAAATATATATTTACGATTATTATATATTATTTGACATATATTGATAATTATATATTTACTCAGTAGTTTTATACAGGTACGGACGAAAAATTATTCAACTTCAAACCAGTTAAAAAGTATGTAGGTGGCGTCCTCTACAAGTAGGAGTCATATTGGCATCAAAATCAAATTTCTCATTTCAAAAAACTCCCAGACGCCAATTTTCATCCAAATATTGACGTTGATTCAGAAATTATTTAGAAAAAATCGAAATGAAAATGAGAATTCTTCACCCTGTATCTCCGAAACTAAGCATTTTAGGACATACATTTATACGAACTTTTTTACTTATTTTTATTTGTAGAATATGCTGCTGCAGTTTTCGGAATACAGTTCGGAGCACCCTGTATAGCATGTCTATTATGAAGTGTTGTTGAATTAACATAAGCAGTACAGAAATAATGGAAATAACGATTCGAATCAAAAAACCTTTGATCTTTGGCTCCTAACTTACCTTACTTATTCAAGAGCCGTGGAAATGTGACTTATTATTTTGTTTTTACTTCTCGAATGTTGATTTATTTATTAGTTAAAATAGCTAGTATGTTATTTATAAAATAAAAAGCATATATTGATTCCCGCAAAATAATATACTAAAATCACATGCTGCAATATTTGTTTATAATTACATTGAATATTAAAAAGTAAAGTAATTTTAAAAAGCGCAATATTTATTTTTTAACATCAAAGGTAAATCTTAATTTAAAACCGCATCGTAATTTACCAGATATATTAAAAATAATAAAAACTTTAGGCTGTAAGTGAACCGTGACAAATCAAATTGCAGTTAATTATATGGTGAACGCACCCAGTTTTGAAAGTTTATTTTGTGCGGTATTAAAATTTAAAATGAGCCGCATTACTTTAAAATGCGTACAAACTGTGTACATTAAATTGGAATTTTTAATGTACCTACACGTTTTTTGTATTTTAATTTTTTATTTTTACGTTGGAGAAATTCAATCAGTATACGGTTTTCTCCCTTGTCAGAGTTGTCCTTATTTATGAGAATTTTGTTCAATGGCAATATCCATGCCTTGGTTTTTGAGATATTTAAAGATATTTAAATTTACATGCTACAATAGAATAGATTATTAACACCCCAATGTTGGGCTGATTCAGGGGGGAGTAATGGCTGCCGTGTTCTGTGATCTATGCAAGGCTTTTGATTGCGTGGATCACTAAATTCTCTTACTGAAGCTCGAGAAGTATGGTTTCCGTGGACGTGCTCTTGCCTGGTTTAGATCATATCTTGAGGGTAGATATCAGTGTGTCATGTGCTCGGGAAAAAAATCATCGCCGTTAAGTGTCTGTTGCGGTGTACCACAGGGCTCTGTTTTGGGACCTATTTTATTCTTATTGTATATTAACGATTTGACAGAACTGCACATCTCTGGACATTTCACACTCTTTGCAGATGACACTTCAATACTATGGCAGGCCAAGGACATTAAGCATCTTAAGGGAATCATAAGCAAGGACTTATCCTTTATTAAAGAGTATTTTTTTGACAGGTAGTTTTTTTTCGTCCAAAAATTTTAAATATATTTTTATCAAAAACAGTTAATGTTAGGTATAGAGTGTTTAGTATCAATATTCATAGAATTTTTCAGAGAATTTAAGTATGTAATAAAGAATGGGGGTACCTATTTAAAATAAGAAAGTGACTGTCAACTTCCGATAAGTGCCGTCATATTGAAAATATGTTTAATCGATAGATCTCGTAAAACAATGATGTGCAAAAAATCTCCGATCTAGATATTGTGTTTCTCTAGAAACTTCTAATGCACGCTCAGCCTGGGACACCCTGTATAGCCATTATGAAGCTTTTATCTATTTGTATAATATTTTGTATTATCTTTTATCTTTTGTTTGCTTGTTTGTGTACCTTGTTTGTTTATTTTGTTTGTGTAGTTTACCTTTGTCTACAAATTGTAAATTTTTTTGACAATAAAGGCATTTATTTATTTAATTATAATACTTCCTAGAAATTTAACAATGATTTAAGTGATTAAAGTTCAGCTAAATTTTGACCGAATTCTGTGGACAGAACGAACTGAGAATAAACAACACATATTTTCCGAGATATTTTCCCCATAAAGAACAACACAAATACACCTTCTATGACAATAGAAACAATAAATCAATAATCGATTATATCATCACCAATCGAAGTTTCTTACCTCAACAAATAATAGACATAAAAGTCTTATCCTCAGCCAACATTGGAACAGATCACAAACTTGTGCTAGGAAAGATGCGAATAGGTGCGCCGCTATCCAAAAAAAGACCATCGATAAAAACTGAAAAATTCAATATAGAATCAATCCCTCAACCACGAAAGCACTAAACAACTTTATTCAAACAGATGCCAAACACATGTCACTCTTAACCCCATAGTACAGTTTGATACTCCTAACACAGCTTGGAACGAACTGAAAGAAAACATCTGCAAAGGTGCTAAAGAAGCTTTAGGAACACGTACTGTATCACACAATAGAAGACCGAACATTAAACCTTGGTTTACATTAGAAGTCAAGAACATTACAAGGGAAAAGAAGGAAAAATACTTACAATACAAGAAATCTCCAACACCGGAGAACCGAAATATCTATACCGAAATAAGGAACAGGACTAATAATAGAGTACGAGAAATTAAAGAAGAATATTGGCAGCGATTTAGTAGCGAAATGGAGGCGGATATGTACGGAGCACAAAAACGTATTTGGAAGATGTTGAGGGGTTTGAAACGAGAAACAAATGAGAACAATACAATTAAGAACAATTGCAGAAGATACGTGGGAAAAATATTTCAGATACTTATACGCAGAAATAGATGAACCAATGGAAGCACAAGATACAAGCCAAAGAGATAATACAGAAGATCATGCGCAAATCACTTACAAGCAAGTAGAAGAGACAATAAGGAAACTTAAAAATAGAAAATCTCCTAATCAAGATAAAATATCAAACGAGCTAATAGAAACCGCAGGCACGGCTATCGTAGAGGAATACACAAAACTGTTTAACATTATATTACAATATAAGAAAATACCAGAAGAATGGAAACAAAGTATAACAATACCCATTTTTAAAAAGGGAGATAAAACAGACCCAGCAAACTATAGAGGAATAACATTACTGAGCACCTCGCTAAAACTTCTGACTAAGATCATTGCGGACAAAATCTCCTCAATAGTGCCAATAAGCGAGGAACAACAAGGATGCACTATTCATACTCAGGCAACTAGTTGAAAGATCCTTAGAATATAACTCTCCAGCCTATCTATGTTTTATAGATTTAACAAAGGCCTTTGATAGAGTCCAACTAAAAGACATCATCACCATCTTGGAAAGCAGTAATGTCTCGAAAGAACTCACAGAACTTATCAAGGACTTAAACACAAACACAACAACCCAAATAAGAACAAAATTTACCTTAACGCAGCATCTTCGAACTACAACTGGTATTCGCCAAGGCGACAGCCTCAGCCCTCTGTTATTCAACACAATCATGGATCAAGTAATAAAACCGTCCAGAATACTGGATTAGGATATCGAATGGGAATGCATAAAGTAAACATATTATGCTATGCCGATGACGCAGTACTTATTGCAGAGTCAGAGGACGACCTCCAAAGAAAGCTTCAAGCTTTTAACAGACAGGCAGAAAAACTTAACATGCAAATTTCCGCAAATAAGACCAAATGCATGACCATTACAAAGGAGCCTCTACGGTGCAAATTGGCAATAAAAACAAAACTATTGATCAGATAATGTCATTCGAATACCTCGGATGCAAAATTACAAGCTCAGGATTCCTGGAAGAAGAAGTAAGGAAACAAGCCAATAAAGCTGCCGCAATATCAGGACATCTTAAATATCCCATATGGAAAAACAAACATTTGAGTACAGAATGTAAGTCAAGAATATACAAAACCTGCATACGACCAGTGATGACATATGGTGCGGAAACCAGAGCTGAAACATCAGTAACAAAGAGAATCCTACGAACTACTGAAATGAAGACCTTAAGAATGATAACTGGATACACATTGAGGGACAGACAGAGAAATGTAGACATAAGAGAAAAGTGCCAAACAAACGACGTTGTCAGATGGATAAGGCAGAGAAGAAGAGAATGGAACCAGCATGTCAATAGAATGGGCCCCGACAGAATGGCCATAATAATTCGCAACAACGTACCCCATGGCAGAAGACCTCCTGGACGACCACCTAAACGTTGGCAAGACAGTTGGCCGTTAACCTCGCAAGAGTCGCTTAGACGAGGAGGAAACCGGAACTAAACAGGCGATACGCCTTCTAAAAGAAGAAGAAGAAGAAGTTCAGCTAAAAATCTTATAATGAAATATCAAAATGTTTTCTTTATTTATTTTTAGTGTAATTGATTTATCAGAGTGTCAAAATATAATGAACAACCCTGTACATTCAAATTTCATATACCTATGTAAGACAATATACATAAATATATGAACTTACATCAAAATGATCTTCACAACAATAAATCGTAAAAATATTTAATAAATATAAAAATTATAATTTAATGTTTTTCTTTTCATCTCTTCTCATGGCCTTGGACCATTTTTTTCTGTTTTCGCTCATCCATTACTATTTATAAATATCACTAATTACTAATTATGTATTAATTAACACAAATAACTAAAATTTTGACTCGGATTCAACAGCGTTTAAAAGCAAACTGTGTAAAATAAACACGCGTCTGGCTCCACTCAACCAGAAGAACGGCGGGTGATGTCACAGCGGAAGGCGCGGTAGAGAGCATTTGCCCAGCCATTTAAATTAACAATATTTAATTATTTTATATTAGAGGCATTTCTTAACCGATATCAACGATTTTTTTGTTCAATTTGTAATTATATGAACTATTTTTTAAAACCATTATTTAAAAACATGCATTTTCCTCATTGGACCTATTTAAAACTATCCATTTTTAATATCATTAGTGCAATAGCAGTATTACTAATATAGTGTTTTAATAGTAATCTAATTATTAATATTACAATTAGGGACATATATTTATAAAGAGACTACTAAATCAAGGGACGAAATTGATATTTTTAAAACAAATGCATCTCAGGGTAGTTCCTACACAAACACTATATCTCGTAGCTTTGATTTATTATTAATCCGCCCATATTTCCTCAGGCTAAATCCAGCCCACGGGATTTCTAAATCTTTTGAACACAATCCTATATTGTAACGTAGACAAATAATACAGACAATATAACAAACACATGCCGGCAGTGTATTAAATTCAGCTTAGTGTAAGGTGGAAAAATTTTTTATTAGTTTTATTAGATATTAGTTATGATTTATTTTATTTTGATACCGTGGACCACCAAAGTTTATAACTGTATTTGTTTAAAGGTGTGTCTTAGATTAAATATATTTATGTTTCCTTATAGATATAGATTTTTTAGTTTATTATTATGAGGAGTGTCTGTCAAATTGTAATAAAATCAATAAAAGTATCGATTTTTCAGTTTTTTTATCGCATTTTTTTACTTCATATTGTCACTAATAATATAGCTTGTAAAAATCTGAATGGCTTGTAAAAATCTGGATCCGATGGCTGACTTTGAAACGAGTTTTGCTGCAAGACGACGCACCGCTTCTGAACGTTGATGTTACCAGCAAATTTTTGCAGCCAATTTCAAGAATAATTGAATAGCTAACCAAGATCCCAGCCGTTGGCCGTCGACGCCGCCTGACTTAGTGCCCATGGATCTAATTTGGATACACATACGTGGATATATTTGCGGAAAAATAAAGGTTCCTTATTCTTCCGTATAATCTAGACAAAAATTAGAAATACTTAGCAGTTATGAGAGGGTATCTTTCACCCCCACTGAGTTAATGAATTCCGCGAGAAATGTTCAAAAACTGCCCCGTGTGTCTATAACAGAAGACGGTCGATATGTCGAACACGTGTAGCAAAATCTCATGTCTTGGTTTGCTATTTATTTTTATTGTTATTAGATATAGTTTAAATGTGTTGATGTTGGTTAAATATATTTTGAAATTGTTATAAAATTCTGCATCTCTCATAGCAAATATTATTTTCCTTTTAATTGATGCTCACAGCTAGAATTATTTTGCATTACAGCCAGTGCCGTTCAAAGCCTACTTGTTTAAAGCGGGCCGAATTTTTATATACTTTATCTCAAAGAGGAATCGAGCAAAATATCAAGTGTGTTATATTTTTGGAAAGGTAATTTTAAATTCTTTTCAATAAAATAAAAATATGCAGGGTGTCCCATATAAAAAATCAAATTTTCTGTTGATAATTCTTAAATTATTAATTTTAAAAAAAGTATACTTAAACCATTAAATTGTACGTAAAAAAGTGCTTTGGAAATAGCAAAAAAGTTACAGCAATTTGTTAAAAATGCATATTTTTGAAAAACACCCCGTAACAGATATCGATATGTGGTTTTCACCATCATGTTTTTGACAAAAATTGAGCTCCAGACACCGATATTAGTTTTTGTCTATCCCCTATAGAAAAGGGTGTTTCCCAGTGGCGGACTAAGCCTGTCGGGGGCCCGGGGCGGCAAAGCTAAATGTGGCCCCCGGTCTGCACATTTTGTAAAGATTGAATGACGTATGAATAATGGTTGACAAATTTCAAGTATTTATATACTGTACTAATTGTAATAAAAATCGATATATATATACAGGGTGTCACAGATATAAGTGCAAGTATTTTAAGGGGTGGCAGATAAAAGAACCATATTTTTTCTTTATCGTTTTTCAAATAAGTCCAAAATAACGGAGTTATTTTACTTTGAAAATATACAAAAAAAAATTTTGCTCTTGTAAATTTGTTCTTGTATTATAGTAAAAACAAAAAAAATTCCCGAAGTTTTCAATTGTTTTTTCGCGAAAAAAACCTCATAGGCGTGTTTCTGGGGTTGAACTATACTACCATAAAATACTTGTTACAAGAGGAAAAACTTTTTAATTATTGACTTTTTGAAAAAAATGCGTTCATAAGAATTTTTGCTTGTTGTAAAATGGCGTTTCTAATTTTCTAAATATCCATACCGTTTTAAATTAAAACACTATGGTAATATAATTTCGATTTCATAAAACCTGTATAGTAAAAAAATACGTTTATATATATATATATATATATATATATATATAGAATTAAAAATTGGAACCTATTTAAAACTAACCATTTTTAATATAATTTAGTGCAATAGCAGTATTAATATTTAGTATTTTAATAATAGTATTTTAATAATAGTCTTAACAATAATTAGGGACATATGTATATTTATAAAGAGACTACTAAATCACGACAGGGAATTGATATTTTTAAAACAAATGCATCTCAGGGTAGTTCCTACACAAACACTATATCTCGTAGCTTTGATTTATTATTAATCCGCCCATATTTCCTCAGGCTAAATCCAGCCCACGGGATTTCTAAATCCTTTGAACACAATCCTATATTGTAACGTGGACAAATAATACAGACAATATAACAAACACATGCTGGCAGTGTATTAAATTCAGCTTAGTGTAAGGTGGAAAATTTTTATTAGTTTTATTAGATATTAGTTATGATTTATTTTATTTGATACCGTGGACCACCAAAGTTTATAACTGTATTTGTTTAAGGTGTGTCTTAGATTAAATATATTTTAGTTTCCTTATAGATATAGATTTTTTTGGTTTATTATTATGAGGAGTGTCTGTCAAATTGTAATAAAATCAATAAAAGTGATCGATTTTTCAGTTTTTTTATCGCATTTTTTGGCTGACTTTGAAACGAGTTTTTGCTGCATATAGTCACAGATACTACGCATGCGCACATCATCGATGTTGCCCGATTGCAGGTTATTTTGGAATTATTTTCAGTAGAAAATAATAATGTTTTTTTTAGTGCTGTCAATATATACCTATTATTTATGTTATGACTAGCGTGTACCCGCGACTTCGTTCGCGTCGAATTAATCATTTGTAATGGTGATGATAAAGCAAAGCAAGAATTGCCATTAACATATTATATAACTTGAAAATATTTGAGGGGTAGTTTCCTCGTTTCCTCGACTTTTCAAATTCGTTTGCCAAAAATAAGCTTTTTACGTCAAGCAGTTTAAGCAGAATCGTGGTTAAGAAATAACCCAACTTTTTAACTCCGATTTTTTAAAATTTTTAACCCCCTCCCATACCCCCTTCCCAACACCCCACCCCTACCAAAAACTGATGGCCAGATTCTCGGGTGCCACGGTATTTTTGTGCCAAATTGTGTTAAAATCGGTTTAGCGGTTTTTGAGTTATCGTGTTACAGACGGATATACAGACAGACAGACAGACACCATGAAAATATTTTGTATTTAGGTCATTTATGACCCAAATAACTCATTTTGATTGAAATTAAAAAAACTTTTTTTTGTCGATCTTAATAAGACCTACCAAGAGGTATGGTAGGCAGTTTTTAAAGAAAAAAATGTTTTTAAACAAGAAATTACAGTAAATTAAGCAAAGAATAGTACAGTACAGAAGTAGTATAGTAGAGTATATTAAATATTGTAATGTATTCTACGACATAAAGCATCTCCCTTTTAAAGAGAAAAATATAAAACATAAAGAATATTTTAATCCTATGAGCATTCTCCGATAAAATATATGCCTACAATTAATCCACTAACTTGATATTTTTAAGAAATTATGATATAAACACTATAATCAAACTAGGTAAAATGTTACCTCTATCTCATTGACTCGTATTGTGCTCATGTGCTCATGTATTTTGCGGTTGTATTTCAATACATATAAGTGATATAATCAAAACTCTATTGTTGCCTGTAAATCACTAGAAATTAAACAACTTGGATGTAATAAATGTGTCATATTGATGATAAAAAATAATTCTAATAGGTTTAACTAAGAATTTTAATTCTAATAGGCCAAACCCATTGGCGTATTTAACTAATCTACGGGAACACGGTTTGATAAAAAAATCTATGAAATTTATTGATAGAGAAATTCATGTAAACGTTTTATTCAAAAAATGTGTTTTTTTAAATTATTTTTCATTAAAAAAAACCCTGGGAAAGATGTAGAAACAAAACATTTTATGGGTGTATGTAGGGAGGCAATGCGCACAATTTAAAATTATTTTGAAATATACAGGGCGTCTCAGAACTAAGATCCATACCAAAGTTATATTTTTTCTTATGGAACACCCGGTATTTTATTTCATTTTTGGATTCTTAAGCTCAAAAAAGGCATTTATTATAAGGGTTAAATATGTTTAAAATCATTGGTTTTTGAGATATTTAAATATATTTAAATATGCATGCTACAAGAAAATTGATTATCAACACCCTGTACATTACTTTTCAGAATTAATTCTTGTGCTGAGTTTAATGGTAAAGAAATAGACTTTACTGAAAAATGCTATTGTTGCTTTAAATTTATACAGGGGTACCAAAAATTAGTGATCTACTTTAAGAATTTATTTTACATAAAAACTTTGTTATTTCAAATACAACACCCTGTATTTTTTTAAATAAGTCGAAGCAGATTCAAATGCTCTTTCAAACTATATTAGAGTTTCCTATACCTATCTATGTCAGATTTTGAATAAAAAGCGATTTTTAAATAAAATGGCAATCAAGATGGCTGGAATCGCCATGGCAATTTTCTAGTGACAGTTAGTAACTATTTTCAAAATCGAAATTAGTTTATAGACTTTCTTTAAATCTATACCAGTTTACTTTTATTTAATTGGCCTACAATACATTAATAAATAATATTTATTAATATGTATTTATTAATCTATCAAGAAAAACAAAGAAGCAGTTCTTTGTTTTATTTTACGATAACTTGTGGATATATGATTTTTTTTATAAAAGAGCCAATTACGGCAAATTAAATTTCTTCACTTCCAACGACAGGTTTCTGCCTAATAGGTTTTTTATAAACTACACTACCAATTCTACGAAATAGGAAATAGAACAAGTAGTTTTTCAAAGGAACTCTTATCAGGAAGATTCATATTTGGATGTCTTTGAGCATTAGCTCTTGCTCTTGAAGCCAAGAAATATTTTTTCTCACAAAATAAAATCACTAGCAATATATCCATTTGTTCCACCAACAGATATGGCTTTATTTTTCTTCATAAAATAAAGAATACTTACATATTAAACTATTGTGGGTAAATTTTAGTAAACTGTTTAAATAATAATGTCCATACACTAATGTCGATTTTGAAAATAGTTACTAACTGTCACTAGAAAATTGCCATGGCGATACCAGCCATCTTGATTGCCATTTTATTTAAAAATAGCTTTTTATTCGAAATCTGAGATTGATAGGTATAGGAAACCCTAATATAGTTTGAGAAAGCATTTGAATCTGCTTCGATTTATTTAAAAAAATACAGGGTGTTGCATTTGAAATAACACAGTTTTTATGTAAAATAAATCCTTAAAGTAAATCACTAATTTTTGGTACCCCTGTATAAATTTAAGGCAACAATAACATTTTTCAGTAAAGTTTATTTCTTGACCATTAAATTCAGCACAAGAATTAATTCTGAAAAGTAATGTACAGGGTGTTAATCTCGGTGTTAATAATCTATTCTATAGTAGCATGCAAATTTAAATATCTTTAAATATCTCAAAAACCAATGATTTTAAACATATTTAACCCTTATAATAAATGCCTTTTTTTGGGCCTAAGTATTCAAAAATGAAATAAAATACCGGCTGTTCCATAAGAAAAAATATAACTTTGGTATGGATCTTAGTTCTGAGACGCCCTGTATATTTCAAAATAATTTTAAATTGTGCACATTGCCTCCCCACATATACCCATAAAATATTTTGTTTCTACATCTTTCCGTTTTCGTATAATCAACCGAGGCGAATGAGGGGCGCCACCCTGTATATAAAGAAATGGTATTATTATTATTACAATATTATATTACTTACAAGTCCGATTACAATCATAATACCTTAACTTCAAAATCTCCATTATCCTTCTTACCTTAATTTTTGATATCAAGTTAAATCTCTGAAATTATGAAGTTAATGTAGAATTTGTATTATTACTGATTAACACTCAAAAAAACATTTGTTTTTAACCGGAAATAATAATTGGAAAATAAACTGTAATTTCATGCATCAAATGCAGCAAATACGGGCTTCAAGATCATCATCCACATCCTTACCTATACTACAATTATTATTGTCCACAAAATTCCCTCCCAAAATATACTAATGTTTCAAATTAACTAAGTTCGATTCGAAAGGTAGTCGTTGGTATTTTACTGTTCCTAACTCTCAACATGTCCGGCTCTCTCAATGTTGACAATCCAGTTCACATTGAAACTTTTAAACCTATAAAGTTATCATGAGCTTTCGAAACGTAAAAACTTTTATCCCCAAATTTACGAGCGTACTTTAAACGAAACTGTATGTTTGCAATAAATATAATTCCGAGAATTTATTGTTTTAGTTTGTTACTGGTTGGTTTTTATGTCTATTCTATAAATCTATGGTAATATACTTACTCGATTAATCTATTTTTTTGGTCAAATTTAGTTTTATTGAAAAATTTATTCTGTATTAGATAACTTTTTGTTAATTAATATTTGTTCTTCCATTAAATTTACCAATTAAATTAAGAACAACGATAGATTACCATTACTACATAATGTATTAGTTATTAGAAATTTTAATAATTGCGTAGAATTTGATATCTATAGAAAAAATACCGCAGATAAATTTCTTAGTTCAGAGATTACTTAGTTTTCCACTTTACTAATGAAAAAATGAAAAATGAAATAGAAAGAATTCACATTGGGAATATAGCTGAGTGTAATGGATATTTTCCTTTATTAGTTGATAAAATATTAGAAACCGTAGGTATAAGTTTGCGATTTCAGCATATTCGACTTTTCAAGTGAAGAAAAATAGGTACGTAAAAATATACACACACCGGAAAAGTCTAGGGATATTACAATTTTATCCAGCCATTGTCAGTAATTTTATTATTTGCATTTCTAATATAATAAAATTAAAATAAACAAATAGTTTACAGGACGTATTGGAAATAAAAATACGAAATTTACCGAATTTTTCAAATTTACTTTGATTTTTATTGAACTCAAAAAATACACTTATTTTTATTCTAAACTGTGAATTAAAAGAAAAAAAGATAAAACCATTTTTACTTAATAAAGGGTATGGCCTCCTCTACTGTTCATTACAGCCCTACATCGTCTCTCCATGCTCCTGATCAGATTGTCGATCTCTTCTTGAGGTACAGCCTGCCACGCTGCATTCACGGCCCGAACCAGATCCCTACGAGTTTCACGAGGCATACCCAATCTCAAAATTCTTCTTTGGACAGCGTCCCATACGTGCTCGATGGGGTTGAGGTCAGAAGATTGTGTCGACCAGGGTAAGATGTTTAATTGATGAGCATTGATAAACTCACTTACCACTCTGGCTGTATGAGGCCGTGCATTGTCATGCATGAAAATGAAGTTTCTCCCAAAATCATTGGCATATGGTAACACGACAGGCTCAAGAATTAAATCACGATATGTGATTCCTGTTAGAAACCTTTCAAGAAAAACGAGATCGGTTTTTCGGCCTAACTGGACTCCTCCCCAGACCATAACTGTTCCACCTTGATAAGGGTACACTTCCTGAACGTGATCCAACCGAATAAGATACCCTAAGCCTTCTCGAATCCGGATGAATTCCAAAGCGTGAACCATCCGTGAAGAGAACATTGGTCCATTGTTCATTCGACCCCTGAACATGATCTTGAGCCCACAAATATCGTGCCTCTCGATTTCCTCTCGTTAAGGGTTGAGCTCTCCAGGGGCGTCTGCTTCTTAAGTTGCCCTCTCTTAATCTATTGCGAACAGTGTCAGGACTAACGATTACACTATGTGTTTCCTAGAGAATTAAACTAAGCTCTGGTGCTGTAAGAGTCGGTCGGCGTCGAGCATTTAATTGTAAAAAATGATCTTGCTGAGGGGTAGTAATGCGATGTCGCCCTGTGTGCCTTTCAGCAACATCACCACTTTCACGGAAGCGTGCATTTAATCGCGATATTACACTTTGCGTTGTATTTAATACTCTAGCTGCGTCGATTTGGCGCATTCCAGCTTCGAGCATACCCATAGCCCTTAGCATTTCGTCTCTGTTAAGATGTCTACGCTCCATAATGCCTAACATAGCCAGTACAGGTTAAATTCGAACAATTGATGCTAGGTGCTTTTTATACATTTGACAAAAAATGCACAAACACTTCTGCAAATATCCCAAATTTAGAAATAACTAGTGTGACTACTTCGTTTCAATTGAAGTAGAAAGAATCGGCCTACAAATATGTGGTTGTTTATTCAAAACATTTATTTTTAACTTTAATAAAATGATATCCCTAGATTTTTCCGGTGTGTGTATTTCAATACCGTTTGATAGAGAGTAGTCCCGTGGCTTAAAAAGGTTTTTTAAGAATGTCAATTATAAACTTGTGTGTAGTGTTAATAATAAATTACAACTATTAGGTAATCCTAAAGATAAAACTATGGCCGGCCGTAGCTCCAGCGTTAGTGTGTCGATCTGCGGAGCGGAAAGTACTAGGTTCGATCCCCAGCCAGTACGGTCGCTTTATTTATTAAATGAAAATTTTTTTTTATCTAAATAGAGCGACCAACGAGCCGCCACCTCAAGGAAGACAATGGCAAACCACCTTGAGTATATTTGCCTTGTACAGCCTCTCAAATAGTGCCGTTCGGATTCGGCAATAAACTATAGGTCCCGTGTACTTGTGAAACACTGATGACACATATCACAAGTACATGCGAGAGGTAGCCGATGCTCTATATAGAGTATGACACTGTAAGAAGAAAGATAAAAACACCTCTACTGGAAAGGTCGGGTATTTATGAGATTTCATGTAAAGATTGTAATCAGAAATATGTTGGGCAAACTAGATCAATATTAACTAGATTTAAAGAACATATGGCTCAGATAAGATATGACCGACCGGATAGATCTTGCGTTGCTCAACATATTGTTGATAAAGATTATAGCGTTTTTTAAACCACTACCACTGCGAACGGCAGCTTTTCATCGGTAGAGCAGTCGTGGATACTGTACTTTACTGAAGAAAAACTAATTAACAATAAAAAATATAGATATTGGGCGCCAGGCATGTACAGAGAAAGAAAACACACTTGTATATTACTTAAAACTAATGGCTATATTTATTCATGCTGAACTCTGTTGATAGTAAATGACATTGTAGAACTCTAGCAATTATAGTGGTTATATGCCAAAGAAAGTTATGTTAAAAATAATATTAAATAAGTTCAATGAAAGACTATGGAAAAATACAATAAAGATGGAGCTATTAAAAATATATAATTTACAACATTACTTACATTAACATTACTTTAATTGATTTGTTAAATTTTATACGATGTTGAATCCGAGATGTTGCAAGCAGTAGATTCTAGAATCTATTCAGTTATCCATCTATCAAAATCACTCTATAATATATAGAAAGTAATACTATTACAAAACATAATGTTCGCAAAGAAACTAAGATCTAAATCATATTTAAAAATACTAATCTGACATAAGTGATTTAACCACTAAGCGTAAAGTCTGTACGGTATTATTCAAGACTGAAAATGATGTAAACGTAAATGTAAAACCAGAACTTAAAATTAAACTTAGCTGCTCGTTCTTGAGGCAATCTTGTTTCAAAGAGTAACAGAGTGAGGTGGGACTATCTCTGCACTGTCTCTTGGCTTACGCTACTTCCATACTGGGGCAATCTATACATAGGATAAACTATCCGTACAGTGGACACTCGTCCATGAAACATCCGTACATAGGAACTACTACCCCTACATAGGATAATGTCCGTACCTTAGACATCCGTCCATAGGACACCCGTACATAGGATAATGTCCATATTTTGGAACACCACCCGTACATAGGACATCCCTACATAGGACTCTGTCCGCACCTTGGACATCTGTCCATAGGACCCTCGAAATACATCCGAGGGCTTAATAATAAACAAATCCATCTGCCCTTTCTTCCATTCAACATTCTGGAGGACAAAACGAAACCAACGTACCAAATACCAATTACAAGTTGAGTTGGGCCAATCCAAAACTCTACCCTGTTGCTTTGAAATAGGGGCCGATTCAAATTAAGCAGCAAGATTTAAATAATTACAATTTCTCCAAGCAGGGTTGCTGATGGCGGCAGATCGGCAAAACCAAAATGGAGGTTATATCGCGGAGAGCGAAACCTTCAAATAAATGTCCACAAAAGCAGCGCAGGATTGTCGACTTAAGAACGTTAGAACTACGCCAAGCGTTTGAAATAAATTATCAGGCCTGAACGATACGGAATCCGGTGATAATACACCAGACATCATATATCATATATAAAATACATGTAACAAACTAAAAACGTTACAAGATCATTGTGTAGATATTATCAAGGATGGAATTATTTGATATATAAAATAACTCATCATCTCTTTCATTCCGCTATACCCCTAGTCATAACCCACAAACTGAGTTGTGACAGTATTAATAATTTAAAATTACTTAATCGAGTCTCAAATTACAGGCAATTACACGGAAAAAAATCATTTCTATATTCAAGAACAATCATACACTTAAAATTTTACACTTTCTTTAAGGATAGTATTCTTTCCATGAGTACAACAAATATTTGGAACTATTTTACTTTTACACTTGCCTTTTAAATATAGTTATAGTCACTTTAAGTAATTTTGAATCTAAAAAAAAAGAATAAAATGACTTATATTTAAGAAAAACTTATATTACTATCAAGTGAATAAATCCTTTAGCAACGAAGAGACTATTATTAAATGAAGTATAAATGCTTTTATATAATAATAAGTAGGTATTCTTAACTTTTTTAAAACTTTTACTTGAAATCGGTGTATTAAGACTTTAAATAAGTATATTATTCTCGGCGCGAGAATAACACCCCATTTCCAAGAGTTACTATTCTTATATTAAGTGACCATCCCCAACAACAACAACGCAACAGTGCATTCCTAATTCCTATCTTCATTTGGTTTCTGTTTCTCATCTGCGACACGAGACGCGCGGGGTACTTTATATAAAGTTTTTTTGTTATCGTTTGTGCTTGTGATATGTTAAAATGGAGGACCTTCTTCAGGCATGGGAGATGACGGATTTGATCCCAAAATTTCAAGGTAATTTTAGCAATAATCCTACATTATTTGATGACATTGGTTTGAGGTTAAGGGGACTCCATTTTAATATGCATAATTTCTTATACATTGGTGGTAAACTAGGTATGTACGCGTTTGCAATGATTCAATTATGTTTTAACAATTTTTATTATCGTTTCTCGTTTTCAATTAGCGATGCCGCTGTTCAATATCTACCTATATTGGGAAATTACACAGTTTAATTGAATTTTCTTATTAAGAAAAGCATATAATTTGGTAGGTGATGTTTGGCTAATCTAATTTAAAAAGTATTAACCATATTCGGGGTTAATCTGGTGATATTTCAATATTCCATATACCTATTGAAAATGGAAATTAAAATTTTTAGCATGTCCCAACTCTATTATATTCATGTATGTTACCGGGCAAACCCGATTTTAAGATAAACTAGTTTTTCTTAGGACGAATATTAACCGGGATCGAAAAACTATATAGTTCTCACAAAATTCGGTAACGTGTTCCCTATGCTTTCGGAGGTTCGGGTTCGATCTTGTTAGAAACTCTTGTTTTGGTAAAATCTTTTCTTAATTTCCATTTACAATAGGTATGGAATTTTGAAATATCACCAGAATAACCCCGAATATGGTTAATACTTTTTAAATGAGATTAGCCAAACATCACCTACCAAATTATATGGTTTTCGTAATAAGAAAATACAATAATACTGTGTAATTCCCCAATATAGGTAGATATTGGACAGCGGCATCGCTAATTAAAAACGAGAGACAGTAATAAAAATTGTTAAAACATAATTGAATCATTCCAAACGCGTACATACCTTTAGTTTACCACCAGTGTATAAGAAATAATGCATATTAAAATGGAGTCCCCCTAACCTCCAACCAATGTCATCAAATAATGTAGGATTATTGCTAAACTTACCTTGAAATTTTGGGACCAAATCGTCATCTCCCATGCCTGAAGAAGGTCCTCCATTTTCACATATCACAAACACAAACGATAACAAAAAAACTTTATAATTTTATAAACTACCTATACCTATAGTTGGCGCGTCTAGTAACTAACCTAAAAGTAAGAAGAGGCTTTATTTTATAGTAGGTGATATTACACTTGAATAAAGTAATTATTACATGTACGCAAAGAATTTCTATACTTAATGCAATAATTTGCTAATTTACAAATAAGTATAAGTAGTACTCGAAACAATATTTTATCTCGAATTGTCTGGAGTGTAGTTATAATCTTAATTTCAATACTAGGTAAATCTTAAATAAAAGATAAATTTTCTTAGCTTCTAAGGATAAGGTTTTCTTGAAAAGAAGTATAACTAGATTTGCGGAATGGGGAAACTAGCATATCGTTGGTTCAAGATTAATAATCTTTAAGCCAGTTTGGCTTTTTTTCCGTGTAGATGCATAATGAGAGTATCAAAATTAAATAAATGTAAATTAAAACTAAAAGTCCATTGTCTTTATTTAATTTGCTTACACAACGTTTTGGTCAGAAGTATCACTGACCGTTATCAAGTGTGAACTTAAATGTAAAATGTAAAGATCATATGAAGGGAGATAACGGTCCAATTCCTTCCAGTTCTCTGTTCCTATTGCTCTATTCCTGTTCCTATTGCTCTATTCCTGTTCCTATTGTTCCTATTCCTGTTCCTATTGTTCCTATGTTCTAATTTTGAATTGTTACGATCAGTTGGTTTTGACGCATGGTTTGTTTTACCAACCAAACTGAGCGCCTATATAAACGCTCAATTTGTAGATATTAGTTTAGTTTTAATCATCTGCTGATAATGCGTAACATGATTAGCAAACCGCGCGTCTAGTGCAAAAGTAAAGTGTTTTGAAGTATTGTGGTGGATGGCCGTCTGAAAACTATTGTTCCTATTCCTGTTCCTATTGTTCCTATATGAATTGTTATTTCTGTTCCTATTTGAATTGTTACGCTCAGTTGGTTTTGATTCACATGGTTTGTTTTACCACATCTAGTCACTTCCAACTGAGCGCCTATATAAACGCTCAAGTTGTAGATATTAGTTTAGTTTTAATCATCTGCTGATAATGCGTAACATGGTTAGCAAACCGCGCGTCTAGTACAAATGTATAGTGTTTTGAAGTATTGCGGTGAATGGCCGTCTGAAAACTCTACCGTGCTGTTGTTCAATGGCAAGAGTGTAAAATTTATTGACACACAGCGCTCATTCACGCCACGCCGCTTCGGGGCCAGATAAGATCGGATATCTCGGGAGTAAAGCCGAAGTTACACGTATCAAGTAGCTAAAGCAAGCTACTAAATCATGTAGCTAAAATTTATCCCGTTCATTTTAGCGAGAGTCTACATTTTAATTTTTATTGCTGTTTAGTTAGGTTAGGTTTGGTCGGAAAAGTTATGCATGTTGCAATATAGGGATTTTACAAAATACGGGATTTTACACTGGGGACATAAATATCCTTAGAACCTGCTCTCGACTTCAATCAATCCTTTATTTTTTTCCTTGACAATAAGTTGACCTCAATGCCCGTATTTTTTTTATGAACTCCAAATCCTTCTATACCCATGATATCTCAAATTCCTTTTACGCTGTGTCCCGAGTCCCGAGCTTGTTTATTTCTATAAACGGCAGCCCTTGTATCCTATAAGCATCGTCTTTTACGATAGGTTTCTACAAACTTATTCAAGAAACAAAATTAATTTATTAATAATTCAAATAAAATAAACGCCAGTAGTCATTACTAATGAACTTGACTAAATTGGCTGGTCTACACTTGTTTAGTCGGTTTCGGTGGCAATGCGCAAGTAAACAGGAATCGTTTCTATTCAGTTGACTAAACAGTTTACTAAATCTGTTACTTGCGCAAGTACTAAATCGGGTTGTTTACACCATGCAGGTCACTAAATTTAGTAACTAATTTAGTAATTTGCTTTAGCTATTTGACACGTGTAAATTAGGCTTAAGAGTCGATTTACTCACCACAAGTCGGTAGGCTATTAAGAATGATATGGCCGAGGACCGCAGTTTGGATTCCGCTTATTCCGTGTTTAAGTAAAAAAAGAGGTTAACTTAAAATACTTTACTGCACAGTAATAAATGTGTTCTCGATGAAGCCCAAAAAAATAATTTTTAATTTTCTTCAGAAATTTAAAAATAAAACGCCAAAATTACTCAGTAATATTATCAGGAAATTTGATGAAAATTGACCTAAAAACCTAGAAAGTTTCGTGGAAACGGAAAACTTTGATAACAGAAAATTAAAACTTTAGTAGTTAACGATCACCGATTGAAACTTGTAGATAAAGTTGTAGAGTACTCAAACTTTAATCGCAAATGTATTATTCCGTTTAAATTTAATACAAATGTTTAAATGGGAAAAAGTTTGAAGCTAGATTGGAAATATTTTAAAATCAAATATCTAAATCATTAAACACAGCTTTTATGGACACAAAGAAAAATATTGTATATAATAACAAAGGCAAACATTAAAATTTAAGTAATAAATAACAGGAAATTACTATAAAAAATATACAGGGTTGTTCACTACATACGACACGGAGTATTGTAGCTAAGCGATTAGATTTTTACAAATTGTAAGTTTTGGGTTCGTTGAAGGACTATTAGAGCTGCAATTTAAAAATAAATTTACAAGATACAGAGTGTCCCAAATAAGCAAAAAATATTATAGTTGTATTTTTTTAAATGGAATACCCTGTATATTGTTCGATTTTTAGATTCTACGATTGAAATAAAGGTAAATTTGATTAAGGTTTATCATACTTAAACCTTACCGTTTCTGAAATATTTTAAATTTTGTGAATTGCAGTAAAAAATTTAAAGCTTTATTTCTCCAATAGTATCAAAATTATTAATACTAAATATTTACTGAAGATTATTTATTGATCAGATATTGTGTTGCAATAATAAAAATTATACTACCTTATACAGAGTGTCGAAAAATTTATATTAAATCATTGCTAGTTTTAAACGGCAATAACTTGTTTAATTTAAACGGAACACGCTGTATATTGTACGTGAATCAGATGCACAATTTAATTGTCTATCAAATTGAATTATACCATTTTTTACCTATCTCTTCAAGTTTTCGTAGAAAATGCATTTTCTTCTAATTTAGGCCTCATTTATTACTATACCCATGGAATATTGACATTTTAGTTTTTTTTGTTGGAGCAACATATGTACAAAATATACAGGTGATAAAAATAATAATATTGCAAGCCCATTTGTTTATAAACTATTTAAATCTTTGTAAAAGAGTATACCAATTAAATATACCACTATTATTTCCGCCCAAAAATTAGTTAATTACATACTTAATTGTTTTAATTAATACATTATTCTAAATAAATGTGGATTTGACTCAGAAATCAATATAATAATAAGTTATGAAAATGAACGTCTCTGTTATTATAAATAAGCATTCGTCAAAAATGAAATAAAATTTATAAGGTGTTACTACACTTTTTACCACACTGTCTAATACACATACAAAATTCAGTTTTTTAGTATTTTAGCAATTATTATTAATCAACTTAAACAGTCAATTAATGTAGTTTGAATACTCGGATCATATTAATTGGTCATCTTTAACAAAAAATATTTAAACAGTTTTCTTTTATTTCTTAATGAAATAAGCGAACTATATCGACAATATTAGTATCTCTTTGAAAATACTCTCTTATTACTCTTTGAAAATTTTGTTACATCTTTAAAAATAATCTAAAATGTCAATATTTCAGAGGTATAGTGATAAATGAGGTCTAAATTATAAGAAAATGCATTTTCTACGAAAACTTGAAGAGATAGTCGTTATAGACGAGTATTGAGGACAAGTTTGCAGTTCAATAATCAACTTGTAACTAAAGTGTCAACAATTAAGTCTACGGATGATGCAGTTGTGTGTGTATAAAGCATAGAAGATGACTTGAGAAAATTCTTCGACACTCTTTACTATCCTAAGATCATCTTTAAAATATACCTAAACATTAAACGACACTCATTAAAATACACTTAATAAAATCTTTTTCTAGTTGATACTTAAGCGTAAAAATGTTATAAAATCTTGTGACAGCAAACTCGAGAGTATAAAACCAAATTAAAAGTTTATAGTCTAGATTATGGAATAACTAGCACTAAAATTAAGCTATTGATGCATTTAACTTTTATTTTATCTTCAAAAACTTTATTCTCGTAGAAGTTGTTGTTAGGAAATATAACTTGCATATTATTAAAATTTTATGTCGCTTAAGAAACAGCATCAATTTAAATATTAGAAAATTAGCTCTGTATCTCCTGAGATCAAATATCACTTAGTTAATAAAAGTTTTAGATAACATTACTAAATTATTAATTTGTATAAATTTAATTGCGTTTTTAACAGGAGATAGATTCTATAACCGTCAAAATCTATGTTGAATATCGAAATTGCAACGATTTCTCTTAAAGACTTATTAGGAACTTTTTAGAAATATGTAATAAATTTCTTGAAAAAGCCTAGATATTCTGCCACTGAAAGAATTTCAATGATTTTACTGTTAAAATCGTATGCTACAATAAAATTTAAATTGTATGCTAAAGAAGCGGGAATCAACAGAGAAGACCTGATGTATAAAAAAAACACGAATGCTTAGATTCTGCAGATGATTTAGTTATTTTAGCAAGAGATTGGAAAGAGCTGATATTGCTGACCAAAAGATTAAAAGACCAAGCGCAAAAAGTAGGATTAGTGTGTCATATAGGGATTTTGAGAAGGAAAGATATCTACAAATAGATTCTGAGAGAGGGAAACAATTAGAGTTGAGGGTTGGAACCTTTGGTGTTACACAGCAAAATAAAAACACTAAATCACCACAATACACCAAAACACTTTTACTTTTACACTGGACGCGCGCTTCGCTAACCATGTTAGCATCATCAGCAGATGATTATAAACTAAAGTACAATCTACAAGTTGAGCGTTAATATACTCGCTCAGTGAGCACCGAGTGGGCTTGGCAAAAAAGAGAGAGCCAACCGAGTCAGAGTCCACTGAGCGTAACAGTTAGATTTCCGCCACTATAGTAGTAGGAACAAAGAACTTGAAGGAATTGGACCGTTGACTCTGTTCATACTATCTTTACATTTATTAATTCTGATGCATCTAATTGCCTGTAATTTGAGACTTGTTTAATTAATTTTAAATTATTAAGATCTATACAATGTTCTTTATCAACAATATGTTTGGCAACGCAAGATTTATCCGGTCTACCGTATCTTATCTGAGCTAAATGTTCCTTAAATCTAGTTAATATTGATCTTCTAGTTTGCCCAACATATTTCTGATTACAATCTTTACAAGAAATTTCATAAATACCCGACCTTTCCAGTGGAGGTGTTTTATCCTTTGGATTACCTAATAATTGTTGTAATTTATTATTAGCACTATACACAAGTTTATAATTGACATTCTTAAAAATTCCTTTTAGACCACGAGATAACTCTCTATCAAACGGTATCGAAAAATATTTAGACGTATCTTTCTCCACTTGAAAAGTCGAATATTCAGAAATCATTAACCTATACTTACGTTTTCTAATTAATTTATCAACTAGTGAAGGAGAATATCCATTACACTCAGCTACATTCCTAATGTAATCTCTTTCTATTTCATATCTTTCGTTGTAAAGTGGGAAACTAAGTAATCTATGAACTAAGAAATTTAAACTAGCAATTTTATGTTCAACACTATGATGTGATTCATTAGGAATATATCTGCGTGTGGTCGTATTTTCCTATACATATCAAATTCCAGGCAAGTTAGTATTTCTAATAACTAATACATCTAGAAATGGTGAAAATTTGGTTTAAAAATAGATTTTTTTTAATATAACTTTCATTTAACGAAAAACGAAGGCCTAAATGAAAAAAAGAAACAATTTAAAAGTTTCGCTTATGTCTTGGCAAGGTATCAAAGCAAACCCCATATTTTTTGCTTTTAAACTAATAAAGATATATCAATAAACAATTAGCGATATAATGGTTTTTGCGTGCGCTGGCCGACTGCCGCCGCTGCGCCGAGATTTCCTATACCCTTGTATATATCACGTCATGGTGTGGCAAATGTAGCATTTTAATTCGATTTGGGCTCCCTTATATAGGATAACAGAAACATTTTCAATGTTAAAAGTTAGAGGGAAACAATACAAGTTTGAGGAAGTATTTTCACATATCACATATCACATTCACATATCTAGGAACTGTATTTCTAAGGCAACCAAATGTAACTCAGGAAACTATGCGGGTTCAAGTTAACCCTGAAATTTCCTAATATCATGGTCCCATCTCAGGTTTGATCTTTTTCTAGGTCTCTTAATTCCTCGTGAGTACCATGCTAGATTTAGAGGTAGACTAAGAGAATTTTTGTGGACCATCAGTCAATGTGTCCTGACCATTATTTTGAATATTATGTAATATAATAAAAAAACAAGATAATTTAAATTGTAATAATCAGTATAAGAACATACTAAAATATATGTGGCAAAATAAATGCTTGAAGTTCAATATTCAAACTTTCATGTCACTTTGTGTATTATTACTTCGGCTTTTTTGCCGAACCCAAATTTTAACCAAAAGCTTTAATGGCCGAGTGTGGTCGAATCTGATTAATCGGTCGGTCTCTATAAAAAAAAACTAAGGGCTCTCTGAGGAGTTATAGTTAGACATTTTAAATAGTTTTGTTTTCTTTTTTCTTTTTGTGTTTTGCTTCTGAGCACGCTCGACGGGAGGTACTGTTGTAACAAGAAAGGCTCCAATCTGATATGTATTTTATTTATAATTTTTTCCATATAAGTTAAATATTATTTTATAATTCTCGATAGAGGTCTAATAACGCTCAAGCTTAATAAGCTTCGGAACTGATACGGAAAGAAAAAACAAAATCAATTGGAAGCGTAAAATTTATCTCTGTCGATGCATCACTGCACACTGCTTCATTAAATTACGAGTTGCCAGAGCTGTTATTTTTGTTTCATCGAAACCACTTTACGGCTATATGACTTTAACTAAAAATGCCGATATATTTTCAAGAGATATTTTTTATGACACTACCTTAGTATACACATAAAAGATGTCTTAAATATATTCATTAAAGAAAGCTTGATATTAGCAACGATAAAATCCTACAAACGATAGTACCTACATTTAGATTGTTTTGCAAACGTACACGGAAACATGATAAAATAAACATATTTGATATAATTTATTTCGATTTATAGCATGATTTTATAAATTTATCCTACAGAAGTGTAGCGTTGAATAGCTTATTAATAACTATATTAAATTAAGTAAGGTATTTTATGAAACCTATTTCACAATAAAACCACAGCCTCTCAAAACAAACATAAGTATTTCCAACTTTTGACCAACTGTAGAGATATATAAATTAGATTAATTTTCTAATTTTCAGTCATTGCATTTACCTGCTTGATGAAAATATTTCATGTTAATCAAATTTATAATCTTAGTAAAATAAAAACACTAAATCACCACAATACACCAAAACACTTTTACTTTTACACTGGACGCGCGTTTCGCTAACCATGTTAGCATCATCAGCAGATGATTATAAACTCAACTCAACTAGTCAGCTGATGATGCTAACATGGTTAGCGAAACGCGCGTCCAGTGTAAAAGTAAAAGTGTTTTGGTGTATTGTGGTGATTTACTGTTTTTATTTTGCTGTGTAACACCAAAGGTTCCAACCCTCAACTGTAATAATCTTAGTATCTTATCAAAATTAAATCAACGCTAGACTTCGTCGTTTTTTCTTCAGCTACGCTTTATAGTGAACTATTAATTCTGAAATGCATATATGTGTTTTGTTAGTACAGAGTACAGGGTGGCCCATCGAAAAAGTTCCGCAAGGCATAAGGACCAGGGTATTTCTATTTTCAAAAAATCCAAAAACACGTCAATTTTGTTTGTGAAGGGGACAACTTTTGCCCCAAAAATGATTGCAAAATCTTCAACCCTCTGAGCGGGGGTGTCATCCCCCAACTTTTTTCAAATGGGAAAGGGGGTCAGGTGGCGCCGCACTAAAAAGAGCTTTCTATTCTCTATATTTCTCCGCCTCGTTTTTGAAAATCGGTCGAGTCATTGAGAAAATATGAAGGATTGAAATTTGAAAAGTTTATTTAAACATCTCAACAACACTCAAACACTTTTCTAGCAAATCCTTTTGATTTTAGCCTTACTACTGAAGCAAATTGAATGAATGTATACTCCGAGGTATACTCGTTCGGCAGAGGATTTAATTCTCTTTAATTTACATAATACTGAAATATTCGTTATGGCTCATTTACATTTGTCACTTTGGATGTACAACTTGGATGAATCATCCAAAGTGATAAGTATAAATTGCCTTCCATCACTGTGTACACTAAAGTGTACACTAAAATTGAACGATGAAACAAGTTGACAGTCTTCCTACTTTTATTGAAAGAAGCGTTCAACGAACCGTTGATTCATCCAGATTGAACAGCAAGTGAAAAATGTAAACAGCTGACGCCGACCCGTGCGACCAACCTCGATATAGAAAACACTGGGAGAGGTGGCAGCCTGCGGAAGATGACACAGTGAACTGCTGCGAACTGGATGAAAATATGTAAACAAGTATGTTCAATTTGGATGAATTCAATCTGAGTGATTCATTTTGGTTGTACATCCAAAGTGACACAGTGTAAACTCTAAAACGTTGCTTTAGAACGCAACGTTTCGGAAAAAGGTCCAAGAATTTTACCATCTTTTTGGTCTCCTGAGTAGAACGGCGCACGGTGGGGTATTAGCATGAAAAAGGTGATCGAAATTCGAAAAAGCAAATGTGTTTAAGATTTCCCAAAAAAAGATAAATGATAAGTTAAATCATGTCTGCCATGAATGACGTTGCTATGGGTGTGTTTAGTTGCATTTATTTGTTTCAACGAAACGTCAAAGTTGTTACTTCTCACAGATAAGAGGTAAATGGCTAAATTTTATGTTTAAAATTATAAATTGTTGATGTTCTTGTGCTCTTTTTACGTTTATATTATTGTTTTGATTGAAAATGGCTCAGCAAGCTGCAGGTATGTATTCTACAAAAACGTATTATTTATTTTGATAGTCTCTATACTAACGATTTTTTTTGCAACTAAAAGTTAGGCGTTCAGAAAATTTGATTAAATTTGTGACATTTTTATTATACTTAGAGATTTAGTTGGGCATTTTGAAGAATTCAGCATATTGTCTATATACGTTTTACTTAGTAAACATTGGGCTTTCATACAGTAAAATAAAATACTGCGACTTTTTGCGACTTTGCTGATAAAATGAGAAAAACATTCTTGGTTTCCTCTAATTTGCCAATCAGCGAGGTGTAAACCGCGATGGCATTGTTGTGTACAAAGCATTAGTGCCATTAGCAGTATAGCACAATTTGGCATTAGTAGTGACTTTAGTGGTATGTGCATTGCTCGCGGATCAGTCGTAGCATTAGTAGTATTAGTTGCGATATTACTACTGGCATTGACCCTGGAAACACTTTTGTGTGATTTTTCTTTTTTTTTAGAATCGAATTATCCTTTATTTTGTTCATATTATTTCCTCTTTAATTGAAAATAGCAATAATTTATATAAGGTCTACATAAAAAAATTTCGATCAACTATCTGTGTCAAATACCCCACTGTGCGGCGGTCAAAAAACCGAGCAAACCTAGGAAACTTCTCTTTCACTTCAAATCAACGAACCAAATCAATAATAATTATTGAATATAAATAAATCTACTGAATGGCTAATAATTTTTGTGACACGTGTGGAAATTAAACCGCAAACAACATTGCGGGTATTAGGCCAGTCAACCTTTACCCTCTCTAAGTTACTCCTATTTTTGGGCATTGATAAGGAATATTTTTGACACATGTTTTTACATATTTTTTTTATTCTTTATTGCTTAAGCAAGTGTAGCAGTAATCCGCACTGTACCAGTGTTCGTTACTTTCTTTGCCACATCACAGTTTTTGTCTAATATTGGGGAATTTTTATATAGCGCAATAATAAACTACAATTTATTTTACAGATTTGATAATATTTGATTGATTTCGCAACAAGTGCATTTTATAATAGCTGTCATAATTCGTTTCTGCATTACTTTTTGCTACGTGATTGGAACGATGTTGTTTCTGTGCAAGTTCTTTAATGTGTATGTTTAGACATCCAAACTTTTAAGATAGATTAGAAGTGTACAAAATTAAGTTTAATTATGCGTGTTTTATATTAAATAACCTGTATTGATATTAAACATGCTTCTTAAACGTCTTTAGGCGATTATACAAGATTTAAAGAATATTTTTAGCTTATTTTTGTGTGCCGATTACTAGGCTAATAAAAGTGGTCCTAAAAGTGGTGTCCTAATAATCCACATATGACGGTTACTGGTGCATGGAAGTAAAAATTATAATTGCGTATAGATTAATTAGTTTTGTTAGTACGTCTAGGCCTTATCTTTAATGGTGTTATTTTAAGCAGTAGGAATATGCGTACCAATCTCCGTCATACCATTTTGTTTCGGGGTTTTATAGAAAAATCTCTAATACTGGTTTATTATTATTTGTGTTATGCAACTTTTTATATCTGGGGATTAATAAAGTTAATGTTAGTACCACTTGAATATGATTATCAATACGCAAACCGTAGAAAATCGTTTTTCTTCATTTACTTAAAACTTACTTTTGTAACATAGCTCCTTATTCGAGGGAAGCCTTCAATTTTGAGAGATAAGGTCATTGTACAGACCCTATCGTGATGAAAATTGGATCACAATCCTTTTTAAACCTACCAGATGAAAACATCTTGATTGATAATATATGGATAAATTCCATGCCCCTCATTATATCTTTCCGGAACATAAATAATTATTAAAACCCTCGAAAAGGGAGATTCAGAAGAAAAACTAATATTTAACAAACGAAACTGCAAAGCAAAATAAAATTTCGATAGCACAAACAACTTTAACAATTAGAAAACAAACCTTCAAGAATATTCTGAATAGGGCATGATCCAGTGCATCAAATGTAAGAGCTGGGTACACGAAAAATGTACTGGAGTAAAAAAGTCGTGAAAATAACAATTGTTTATATTAAATAAATATTAATTTCATGTTTGCTATAAATACAGTATTTCATTTCTTCTTCTTCTTCTTCTTTTAGAAGGCGTATCGCCTGTTTAGTTCCGGTTTCCTCCTCGTCTAAGCAACTCTTGCGAGGTTGACTGCCAACTGTCTTGCCAACGTTTAGGTGGTCGTCCGGTAGGTCTTCTGCCATGGGGTACGTTGTTGCGAATTATTATGGCCATTCTGTCGGGGCCCATTCTATTGACATGCTGGTTCCATTCTCTTCTTCTCTGCCTTATCCATCTGACAACGTCGTTTGTTTGGCACTTTTCTCTTATGTCTACATTTCTCTGTCTGTCCCTCAATGTGTATCCAGTTATCATTCTTAAGGTCTTCATTTCAGTAGTTCGTAGGATTCTCTTTGTTACTGATGTTTCAGCTCTGGTTTCCGCACCATATGTCATCACTGTCGTATGCAGGTTTTGTATATTCTTGACTTACATTCTGTACTCAAATGTTTGTTTTTCCATATGGGATATTTAAGATGTCCTGATATTGCGGCAGCTTTATTGGCTTGTTTCCTTACTTCTTCTTCCAGGAATCCTGAGCTTGTAATTTTGCATCCGAGGTATTCGAATAACATTATCTGATCAATAGTTTTGTTTTTTATTACCAATTTGCACCGTAAAGGCTCCTTTGTAATGGTCATGCATTTGGTCTTATTTGTGGAAATTTCCATGTTAAGTTTTTCTGCCTGTCTGTTAAAAGCTTGTAGCATTCTTTGGAGGTCGTCCTCTGACTCTGCAATAAGTACTGCGTCATCGGCATAGCATAATATGTTTACTTTATGCATTCCCATTCGATATCCTAATCCAGTATTCTTGACGGTTTTTATTACTTGATCCATGATTATGTTGAATAACAGAGAGCTAAGACTGTCGCCTTGGCGAATACCAGTTGTAGTTCGAAGGTGCTGCGTTAAGGTAAAGTTTGTTCTTATTTGGGTTGTTGTGTTTGTGTTTAAGTCCTTGATAAGTTCTGTGAGTTCTTTCGAGACATTACTGCTTTCCAAGGTGGTGATGATGTCTTTTAGTTGGACTCTATAAAAGGCCTTTGTTAAATCTATAAAACACAGATAGGCTGGAGAGTTATATTCTAAGGATTTTTCAACTAGTTGCCTGAGTATGAATAATGCATCGGTAGTTGATCTGTTTCTTCGGAATCCTTGTTGTTCCTCGCTTATTGGCACTATTGAGGAGATTTTGTCCGCAATGATCTTAGAAGTTTTAGCGAGGTGCTCGGTAATGTTATTCCTCTATAGTTTGTTAAGTTCCTCTAAGTTGGGTCTGTTTTATCTCCTTTTTTAAAAATGGGTATTGTTATACTTTGTTTCCATTCTTCTGGTATTTTCTTATGTTGTAATATAATGTTAAACAGTTTTGTGTATTCCTCTATGATAGCCGTGCCTGCGTTTTTTATTAGCTCGTTTGGTATCTTATCTTGATTAGGAGATTTTCTATTTTTAAGTTTCCTTATTGTCTCTTCTACTTGCTTGTAAGTGATTTGCGCATGATCTTCTATATTATCTCTTTGGCTTGTCTCTTGTGCTTCCATTGGTTCATCTGTTTCTGCCTATAAGTCTCTGAAATATTTTTCCCACGTATCTTCTGCAATTGTTCTTAGTTGTATTGTTTCATTTGTTTCTCGTTTCAAACCCCTCAACATCTTCCAAATACGTTTTTGTGCTCCGTATATATCCGCCTCCATTTCGCTACTAAATCGCTGCCAATATTCTTCTTTAATTTCTCGTACTCTATTATTAGTCCTGTTCCTTATTTCGGTATAGATATTTCGGTTCTCCGGTGTTGGAGATTTATTGTATTGTAAGTATTTTCCTTTCTTTTCCCTTGTAATGTTCTTGACTTCTAATGTAAACCAAGGTTTAATGTTCGGTCTTCTATTGTGTGATACAGTACGTGTTCCTAAAGCTTCTTTAGCACCTTTGCAGATGTTTTCTTTCAGTTTGTTCCAAGCTGTGTTAGGAGTATCAAACTGTACTATGGGGTTAAGAGTGACATGTGTTTGGCATCTGTTTGAATAAAGTTGTTTAGTGCTTTCGTGGTTGAGGGATTCTATATTGAATTTTTCAGTTTTTTATCGATGGTCTTTTTTTTGGATAGCGACGCACCTATTCGTATCTTTCCTAGCACAAATTTGTGATCTGTTCCAATGTTGGCTGAGGATAAGACTCTTATGTCTATTATTTGTTGAGGTAAGAAACTTCGATTGGTGATGATATAATCGATTATTGATTTATTGTTTCTATTGTCATAGAAGGTGTATTTGTGTTGTTCTTTATGGGGAAAATATGTGTTGTTTATTCTCAGTTCGTTCTGTCCACAGAATTCGGTCAAAATTTCGCCATTTCTATTAGTTATATTCTCGTTATATTTTTGTTTTATTCCATCCACTACCTCGTTTCCAATTCTTGCGTTTAAATCCCCTAACAGAATTATCTTTTCATGTCTTGATATTTTGTCTATCGCTGACTGTAGATTTTCGTAGAAGTCCATTGATATTTCTTCAGGTTTATTAATAATAACTAATATAACTCCGCCTGGGGGCAGCTGTGGGTATCCACCCACAGCTGCCCTGAGTAACTCACAGTTGTCACTGCCGGTCCCAAGCCCGGATAAAGGAGGAGGGTTCTTAGGTAAGGCTAGCAACCTGCCTAAGGTAAAACACTCACATGCTCAAAGCACCGGTAATACAGTATTTCATTTAAATATGAAAATTACTCGGACACGATAATGACGATAACTGAGACAATTGCATTTAAAGGGTGACGAATACTAAGGCAATGTGTACTTAAAAGAAAAAAAAAATTCTAGCGATAGTTGGGGCTACAGAAACTCAAAAATACAACCTAGAATAATGAATTCGATAAATCTACTTACAAATGAAGCTGCTGCTAATGATACAATTGTTGCTAATCGCATTATAATTTTTCCTAAGATGTAGTCGATTAGCTGAAAGGGCATTCTCATATACTGAAAAAAAGTTCTTGCAGTTGCGATTGAAAGAAATGATGATATTCATCATAAGCTTCTCATTATCAATTCAAAGGATGCATCTTGATTCGTGAGTTTCATTTTTATAGCAAATTTATTTTCAGTTGATAAAAATTCTTCATCTAAAGACGCAACAGGTATCTTTGTAATGTGGAAGCTGCTTTTAAACTGGCCGAAAACCAGCGTTCATGGTCTCCTATTGAGATGACTTGTAGGCGCTGGTTTTCCGCGTCGGAAATAAGAGCTGATTAACCTGCTTTATTTTTGTGCGTACCGTTAAAATAGTCCCTATGGTTGGTAGCACCGCCATTTTCACTTGTCCAGCAATAGAGGCAAAGCTGGTGATATGTCCCTGCTTGCCTCTCGGTGCTCCACGTCTTTCCATCCTGGCTTTTTTCTCTTCTTGCCGGAGCAGAGGTGAAAGGTTTTCGCTCCCTCTTTTGCCCTTTGGTGGAGATGCGCCAGCCTGTTTCTTGGTTCCTTTACCCTCCCCTTTTTGGAGGAGTACTTTCTCTTTTGCTTCCTTTGGAGCAAGTCCTGCGTGGAGCAGTCGGAGGTATCTCCGTGCTTCTGCTCCGCTAAGACCCACTCTCAGCGGATCGTCCAATCCGCCTGGTTGACCCAGGCCAGTTAGACGAAACGGTAGTCTGTGTCGCCTGTTGGGTTTAGAGGTAAGCTCCCGACCCTTGCTAAAGGAGGGGATAGCTTGAATGCCACTAGCGCAGGATGGTCCCGCGCAAGTGTCAGCTACCTGTAGCTACAGCTCAAACCTGTAGTTCTCTTTGGGGGGTTTTGCCCCTTGGAACTTTCATTGTTCCTGTTCCCAGTGTCGCTAGGGGGTTTCCCCACAGCTTCTCCGGTGGTGTTTTTATTATTGTTATTACTAGATCTCATAGTGTTCCCACGAGTCGCTAGGGATAGTCAGTCCACTTCTACACAGCCCCGCATGTAGAAGTAAAGGGTAAATACAATGGGGTGCCCCCTGATGCCCCAAGGTTGAGACCAGTAATGGCTAGTCCTCTATCTAGCCACGCATCCCTTTGACCTGGCCCCGCCATCGTAGGATTTAGGTTTTTGGTGAGATTGTCTCCTCTTGGTCCAGACGGTTAAGCCAAGACCCCCCCCCCCACACCCTCTACCCGCGAGACTTGACCACAGACAGTAGAAGGTGCCTGGTTTAAATGTCTTGGTGCAATTCCCTGGCCACTACAGCCAGAGACAAGACAATGAGTGAGATGCTTCTTAGACCAAGCCAAGTGCTAGAGGTGCTTCCCCTCAGCACCTGACCAGGAGCTTCCCCACCAACGACAAGGTCTTGCATCTCCTAGGGGAAGGTCCCTATGGTTGGTTGCGTATCGTTCTATTTTCTATTATTCAAACAAATATTATTTTATATGAAGCTATCGGCTTGTGTCGATTAACAAAATTTTCAGTTTTAAAAACTAACAATGAATTTATTCAAATATTTTAATTTAAGTAAAAGCTTGAGGTATAATAGGACTCCGATGCACTGAAATACATCTACTTCCGTTTTCTAATAACACACAATAAGTCTGTCTCCTCGGACAAACGTTGGAATTATACGAAAATTCGTTTACGCAATAAGAAATAATAAGCTCATATTTATGTAGTATGCAAATAAAGGTATTTTTCGCAGAATTTACATGAAGAACCTATGATTAAATAAGTTATGCTAAAAGCATTCTCCAATCGCGAAATATGGAAACGCTTTTATTATGGCTCGGCAGAGGTTTGTCTCGAAATAAAATTGACTTTATTGCGGGTTTTACGTCGGGTAAAACGGTATTATTATTACGTGGGCGCGGAAAAATCCGCGGCTTCTTTAACTTCAATTCGTCAAAATAAATCTTGCTCGTAAACAGAAAAATGCAGATTTATTTATACTGTAACAACTAAAAGGAGAAAAATAATTTCGAAATTTACTGTTAAAGATAGGTCGAAATGAAAAACAGGTTACATAACTTTTAAATGTTGACACAGTTCGAATAATCAATATCTCAGTAAAAATTTCTTACTTCCGTCTGTCTGCCTGTCCGTCTGCTTGTCTGTCCGTCTGGCCCTCTGTCCGTCTGTCCGCCATTCGGGTCCATTCGGGTCCATTTTAATCCACGAGCCGAGTTTGGTTTCAATCAACCCATAATTAAGCAAAATCCTGATGATTTCGTCCATTTAGTGTCATCAGTTCGAAACGTCGAAAGCGTCATCCTGTAGCCCGTCCCCAATTAAGGTTGATTCTCACTATACCTTCCATATCAGTGCATAAAATATTATATCAAGTAAATGAATGCCTTCCGTTTGCATAAAATATTATATCAAGTAAATGAATAGGACAATGCACACTATCCGTTCTGTTTCCCTTCCGTTCCATATCCTTTCCTTCCATACATTTTTTTGGCGAATAAAAATATGGAACAATAAAAAGTATGGAACTGCTACGGAACGGAAGTTTACGTATAGCGTCAATGCAATAAAAATACGGAACGGATATGAAATGTGGAATGGATATAGAATTGAAACGGAAGGTATAGTGAGAATCAACCTTTACGCGGAAATCAGCCCACATTTTTGTTTAATATCAAATCCTTGGTTCCACCCTCATGAAGATGTTGTGGTACTAACGGTTTGAGTTATCAGTTAATATGAGATACCCCAAACTTTGTTAATCTCTAATACACGTTGTGTCTTACTAAAATAGATCGCCAAAAATTGTCATCATAGCTTATAAATATCCCAATTCCCTTATCGAAGAAAAATTAATAATTACGGGCGGTGGTCGATTTTCGATATCGATAAAATTATCTAAAGGAGCCTTTTTCGTCGAACATAAGAATATTCTATCGGAAATTTCCCGTATAATCAAGCCGTTACGGGACCCAGATAAGTGTCATATATCTCGTTATTGTCAGATATGTATCATCCGGCTGTTCTGTATCGGTTCCATATAAAACTTCATTCTTGCTTCCGGCTCAAATGAATATTCAGCGCGGGTTTTGATGGATTATTCAACGTGGAAGCGATTGAACTTGAACCGATAAAAATAATGAAACCTCAAGTTTTAAGATAATATTTAAATTGAAGCTATTTGTTTTATGATACTTGATTCTTGAAAAAGATACTATATCAGATCTCAAGAGGAGAAACATTTTTTTACTCTGTGGTAGAAAACTGTAATAACTTAAAATAATTCAGTTAAAATAATATTGTTATTAGAAAGCGGAAATACATACAAACAATTTAATAACGAGAAACTCTTGAAGGGTTGCAATTAAGTATACAATCAAGAGAGTCTATTTTATTTCGAGGGTAAAAACAATCAGTCAATGATCTTAAAAAAAACACCTTCAAGTCAAGGAAAATGAGTGCATTAACAAGAGCAAGTTTCTTGTTTTCATTTGTATAGAGTTTCCAGGGTTAACTCCTGTGGTGTCAACACTACATCTTCGTCTCTTTCTACGGTTCCATGTTTCGAAAGATCGGTATCTTGTTCAAGCCACTCTTCCTAAAAGAACACTTAGCGCAAGAAACCTACAAAATCTTCTTATGATCGCCAGAGGAACTCGAATTTCAACTCAGACTATAAGAAATATAGGTTGCATGAAGTTAACATTCATTCAAGGCGAGCAGTTGTTGTGCCGCATTTAACTGCTAATCATCGTAGGGCACGAAGGATATTTACTCAAGAACATCTTCCCTGGGGCTTGAATCAGTGGAAGCACGTCTTTTTACGGACTCCCGTTTTCGACTAAGTCATAATGATGCCCGGCGGAGAGTTTACAGAAGACCGAATGAACGTAACTGGACACAACAGAACTTTAAATGGGCGTACGGTCTTGCATGTATTTCTAGACGGCATAATTAATCCTGCACGATACAGAAATGAGATTCTTGGACTCATATTATTCATGTTATTCTATTTGCTGCTCATGACTAGAATTCGTCTTACAACAGGATAATGCCAGGCCTCATACTGCAAGAGTAGTTAGTCGATACCTTGAAGAGTCCAATATCACAATTATGGATAGGCCTGCTAATAGCTCTGATCTCAATCCTGTTGAGCACATTTGGAACCTACTAAAGAGTAGAAGTCGGCCGCAATCACCAGATCTTCAAACCTTTGGAGAAATTCTTCGAGAGGAGTGGAACGCCTTTCCTCAAGAGATTATTCGGAGCCTCATTCTGTCTATGACAAATCGGTGTGCAGAAGTGCGTAGAAACCGCGGAGGATACACATATTATCAGGAAAAAAATTATTTCCGTTTACAACTAAGATATAAATTGTTTAGCATTGTTCATGTATACCAAGGTGCATACACTTGTTACGAGTCAAACATTTTATAAGAAAATTCAGTAGGCAGTCATTTTCTACAGTTCCTTAAGAGCATGAGATACTCAGCTTGTTTATGAGCATATTCACTTGTTTATCCTTGGGTCTATTCATTATATGTATTTATATTTTCAATAGGGTTTCTTTGATATATTTTGTACTTCTAGCTGTTAAAAAGGAATAAAATATCAGTTACTTTCTATAAATTTAATTGTTATGATGAAATAAATTTTTATTGGAAAAGAAAAGAAATAACATTCACTCTATTTTCTTAAAAAAAATAATTACTATACCTGATAATTAGTAGCTTCGTTTAGATATCATGTTGAAGAAAAATTCTTGATTTTCGAAGTATAGTGGAAAATGTTTTCCTTCCTTTCTATTTTTACCTTTGTAAAATTAAAATATATATTCAAGCTGATTTTTCCTGGATACGTTCCTTTTTTTAAATACAGTTAGAAATATTATATCGTATAAGTACATTTTTATTCGATTAGTAAATAATTCCTAAAATGATTGTTATTGTTATAAATTTAAAGCTATAAATAAACCGGTGTATTTACACTTACCTTCTGGTTGTAAATAATTATATCTGTCGTGAATCTTCTTATAGTATGAAATATAATATATTTTTAGATAATTATGATTTAAGTAATAATTGGTTTGATTTAATATAAATATGGGTATTTAGGTTTTATGTGTATTTGTTTTTAAACATATTTGCAAATCTTGACATTTTAACGTAAATTGCTTGAGAGTGCGCTTTAACGTCTTGACTCGGTGTTGGAGACGGCGCACAGTGTTAAAAATTGATGAAAACTTGATCAAAATTGATTACGTGCAAACTGTAAATCCTATTGCGCCAATTTAAACAACTTTTTCTTTAATTTTTGACAGGTTTTATTGTAAATAGTCTATAGCAGTCATATATCAATTATAATAGTATGAAAACTGTCATCCGAATCCTCATATTGTTCTCGCCCATCATTATCTTCATTGTCATTATGCTCATCAATTTTGAGTTCATGTTTCTCCTCCTCTGTAAGGTCCAGCAAAGGAAGCATGCTTTGGTCTATTTTCCTATGAACTTTTTTGGAGAAATGAAATGAAATCAGGAGTGGATCCGAGCTCAATATGAGTCTTTTGAACAAATCCTCATTAATATTAGCAGGGTGATTTTTGTTGTGTGATCATTCCAGAATTTTAGTTGCTCTTGTGGGCGTGGTTATAGTTGCCGCTGTTACCAATTTTGAAGCAGAGATGTTTCCCTCTTCGCGCAATTTCATGGACGCAGCAAATGATACCTCGGCTGCTGTATTTTGCCGTCGAATTTCTTCAGTCTTTCTACGTTTTCTAACGTCCGAACTTTCTACAAATGTTTTTGACGGCCGACCTGCTATAATAATATAAAATTTTAGCATTTATCCCTATAGATAAGTAATTATTTTGTATATTTACCACCACTTGTAGAATGCAGAATAACTAGGAATCGCAAGTTGTCGTTGTCAACGAAACACTTTATTGGGATAAATAACATCAACCTGTATAGCCAATCTGCATACCTAGACAAGAAATTTCTGTCTTTCCTCCTAGCAGCTTTCCATTTTGTTAAATATTGCGGAAAAACGATTGCCTCATGAAGTTATTGAGAGCGTTGGTTGCAATTTCATCTCCGTTTGTTTCAAAATAATCTTCTAAAAAGTCCAAAACATGATTTTTTTTCTTGGCCAGGTATTTCCATCATGAACAAATACCTAAAATAAACTCACATACTTTAAAACAATATATTTCTTGACTTACAACACCGCAAAATACCACAAACTAAACTTATGACTACACTGAACACGATATAATAAAAAACTAAATACTGGCCGCCCGGCCGCGTGTAAACATGTTTGGAACTCAGCGCAAATGAATTCATATTGCAGCCTGATGCGCACCTTTGCGCAGGTAAAACAAAATGTTCCTATATTCCTTAGATTATAGGCTTTTATTTAAAGGCGGATTCTCACGACTGGCGTACTTGACAAGTACGCCAATATTTGCGTACTTGGCAAGTATCCCCACCAGTCTCCACTTTGTACTACATTGGCAAGTGTACTTGGCCAGTACGCCAATATTTGCGTATTTGCCAAGTACCCCTACAATCCTTGGCAAGTAAACAGTATAGTCGCATCGATGGATACTGGTCGTCCGGAAATTGTCGTTGCTAGTGATTCTTTTTTCTTTTTAAGTTCTTTTACTGTACACTGCAATACGATTTCTATGTTCTTTATGTTTGGCCATCCATATGAAGGGCTCATTTTCGTATAAATCCATAAATTCCAAAACAACATCATTTGAAGACTACACGGGAAAACCCAGTTTTGTCCGTTTTAATTGGAGCCGAGAAAAATGCAATTTAGTGTTTTTAAGGAAATATGTTATTTTCGGTTGAATAATTAGAAAAATATTTATATTACTACCAATTCTGAATTATTAATATTGTGAATTATCGCCATATTCTGAAATATTGAAATAAAAATCTAAATAGATAATCTAAAAAAAATAGTCAAAATGCAAAACAAAACAGCAGAAAACCAGAGATGTTCAATTAATTAAAGGTTGTATAAAACCTAAATCTAAACTATTATTTTTTTTGTTGAAAATTTATATTTAAGTAGGTTTTTATTACCATACATAAATTTATAACCATATTGATAACGAAAAAAATATTCCGTATATGCGTACATAAATTAATTACGTATGTGTATACCTTTAAGATTGTTACATAAGGATAATATTTTTCTATCGATCGTGTCAGATGATGTTTTTGAGAGATTTGTTGATTCATCTATGTTTTTCGGTCAGTCGAGATTATTGTTGTTTATTGTAAGCTTCGGCAAGTTTCGAGCGGAATAAATTTGTTTGTGTTTTTGATTTTCGACGTTTATTTTCTGTAATATCCCTTGTTTTAATAATATAATACTAATTGCAAGATGCATGCTTGTCGCCCATGCGTAAGTACATCTCTGGTTTTTGCCATTTACGCGTGGACTACTGTGGTTTTTCTTTTGTACGGCAAAATAACCAAGCTGTAATATCTCTGGGACTAAGCGTATTATTGCTTTCTTTTTTCGAATGACGTTAACATTTGTCTATAAAGTTGTATCTTAATTTCTATGAAAATGTGACATATCTGGTTTTTCCCGTGTAGTCTTCATTTGTCCACTCCATTTATTGCTGTGAAAACGATTTAGGTATGCCGCCAATATTGAAGTTATTAATGTAAATTTGATATTACATAAACTATTATTGTTTTAACGTTTTAAATTATCCGCAATTAACTCGAAAAACAGTACGATCCGGAAATAAACCGGACATACGCTATAACAGTAACATTATTTGCGCAGTCGTTTTTTTGCGCCTCGGCAAGTGTAAACAAGGCTGGCCCAGGCTGGCCAAGTATACTTGGCAAGTGTACGATTAATCGTTTGACTCGGGCTATATTTACCGACAGAGAGTGGGGACGCGACAAGTGACCAAGGAACCCGTTCTCACGACATGGCAAGTATATTCCAATATCAAATGTTTGTCAAGTACGCCAGTCGTGAGAATCCGCCATAATGTATAATTTGTTGATGATCAACGACTAGCAATAAACATAAAAGACCAATAAAATGACATTTCTTCAAAAACTGTATTGGGTTATAGGCAGCGAATTATACCTGAAAGTAAAAACCACTTTCATTATAGTATTTAGGTTATTTAAATCCTTAAGATATATACTTTTCCTGATATAATTACATTTCTATGAAAAATTCGACCTGCAGCGGCTAACGCTGAAGCTAAAGAAAGCATTTTGATACCAAAATATGCTGTATAAAATTATTATTATTTTTTAGCTTTTGCTCATAAAGATCTTCAGTCATGATAAAGCCATTAAAGCAATGCTTGGGTAAAAGTTGTAAAATGACGTATAGAAACATATACATAAATTTGACGATTCTCAAATAAAGTAAAAATTTTCAATTTTGATCGGTTTTCTCCAAATTTTGAACACTGTGCGGCGCTGTTACCAGTAAATATGGTTGGCAGTGAAGCTACCGTTAATTGTTTAAATTTTTATAATTATTGACTAATTATTTATTAATTATTTTGGTTACATTCTTCTGTTAAAATAAATTCCAGCTTTCATCAAGTATTTTTCTCTTTCACTGATTGTCAATCTTCATTATGTATTTAAGGAAACTTAGGTCTTATCATATAATATAAAATATATGATTCTTTACTATGGTACTTGCGTACTACTCAGTACCCGAAAGTACCAGTTGACAGTTAATTTCAAATGAATTGTGGTATATTCCTATTGGCTGAAATTCTTCAGAGTAAAGGTAGAAAAAAAAATCTTCTTCCGGGACGAACACGTTTCGCTAAAGTTCAAAAAGCATCCATTTTTCTGCTTAATTTTGTCGGTAATGCAGGTGCCTGACCTCGACAATTATCCAGTTACCCTTGCTGTTGATGCAACCCTGACAGCAGAGACATTGGATCGGGACGACCTCTGGACCACCACGTGCCCTAACCACCCTGGAAACCATAGCCAACAAACTGCAAGTTTTTAACGTTTTATCTGTTATTTTTTTTATTCTGTACAACTTGCAAATTAAGATTAATTTAATTTACATGAAATTAACTATTTTGCTTTGAGAGAAATTGGTAGATATTAGATACTTAAAATAGAGATAGATATCTCTAATTAGCGAGATTTATTGAGATTAATTTAATTCGCGTCTTGTGTGAACCAACGTGATCACGTCTGGGGGGTGCGCAATTGCATTAATGTGTATATTTGTTTTATTGATAGCTTCTCAATTAAATAATATGTATACGCTGAATATTGTCACTTAAATAGATCACATGATAATAATATAAACCTGAGAAAAAAAAGATGCAGTGATCCAGGTTATTAATATAACTAAAAAAGCAGCAGCATTTAGTCATCGAAACCGCAGGTTGTGTGCACTGATAACACTGGATGTTAGGAATGCTTTTAATAGCGCGTCATGGCAGCTAATCTTGGAAGAATTGAGGGAGAGGGGCATTAAAAATAGCCTAATAAATATAATAAGTTCTTATCTGTCCGAGAGAAAAATCTTGGTGGAAACTGAAGAGAGAACGAAATTGGTAAGAATAAATTCCGGAGTTCCGCAGCGATCTATTCTTGGTCCCACATTGTGGAACATTTTGTACAATGCCCTATTAAAGTTGGATATGCCAGAAGGTATTACTCTTATTGGATTCGCGGATGATGTAGCAATGGTAGTGATTGCTGATAATGAAGAAATACTTATGAATAAAGCTAACACCGGCCTCTTGAGAATTTCTAAATGGATGGCACAAAAGGATTTATAGCTAGCACCACAAAAGACTGAGGCGGTAATGTTATCCACCAAACGAAAACTGGCACCAATTCTTTTCGATGTTGAGGGAACTTTGATCGTACCTAAGAATGCTGTAAAATACCTCGGAGTCTGGTTAGATAGTAAAACAACATTCTGTGAACATGTTATTACCCAAACAATTACTAAAGCGGAAAAAACTCTTGCTGCATTATCAAAACTAATGCCGAACATACGGGGCCCTAGGTCATCAAAGCGTAGAATTCTTGTAAGCATAATACATTCACAATTGTTATATGCAGCTCCGGTATGGTGTAAGGCAATGGACAAAATAGAAACAAAGCGAAAGATAACAGCTCTGCAGCGCAAATTATGTATTAGAGTTTGTAGCGCTTACAGAACTGTATCTACTGAGGCAGTTGGTGTCATTGCGGGCATTCCTCCTATCCACTTATTAGCTCATAACGAGCGGATACATACAAGGGAGAGCTCAAACAAATAGCCAGGAAAACTATGATGGAGAAGTGGCAGGATCAGTGGGATAAAGGAAAGTACGGAAGATGGACCTGGAGACTTATACCCAACATCGAAAAATAGATTGACAGACCATATGGTGAAGTGGGATACCACCTGACACAAATGCTGTCTGGACACGGGTGCTTCCGAAAATACCTCTATAAGATGCGGCGGGCAAGCTCTGAATCATGTTTATTTTGTGGTCAAATAGACGACGTTGAACATGTGTTCTCCAGTCCAAGATGGAAGGATGAGAGAGATCATTTTAAGAAGGAGAGTGGACTGGATTTCACTGAAACGAACTTAATGAGAAGCCTTGAGGGAGGTGAATTATTATGGGAAACAGTAAATAAATGTATAAATAATATACTAAGTAAAAAAGAAGAGGAACAACGCCACATGGCGTAGGCAGCCCCCACGTCGAAGTAATGCGTAAGCGGTTCCGGCGTGGTGTGCTTACTTGAACGAGGAGGGTTTTTTAACCGGTAGGATTCCGGCACTACCCAGCTATGGGTGTCTTATGGAAGATTTTTCCTCCTCATCGCAAAAAAAAAAAACCTGAGAAAAAAATGTTGTTTCAATCATACCCAGTCTACCCTACTTGATTTTTTTTCGTAATTTCTGTTTTAATTTTGTTTAAAATTCAGTTGAAATTTATGTCACCTATTTGTTATTTTCGATCTAAAAAAAATTACCAATAAGATACGAGTATTCTGATAAATTACAAAAAATAGAGACCTTGTGCCAACAGTCGACCCGAACGAAAATCTTGCGGTTGGCAACGCTTTACACTGTATTACGCTCAATCGCCTTCCTAAGAAGCCAGGATTAATATGACCGCAGTTGCCAACGCACATAAAAAACGACACTATCCATATGTATAAATGGTGTTTCTTCCAATTTCCAGTGTATACTATATTGAGAAATTGCTACTGTTAACAATATTTCAAATATGTATGTTCAGTATACAGGGTGGTCCGAACTGTATTCCGGAAACTTCGACAGCATATTCTGCAGATAAAAATAAGTACAAAAGTTCGTATAATATGTATGTCCTAAAATGCTTAGTTTCGGAGATACAGGGTGTGGAAGTTTTATTTTTATTTAGATTTTTTCCGAATAATTTCTGAAGTAACCTCAATATTTGGATGAAAATTGGTGTCTGGGAGTTTTTTACCATAACAAATTTGATTTTGATATCAGTATGACTCCTATTTGTAGGGGGCGCCACCTACATGCGTTTTAACTGTTTTGAAGAGTAATAACTTTTCGTCCGTACCTGTATAAAACTACTGAGTGAAAAAATATACATTTCCGTCAGTTTTTATGTAAAAAATGCCTCTTAGTAAAAATCGCTACGAGCAACCGTTTTCAAAATATTTAGAATGGAAATAGTCAATACATGTCATTATTGACAAAAAATAAACACAAGTTGAGAGTAGATAGTTATTTGACTGAAATAATAAATTTGGGAAATTTTAATTTTTTAAAATTAATCGTAAATTTTTCTGCGAGAAAATGATAAAACAGTTACTGTTGAACTTTTGGCACAAAAACATTTGAAATTTATGATTTCAGCATAGTATAAGGAAACTAGTAGATTTACTCCTTGTCAAATCCTTTGTTTTTTTCTGCCACTTTATATGACCTTGTTCTCACCTCCCGTGACCACTGACGTATCTGTATAGTTGTGGTCTATTAACTAGGCAAAGTATAGTCGTGGCACTCGCCGTAGTTTCACAGATATGTATTTAGAAAAATATGAGTTCTCAATAAAATAAAATAAAATAAATTGATCATCGAGTAAAAACTTGCTTCAAAACAGAATGTTTTCACATTTTGTGTAGGTAACAGTTCTTCTGTAACTGAAAATCTTCTGATGGGAAGAAATGCGGAAAATATATATAATGACATATTTTTATATTATTATCTATTTCAGAGATTTTCTACAATTTTTTTTTGATTTAAAACAAGTTTCATTTTCTGTAGATATAGATAACTGGATTCTATTTAAAGCACACTGCGGTGTTGCCATTCTATTTCTTATTTACTAAAACTTTGGTTAAAACATTATATATGAAAAGTGGCAAAAAACTAGAGTAAATATAACTTTATTAATACTTAGCTATGTTTTCTTAAACATGACAAGAACACCAGAATAAATTCGTGTAGAAAAATTTACTTTATCGTATACAGGGTATTTTTTATGGCGTCACCATAATCGTAATATTTAAAATGTTGTATCTCATTTTTTTTAAATGCAACGCCTGGTATATTATTTTTCTTTCAGATGTAGAATTAAAAAGTGAACATTTTTTGTATTTAAAGTGTTCTTAACTTTTTAGGCGTTTTGCAAATATTTTCTGTTTTTCATTACATATGGGATTTTCAAAATAAATCTATCAGACAAGATTCTATTAGGTTGGCTTTTGATTAAAATTACTGTTGGAATTAGTATGTAATAGTTGCTAGTATATGTAAATGTTTGCAGTATTATAGGTATATATACTGCGAATATCTGCAAAAACCTTAGAAATTTTAAAAAAAAAAAAAAACACTTTTAAATAAAATCGTTCACTTTTTTTAATTTCTGCATCATGCCGACATCAATGTAATAATATACTGAATGTTGCATTTAAAAAAATTCGGTTATACCATTTTTTAAATATTTCCGATTTGGTGGCGCATCGCCATTAAAATACCTTTAGGAATGGTTATATAGGAATGATGGTTAAAAAGTAATTAAAAAAAATATTTTTAACTTTACCGTAACTCTTTTTGTTGACACCTTGTATACAATAAAATATTATAAAAAAAAAAAAAAAAAAAAAAAAAAAAAAATTATGATAAAACTTTTTTCACATCTTCGACAGTAGACAACGACGATATTGGACTACCTCGCAATAATGGGCCACACTGTATATTTTACGTGGTTTAAGCTAGATGTAGCTTCTTTTGCTTCCCTCAAATATAACTCAATATTTTGTCTATATATTTTTATTCTCTTTAAAAAAAAAAAAAAAAAATAATAATTAAAAAACATAATAAAATTAATAAAAAAACAATAAAATACAGTTTTTTTTTTTTTTTTTTTTTTTTTTTTTTTTTTTTTTTTTTTGGTTTGAAAAATATGGAATTAATTTGCGGAGACTTTAGATGTAGCAAAAATATTTACTTAAAATTGAAGGAAAAAAAAACAAAAAAAAAAAATTATTTTTGTAAAATTATAATTAAAAAAAAAAAAAAAAAAAAAAAAAAAAAAAAAAAAAAAAAATATTTTCATGCGCATATTTGAAGCCATACCTGTATATCTAAAAAACTATTTCTAAGATTTGCCCACATGCTAAAAAAAATAATAACATTTAATTAATTACATAATCATATCAGCGTGCTTTCGTAAAAATTAATTCGTCAGCACTAATATACTCTTGAATGTGTGCTTATTTGATAATTACTACTTCGCTTGCCGATTTAGCATCGATGGAATCTAACAAAACTCAGAAAGAACAATTTTTGCTCTCGCTTGGAAATGTGTGACGTTCTATACGTTAAGTAGTATGTCAGCACATACCTGAGCTAGATGGGCTCCTGATCTGCTTTTTTTTTGTCAATCAGTGTCTGTGCTGGGATGCAACGCTCGAACTTCGCAGTTCTTCGGACGGAATTCAACTGAAACTCTTTGCAAGCTGCCGATATTCCGACAGCTTGCAAAACTGGCAGAAACATTATTGCGAGAGTGCAAACATATCCTGTTACTCTAAAACTATGAATTTCAGTTAAACTATTTAAGTCAGCATATTTATTTATGCATGATGGACAGGGTATTGATAATTTCGATTACCAATATCTCGAGACCATTACCGTTAGCGATTTTTACCAAGGGAGCTTTTTTACGTAAAAAAACGTCGTTAATGTATTTTTTTATTTTCAGTAATTTTTTTTTTCTCTTGTTAGCAAAACAATGTAAACAATTTTATATTAGGACTAGTTAAAAATATGTAGGTGGCGCCTCTTAAGTAGGTGTCATTATTGGAATCAAAAATCAATTTCTCCATTGTCAAAAAAACTCCCAACGCCCATTTTCATTTCTAAATATTTTGACCTTATTGCATAAAATTATTTTCAAAAATTTCGAAATAAAATGAAACTTTCTACACTCTGTATTTCCGAAACTAAGGCATTTTAGCACCTACATTTATAGGCACTTTTTTACTTATTTTTAACTGCAAGGAATATGCTTTGGCCGAGTTTCCGGATACAATACGGTTTGAGCAGCTTAAAGCTCGCGTAATTCTTATTTTCTTATGGAATCATGATAATGTAATATTAAATAAGTTTAGTTTTAATTTTTTTCTTTCTTAATTTTAAAGTTTCCTTTGATGCAACCCATTATGATTGGATTATCAGATTTATTTTACGGGGTGTCAAAAAAAGTTTATTTGTGAAAAAGAAATATTGCGTTTGGATTGCAAAATTAAAAGTGGCAATTTTATTGCAATATAAGTAAGCGTTTGTCCATTTCATATTTTACTTTTTTCATACCTACGCCAAATATACCTACACATATTGAAATTTTATAATTCGTTTTATTTAATTTTTTTTAGAAAACAAGCTTGTAATTGACCTTTGAATAGAGACTAGGAAAAGCATATTCAAAATTTTTAGGTACCGCGATGGGCTCAATATGGCGACTTAATTTCGGTTTATCGTTCGTCTAATTTTTTTAAAATGTTTTTTTTTTTTTGTAAAAGTGTTTTTTTTACGAGAAAACTATTTGTTAGTTTTATTTTACGTTGTCAAAAAATAGAATAATTAAAAAAAAAAAAATTGTTACAAAAATATTTATTCTTAATAAATACGATAGTTTCTATAAGGTATTTATTAAGAAAATGCATCCGGTTACCGCCAACAGAAAGGGAGCGCTACGTGCGCAATGCATTACGATCTAATTTCTTTTGACATGCGCTGTATCTTCTGCAGTAGTGAGATGAATGAAGACTATAATGATGCATGAAGACCTGAGATATGGCATGATGATTTTGTTAATTTAGTGACATTTAATAATTTACAGAGATATACATATACATATAATGTAGGCCCCTCCTCGTATTGCTCGGTAGTCTCTTCTCTGCGTAATGTTGGCTCCCTCTTCATATACTCTCTCTCTTGCCGAGAGTCTACCGCCGCTATCACACCACTATTTTTGGTTGCTTTTGATAATCGCGATTAGTGTCTCTGCATGCTGATACTCTCTATATGCTGTGACGGTTTCTCTCCGCTCTTCTGTACCTATATTGTATACGAACTCATATCTTCCGTAGTAGGAATAATATCTAATACACATAGAATATCTGTGTCTCCATCGTGTACCAGTGGCCACAATTATCATATTAAATATAGATGGTGTCGATTCTCGAGGATCGTTCGATCTAGCTCGACTCGTTTCAGTCGGATGTCGCACCCTAGGAGGGCTTTTTATGGAGCATATTGTCGCGCACTCCTCAATGCTGGTCATGATTATGTATTTGTCCTTCGCTTAGTCTTCCTGTATTCCAAGGTTTTCTCTTGCCGACTGCTGCCGATAGCGCTCCGTATATATATCTTGTATCTATCTATTCCTCGTATATGAAGTATTTGTAGCTTGTACGCCGGATTAAAAATGTATCTGTAAGTGTTATATAACACTATATATATTAAACTGATGTATCCAGGCAGTTGTGTAGAAACCTTCTTGTTTAGGCTGATTGCTACGGTGACGGAAACCTGAGTGAGGCCGCTTTTAAGCGTACACTGGTCAGCACGTGGTTCGTCCGGATTCACGGCACTATCACTGAAGTCACGATTCGATGTGAGCAGCGATAACCATGATGGCGATCGTTCTAGCACACACCAACGCGATCACGTTCACCGCCGTACCTATATGTAGTGCGCCAGCCTGTAGGTATACACAGGTACAAATTAAGAATGTGAATTATATATACCGAAAAAAACATTCTTAAATATTTACCTTACAATATTTGAAATTAAACAATAAAAATATATACATAATATGTACTATCCAATCCAATTGCAACTCCAATTTTGTCTCAAATTTTTTATTTTTAATTCTATTATTTTTGTAACTTGGACTGGATAAATCATATACGGCTCATATGTAGCGATGGGAACTATCGAATGAATTAGACTATCGAATGGTTACTGAATGAATGATTTCAACTATCGAATGGTTTTATTCGAATAAAATCATTCATTCATTTGTATACTAAAGCATATGTGACAACCTCGCGGTGCGGCTAAATGGTTATCGTTGAGCCACGACTATCGAATGCTTTTCGATAAATGAAACTTTAGTTTCGTACCTTTAATAATCATATTTAAGTAATGTGGGTTAAGGTACTGGTTATCTGACTAATTAATGGGTTGAGAAAATTAAAATGTGAAAGTTTTACACGTGCAATTTTATAAAAAAAAAAAGTTTAACGATGTTTGTATTTTGTTTATGCTAATTCTCTTACATGTGTTTTTTTGCGAAGAAATATTTAATTTATTTTTAAAGTAAATGCCAGTAAAAGTTAAATTATAAAAAAAAGTAAATATATTTTAAATAGTAATATAAATAATTTTGATTTCTATTTTTATTTATATTTTCCTTCCATTACACTGCATGCTTTGGAGAATTATTAAATTTTTATATTTCATGATTTAAAATTTATTGTACAAAAAAAAAAAAAAAAAAAAATAAATATTATTTCCTTTAATAAACCAAACGTGCCGAAAAAATTTTATATACTATTTATTTTTAAATAGTGACCTAATATAAATAATTTTACATCTAATTTTTTATATTTCTCTACTTAAAATTTTTATATTAAATTTATTTTAAATTTTGTTTTATATCTGTCTATAACATTATTGACTATTATTATTATTTATTAAACCATCTTTCTTAAAAACAAATTAAATCATTTTCCTACATCCAAATAAACAATTATTATTTCATTTTTAATACACAATATTAATAAAAAAATGTCAATAATTATTTACCTGTTTTTAGTATAGTTTTAAATTAAAAAAAAAAAAAAATATTTTTTCTATATCAAACTAATAAGAATAATGATAAAAAAAATAAAAACTTCATAATTTATTTTCTTCTGTAATACTAGCACCACAACTATCACCTCATAAAAAATAAACTTGCCTTATTTTTATCGTACCCCTCCCTTATCTACGCCCTTGCCGTGATCGAACCATTGCGTACAGCTTTACTTACTTTCATTTCTTAACATGACACATGAAGTTCTGAGGGGGGATGTTTTGTGAATACAATTTGACATTGACAACATTATAGGATGACAATTTAAAGTACGTTGGCATTTGCCTGATTTTGCATTGTTACCTGTTCAGTTTTAATTTAAAAATTGATGCAATTTTTCTTAAATTACTTAAAATGGGCTGCAAAATTGTTCAAAATTGGCATGTGTATTCAGCGCACACAGACCTTTTAAAAACCTATTTACAGCTTCGATGTAAAATTAACAGGTGATCCAATTCTGGACAGTTCAAAATTTGCATGCGATTTCCTGTATTTCCAACGGCGATGCACCACCCGGTACATTTTTAATAAGTACATGCCACGCCCTTTCTAATTTGAAGTTCAATAAAACACAAGTTTACTTAATTAGGATGAGTTGCATAAAGGCCACTAGCTTTTTAATTTTAACAGCCGGGTGGTCGGGGTTCAAAGATGTTAATAAAAGGGCGCCACGAGATTATACTCTATGAACTCGGCAATAAAGATGTAACTATTAAGTAGACTTCAACACTAACCTCGAACTGTTGAGTGTAACTACCATGAACTTCAAATCTTACTATAACTATTTGTACTAAAGTGACTCTAACTTAACTATGAGACTAGACTGTAAATAATACTACTAAAATATTTAAGCAATATATTGAAATATTAAAAAGTTAAATAAGATATATAAAAAGTTATTATATAATGAAAAGAAATGAATGCAATGTAATTGAAGGTAAATGAAAATAGATGTAAAGTGAAATGAAAGTTAAATCAATAAAACTAAAAAGTATGACGTGTCCCCTTGCTTAAACTAAGTACAAAATCCTGGGTAGATTACAAATATCAAACTAAATCTAAACAGTCTTACTCTAAGTCTTGAAATTACTCAGAAGTTCCTCCGGCTGAGCTACGGAGTATGGCTATGGGTGGCTACGACGGTGTACAGCAGCTCGATGTGATGTCACTGGAGCCCACGGATGTCAGCAAAGGTACAGATGCATGGCAGATGTTTCAAATGATGAACATCAAAAAACCCTCAACGGGGGTTTATGATGTCCAACGGGTACCTCTACACGGGCAACAGAATGGAATTCTGGACTGTTCTGTGCACTACGGTCTGGATCGGTCTTCTTGCTCTTGGAACTGTTCGGGGACTTCTTGGGCACGTGGAATCGGGATATCGGTCGGAAAAATTTGGCTATTTAAACGGAAATTGGTCGGTGGTCCATGTAAACTCAACAAAATCCAACCACGTCTCTGACCAAATATGTTTCGGAAGCCTTAATCCTTCTCTACGAAGACCTGCTATTTACCAACAGGGAACGCTTCACGAAACGGCAGCCAGCTCTTCACGACGATATTCTCGGTCGGAGAGTACACAAGAAGTGATGCAAGGATTCGATTTCCTTCACAAAATCAGATTTCAACCGGAAATCTCCCTCCAGGATATAGATAGAGAACTATATATCTTGACTAGTCCAACTCACAAAAAGGCATAAATAAAAAATGCTGTTTTAGAATATTTTCTAACAGCCATATTTCATATCCGGTCAATGAACGAACTAAACTCAGAAATTCCACAATCAAGTGAACGAATTGCACACTGCGATCCACATCAAAAATAACCAATTTAACTACGAAATTTTATCTGATAATCATAATTTTTCAATAACCAAAACAAAGGAAAAATAAATCCAAAAACATCTGATTTGATCTGACAGTGACAAGTGACGGACAAAAGTGATGATCAAAGATATAGAGAGATGGACAAAAATTCTAATGCTGGGCCAGTGAAAATATTGTGGTGCTGTAGCCGTATAAAATCGCGGTGTATATCGGGTTGCATAATTGTAAAATTTAAATAAAATAATATTTAACAATAAAATTATAGTAAACATGATGCAAAAATAATAGCTATTTGCGATATTTTATGAGCTAGCACACAGAGGTCGTTGCAAGGAAATTTGACTGTTCATCATCATCATCATCATTTAGCTTATACCGTCCACTGCTGAACAAAAGCCTCCCTTAACTCTAGCCATTTCCTTCTATTTTGTGCCACTTGAATCCAGTTTCCAGCCACCCTCTTAATGTCATCTGTCCATCGACTAGGAGGTCGTCCTCTGCTTCTATAGGCCTCGTGTCTCGGTCTCATTCCACAAGTCTCTTTGTCCGCCCATCTGTCATCCTAGCCACATGTCCTGCCCAATTCCATTTAGATGTAAGACGAATATCCTGCATCTCTTACTCCTGTTCAGTTTTCAAGCCATGATTGGTATTTATCTCTGAGAGTGTAACTCATAACATAGACCATTTCCGTTGCATGACCTGTATTCTATGTATGTTCTTTTTTGTCAAAGTGAGCGTTTCAGCTCCATACGTGGACAGGCAAAACACACTGGTTAAAGATCTTTCTTCTTAAACATATGGGAATATCAGATCTCAGTATATGCCTTACTACTCAGGTGAAGAAACTGCCATAAGAGGCGTTGAAATCCTAGTCCACAAAAAACACAAAGATATGATTGTAGATGTCAAAAACATAAGCCCACGAGTCATATGTTTAACAATCAAATTAAATAAAAAATACTCTGTAAAGGTTATTCAGGCATATGCACCAACTACCGAAAGTACAGATGACGGGTGGAAACTTTACGAAGATGGCCATCCAATATACAAAATGGAAAAACACATACAATGTTAATTGGAAATTTTAATGCCAAAAGTTGGTAGCAAACAAGATGAAGCGAAGCTTCCAGTCGGCTATCATAAACAGATTGGGAAGCCAGAAATGAAAGAGGTGATACACTGATAGTTCGCACACCACAACAAATTATATATGAACACCTTCTTCAAGAAAAGAAACAGCAAAAAGTGGACATGGACCAGTCCAGATAGCAAAACCAAAAATGCAATAGATTTCATAATCAGCAATAGAAAAGATGTAATCAAAGACGTAAGTGTATTAAACAGATTTTCGATAGGCAGCGATCACCGCATTGTAAGAGCCGAGATAAAAATAAATATAAAGAAGGAAAGAACTAACATGATACTCAAGAAAAACCACAAGGAATGGGTTGCCCCTGAAAATAAAGATTCTTATAAGGAATGTATAGCCTCAAATCTAAATTATGAAAATACTAATACGATAGACGAAATATACGAAAACATCAAAGGGGCCACTCAAACAGCTATCGAAAAATTTTGTCCCAAAAAAGTAAAAGAACAAAAACTGAATCAAAGAACAGAACTTTTAATGAAACAGAGAAGAGATATGGAGGACAAGAGTACACAAGAATATAGAACTTTAAATAGAGAGATACCCAAAGAAATCAGAAAGCATAGGAGGCAACAGAATACGGAAAAAATTAGGAACGTCATAGAGAAGAATCAAAGTTTGAAGGTATTGAGAAATAGTACAATGGGAAGAAAAGAAATACAAAAGATCAAGGATATGCACGGCAACATAGTAACACACAAACAGGAAATCCTACACTCTATTAAACTTTTCTATCAAGAACTTTACACATCAAAACAGCAGGGGATCAGAACCGACATCCGAAAGGTAATAAATCAGGGGTCGGAAGAAATTCCAGAAATAACCGAGGAAGAAATTATCAGTGCCCTTAGAGATATGAAAAACAATAGAGCTGCCGGCGACGATGGACTGGTAATAGAGTCAATCCAAGAAGGAGGACCAGAAATCATCAAAGCTTTAAATGTCCTATTTAATAAATGCATTGAAGAAGAAATAACCCCATCACAGTGGAACAACGCAACCATCATTATTGTACACAAGAAAGGTGACGTTACAGACCTTAAAAACTATAGGCCCATCAGCCTTCTTAGCCACGTATACAAATTATTTACTAAAATACTCACCAAGCGTTTGACAAATAAAATAGACTTTTTTCTTTCGAGCGAACAAGCAGGTTTCCGATCAGGTTACGGAACAAATGACCATCTTCTAACAGTCAAGGTCCTTATCGAGAAATGCATTGAGTATAATAGACCACTAATGCTTGTCTTCGTGGATTTCGAGAAGGCCTTCGATTCGGTAGACCAGCGGAAGCTTCTAGAGACACTAAGTGAGAGTCGCATCGATCATCGATACTCCTCAATCATAAGACATATATATGATAATGCCACGGCAAACGTCAGAATATCGACAAATCAATGCACAGATAAATTCAATATCGATCGAGGGGTAAGACAAGGCGACACACTGTCCCCTAAACTATTCGTTGCTGTGCTAGAAAGTATGCTAAAAATGATAAACTGGGATTCAACAGGAATTAACATCGATGGCAAATTGATAAATCATCTCTGTTTTGCAGATGACATTATTTTAATAACAGACAACATACAGGAGGCACAGAATATGCTGGATATGCTGAATGATGCTTCGGAAAAAGTCGGTTTGAAAATTAACTTGTCAAAGACACAATACATGACAAACCTAGTACTAAGTGGAAATTTAAACATTAATAACATACCTTTGGAACAGATGTGCATATATATAAATATGGGCATGAGATTGTTATTAGAAGGATAATCGACCCACGAAATTCTGAAGAATAAGGTTTTGTCGTGGACAACATTCCCAGCTTTAAAACTAAGGCATATACTGAGAATTTGACTGTTACATACATTTTAATTCGAACTATATGATGTAACATACCACTCATACCACTGTTACAAAATTGAAAATAGCAATAATTTTAATGGCTAACGTTGCTGTGTTATAGAGTTATTAAATTTTGCAGCCTTTCTGTTCTTAACGGCATGATATGTGCAAATATTCGGGATGTTTTAATCAGAATTAGGACAGGGATAGTTGTGAGCAGATTAGATAAGTCGACCAACCGAGAACATTCTAATTATACGAGGGTGTAACAACATTTGTGTATAGACTATGAACACATTGGAGTTCTTTATTAGGCCAGGAGATAATTCTGGTTAATTATTAGTTATCTGTTGTCGTAGAAACAATTATAAGAATTTGTACACAGAGCGATTAAGAATGGATGAACATTTGGTTATTCTGTTTTTGCTCTTTGGATGGCAATCTGAGTAAAAAATGTTTTAGAGCTGTTGTAACAAGATTATAACTAACTGTTTTTCTCAGGTAGAGTTTCTGATAGGCGATGACAGAAAAAAGCAAGTGAGCGTCATACCAATCTACTGTTTCTGCTAAAGTTTCTAATATTGTTTAAGTTAACTTCTTTAAGCAGCATTTGGACGTCGGGACAACGTTGTGCGATAAACGTCGGCGGGGAACGTCGGCACAACCTCGTGCCAACCTAGTCTGCACTAGTTTGGAGAATAATTTTTGGGTCGAAACAACGTTGGATACCGACGTTGGCTAGAAGCCTAATTTAGTACAAACTGCAACGTTGTTTAAAATCCTAATTCACAGAAATACAAAACTAATATGGCGTCTAAGTCGCGTTTTATCCTAAATTGGGATAATTATAGTAAAAATATTATATTTATAATTTAGTTAGAGACATATGTCAGATGGCAGTGAAGGAAAACAAAACAAAAGTATTTAAGTGTGGAGGATGTTTGAAGATCATAATTATTGAAACACTTTAACCGACTCTGTAACTCGTTACCCAAGGTAAAAAGTTAAACGCAAACAACTTTATTGATAAATGTATTGTTTCTACTTTAAAAAATACTAATGGGCCTTGAAATTAAAGAAGTTTTAAAAATTTTCTTGAATTTTTTTTTTAGTAAAATGAGAATAATTTATTCGCATTCGAAAAAATTGTTTCCGCGTATTTTTTAGGGTCAAATATTTCAAGTTAATGTATTCAAAAAGCAGGAATTGCTATTTTAAGAACGAAACATTTTCTTATTTAACAACATGGCGGCTTTAACTTTGTTGTTTTGGAGATTAAGATGGAGTAGTTCGAGTAGTCGCATACTGGACTAATAAAGTCGCAGTTCGGCCTTAACAGGTAGTATACTAGTCGCAAGATTGCCTAATTTAGTCATTCTAGAGTCTAGCTTGTGCCGCCCTCTATAATCTAAATAAACGAGGAAGTGTCGGTAATATATGTCGATGTATATTTAAATTTAGTTTTATATGTACCTTTCTTATGTCCCATTTTAATTAAGTTTTTTTTTTATAAAAACAAAAACAGCACTGAACTGTCTGACTGAACAGAACAATGAATTGAAAATTTAAGATTTAAGGTTATGGTTCAATACAGTTGCAAAAAGGTAGTGACTCTACGTCCTACCAACGTAAGAATAAGGAAATCTAAACAACGTTGGAATTAGTAAAACAGACGACGTTTGCATAACGTTGGAATAGGTCCTGAAACTGACGTCGGAAAACTCTATATTATCCAACGTTGTAACTACGTTGTCCAAATCACCTAAAGATCACTTAAGCAAAAAAGGTTACAAGACAACGTTTATTCGACGTCGCAGAAGCTTCTACTTTGCTATAGTACTAGTCCAACGTCGGCACAACGTTATAAAAACGTTTAAATTTATTTTAATACCCAAGGTAGGGAGCTAACTATTTTTTGTAACTAATCCAACGTTGTGTTTAGTAAATATGTGGTCGCAAGTCGTGAAAATGCTACTTGGGTATGGATGGGTTTATATATAAATCCGTCGTGCAACGTCTCTTGTTGTTTTTAACTAGTTTTATTGGTTTATTTCAAAAGTTACAGATCATATTTCAATGCTATTGGTTTCACGGAACGATGAACGACAAACGGACGCCGATGCGTATGAACTCGACTTAAAATTTTTGAAGCCTGTCAAATTCTTGCCAAATTATAGGTTATAATTTCAATCAAATTATGTCAAATATACCTATTTGCAAATTGCCTTTGCATTTTGGTTCGTGTTATTAGTTCTGTGTTTTGTGTTTTTTGAAGTTAAGTGGAAGAAAAATCGAGGGAAAATTAACTGCAAACCCACAGCACAGTTTATATAGTCTATAAAATGAATAACTTTGAATTTTGACCGTTATTTTTTACCAACATGGCAAATATAAAATCCCTCTACCAAAAAAGTTACTGATATTCTTTAAATTGAGTACCTGAACGAATCAGATAGGTAACTCTTTTTACTTTCGTGAAATAGAAAAGGAAGATAATAGAACAAGTGACAGTTCTTCCTCTTCTTCCAAAAATCAACATGAAATGTCATAATTGTCAAAAGTAAAATGTCATATCAGCTTTTGACATTTCTAAATATTAGACCAATGCCGCTCTAATAGAACAGCCACGGAGCGAGATTTATGACGTCACGCTAGTTAGATACTACGGATTAATAAATATGTTGTAGAATACATGGAAAACATAATTATTCCTCGTATTTTTGGTTTGTATTTAAAAAATGATATAGTTTACATATACAGTTAATAAATACAATATACAGTTAATATACAGTTAATAAATACAATATAATATATACCTATTTATAGTAATAAATGCTTTGGCAAATAAACTATGAACCATACAAATGCAGCAAATGTTTTACAATATACAAATAATGAATAGGTGGTACATAAGATAATGGGTAAAATGTAAAATATATTTTAAATTTTGGGATTTGAAAATCGATCTAATTAACAATAAACATTCAATATCTACTAATAGTGATGTATTATTATTTGCATTCACAAAATTTATTTATATATTATAATGTTTACTGCAATAAATAAAAAAATATATATATTTGTTGTATTTGTATGATTCATAGTTTTATTTGCCAAAGTATTTGTACTATAAATAGGGTATATATATATATTGTATTTATTAACTGTAATTATGTATATTTCATGTAAACTATATCATTTTTAAAATACAAACCAAAAATACGAGGAATAATTATGTTTTCCATGTATTCTACAACACATTTATTAATCCGTAAAATCTAACTAGTGTGACGTCATAAATCTCGCTCCGAGGCTGTTCTATTAGAGACGGCATTGCTTCAGCATGGCCGCAAGTTGCTAACCTAATAAAATTAACACTAGAAAAGACCGCGGGAACTGTCAAATTCAAAGTTATTCGTTTCACAGACTATAGTTAATATTCGGTGCCCAACAGAGAGTTCTATACACCAATAAAGTTACCATCGGTAAAGTTTGTATACCATCTCGTACATGGTTCTAAAAACTGGATTAGCTGTAAAATAACCACATTACACGATAGGTAAATAATACATTTTAGTACTGCAGAAAGATAATGTCAAAAGGTACTAGTGTAAAAAAAAATAAGGTTAAAGTTAATTAGTCAACTTTTAATTCCTTCCAGTTCTTTGTTCCTACTACTCTAGTTGCGAAAATTTAATTGTTACGCTCGGTGGGCTCTGACCCGGTTGGCTAGATCTTGCCACGCCCACTTGGTACCCACTGAGCGAGTATATTAACTCACATTGTAGATTTTAGTTTAGTCATCTGCTGATGATGCTAACATGGTTAACGAAACGCGCGTCCAGTGTAAAAGTAAACGTGTTTTGGTGTATTGTGGTGATTTAGTGTTTCATTTTACTGTGTAACACCAAAGGTTCCAACCCCCAACTATATTAAGTTAACATAAATTAGTTATATACCACAAAAAAATGTCTGTTAGAAAGCCCCATCCAATATACAACAAAATACATTTGAAAATAGTAGTAAGAAGTTCTATTTTTATAAATTTAAAAGGCAAAATCTACCTTTAAATGGGCTTATCATTATACTGCTCCATCTTCATATTATGTTACTTCCTGGTTAATAGTATTTTGTAATCGTCCAACTATACGTTTTCAATATTTAATAAATTAACCTCGAAATTGCGGTTATGTATTGATTAAAAGTTACTTCGCCAATTACGTCAGTAGTTTTAGGTAGAGATGAGCAAAACTGCGATTCTCCAATCGTAATTGAAACTGCGATTGCGATTTTTAAATCGCTGCGACTGTAACCTGCGATTGCGATTTTACTATTTAAATATTGTACTAGGGATATAATTGTCTGTGTATATATCTATAGCTTAACGGTTAAAAAGAGTTAATAAAAATCTCTCTCAGTTCTTTACTTTTTATACGCTTTTTTAACATCTTACAATTTTACTCGAAATACCCAATGTGTGGTACCAAATTATTCGTAAAGAAATGCTAATGAGCCACTCTAGATTGAAATTTAAAATACCATTTTTTGAGTTGACATATGAAATGCCATTCTATTCAGAGTGTTAAGAGTCATAATATACATAAAGTAAATAAAATATCGAGGCTGTCATTTAAAAATCGAAAGTTGTCGTAATTTCCGGTAAAACAGGAAGTGATCGAAACAAATTGAATGTGTTAATAAATCCTAATTTATGTCATATGCTAACATACCAAATCTCGTTTTTTTATCAGAAAAAATAAAAAAGTTATAGGGGCGAACCACTTTTGAGCAACACCCGTTATATTGCTGATCTTGGTACTAGAAAATAATACCTTCTCTATAAATAAATAAAATCAGAGAAAAAATTCAATCGCACTTCAACGGACCACAAAATTATTTCTTCTTCTTCTAGTGCGAATCCATTAATGGATGTTTGCGATAGCATTTTCCATCGCTTCTCTATTTCTGGCGGTGTTTATTAACGACTGTACATCGTGTAGGCCTGTCCACTGTCTAACATTCCTCAGCCAAGACAGTTTCTTCCTTCCGATACCCCTCCGGCCTTCGATCTTGCCTTCGATTAACAGATGCAAGAATTGATATTTGGACACATTATTGACCCAGGTATGCGGTTTTTTTCTTCTTAATCAATTCAAACAATTCGCGCTGTTTGTTGACACGTCTCAGAACTTCTTCATTTGTTAACCTAGGCCGTAACAAAATTACATTCGCAACAAAATCGCAAATTGCAACTCCTAAAAATTCAAGCTCGCAGATAGAAGGTTATCACGGTTCTAGTTTACAAAATTACAATCGCAGCAAAATCGGAAATCGCAGGAAAGTCGCAACTCGCAACTATAGTAATATTGGTTGCCTAAATTGAATCTTGCAAATAGAAGAAATCGCAGTGGCAGTTTCCTATGAGAGCCAATCGCAGCGATTGAATCGCAGTTTGCGATTTATTGCTCATCTCTAGTTTTAGGTTTTAGATTAGTTCACACCTGATAACGGTTATTGATAAATTAATCGAAACATTGTGTAAGTAAAAATAAATAAAGACAATAGCAGTCCAAACTTTTTTAGTTTCAATACTGCATTGTCTACCACATTCAAATAAATGTAAGTGTATAAGCGTCAATATTATTAGAATTTCACGTTAAGTAAATGATAATGTCTTTTCAAAGGTCAAAAATGTTCTTCCTATGCGTCCTCCCCTCTTGGAGTCTTCTTGGACCAGTCCATTTTCTAACTGCACTTTACAGGGTTGCCGTAGTTAACCCAACATACCGCCCCCCTTGAAAGCACTCCGTGTTTCAAAGATGTTAGTCTTCGTTGCTCGGGAAAACACTAATTTTTGTAACAGGACGTTTGAATGTTCCATTGATAGTTTTAATGGTTACTGCACGTGTCACACCATCTGACCCAGGATGCACATGTTGAATACGCCCAATCCGCCATTTGAGTGGTGGTAAGCCGTCTTCCTTTATGATGACAAGCAAACCTGGTTTCAATATTTGATTGTGTTGTTCTCTCCATTTGGTACGGACTTGAAGTTGAGAAACATATTCTTTCGACCATCTGGACCAAAAGTGTTGTACAACTTGTTGACGGTGTTGGTATTTGGATAGTCTAGATGGATGTGTACCCAGAACATTGGTTTGTGGTATAGTTGTAACAGGTTCTCCAATTAAAAAGCAGTAGGATCATCAGGATCATCAGACAGAGGACAGAGAGGTTTCGAATTTAAACAAGCTTCTATTTGACATAGAATAGTGTTAAAATCTTCAAAATTAAAAATAGAATTACCGACTACTCTTTTTTATATGGTATTTAGCCGATTTTACAGCCGATTCCCATAGTCCACCAAAGTGTGGAGCTCTAGGTGGAATGAAATTCCACTGTATTCCTTGATTTGTTAAATTGTTTGTTAATTTGTCACCATTAATTTGGAAAAAAGATTTTAACTCGTTGTTTGCCCCAATAAAAGTTGTACCTTGATCCGAAAACATTTGTGTACATTTACCTCTTCTAGACATGAATCTATGAAGAGCAGCCAAAAACATTCAGTTGTTAAATCACTAACTAGCTCCAAATGCACCGCCTTTGTAGCGAAACAAACAAACAGTGATATATATGCCTTTTGTGGTGTTAAATTTACGGCCATTACGATCTTTAATTGTGAATGGACCTGCATAGTCAACTCCACAGAAGGAAAATGGGGAGAAGCTGTTATACGCGATTTTGGTAAGTTACCCATGATGTATTGTACGGATTTGGCGTTAAATCGAAAACACTTCACACATTTGTGATATATTTTTCGAACTAAATTGCGTCCATTAAGTGGCCAATATCTCTGTCGTAAAGAAGCTAACATAGCCTGAGGACCAGCATGTAATAAATTAATATGCTCGTTTTCCGCAATTAAAATTGTAAGTTTGTGTTTTGCGGGAAGGAGTATAGGATATTTTTTCTTTCGAATGTATAATCAGAATTTAGTAAACGGCCTCCAACTCTTATAATTTCGTTGGATTCATCAAAAAATGGATTTAGTTTAAGTAATTTAGAACCTTTAGGTAATTTATTCATTTTACGTAAGGTATTATAATCTTCAGAAAATGATTCGATCTGAACTAGTTTAATTAGGATAAAAGAGCACTTGATATCTCATCTAAACTTAAAGGACCGCTAAAATGTGTTATTTTAGTTTTGCGAATGTTTGTTTTAAATCGTAAGACATAAGCAAGTATACGACAAAGTTTTGTAAATTTTGAACAATTTTCTAAAAGCATTAATATGTTATTTTCCTTTAAATCGTTTTTAATTAAGTGTACTGCTGTTATATTACGTAACTCTGTTTCATCAATTTCCTTAGAAAAATTAAATTTGCAATGTGGCCAATTAATTTCTTCACTGACCAACCAAGAAGGTCCCGTAAACCAAATTTTAGTGTCAATAAATGTTAAAGGAGTTATACCTCTAGTTAGAAGGTCTGCAGGATTATTATGAGTATTAATATATCTCCACTCTTTTAAATTTGTAAGTAATTGAATCTGAGCCACCCTGTTAGCAACAAATATCTTTAGCAGATGTGGAGAAGTATTTAGCCAGGATAGTACAATAGTGGAGTCACACCAGTATACCTTAGATTGTATATCAAATTGCGTAGAATTCAAAATACTATTCATAAGCTCAGCAAGTAGAAGGGCCCCACAAAGTTCTAGTCTTGGAATAGTATTAAGTGCTAATGGCGATACTCTGGATTTAGAACAAAGAAGATTAGAAGTAACATTTCCCATAGCATCAGAAGAACGAATAAAAATACATGCTCCATAACCAGTTTGAGCAGCATCACAAAAACCATGCAATTGTATTTCGACTGCATTTGCACAAAGAACTAATCTAGGAATTTTAAGTTTATTTAATTGAATAAGTTGGGTTCTATATGTGGACCAACTTGTATGCAGATCCGCAGGTATAGATTCGTCCCAATCAATTTTAATCTTCCAAAGTTGCTGTAGAATGATTTTGGCAGTCATCGTGACTGGAGTCAAAAGTCCCATTGGATCAAAAATTTGAGCAATTGAAGAAAGTATCGTGCGTTTAGTAGTCTTATCGGGTATTTCGTGTTTAATATTAAATTGCAATGAATCAGATAGAGAATTCCAGAGTAAACCTAGCGTCTTAGTTTGGTTGTCATAATCAAGAGAAATAAATATGTCATCGGAATCTGCAGTGATAGATTTATCATTAGATAGCCATTTTCGTAGATTCATTCCATATTTATGAAGAGTTTTATAAAGATTATCTTTTAGTTCCTTTACATCTTGTGGGGTTTGTCCACCAGTGAGAAGATCGTCTACGTAAAAATCATGTAAAATAATATCACTAATGTTAGGATTGTCATTCGCTTCTAGATGTCCTATCTCCTGAAGAGAACGAGTAGCAAGAAATGCAGCAGAAGCTGTTCCATAAGTCACAGTATTAAGATTATATACGAGCAGATCCTGATTTCTATCAGGACGCCACAGAATTTTTTGTAGATGACGTTGGCTTTCGTGGAGATAAATCTGTCGATACATCTTCTCGATGTCTGCGCTTAAAACAATAGGATAAAATCTGAATCGTGTTAAAATATTAAATAAGCTGTCTTGAACGTTAGGTCCCACCATTAATAAGTCATTTAATGAATATCCAGAAGTTGATTTAGAAGAACCGTCAAAAACAACTCGTAGTTTTGTTGTAGTTGAATCCATTTTAAAAACACAGTGATGTGGTAGGAAAAATCCAGATATGTCAGTTTGATCATTGGCTAAAGTCATGTGATTTAAATTTTGATATTCAGTTATGAAATTTTGGTATTCTTTTTTCAAATTAGAATTTTTCTCAAACCTACGTTCCAAATTTAAAAATCGATTAATAGCAGTATTTTTCGAATCACCTAAAATGTCTTCAGATTGTTTGAAAGGTTGTTTAACAATAAAACGTCCGTCAGAATTTCGCTCAGTGTTTTTTGAATAATGTTGTTCACAGTAAGACTCTTCAGTCGATAAAAATTTATTTTTATGAAAATCTTCAATTTCCCAAAATTTGTGAAGTTGTTGTTCAATATTTTGATTAAAATGGCATGTTGTTTTATTGTGAAAATTATTAATTATAGGCCCTGAAATAATCCACCCAAGTTTTGTCTTATGCAAAATAGGAAGTCCAGTTCCCAGTTTTATTTGCCCAATGCTAAGTAGTTCCCAAAATAAGTCAGCGCCGATCAGTAAATCAATTGGTTTTGAAATGTTAAAGTTTGGGTCGGCTAATTGTATATGTTTTGGGATGTTTAACAAAGTGTGATCAAAAGATACTGAGGGTAAATTTCCCGTAATTTCAGGTACAACCAAGCAAGTCAATTTCGCTTCATAATTTATTGTAGCAGAACGTATTTTAACAATAACCTTATGTTTAAGTATTTCAGATATTTGATTAATCCCAGAAACAGAAAATGATGTTTTTTCCTTGGTTAAATGTAATATATCACATAGTCTCTCAGATATAAAATTGGATTGACTACCACTATCTAATAAAACTCGACAACTATGTAATTTTCCGTTAGAGTCATATATATTAACATTAGCTGTTGATAGCAAAGCAACATTTGTCGATAAATTATTAATTGTAAGCGTTGTTGAAGTTGAAGGTGAAACTAAAGGTGTGTTTGAGTTGGATGGTGTATCTATTCCTGTACTAACTTTATCATGAGTTCTAGGATTTTCATTGAAATGTAATAAAGTATGATGAATTTTACCACACTTTTTGCAACCAGACGATTTACAGTCTTTTGTTACATGATTAGAACCAAGACAATTTATACAGAATTTCTTTTTCTTTATATCACTAAATCTTTCAGTGGGAGAAAGACTTAGGAAAAAAGTACAGTTATAAATTGTATGATCACCTTTACACATCGAACATTTATTTTCTGTTGTTAAAAATGTTTTAAAATCGCGTTTAAGAGGTGGTTCATTTTTATAATTCTTCTGTGATTTTGATATGTAATTTGTTTCAATAGTTTCTAATATACGGCATTTTTCTTTTAAAAAATCTATAAGTTCGTTATAAGTTGGTAGTTCAGTGTTAAAAATTGTAGATTCCCAAGAACGTCTTGTAGCATTATCAAGTTTGGAAGTTATTATATGTATAATAAGTGCGTCCCAATGTTCTGTAGGAAGTTTCAAAACCTTTAAGGCGTTTATATGTTTCTGAACACCGTCTAGTAGCATTCTTAAACCTTGATGTGATTCTTTAGTGAGAGATGGTAAATTAAAAATTGATTTAATGTGATTATTAACAAGTAAAGGTTTATTTTCAAATCTGTCTTGCAGAATATTCCAAGCAATTTGATAATTATCGTCACAAGCTTCTAGAGATGAAATAGTTTCGTTTGCTATGCCTCTTAGAGAAAGACGTAGATAGTGAAATTTCTGTGTAGATGTTAGTGAATTATTATTATGAATGAGTGATCGAAAAGTGTCTCTGAAATAAAGCCATTGATCATGGGCACCATCGAATGTGGGTAAATTAATTTGTGGGAGTTTTATCGATGCAAAAGTCATATTATTATCAGTGCCTGTTTGTTGTACATTTTGAGAGTTCAACTCTGCATTTTGTTTTGTAATAATATTGTCTAAATATTTTTTGGCTTCAGATGTAATACGGTAAAACTGATTTTCAAAATTTTCACGTTGTTCTGAATGTGAATCGAAATTTTTGTCAAATTCAGGGTCTAAGTTTTCAATGCTCATTTGAACGTCATTAAAATCATCTAAAAATGTAGTAGCCTTAAGTAATCTGTTTTTTAATTGTTCTACTTCTTCAAAAGGAAGGTTTTCCAAAGACTTTTTTAAGTTAAAGTAATTTTCAAATCGTGTGAGAGCTGCTTTAATGACCCGTCTTTTGTTTTTAAGTTCATCAGTCATTTTAACGTATTTAAAATTTAAATAGTTATGTTAAAGATGTAATAAGTAAATGTTTGTTTAAATCCCTCAATTAAAATAATTAAAATAAGTACAAGAAACGTGTTAAGTGGCTTAAATCGGTTAATTACAGCATAGGTAAAGTAATTCAATATAAATCGATAAAAATCGAATAAAGTGAGCAAATAATGGCTTGTAAAGTAGGTAAAGTAAAGGAACAAAAAAGGATGCACACTAACCTGTAGCGATAGCAAACTTCTTGTGGTAACAATTGTTGAATAAAAAACATTAAATTGCGTTGTCAATTGTAGTTGCTGTTTTTCCAAATTCTTCGCCAAATATCCGGCTCGAAGGACCAAAAAACTTATGTATAAGCGTCAATATTATTAGAATTTCACGTTAAGTAATTGATAATGTCTTTTCAAAGGTCAAAAATGTTCTTCCTATGCGTCCTCCCCTCTTGGAGTCTTCTTGGACCAGTCATAGACTTAAAATAAAATATAGACTACACTATTTACATCTCAACGCGGACAAACAACCTTTTTTGTACACATGTTTACTTCTGGGTACAGTCGACCGAGCCTTCCTCATCCAGCCTATGTTGTCACGTCTTTAATATTATCAATATTTTTTTTCTTGTTATACACATATATTGAGATATTAATACTACAGTTTAATAAAGTAGGTTTTAATATTCCATAGATGTATTAAATAGTCCTTATACTACTAAATTATAAGTCGGATACTGTTTAATAAGGATAAGTTCTTTACAATATGACAACACCGATTAGAGGCGAGGGAGCCTATTCATTCATTTATTACCTTGTAGTACGTGTCGCACGTGTGCGGTAAAGCTTTGTTGTCGCTATCTCCCCGGCTGTATTAACGCATTTTCTTAGCTTGTAGTCCTTAAGTGTTTATTTTATTGACTTTTTCTGTTCAAAAACGATAAAATATGGTTCGCCAGTGCCAAATTTGCAAGAAATTTGACTTAAATAATCCATTTAAGTCTTGAAACGACTTTTTGACCGGTAGGCAACTCTCAATTTACCCATTGGCAGTCAGTGGCGTTGTTGTAGAAAGGCGCTTATTTAGATAATATTTTAGTAAAATGTAAAATCTGAATTTTTTCTTTTACATTACATTATTTACTTACATTGTAACAAAATCATAATTATAACCCTATTAATAATTAATAATGTTTTTATTAAAAATATATTCCGGTTTATTCTAAAATTATCTTCAGAATCTAAAATAACATGTGAATTTTAAAATGATATTACATTATGAAACAATATTTTTTAATATACCGGGTCGTCTCAAAAGTGGCTCAACCCTATAACTTTTTTTATTTTTTCAGATAAAAAAACAGATTTGTATGTTAGTAGGTATATGACATAAATTAGGATTTATTGACGTATTCAATTGTTTTTGGTCTCTTCCTGTTTTACCGAAATGATTACATCTTTTTTATTTTTAAAGGCACCCTCTGTATATTGCTACTTTATTCGATAAAAATGACACTCTGAATAGAATGACATATCATATGTCAACTTTTGACATTGTCGCTTAAAAACATATCCTATTTTAAATTTCAATCCAGTTTTTCTCAATCCACTAAGTTTTAATCAAGGAGCCTTGGAAAAACAGTTTTGATCGTCTAATAGGTTTCGTGTCTTGTCTAGGCCGGTTAAAAGATGTACAAATCGTATTTTTAATCATACATATGTCAATTTTTTCAAATGGAACAAGGGTGACTCATTAGCATATTTGGAAAAAGCATTTTTTTATGAATATATTGATACCACACACTTGGTATTTCGAGTCAAATTGTCGTTATGAACCGCGTGTTACAATTACAATTAAACCATATGCGAAAATGTCAAAAGTTGACATATGATATGTCATTCTATTCAGAGTGTCATTTTCTATCGAATAAAGTAGAAATATACCGAGGGTGCCGTTTAAAAATTAAAAGTTATAGTCATTTCCGGTGAAACAGGAAGTGACCAAAAACAATTGAATGCGTCAATCAATCTAATTTATTTCATATACTAACATACTAAATCTTCTTTTTTTATTTGAAAATATAAAAAATTATGGGGGATGAGCCACTTTTGAGACGCACCCGGTATAATAAAGACAGTACCGAGTTAAATAAATGTAGTTTTTATTTTATCCACTTCCTATCACCTTCCTTGCTTTAATGGAACAGATTTATGTTTTCTCTAATTTACATAATAAGACATCACTTAACCAGAAAAAAATTACAACAATCATATTTTTTTCTCTCCTGTCGCCGATTCTATTATATCTGTGGAATAGATCCTGTTTTGATTAATATTAGGGGTTGTAAATGTTTGACTAAAATTAATAATTTATTATTAATTTCAAAAATTACCTAATTTCGATTATAAAATTTCTTCTATAACGTGTATTTTATTATTTTTATCCTTTTTGGACTCTAAATTGTTTTTCTAAACTTTTATTTAAAAACCTGTCCTAAATCTTAATAAAATATAAAAAGTTTAAATACGATATATTTTTAATTTAATTATTATAGCTTCATTAAAATAAAAAATTACCCGGCTATGATACGGAGAGTTCAGGTGTACTTGAGAAACGAAAGACAGTGTTGTGTTTCTCGGCAGAGTCGTCAGGGAACGACCGTTACGACAGAGACAACCTATCTATCGCTCGTGTCGCACTCGTTATAACCTAAAACAATAACACAACAATAACAAGACAGTGTCTGACCGCATGTTCCAGCTATTTATGAATGAGATGCTCAGTCTATATTTTATTTTAAGTCTATGGGACTAGTCCATTTTCTAACTGCACTTTACAGGGTTGCCGTAGTTAACCCAACAGTAAGCGTCTTTTCCAGTTTCTTAGAACAACACTTTTCAAATTATTGTTACCTTTGAAAATAAAAATATTTTTATTGTAAAAGAATATAACATGGGATAATATTGAATAAGAAGAAAGATTAAAGAACATCTATCTATTTCTCGTCTCAAATAAAAATAATAAATATCGATTAAAGTTCCGAATCATTGTTTCCCGATTCAATGATACAAGCATTATTTTTTACTTTAGTCAAATAGAAAGATAAAGGAATATTTATATTTTTAATTATCTTTGATATGATATCTAATACTGATTTTCTACCAAGTTACATAGAATCTTTCTTTAATGTCCTATCGAGTTTTCTCGAAAATGTTTGTCCATTTTAACACCTTTTTAATTAAGTTCTTTTATAAGTTTCGATCCACCAGATTCGCTTAGCTATAATGCAGCTTGCTTTTTCCGTTGCTTTTTTCCAATCTTCTAAATCGTTCTAAAATCGCTATGTAAATGGTTTTTGTAAATCGTATTAATACAGTAGCCTCTAATGAAAGTGTTAATTTTCTTATTTTAATTAAATCGCTTATACAACGCTTTAAAAACGTTTTATGAGTACAAAGGTTATATCTGCTAATTACACAAAGACATCGATAAGAGGACATTTTTACAAAACTGACCTATTTAGTTGAAAGCTTTACTGCAGGCTCTGTTTGACAGAACCAGAAACGACAATGAGAATGAAATGATCCGGGAGTATACAGGGTGTTCCAGTCTGAGCGTGCAGTTTCTAGAGAACTACAATATCTAGATCAACGAGATCACGAGATCTATTGATTGAAAATATTTCAATTACACTTTAAAGCTATATCTGACTCAATCAGATTTAGTTTTAAGGCGTATCTTTTAGCTTTCGTTGACATTAAGTGTCAGACAATTTATTTCCTTCTGTCAAAAAACGAATTATTTGTATTGCGTATATTATAAATACTGCTGGTAAAACTTTATTAAGTGTATTTATAAAAATATACCTCATATTTTAGCGATAGCTAATGGCAATAATGGCAATATGACATGGCCAGCTATAGTTTTACATCGCGTGACGCTACTGATTAAAAAACAAAAAAATATACCCTTTCAAACTAAATCTTAAATAACTTCAAAAACGATTTATTTTAGATGCAAAAACATGTATAATCAAAAAGTAACGAATTAAAAAACATTTTCACTACTGTATTAAAATAGTGGGTTTCCATTTGAAAGAATGATTTATGATAATTTTTTAATCGCTCAATTCCACGACAGCTACAGCCAATATTATATGACATTCAAACATTTTAATTTTTGAAATAGATAGCTCCATATGTCTTCTCTTTATCACTAAATTTGTCGTTTAGACTATACAGATTTTTTTTTCCAGGCAGCTTTTTCCTCCAAAAATTGTATTTTTTTTTTCTCAAAAACGGTGAACGTTAGGTATAGAGTGTTTGATATCAAAATTCATAAACTTTTACAGAGAATTTAAGTATGTAATAAAAAATGGGGGTACTCTTCGTCAATTTCCGGTATTTCCGGTAAGTACCGCCTTATTAAAAATATTTTTAATCAATAGATCTGGTTGTGAAACAGTAATGTGCAAAAAATTTCCGATCTAGATATTATAGTTCTCTAGAAACTTCTAATGCACGCTCGGCCTGGGACACCCTCTATATTTCACAAGAGAATATTAAAGCGACTAATTTCAATACATCACATGGGAAAAAGATATTGTATTGGAGCTTTCCCCACCAGCCAAACAAAAGCTCTACGAACGGGTTTATTGTCCTTAACGCCCAGAGACGGCAAAAATCATAATAAATTATGCAGGGGCGGATCGTGAATTTGTGGGGCCCTGGGCTGAAACTACTTAGGGGCCTACATAAGTACTCAACTAATAGCCATATCAAAAAACTGTTTCTATAATGATATATTATTATTCTTCTTCTTTACGTGCCGTCTCTTTCGTGGAGATTGGTGATCACATTGGCAAAATATTCACGATTCTCGGCTTTCCTTATAAGTTCCTCAAAAGTTAGGTGAGTCCAGTTTCTGATGTTTCTCAACCAAAATAGTTTCTTCCTGCCGAGACCTCTCTTTCCTTCAATCTTACCCTTAACTATCAATTGTAAGACGTAGTATTTTTCATTTCTCAATATATGCCCTAAGTATGATGTTTTTCTTATTTTTATTATATTGAGCAATTCTCTTTCTCTGCCTATTCTGCTGTAGACTTCGGTATTTGTGATATGTGGATTTAAGTAACATAAATGTTACTTAAATCTACGCAAGTATTAGTTGTACAAAAGGCGACCTTATTGCTGTGGTAGCAATTTCTTCCAGGCAAACTTTGGGTGAGAGAGAAACGGAAATAGTGATATTTTATAAGAATATAAAAAAACAATAAAACAATTTTATTTATTTACTTATGAATTAGTAAAAGAAATTGATAGGTTGTAGTCACAGAAATTGACAGTTATTTGGTCATCACATTCCAAGTCTTTTGTTAGATCACAATTTATGGAAAGAAGTGATAAATTATTTAGTCGATGGTTCGACATTGTTGTCCTATATTTATCTTCTACATAGGACATCTTGGAGAAGGAGCGTCACAGCTAGTGATTGGCAATGTTAATAAAATGTTTAAAATGGTATAGCAGTTAGGGAACACGTTAATAAGTTTATTTTCATACATGAGCATAAAAATGTCACTGCAAGAGGTGTAAGACTCAGACATAGATTGGAGTAAGTACGATTTTAATTGAATGCACTCATTCACTAAATGCTCGTCTACGTCATCGGGATAGTAATCAATAATATGACGTGCAATTTCCAAATCTATGTTTTCGATATTTTTGTCTTGCAAATCCATTAAAAATTTGAATTTTTTGCTATATGTCTCATAGACTTGTCTCCTTTTATTTAAATCCATAATCAGCTTATCCAACGCAACTTTTAACGTGTCTCTTTAAATCTTTCTGCGCCGTATACTGAGAATTCACCTGTAGAATTATCTGAAAATTTTGGGATAATGCGTCTCTTGTTTATGTAATTGTAGTCTATTATTACACTAGTACTTAATTTTTTAGCTTTTTCGTCGTATTCCTGTAACTTTTGATCTGATTGATGTCGTATGTTGCTCACAAAGTCTTTTAAAGAAAAAATTAACTTGTTGCCTTCAGAAATGTCTAAACCAGGGCTCTGTATTTTTTTATTAACTAAATGAAATCTCTCCAAAACTTCTTCCCAAAAGATAATCAAAATTGCAGTCTCGAGTTTCGCCATTTTATTGAATAAATTTCGTGCCTCTTTCCGGAAATCAACTTTCTCAACCTCATTTTCGCTGAAACTTTTGAAAATTTTCATAATGTCATCATAATTATTTTTAAGGCTTTGACAACATCATAGTGGCAAGGCCATCTTGTCTGGCTCAAACTTTTAACCTGAATTTTAATTTTATTTCACGATTCAACAGTTCCCACCTATGGGTCTATTGTTTTTCGCGGGGCCTGGGGGCCCCTTGTAACCTCGGGGCCCTGGGCTGCAGCCCAAACAGCCCGTAGGTAGATCCGGCCCTGAAATTATGCAATGAAAGTTGTAACTAAACCGAGCCATCTGAATTATCATGTTGTATTTCCTGATGAAAATCTATATTCTAACCGGCAGACAATTGCTAGACCTCTTGGCATCCGTTTTGCAGAATTTATGAGAACCGCTGGGTTTTTGCTTCTCCCTGAAGTCTTTAGGGAGGAAGGGAGGAGGGAGGGGGTTGATTCTCTCCCTTGAACTGACATGGATATAAGATTGAATTGATGTATGACAGTACATAAAGAAGTATACTGTTATCACGGGTGATACAGTTTTTCCAAGGCCTCTCTTCTGGAACTAGTGAAACCAAAACTATGAGGTTATAAAGGTATAAAGATTGTTTTAAAACACAAGGCAGAGTTGGTTATACCTTTGTAATTAATGGGAAATCCCACTCCTGTAGTTTGAATGGGTGGTCATTTGTGTTCTTTCCAGAACAGTAATATAAAAAACTACATATACCGGATGTTTCTCAAAAGTGGCTCACCCATATTTTTTCAGATAAAAAACGAGATTTGGTATGTTAGTATATGACATAAATTAGGATTAGTTGACGTATTCAACTGGTTTCGGACATATATTGTTTCACCGGAAATTATTACAACTTTTGATTTTTAAATGGCACCTTTTTATTTTTTACTTCATTGAATTAATTTTGGGGCCCTGTTCTGTGATGGCCAAATAGATCCGGAAATTCCCGGTACTTTCAAAACCGGGATTTCCCGGTTCTGAATCCTAACTGGGAGTATTAATTAGGGTTTTTGGAACCGGATCAGTTTTTCGGAACAGAGAATTTCGGTACAATGGCTCTAAGGATTATAGTCTGGTTATCGGTACTATATCCTTAGAGTACTGCAAATTTGTTTTCAATGATTGTGCAGTTCATCAATCGGTAAGCAAAGGATGGTTTCCAGAAGAAAAAACGACAGAAAATCGCGTTTTAAATGAAAATAATATCAAATTATTAAGTAAATCACTCATGAGAAAATTAAAATGAACAGAAGCGAAGAAAAAAAACATATAGTTAACTTAAAATTTACATCAAACAACATAACTAAATTTGAAAAAAAAACTACATTTTTAATTAAAAATATAAAAACATTACTTAAATATTTATATTTAAGTACCATGAATGAGTAGACAATGATTCAGTATTAAAACTAAAAGAATTTCAGACATCCATTGTATATATTTTGCTTACACAACGTTTCGGCCAGAAGTATCACTGACCGTTATCAAGTGTGAACTAAACTAAATACTTTTTTTTTTGGTGAGGGGGTGGTTTAAAAATCTTTTATAGACGAATAGTGATCATTTCCATGACCATCTCGAAAGAGATAGTCATAGGAATAACCCCTAGACAGTGTGGGATTCGGAATACCCACTAAAAACGATCCACCTCCGAGGAATCAGCGGCCGAAGAATGGCAGCTCTTATTCCTGCTTATGTGTTGGGGAAGGGAAAGGGCGAAGCCCTGGGTGCCTGAGGCTAGTATTGGGATGCAAGATTTAGGAGCGATTGGACACTACGTCCAGAAGAGGTTTGTGATTGTCCGGAAGACTGTTTTGGGAGGGGGATTTGGTACCAAAGAATGGAGATTAGATCATAGGGGGTAACATACTTGTAAGTATGTTTGAAACCATGGTTTTGACATGACTGGCTACTTGTTCAAGTAGTTGTTTTTGGAGTTCTTGGTTTATTGAAGAGATGGGAAGGAATGACGCAGGGGTATTTCCTTGTGGCGAGTTGTTGAGATTGCTTTTGAGCACTGAAGCATAAAGTGTAGGATTTGGAGGAATAGGAGTCGGGACCTTTGGGGGTTCCGGCTGACTAAGGATGTTAGTATTGGGATTGGGATTACGATTTCTCGGATTTTTTGGGCATGAATTATGGCTGGCTGGATGCGGACCTCCGCAATTTGAACAAATTGCAGGTGCATCAGCCTCTTTATCACAGGATTTGATGTGATGGGATTTGGCGCACCTCACGCAACGCGGGGCCGCAAAGCAGTTCGAGGCAGCATGGCCGAATTGCTGGCAATTGTGGCACTGACGTACCCCATTACCACGCCTCGGCGTCACCACTCGAACCCTCCGCGAGCCCACATGCGTGATGTCGAAGATGTGGGTTTGGTGTTTGGGTACTCTGACTTTGACGACGGCCATAGGAATACCGTTTTGTGAGAGACATTGGATTTCTCTGACCTCGAAGCCTTGGGAAGTAAGGTCTTCAATTATTACCGAGTTGTCGACAAAAACTTCTACACATTTGATTAGGACATTTAGATCCCTGTCTTCAGGGGAAAAATAAGTATGGAAGGGAATTTGCTTGTTTTTGAGATAGTCGACGATGGCCCTATGGTCATCAGAGGAAGAGGGTGTAATTCTAATGCCGAGAGGCACAGTTTTTGCTTCTGAAAATCAGATTTTCTGCTCTTTGAAAGCTCTTGTGATGCTCATCCAGAGACGAGTATCACGAAGTACGACTTGGGGAGGCTACTTTGGCCCTTTGGATTTAGATTGTGGTTCCTGCTGCGTTTGAGGAACAGCAGGGGGAGTTCTAGGTCGTGGCACCTGCTACGTTTGAAGAACAGCAGGGGGGGTTTTGGGATGGGACGCCTGTTGCGTTTGAGGAGCAACAGCGGGAGGGGTTTCGATTTTTGGGACCTGACGTTCCGGGCAATCGGGCTTATTTTTATCGGGATTTGTTCCTGATGATGATGTGATGGGTGGGGATGGTGGTCGAGCTGGGGAGGCCTCCCTTGAGGCTAACTTTATCTCTGGGGTTGCAAGAGACTCGTCAGAACTGGCCTGACGCGTCTTCTTAATGATGACGTTTCTACTGCAGCTTATTTCGTTATAAGTGATTTTATGACGATCAAGAATTGTTCGAACTAGATTTTTCTTTTCTCTAAAGAAATGATAGGAATAGATTAGTTCTTGAATTTCTTCAAGGGAGAAATCCCTTGACCTTGCCTGATGAATGGATCAGGATGGGTTGCGATCTTGCGATCGACAGGAAATTGTATGGGTTTGGAGTCTGAATATAAGGAATCTGAATCTAGAGGAGTTTTTTCTAATCTCGGGAGATTAGCCTTATTTTTCTTGGGAGCCATGATAGGCGGTTGGGAAAAAGGAGAAACGACCCTTGGAGAGGGCCGTATTGAGCGGAGCTTGCTCTGAAGAGTCGAGCAAGCTTGTGATGTAAGGAAGCACTTACCGAGCGCGAGGCACTACCGAGCGCGAAACACTATGAGGGCTGTGATGTTCACTGAACGAAGCGCGGTACTCGAATCGACTGACCACTGACGACTGACTGACCAACTGACCAACTACTGTAAAAAAACTAAATACTAAAACTACTGAGCTTTATATACTAGAGGCGAGCCCCATGAATTAGTTGGGTGCAGTCAACCATGAGGTACATACACTTCCACTAAGAATACCTGCATTGGAGCGTTTTATGAGTGGCTGTCATATTGTTGTTTGTTTCGTTGTTGTTGTTTGTATTGAAGTTTTTGTACTTGGATTGCTAAAGATTTTATTATTTTTAGAAATGAATACGGCCTGTTTAAATTTGCGCCTTTTCCAATGGTGTCCCTCGTGGGGCTCCTCGTGGACCTTCCCACTGTGATACTCCTGTCCGAAACGTTGTGTAAGCAAAATTAATAAAGACAATGGAAGTGCAAAATTCTTTTAGATAATTTATTTATTCAATAACTGCTAATAAACATTATAGAACAGATTCAAAAGAACTTCAGAAGTAAGAACAATAATATAGCTTCACTACTTATTTAGGAGAGTTTGATTTCGGCCGCTAGAAAGTACCAATAGCCTTTTGCATGTAACAGAAAATAATTTTTTTTGTTACCGAGTCTCAAAAATACCGAACGAACCAGGAATTAATAATTTCGAGCGCCGGTTCTGAACCCTAATATTTATATTAAAAGACCGGGACAAATTTAGTATATTGAAGCATTTTAATTAAAATAGAAAAAAAATAAACGCTAAATTAGATACGATCGTATATTTTTCTTTTTATGTTCTCTACACTCCGCTTTCATGTCGGCAATTTAAAAGAGACGAAATAAACGTAGCAACGGAGGTAAAAAAGGAATATTATCAATTCAGCTGCTGCATCAATTGCACCATTCGCAGGCAGACATAGCTAATCGAGGAGCTGATCAGAGAAATAAAACGAATTTAATTAAAAAGGATATAAAACTACTAAAATATTTTACCGTCGCTAAAGGTTAAAGGTTTCCACAGGAAATGGTAGAATTTTTTTAATAGAAGTTTGCATGCGTATTTTTACTAGTGTATTAATAAAAATTTTATATGGAGGATAAGTGTGGAGATAATATATGACAATATATGTGGAGGAAGTCCATTTGTCCGTTTGCGGAGGAACTTAAGTATCTAGGGATTAAATCTGGACAAAAAACATAACCAGTTATGTCCTCTCATCTGGAAAAAAACTCAAAAAAGCGTACCATTACAAAATGGACATGTCGCCGAATTTGCGGCAGAAACAGGGAATTAAATCCAAAAAATATGTACTAGCTATACGTAATAGCGTTGATTGAAAGAATTGGGAAGATACACAATCAAATGGGCGAATTCGTGCCTAAGGCTGATTTCATTTCCTTTTACGTCTCAAGTGCTGTACGGTGGAGCCACCCAATCGTTCTGCGGCCAACGCATGAAACACCTATATTCTGTAATTCGGCCAGCGAAGGCATATCGAACACGGTGTGGAACTGAAAACGACAGTGTTGTCATATTAAAATGTGTAATATTTGTAATATGTTTGAAGAAAATATTTTTGGAAAATCCGAGTTTATGTATTGAAAATTTATGGAAATGACGATTATTAACAGTTGCCATAATATTTTACATGTGAAATAACAGCGATCTTCATTTCCAAGACAACTATAACACCGTTGTTTGTTTAATCATATAATATATTAAATTGTTTAATGATAGAAAATCCCTATTGTTAACGTAATGTACCCAAAATTTGTAAATTTGCAGATTAATCCGTAGTTCTGGCAACACTGTCTCCGGCAACCACTCACTCTGCCGACTGAAAGCAAAACCTGCAGAACTACGGTACAGTATTCTTTATCCGCTACGCTGCAAACGACTATCTGTGCGCAGCTGCGCAGAACTAAACTAAATCTCGGACAGGCTGACGCAGTAACGCCAGCTAGTTGCCACAACGGCAAAGAATAAATTGTCAAAATTACAACGACCAGTATGCTTAGCGGTGACCGGTACCTTTCATTCCACGGCGTTAAAAGCTTTGGAAACCCTACTCGACTTATCTCGTCTTCAAATTATTTTGGAAAAAGGGGCGAGATGGCTTATAAATATGGCAAGAGAATGCCAAGCTGTAGAATGCCAATGTGTAGTTTGTTCCTATTTCCACTGGAGGAAACTAAATTATACTAAAACTAAAAATATTGAGTACTAGGCAAGAATATAGAAGAAAACACAGTCGTAGTTGTTAAAAGTGGAGGGTTAATCACAGCGACCTTAAATATTTATTGTGTCCCCCTTTCTTGAGTTATAACTCATCATACAGTCTATGACTCATCATGCATAGATAGGATTTTGTTGTTGTGGGGCAGTGCATCTTCCATCCTCCTCTACAAGAAATGTTCTTCCTCCGAGAAGTAGACAACATCCATTTCCTGTGAAGATATAGAGTATACACCCTTCCACGGTTAGGGGTTTGGCCCTCCGTGCCTTTCACAGTCACTTGTCTCCGGCTGAGGTACCCGAGAGGTGGAGGCTGGAGGATTTGTCCCCATGGGGGCGAAAATTTGTCCCCAGGGGTGGTGAACGCCCCCTCCGCCCCTATGCGCTTAGCGCCTCTGGCGCCCTTTGGAAAAAAAATAGAGAAACTAAATTTAACGCAAAAACAAACGGAGCCCTACTGTGCCCTTAGCTCTTCAAGATAAAAAATGACGTATATATTTCTCACATTTTATTTTTGTTTTTTAATGTTTACTTATATTTAATAATTTAAATCTTTCATGAAGTAGGAGCATACGTACGAAAGTTTTCATATGGGTTTGAAACTACACTACCACTAGACCATTGTCTATAAATAAAAATACAATGGCTAGAAATAACGTTGCGCCGGCGCCGGCGCCGCCAAAGAAGACGAAAGAAGTCGCGGTGGAAATAAATTCGGGGAATCACCGACCGAAATATAATCGATTATAATGAAGTGCTGAATAGAATTAATATATTGTCCAATCACTTGCATAAGGTTAATATCAACTTATGTACAGCTGCTCATATGATTACTGCTGTAACTAAAGATCTCATATCATTAAGAAATGAAAAATATTATGAAATTTAAAAAAAAAGGCTACTATTTTTTTTCCACAAGGCTAACATCATTTTCCACAAAAAGACAAAGAATAAAAAAAATTATGATGAAATCCAGAATGATTACCTACCTACATCAAAATTCTGAAGATAATTTCAAGATATCAGTGTTTTATGGTACTGTAGACATTTTAACTGGTACTCTAGACAGTCGCACGGTGGGGTATTAGCATGAAAAAGGTGATCGAAATTCGAAAAAGCAAATGTGTTTAAGGTTTCCCAAAAAAAGATAAATGATAAGTTAAATCATGTCTGCCATGAATGGCTTTGCTATGGGTGTGTTTAGTTGTATTCATTCGTTTCAACGAAACGTCAAAGTTGTTACTTCTCACATATAAGGGGTAAATGGCTAAATTTTATGTTTAAAATTATAAATTGTTGTTGTTGTGCTCTTTTTACGTTTATATTATTGTTTTGATTGAAAATGGCTCAGCAAGCTGCAAGTATGTAATCTACAAAAACATATTATTTATTTTGATATTCTCTATAATAACGATTTTTTTTGCAACTAAAAGTTTGGCGTTCAGAAAATTTGATTAAATTTGTGACATTTTTATTATACTTAGAGATTTAGTTGCGCATTTCGAAGAATTCAGCATATTGTCAATATACGTTTTACTTAGTTAACATTGGGCTTTCATACAGTAAAGTAAAATACTGCGACTTTTTGCGACTTTGCTGATAAAATGAGAAAAACATTCTTGGTTTCCTCTAATTTGCCAATCAGTGATATACTAATGCGAGGTGTAAACCGCGATGGCATTGTTTTGTACAAAGCGATCGCATTAGTGCCATTAGCAGTATAGCACAATTTGGCATTTTAGTGGTATCGGCATTGCTCGCGGATCAGTCGTAGCATTAGTAGTATAAATTGCGATATTACTACTGGCATTAGTGGCATTGACCGTGGAAACACTGGAACAGTGATTTTTCTTTCTTTTTTTTTAGAATCGACGAATTATCCTTTATTTTGTTCATATTATTTCCTCTTTAATTGAAAATAGCAATAATTTATATAAGGTCTACATAAAAAAATTTCGATCAACTATCTGTGTCAAATACCTCACTGTGAGTCGGTTTGAAGACTTCCTTAATATCTGCCAAAAATTTAATTGTTTATTGGATATGGACGTCAATGATGACAATTTAAAATGTCTTATGGATCTACAGATATTGTACCAAGCGGATGTTAAACCTTCTTTAGTTGAGAAATATAAACATTTTTGCAGTTTATTAGAAGAAATTAATGCTGATGACAACAAACTTGCGCCTGACGAATATTTATCATTTTTAATTTTCAATGAGCTAGAGTCTTCATATCCATCTTTATGTGCATTACTGAGGATTTTTTACACTATAGCCACCAACAGTACTGGTGCAGAACGATCTTTCAGTAGATTAGGAAGAATTAATAATTACCAGAGGTGCACCAGCACACAAGATAGAACCAATTATTTATCACTTCTCAGTATTGAAGCAGACACTGCCGAGAATCTAAATATAGACGAAATAATTGATTATTTTAAATCGGTTAAAACAAGATGCTTGTATCTTTGAAATATCGAGGTTTTTTTTAAAGAGTTTTGTATAGGTACTAACTTTTTTAATAAACAAATTTATAATTAAAACAAAATAAAAGTTTTCATGTAGGCTTATTATTTAAAAAAAAAGTTTGTAATTTATTTGATCCTTTATTGATCATTGCGCCCCTTAAGATCTTCACCTCCTCCGCCCTTTTATCCAAGACACGCTACTGCGGCCAGGGACAAGACAGAGAGACGCTTATTAGAACCAGCCAAAGTGCCAGGGGGATTGACTGAGATCATTCAGGCCACCTCTTCTTCTTCTACAACAAGGCATTGCAAGCTCAATAGAACGAAGCCCTGTACAGATTTTTTTAATTACAAGAAAATTTAGAAGAAGTATTAGCAATGATAGTGCTAGCCACATTACCTTCCTTGTATACCGAACGGTTCTAGTATAGCAAGCTGTACCTTGCTACTCCCAAGGCGTTAAACGCTATATAGGGGAGCTATTATTATATTAGCAATGATATGTCATTGACACAGATATACCGGGTGCGTCTGGAAAGTGGTTCGCCACTTTTTTATTTTTTCAGACAAAAAAACGAGATTTGGTATGTGGCATGACATAAAATAGAATTGTTTTTGGTTACTTCCTGTTTCACCAGAAATGCTACAACTACAACTTTTGATTTTTAAACTGCACCCTTGGTATATTTTTACTTTATTCGATAAAAAATGACACTCTGAATAGAATAACATATCATATGTCAACTTTTGACATTTTTGTTTAAAAACAAATCGTATTTTAAACTTCAATCTAGAGTGCAATGGCTGCGTTAAAAACACTAATTTTTAATCAAGGTACCTTGAACAAATAGTTCTGATCGCCTAATGTTTTTCGTGTCTTGTCCTGGCCGGTTAAAAGATGCCCAACTCGTATTTGTAATCATATCTCAATTTTTTCAAATGAAATGAGGATGGCTTATTAGCATATTTGGAATAAGCATTTTATTGTGAATAATTTGATACTACACACTTATGTATTTGGAGTCAAATTGTCGTTATGAACCGCATGTTACCATTTCAAATAAATCGATGCAAAAATGTCAAAAGTTGACATATGGTATGACATTCTATTCACAGTGTCATTTTCTATCGAATAAAGTAGAAATATATCGAAGGTACAATTTAATTAAACAAAATTTAATCAAGAGTTTTTATTTCCGGTGAAACAGGAAATGACCAAAAAAAATCAACCCTAATTTATGTCATACTAAGGGCTGGCAAAGGTTAGTCTTGGGTCGAGATTTCCGTATGTAAGAAGGGTACAATGCATTTATAATGTACTGAACAAAGAGAGGACAGTAAAAACGTTGCCAAACGTATGAAATAAACCGAGAAACTGTGCACATCGCTAAGAGACGTGGAAGGGGATATAGCAGATTTGTCACAGTTGACCGGTCGACCCAATCAATACCTCTGTCAGTACTTAAAGTTCTAGGGAAAGGTGTACGTCATGCGTTCAGCTTCACGATTTAATTACGTCTCGTGATACTTGATTTGTTTATTTATTAACGAGTCGTTGTAATTTCCCTATAGCTTGAATTTTTTTAGTGCAAGCTAGAAACACTTGCATTTTTGGTAAAAATAAGTGGAGTGGGTGTTCGATAGCGGTCGCGCTATTAGAACTCTGAATTCAAAAATCGATATCTCGAAATCTATTAGAAATAATAGATTATAGTTTTTTCAAGAACTTTGTTAATATTTCTGCTGTATTTTCTTTGTAGACAGTATGTGAACAGCTTTATCAATAAAAAAATTACACGATTGCTGAAAATTGCTATGCTCTAAAAAAATGGATGGATTGTTAACAATTTTTGAATGGAAAAAACAACCTTATCGAATTTTTCTTATGTAAACATATTGTAAAATATCCGATCTTGAAAATAAAAAAAAGTTTCAATAAGTGGTTCTTGAGTTATGGCCTGTTATGTGTTAAAAAGTTGAGTTTTTAAATTATCGCGATTACTGACGTTTTCTCGTTATAAAAAAAATGACACCTTAACGATATCCTTATAATTCCATTTCAGATGCTCAGAAACATTACAAACCTAATGATTTTATCTAGTTATCTCTTGTAAAAATGTCTTTTAAAAATAAGCGGTTTGCGATCGTGATTTTACTTTACTTGAGAGAGAAAGGCGTATTGGCAACGCCGCAATAGCACACCGTCGCGCGTCGGTCGGTCGCATTTCTCTCACTCCGACTTAATAAGTTCCCTATGCGATTTACTTCCACACATGTAAATGCCGACCCAAAAGTAACAGTTGCCAGCACGGTATACTAACATACCAAATCTCGTTTTTTATATGACAAAAGAAAAAAGTTCTAGGAGTGAGCCACTTATGAGACGCACCCAGTATAATAAGTGAGTTATTAAACTTTTTGAAGAGCATATTATTGGAGAATGTAAGCTAGAGATCAGTGTAGAACCACAATAGTTCTGAAAAGGTAGTAGTTCAACAGTCACCTCAAAAATATAATCAAATCTAAGCTTAAAGACGGTTATGGCAAATATCTTACATTTTCCTATACCAATTAAACATTTTCTAAGTCTAAATTGCCCATGTCATATCTTGAACGCGCCGAAGCGATGACGACCGTTAGTCTACTGAACGTATCTGTGTTAATCGACCGTTTATTTTTACCTCGCTGAAATTACCTTTTTCCCTTATATAAGCGAAAAAAAACCCTCTCCCCATTTCCAAGTATTTTTAATTAAAATAGAAGAAAAAGCTCTAACTGCGAACCGTTCTATTTTTACGGTTTCACCGGAGACCGTTTCCATGCCGGCCATTTGCAAGATAGGAAATAAAAGCAGCGGACAGATAAAAAGCGAACAATTTCGATTCAGCTGCTGCATCAGTCGCACTATCTGCACGCAGATCTGGTTCATCGTCGGGCGATCCGAAGTTAAAAAAGAATTTAATTAAAAAGGCGGAAAAACGAACGAAAGGCATCGACAAAAGTCGACGCGATGTTAAAAATGACAAGTTCGAATGACGCGATAGGTATTAAATAGTATGTATCATATGTCTTTTTTTTCTAAAGTCCAAGATCCCAGAGCGATCAGACATAACTTGTTTTTACAAGGATGAAACCTTTAGTGTGCGAACACAGTGCAAGCAGGTTTGCCGCTTACTGGTAGCCAGCGCCAATCTGGGTACCTATTCTTGACATCGTTCGCAACTTTGCGTATACGCATCACGTGTATTGTTATAAACAGGGTATCCCAAGTATTTTAAAGGATGGTAGATCTCGATAAAAGAAACATATTTTCTCTTTATCGTTTTCGAAATAAGTCCAAAATAACGGAGTTATTTTACTTTCAAAATTTCCAAAAAAAAAATGATTTTTTGCTCAAATTTTGAGAACCTTCTTCATGTGCCTTCTCCTCATCGGAGGTTGGCGACCATCAATTGGAATTCCTCCCTGTCTTGAGCCAAACGGATAATTGCACTTGCCTCTCCTATATTAAACCACTGGCGCAAATTCCGCATGCAGGAAAACCGTTTACGCCCGATGCCTCGTCGTCCTTCAATCTTTCCCTCAACGATCAGCTGTAGGAAACTATATTTGTTATTTCGAAAAATATGACCAAAATATGCTGCTTTTCGTCGTTTTATTGTAGTCAATAGTTCTTGGTCCTTACATATTCTTTCCAATACTTCGAGATTTGTTTGAGAACCACTGGATCTTTTCTGGATTTTCTTTCTTATAAATTTAATCTACTACCTATGTTGCCATATTATCAAGAAATTATTTTTTTAAATAAAAACTAAAAAAAATTGCAAAAAAATTCCAAAAATATTTTCAAAAAATTCCGAATTTTCAAAAAAAAATATTTAGAAAAAAACCTCATAGGCGTGTTTCTGGGGTTGAACTATACTACCAGTTAAGTTAAAATACTTGCACGTATTTCTGGGACACCCTGTATATGGTTACATAGTAGCGCCGCGCCGCGCCGCCTCGCGCTTATAACCTTGAAAAATTAAAGCGTGTTATCAAATCGGCTAGTTCACAGTGAAAGCAGGTAGGAGCCGTCAACCAGCGTTCATCGGCGTTCTCGCTTTTACCGGAACGAAAATTTATTTATTTCTGCTTTTGCAGGCGCCGACGGCGCACAGAGGGTATTAAGAACTAAAAGTTGGCCAAAATTATGTTTTATGATTTTTTTGCTTTTTTGCTAGTAATATTAATTATTAGAGGAGAGGGTGCTAATATGGAACCTCATTTTGTTTTTCCTACACAATATTTTTTCCTCTATTCTGAAACCCTTTCCACCGATCAAATAGGGCCATTCTGTGCAAAACCAAGCAATTGGATGAGGATGCTAGAACAAGAAAGTAATTTGTATATTATAGACGATATTTGAGCGAGGATGGGTGTTATAGGGTAAAGACTATTTCCTTTAAGAATCTATTTAAATCAATGTTTTTTTTGGCAGTGGCAAATATTGGCAAGATTTTTGTACATATTCCAAAGCTGGAGACTTTAAGCACTGAACGGATACTAATTTCCATGCGGAATATTGCCGAATAGTCTTACACCTTATAAAAATGCCTCTGATTTTTTAAATATAAAACATTATAAAAAAATAGAATAGAAGGAAACGTTTCAAAATAAAAATATGGCATAAAACAGGACTTGCCAGCTGGCTCTGTATCCATCATGACAGTTATTATAAACAATTTGCAAAAAAAGCACTACAAACAATTTCACTATTTTAAAATCTTAGAAATTTTCAGAATACACTCGAGATAATTCATACTTATAATTGAAATATATTATTTATTTGATAGTCAACTTACGACTTAAAAAAAGCTAATAAACGCGCTTACATTTAGTATTTATAGATTTGTATTCAGTTAAGATAAAAAATGAAAATAAAAATATTTCACTTTTGGCCAGGTTTATAGACCAAATACCCCTATCTGCGGGGCCGGCGCGGCGGGAGCGGCGTTTGGATATGGTTAGGTTAGGTTAGGTTAGTTAATCAGGTAAATTTCCTCTTAATTAACTACTTCCGAACCCTGCTCGCATCTCCGAAAAAGCCATATAACAATACACGGCATATACGCAAAGTTACGCATCACGTGTATTGTTATATGGCTTTTTCGGAGATGCGAGATGTGAGCGATATGTGGTCAAGAATAGGTCCCCAGAGACGGCGTTGGTTGCCGGAAAGCAGAAACCTGCCTCCACTATGTTCGTACCCTTAGGCTCTCAGTAGCGCTCTCATGTGCTTTGTATACCGGCGTGTTTGTGGGGTTCGACCTGTGACACCTTAGCAGATACCAAGTGAGAAAGGTAAAAACGCTTAAAGTAAAATGCATTAAAGTAAAAACGCTTTAGTGAACTTTACTTATTTTTACATGTCTGATTTTTACATACAGGGTGGCCCATCGAAAACGTTTCGCAAGGCCTAACGGCCAGGGTATTTTTTTTTCAAAAAATCCAAAAACACGTCTATTTTGTTTGTGAGGGGGACAACTTTTGCTCCAAAAATGATTGCTAAATCTTCAACCCTCTAAGCGGGGGAGTCATCCCCCAAATTTTTTCAAATGGGAAGGAGGGTCAAGTGGCGCCGCAATGAAAAGGGCTTTCTATTCTCTATACACTTTTTATGTGTGCCCATGAAAAAAGTCTAAAGGAGTCAAGTCGGGCGACCGGAGAAGCCACTCAATTGCACCCCTTCGTCCTATCCACCGACCGGGAAAGTTATTGTTTAAATAATTACGCAAATTTTGAGAGTAATATGGAGGCGCACCGTCTTGTTGAAATATTAGTTCCGCTTCAACGTCTCCAGGATTGTTCTTTATGATTTCAGTTAGGGCTAGGTTTGCATCACAGGAGCCATGAGAACCTGTCCAACAGCAGCAATGGAGGTCATTCTAGATCTAACACCACTGCACATTGTCATTGGTAGATATGCCAATGCGACAATGATTAGAATGGTCACTAACGGAATTAGTACTGGGAGAATTGTCAGATCAGGGGCTTGGAACACCCTCAAAAAGGAAATACCACTCCTGCAACTCCCAGTGGACGATATGCCAAGAACGTACAACTTTGACAAACATGTCAATGTAGTATTGAGCAATAAGAAGGATTGGAAGAGCGAAACGCTTGCCCATCAGTTAAAAGACCATACCATAACTTGGTATACTGATGCTTCCAAATCCAATACGGGAACAGGGATCGGAGTGTTTGGGCCGAGAGCTAATTACTCCGAACCAATGGGCACTTACCCTAGTATCCTACAGGCAGAAATCTACGCTATCGAGAGATGCGTACAACTTATCTTAGATAGGAACTATCGGAAACAAGAAATAGCCATCTTATCTGATAGTCAAGCAGCGTTAAAGGCGATCAACTCAGTCTCAATCAATTCGAAATTGGTCAAAGAATACATAGAGAAGCTGAATAAATTAGGCAAAGAAAACAAAGTCCTCCTACACTGGGTGCCTGCTCACCAAGGGATAAAAGGCAATGAAAAAGCAAATAATCTAGGTAGAAAAGGAGCGAACACTCCACTAACTGGACCAGAACCGTTCTGCTTTCCAAGTGGTAACCAACTCAAGGAGGAACTCAAGAACTTGGAAGATTCCATCCGCAACCTGGAATGGAAATCTTGCAATGGTCTAGGACACTCGAAGAAGTTTCTGAGGGCTTATGATCAATAAAAATCACAGATCTTCCTAGGTCTGAGTAAGAACAATCTTCGGATTGTCACGGGGTTTTTAACAGGACACTGTCTCCTCAATGAACACCTCAGTAGATTGAAACTAAGAAGAAACGGCGAATGCGGATTCTGTGGGGAAGATGGTGAAACACCAGTACACCTCATCACTGAGTGCGCCGAGACGACAACCATTCGTGCCATGAATTTTGGTACGACTGATATTGGAGATGGAGAACTACCCTCTATAAAACCGTCCCAGATACTGGCTTTTGTCAAAGCCCTGGGACTGTATGATGAGTTATGATTCAAGAAAGGGGGACAATGGATCTGTAAGGTCGAAGTGATTAACCCCCCTCCCACTCATTCTAAATTCTAAATTCTAGGGCTGGGTCGATGGTATTTTCCAGTAAATCCAAGTACAGCTGGTTCTAATAAAATTGAATACGATTTAAATCATATTTTTATTATTTCGGGCAGTATATTTTATGATACCTGTCCCCCATTTCTCTACTCATGTCATGCTGACGTTCTGAAAAATGTATTTGCCACTTTATCAAAAGCAAAGTTGTTTTATACAATATCACAATAACCTTAACATGTTAAAATACTTGACACATCAGTATATACTGCTCAAATATTCGAAAAGAATGTGTAAAGAGTCGTATTCATTTTTTTTGATCCAGCTGTACATATCACCTGTTAGATTCCAGGAAGAAGAAAAGGACCCACAATAGAATTTCCAAAAATACCAACCCACACGTTTAATTTCTAAGAGTTTTGGGTCTGCACCTCGTGAAAAATCCTGGGGTTGTCCTGAGCCCAGTACCGACAGTTGTGCCGTTTAACTACACCGTTGAAAAAGAAAGTACACTCATCCGAAAAACACACATTAAATAGGAAATTATTATCATTCGCCACTCGTTCAGGTGAAATACTTACAAAAAACTCTTTAACAGTTATTTTTTAATTACTTTGTAATCTTGTGACACCCTGTATATGTTATTTTAAAAAATTATATTTTATTTTGAAAAAGATAGATATTTTAATTTTAACACTTGGTACTTGTAAATTCATATATAGTAAGTATCTAAGACAATTTTTTAAACTTTTATTAAAACTAGTAATAATCATTTAGTTTTATTATAAATTATCAGAATGCTTTATTTAACTAGAACATCATTTTATGTTTTTGTCTTGAGGAAAATTGCCGAACTGAAAGCCCCGGCCTCAAGGCCAAGTCCGAAGGCCTGGCCTTTCCGTGTATGGGCAGCTATTAATTTTTTAAACTCAGTGCCTTTCGATGGAGTTAAGGCAGCAGCATCCTTATTCTCACTAGCCCTAAGGCTCATAATACTTACAAAACCCAATGCTTCGTTTGAATACTCTTCAATTAACCCTTTAACGAGTCTTTGTTTCGTTTTTATACTATCCGATTGAAATGAAACTTTTGGGCATTCACCTGTTAAGCTTGAACTCCTTGTGACTGTGACTACCTGTGTTGGTAACTATTGGTAACTCAAAAGATCTACGACATCATTCAATATATCAATATTTGAAAAAGTGAAAGTTTGATATCTGCAGAACAAAGGCACGAAGGATTTTAACAAATAATATACCTACAGTAGAAAAGTACATACCTTTGGCAATCTTCAACATAATTTGGCTTTGAAATAAATAAGCACTTTTAAATATTTTGTTTTTGTATGACCTCTGCCTTGCTGAGCAGAAAACGATCAAATTTGGTTGATAAAAATGTATCGAAATACAAAGAATATTCATGCATTTTTATATCATTTGGAATGTTCTTCATTCTTATCAGTACACATTTTTTGGCTTATTTCTAACTAAATGGTTTGTCCCGCTAAATTTATCTTCCACCGCACTGTGCGCTAGTCCGTCAAACGCAAATATAACTGTCACTGTCTACAATCTTTAGCGCCAACTTCAACTCGGTCCCTAGATAACGTAAAAAAACTGACAGTGCAGGAAGATAGGAATCGAACTAACCTTATCTCTATAATATCCTTGGATGGCCACATGTTTTCTCTTTATGTCACAGTGGCTGTGGTAATCACTCAATTTGAAGTTAAGGCTATACACATGTTTTTGACAGGCAGTTTTTTTTCGTTCAAAAATGTTAAATTTTTTTTTTTCTCAAAAACCGTTAATGTTAGATATAGAGTGTTTAACCCATTAGTGCATAAAGTTATTTTTTTCTGAAATTAGTTTGGAAAATTAATTATATCTATTAGTTTATGTAATATAACAGTGAAAATAAATAGAGAAATTGAACAATGTATGTATTTTTCTGAAAAATGACTGTCCATTATAATGGACTTCATGCATTTCTTATCAACTGGGTAAAAAAGTCATATAAAAAAACTTCATATTTTGTAAAAAATCTTTTTATTTTATGTTTTTATTTAAAGTGTTTATAGTAAAATAAATTTCAAGGCTTATTTAATATGATATGTTTTGAAACAACCTTTGGGATGTAGACCGACATTACATTTCTCACAGATGAAATTGGCTTTTTTTGTGCATTGTTTACATCTGTGAGTTTCACTATACACTACGATGTGGTTAGTGTTGTCAAACCTCACATCATTCGTGGTAGTAGATACTCTACCTCTTGATGAAGGTGTCCCATAAGTTTGTAATAACGAATTTGCAATGTACCTACGAAAAACCAGTAAACTTGAACAGTTTTTATCTTTTGGTAAGTGTTTCTTCATGAGTAGCCAAGCATTAGACACTGAAACGTCAACTAAATATGCGAAAATTGGCCAGTACCATTTGCGTTGCCTAATTCTTGTTCTATAGACAGCCACTAGACTGTCCATTTTATCAACTCCTCCCATTCCAATATTATAATTCGCTATTATTTCTGGTTGATCAATTTGTTTTTTAAATTTGGTGATTCTGCACCATCGTGAAGTTTTAACAATACTGTTGGAGGAAAAGTTAGATGCTGCTGTAACGACTTTATTGTCTTTCCATTTAACCATTAGAACTGATTCGCTAGCCATAAATTTATAAGCCCCTCTTGGTTTTTTATTCCACTCTTTCTTATCGGGAAAGGGGCAGCGTTCCAATCTATTTTCCCGAACTGTTCCCATTGCACAAATATTTCGATTGGCAAGATAATCAAGTAATCCAATACTTGTAAAGTAATTGTCAAAATATATTTTATACCCTGAATTAGGACATATTTTTGCATTTTCTAACAATGTTAGAACGACATCTCCACCAAGCCCAAATTTATTTTCACGTGCATCAGATTTGCCGGTATATATATCAAATGTCACACAATATCCTGTCCTGGTACAAAGAGCCCAATTTTTATACCCAAATCTAATTGGTTTCCCTTTGATATATTGTTTCGCATAATGCTTGCCGTAATATGGTATCATGCTTTCATCAATCGAAATGTGTTCTTCCAAGCCACCATGCTGCCTGAAATTTTCATTCAGGTGTATTATGATAGGGCGTAGTTTGTACAATTTATCTGTATGGGTATTTAAAAAATTATCATTGAAATGGAGATATTGTATTATAATTTCAAATCTGTTGAGTCGGATACTATTATAAATAATTTTTGGGACATCTTCAGTACTTGACCAATACATGCGCTTGTTCGGACATTTGGTGTATCCCGATAGCAGCATAGCCCCAAGAACTACGTAAAATTCTTCTCTGGTAATATTTAAAGGGACATTCTTCTGCTGAGCATATTTATTTGATTGAGTCACTATATGTTCAATAATAGTTTCACTCCAAAACAAATTAAAAAATTCAAGAGGCGTTTTGGCAGAAGACGCCGCTTCAGAGGGCGCTCTGGGAGTACAAATTTGGTTTATGTTATACAGTGGTATATTTTCGGACCAATTGTATTGTCTACGCCTTTTAGGATTTGATGTGTTGACAGTCGGAGTCATTGGTAAAACATATTCTTTAGATGTAGATGCTAAATTATTTCTAATAACTGATAAAGGTATGTTATCATCTTCTTCATCAAAATCTGAGTCATTAAACCGAACTTCACAGGGCTGTTGTAATATTCCTCTGGACAGATGATTTGGATTAGCAGTTTCTTCGTCAGAATCATCGCTATCCCCTTCTGTATCAGCCGACTTCTCCTCTGGTGGCAATATATATATATTTCTGACGGTGGGTTGTCAGTACTCTCGTCCTCAATTATTTCTAATAACTAATGCAGAGAAAGTCTATAAAATATTATTTATCAGAAACTGTCCTGTACATATTTTTTTATTTTGTTTTGCTACATGTGCCAGTACGCATAGCGTCCATTATAATGGATCACACAAAAAAATAAGATTTTGATAAACTTATAAAAAACATAAATAACTGTGAAAACGTAGAACTATTCTAAATATACATAAGATACTATATTCGACTTTATAACAACATAAGAAATATAATTTATTAAAAAAACATAAAACATACCCGCCGTGTCGTGTGGTGTATAAATCGGGATCCATTTTTAATAAAGCAGCACTTATCATATGGATGTTTATGGCATACTGCTTAACACGACTTTTTATAGATTCCATCTACCCAACAAGCACAAAATATCCGTATTTGTATCGATAGTATTATGCTGACAACCAAATATACATGTGTCCATTAAAAGATACATTATGCACTAATGGGTTAATATCAAAATTCATAAAATTTTATAGAGAATTTAATTATTTAATAAAAAATGGGGGCGCCCATTTAAAACAAGAAAGTTGCGGCCATCTTCCGGTATTTCCGGAAGTGCCGCCATATTGAAAATATTTTTAATCGATAGATCACATTGTGAAACTATGATATCCGAGCTAGATGTTGTAAATCTCTAGAAACTCCTAATGCATGCTCAGCCTGGGACACCCTGTATATTTCAATCACTAGTCGCAGTTTGCTATGAAAAGGGAAAGCAGGTTGCGATTGCGAATTTGCAATCGCTGTGAATAAATGGCGGTTTGCGATTTTCTGCTCATCTCTACTTATTGTCTAAGTCTACTAATAAATAAAATTGTTTAAAAATAATCCTACCAATTGCATTAAGTCTAACAAGAACCGTTGCTTTAAAGCAATGGGTTAAATTCGCCATTATATTCGAGTAGCAATAATATTGATTGTTATGGTGTCCTACAAACTACTGCACTAGGTGCAAAGAGCGCCATCCAAGTGCACATATTCCTCCAGTTTGCGGTCGTGACCGGTTGTTAAATCCAGAATTATGGCAAGATAACGTCTTTTTGAGGTTTGATGACAAGTAATTCCGGTTGGAATAGCTCGTTTTTCAAAGTTATTTGTTTTCGAAACGGGTTTCAGATGTTTATTTTACAAGTTAACTTAAAATAATGATATACTTTTAAGTATGTGAAATGCATATCTATTGTATTTAATGGATGTGTGAAACATTGTTACGGGATTTATATTCTCATAGATTTCTTTTATAATTTTATTTATTTTGGGCTCAATATTGTAATTTTAGAGACAATTCTTGAATTTAATTGATTGTTGTATCAAACCTGGGGCATTCGCCATTTCTTTAAAATCTAAAAACAATTTGGTAAATAATATAATTTCTAGGCTAAAATATGTTTATTTACTGTTGCATTACACTTTTTCTTTTAACAACATAAAAAAAGGATCTAATTTCACTGTAAATTTCTCTGTCTCGTACTGCTTTGTAGTTCTTTGAAGCTAAATACGATGCCTTCTATTTTAACAAGTTAAATTTGGTTTATATCATCATATTTTACACAAATTCCTTGGAATGTACCATTATTATAAAAAATGCTATAGCTTTTCCCATGATTATAGTATGGATTTAACTCTATTTTGAATCGAACAAGTGTTGATATCAGTGTATAGGGTTACCATCCGTACTCTTTTAAGAGTACATGTTCTCTTTTCAAGGGTACAAATTTCTGTACTCTTACTTTTTTTAAAATTCGTTAAAATGTCCTCTTTTTTAAACTGAGCTATGAATTATTCTTTATTTTTACTCTCATAAACTTTAGAATAGGCAACCACGTTTTCTCAAAAATATGACATTTTTTTATGCGATACCTGCACACAATGTTAATTTATAAAGAATTTTTAGTTTCATGAGAGCGCAATGGACCGATGAACGAAATCGCTTTTTACTGTCTTCCATTAAAAGTGTTTTAATGGTACAGTTTAATTTTAAAGACACCAGTTGTGTTGATTTTTCAAAGCATTGCAAAGGTCAAAGAGCTTTTTTGGGTAAAATTCGTGGTAATGCAAAATACCATAATAACACAGGCCGACATGATTTTTGTAACACGAGTCAGTTGCAGAATTTCTTCATAAAAATATGCTTCTAATAACAGAAAAAATACTCCTGAAGCTCCTACACGTACCACTTTTCAGTTGCCTAATTACGCCTCTTTTTTGCAGGTAGTCAATTTTATAGATGTCAGGTATTAAGTCTAGGTAGATTCGTTTACATACAGATAAATTTTATGATGGGATGATTGAAAGGGACGCATTTTGTGCACTATAATATATTGTGAAAAACATAAGAGAGTTCAGTTTTCAGTTGATTTTCGACGTGAGTTGTTCTATGCGTGTGGATAAATAGTACGAAAATGTCAAGTCAAACGCGCCGCAGTTGTAAAGTGTCTCCTGATCGATTTTGTTACATTTGTGGAGAATTTATGGTGCAATCACAAGCCAGACCATTTTCTGAAAATGTGAAGAAAGCCTACTTCAAGTATTTTGGAGTTTTGGTTGGAGATCAAGACAAGCAGTGGGCTCCTCATGTGTGCTGCGTTACTTGTAGCGTGTCGCTTGTGCAGTGGATGAAAGGGAAGAGGAAAAAATGCCATTTGCGGTTCCAATGGTATGGCGAGAACCAACTAACCATTTTGACGATTGCTATTTTTGCCTGACGAAAACTGAAGGTTTTTCCAAAAAACAAAAGCACAAGATCGAGTATCCCAATTTGCCGTCTGCCATACGACCTGTTCTTCATGGTGCAGATCTCCCAGTGCCGATCGCGCCCTTAGACTGGCAAGGTATTGTTTTGGAAGATAAGGAAGATATTGAATCAAACAGCTCTGGAGACCAGTGTACTGATCCTACCTTTACCCCAGAGGGCGGTTCCGACAAGCCACATTTGATTGTTCAAAGCGAGTTGAATGACTTAGTGCGTGACTTGGGGTTATCAAAGCAGCAGTCAGAACTTCTTGGATCCCGGCTTAAGGAATGGAATCTGTTAGCCAATGAAACAAAAATCACCACTTTTAGAAAAAGAAATGCTCCGTTCTCTGCATTCTACAGTATGGAGGATTCGTTGTGTGCATGTACTGATATCGATGGCTTAATGCAGGAACTTTCTATAGAACATTCTCCCTGTGAGTGGCGCTTATTCATAGATTCGTCGAAATATAGCCTAAAAGCTGTGTTATTGCATAACGGAAATTTAAAACCCTCTATACCAGTTGCCCATTCAGTGACAATGAAGGAAACTTATGAAAATATGCGCATGCTTTTAGATAGAATCAACTACAACAGGTATAAATGGCAGATATGTGGGGACTTGAAAGTTATAGGAATTTTAGTGGGACTTCAGGGAGGATTTACAAAATATTGCTGTTTTCTTTGTTTGTGGGACAGTCGTGCAGTAAATCATCATTATGTACAGAAAATTTGGCCAGAAAGAAGTGAATTTCAACCGGGTTCCCAAAATGTCAAGTATATCCCTCTTGTAGACCCCAAAGACGTCCTCCTGCCTCCTCTTCATATCAAACTTGGCCTCATGAAAAACTTCGTGAAAGCTATGAATAAAGAAGGTGATGGATTTAAATACCTAAGGCAAGTCTTTCCCCAGTTGAGTGATGCCAAATTGAAAGAGGGTATTTTTATTGGACCACAAATCAGGAAATTGTTGGACGACACAAATTTCACAGACACGCTTACCAGGCAGGAACTCAGAGCATGGACCTCATTTGTTAGTGTAGTGAGGGGATTTTTGGGAAACAATAAGGATGCGAACTACGAACAATTGGTTAATGAGCTTTTAGATGCTTATAAATCGCTTGGTGCCCGAATGTCTTTAAAAATTCACTTTCTCCATTCTCATTTGTCATTTTTCCCTGAAAATATGGGTGCTGTCAGTGATGAGCAAGGTGAGAGATTCCATCAAGACATAAGGACAATGGAAATTCGTTATCAAGGACGATGGGATCCAGCCATGATGGGTGATTACTGTTGGTTTTTGAAGAGAGAAGACGCGGTCCCTCATAAAAGGAAAAAGTAAAAGTTTTTGTTTATGTTTTGATCTCGTTTCGATTGTTTTTGTACTTTTTAGGTATAAGTAATGTTTGAGGAGTGTAAACTATAAAATATAATCGGTATATAGGCTTAAGAAGTTCTTAAATCATGTTTTGAATAGCTATCTTAATATATTGAATATTGTAATATTGAATGATGTTTTATTAATGTAACAAAAAAACCTTACGTGTTACGACTTTTTTTTTTGCCACTTTCGTGATTAGATAGGTTCATTCTACCACAATATCCTATTGAGCTTTGTGTTACATCGAAAAAATTTTTTTTTGTCGGCCTGTGTAATTAGTCTAGTTTTTGTTTTACTTTGTAGTACCTACTTGTTGTTCTGTATTTTATAGCTAATAAATACTGTTATGTTATAGCTAATCAAATTTACTAGTAAGGACCCAAGTGTTTCGTACGATTTTTTTTGAGTTTGGCGTGATGCCTCACCAAAACTACCCGATGTACTCTTTTTCATGATGACCTATCTGGTAACCCTATCAGTGTAGCACATTCAATTGTTGAACATCATAAACTAAAAATAAATAAAACGTTTAGTAATTATTAATAGATACTTTTAAATAGATTACTTACGATGTGTGGCTGATATTTAGTCTCTTAAAGGCTTGCAAAATCGTAATTTTATTGAAATTAGCTTCAGTAGTGTTTTGACAGCGATGTGTTTACAGCCGAACAATATTTGAGGTTATTTTGTAATTTCTTATTCTGCGGCAACGTAAATATCGAGCATATTAGCATTAGTTACCGAATTAGGGTTTGATTGACAGTTATATATGACATTTATATATGATGGTGACTTTTTGATTGTTTACATTGTATATTGGTTTCGTAATATTATTTTCCTGTGGTACTTTCGATATCTTCTTCGATTTCTGTTTACTTTGAATACTTTCGATTTATTGTTTTTTTATATTTAACGTATATCATGTTTTGCTCTTAGGGAGTATGTTATTTGGTTTATTGGCAGCATTGATTTGCTGTGTTTTTTTTTACTGCCCTTTTTGTCCGGTGTTCATCCATGATTCTTTCTTCTAGAACGATCCGTCTTTGTGTGCAGACACGCTTTTGGATCAAGCCTTGTGCTGATATAAGTTCTAGCAAATTCTGTTAAATAATTACTTTGTGAATAGTTTTGCCGTTCTGCACTATTCAAGTGGAGTTTTCCGATTTTCCTAATTATTTTAACAGCAAGAATTTGAAGAAAAGAGTTAATGAATGGCCACATGACATCTCAGGTATGTTTTACGCCATTTTGTAGTTTTTCTTGAAGGTAATTTTGAACTTCTTTTCCAGGCCATTTAGTTGGATTTAGTTTAATTTAGTTGGATTTAGTTGGATTTAATTTGGATTTAATTTAACTTGCATTTAACTTGCATATAAGTTAATTCCTGTTTATTTCTATTTTCATTTTGGATTTTGGTTTTGACCAGTTTGTAACATTTGGTTACGTTTTATTTGGTATGCTGCCGTTTTCTTGCCAGCCAGTATCCAGTTTCATCACCATATGGTTCTGAGCTAACTATCACCTCATCACCTAGCTCATTTGATCCAGAAGACTTCTGAGACCGACCACTATGGGGTATTGAAGCCAGCTCACCGTCCGCCGTTTTCCATAAGCAATCAAAAGTCAGCAACATAAAATAATAAATACAAGAAGAAGTGTCAAGTCAATGTTAAATTATGGAAACAGCGTGGCTGCCTGGGTAACTAATTTTCAGATATGGCGGCTGGGACATTTGACATGACATAGACATGACAATTTCAATTTTATGAAATTTATTTCCGTTTCCGGTTTTTAATGGCGGGCTGTTCAGGAGGTTTAAATGAGGGTTAATATACTTTTTACTCTTTCTAGTAGTAAATAATACGACAAAATTACTCAAAAATATTTATTTGGAATTTAGAACAATGTAAATATGCAAATCAACACAATTAAAGAGCTATAATCCAATAAACTACTGTATCAATATCAAATATTTAAATAATATCAGAGATGCAGTGTTACAGCGAATTAGTAAAGTAACAGTGCATTGATTGACTTACAGAAACATGAAGATAAATAAATGTTTTCACAGCTTCACGGGCATAAAACTAAATAACTGGAAGCAGGAAAAAGGCAACCGGAACCCAAACAAAACCAGGAATCAAAAAAAAATATGTAAAAAACATAAATATAGGTACATAAGACTTTTGTGAATTAAATCAAACAGGACTTGAATGAAAATAAAATGAATAAAAAATATAATACATATACATCTAATACCTCATTTGTATTTTAAAAATAATCTACATACATAGATTTATAGCATTATTGCTATGAAAATACATAGTAGGTACCTATGTGATATGTAATTACGCATTTCTGTTCATCTTGTAGAAAATTAATGTAGGCTAATAATACTTCAATAATCATAATTTACCTTGTATAACTTGCTTTAAGTTGCTCAAAATCACCGATCAGTCTTTAAAGTAGAGATACGGAAAAATCCTTGGCAAAGAATATCCCAAGATCCTTGGGTTTAAAGCTAAAAAGATATAAAAACAGTTAATATATTACCTATTTTTACATACAATATGGCCCATACCTACTACACGCAGAAACGTCGATTTCATCATTTTCTTCATGTAATTAATATCATATATACTTTATTAAAGTGTTAACAAGGAACTTTATATCAAAAAACATCTTTGTACTTATAAATTTCAGCCGAAATATCAGAAACAAACTTCCAATCAAATCTAAACGGCAAAAATTAAAATGGCGCCCGACCTTGCCAGAGGCCTCGGGAGCTGACGCTGACACACAGACAAAAGACAAAAGAACAGGACGCCGACGTGCATAAAAATGTTCCGTAGCAGAAATTGACAGAAATCATATAGAAATATTCAGATTTTTGTCTAGGACAGTCTAGAAGGCCATGCTTTCTGCCTGGGTAGAACCGCGCCACAACTGTTTCCAATTTTCCGGTTTACTGTCACCCCCCTGGTCAGCAACCATCCGAGTCACCGACCACCGAGATTCTGGAATGTCCTGATAAGTACCCATTTCATTTAATTTTACTGTTTTGATTACTACAGTCGAACTGTTGTATTAATCGTTTATTGAGTTTAATTATTTTTGCGTATTTAAGATAGTTATAGTTTAACTTCTTTAAATTTTACTTGCGGCTCGTTCTGTGAACTTACTAGTAAGTATCGCGAGTACGTATTTCCGTTTCAGTAATATATAGCGTTTGTTATATAACCATTTTGAGATTTTTGATATCGATTTAACCGTTTTAAGTTTAGACACTATCGTTCAAGTTACCACTTGTGTACTGCTGATACTTTTTGAGCTGTATCGTTTTGTAACTTGCTTTTCATTAACTCTTAATTATTTTCATTAGTAGGACTGTACTGAGTTACTAAGTTTATTTGAGTATAAGTTTTAAATAACTTTATTTGATATATTAGTTAGTACATTTCTGTAACTTCATTCGATATATTTATCTGATATATTGGTATATTTCTATAATTTAATTTGATATATTAACAATTGATTTTCCTGTTTTGCCTTAAGCCATACATACAATATTTAGAGTTTTCCATTTTTATCGTGATTGCTGAACCTTCTTAATTAAATGAGTTAAGTGATTTTTCTATTGTTTTATTTAGTATTTTATTTCCCACTTTCTTTCAGAAACATCACTTTTACTCTTAGGGTCCAGAAAGTGGGTGGCGCTTATTTATATTTAATTTAGACACTCAAATTTCTATTTTTTTTATATTTTTTTTCTTATGACAACATATTTATAATAAAGAAAATAGTAGCGTTATACAGTATGTCAATAATAAAAAAGTGTTTTCTCTTCCGAAGACAATCCGTGGACATACAGTATGTAACTAATTGATTTGTGTCATTTCTACATTGTGATTTTATGAAGAACTCAGTGATTACAGTTGGGGGTTGGAACCTTTGGTGTTATAACAGCAAAATAAAACACTAAATCACCACAACACAACAAAACACTTTTACTTTTACACTTGACGCGAGTTTCGCTAACCATGTTAGATTATTAAAACTGCTTAGTTTTAATCATCTGCTGATGATGCTTATCAATCAAGATGCATAATGAATCTTTCCATACAATCAGTATACCTCCTCATAACATAACTGAAATATTTAAGCATACGTATACAAGTTGAGAGGCGTTCTCTGTTATTCAGTTCTTGGACTATATAGATTCATTGGTTCGTCGGGCAGTCCAGGGAATTCAGAGCATTCAGTAGTACATCTCAGTTGCGTCAATTTTTTTTATTTCTGAGTATCTCATCGTCCAGAGCTCGGAGCCATACATTAGTATAGGAAATACTGGGAAGTGAACAAGCCGTGTTTTAATATGTTTTTGTCTCGCCATATCTTTGAGAGTTTTCGGACTGCCACCCTAGTCATTTCACATCTTCTTCTTATTTCCCCTTCTAACGATCCTGTGTTGTTTATAAGTGACCCAAGACTGACAACCTCAAAACGGCCAATTTTCGTTACATCAGGCTTATTGTTGTTTTCTCTGTCGATAAGCATAATTTTTGTTTTGGAGAGATTAATTTCAAGCCGTTTCTCGCTTTCGTCTTCAATCAATTTTAGAAGCTGCAGTAACTCTTCTTCGTTTCCCTCTATAAGTACCGTATCGCCTGCGACTCTGAGGTTGGTGATTTTGTGACCATTAATTGTTGCCCCCCTTGCCAATGTTCTAGTACCCTTCGCATGATATATTCAGTATACAGGGTGGCGCACCTCATTCGCTTCGGTTGATTATACGAAAACGGAAAGATGTAGAAACAAAATATTTTGTGGGTATATGTGGGAAGGCAATGTGCATAATTTAAAATTATTTTGAAATGTACCAGTATTTTATTTCATGTTTACAAGCTTTGATTTTTGACATATTTAAAGATTTTTAAATATGCATGCTATAATAAAAAAGATCGTCAACACCCCCTAGATTGCTTTTCAGAATTAATTCTTGTGCTGACTTTTAAACCAGAGAAATAAACTTTACTGAAAAATGTGATTGCTTCGTTTAATGTATACAGGGGTATCAAAAATTGCTGGTCAATTTTAAATATTTATTTTACATAAAAACTTTCTCTTTCAAATACAACATCCTGTATTTTTTTAAATAAATCGAAGCAGATTGAAATGCTCTTTCAAACTATGTTAGGGTTTCCTATACCTATCTAGCTCAGATTTTGAATAAAGAGCATTTTTTCAATAAAATGACAAACAAGAGGGCTAATGTCGTCATGGCAAGTTTCTAGTGGGAGTTAGTAGCTATTTTCAAAATGGAAATTACTTTATGAACTTTATTTAAATTAATTATGCCAGTTTACTTTTATTTAATTTACATATAATAGTTTAATAAATAATATTTATTAAATATGTATTCAATCAAAATTTTTGAATTCAAAAAAACCAAGAATTGGTTCTGTCATTTATTTTACGATGATTTGTAGATACATATATAAATTTTCTATAAAAGAGCCAGTTACAACAAATTCTTTTTCTTCGCTTCCATAAATTTTTCTGTAAACCATACTACCAGCTCTGAGAAATATGACAAGTATTTGGATATCTTTGAGCACAAGCCCTTGAGACCAAGAAACAATTTTGCTCACAAAATAAAATCACTAGTAACGTATCCATTCGTTCCGCTAGCGGATACCGCTTTATTTCTCTTAATCAAATAATGAATACTGACTTAAAAACTATATACTTAAACTATTGTAGGGAAATTTAAGTAAACTGTTATAAATAACACCACCCTAGGAATATCTGGCATAGCTACAGCTATGACATAGCCTAACACCACAGGTGGCTGGAAGTCTTCCGAAGTGACGCCATTGATAGTAATTCAACTTTTGGTATTTGTATAGAGGTACTGGATTAATGAAATCAAATGAAGAGGCACGTCCATATATTTAGGAACCATCCACAGCTTCGACCATTTGACTTTGTGAAAAGCTTTTCAATAGTCTATGAAAGAGAGATAGGGCGGAAATTATTATTAAATTATCTTAACTCGATTTTTATTATCTTTATCATATATCTTACATCGAGCCCCATCCACATTCCATCTCCTCATCGTATTTTGATGACGTTTCGTGCACTATGAAACCCTATCATCAATGGCGAAAAAATTGCCGTAAGTCGGGACGTATCTCAGTTAGAGGGCTGAAACTCGGAATGATATGAATGAAACTTTTCATGATATTTTGACGACGTTTCCTGCACTACAAAACTCCATCATCAATGAATCAAATAAAAAAATCGTCCTATTTAAATGAAATTTGGTATGTCGATAGATTGGAGCTGGGCCAACTTATCCGTGTACGACATGTATCGTACATGCTGTCACAACATGCTGTCACAGTTAGTTTTGACATAAGAAACGTCAAAAGTTGATGTCGGCAGATCGCGACCAAATTTGTAAGCGACATTGCACACAGTTCCATCCTGCAAAGTTGGATACGACATTTCGTTTATATCTTGGGTGGGATTAACGATTTGATATTGAAGAAAATGTGGATCGATTTCGGCATAATTGAGGACGGGATACAGGATGGCGCCCTCGAAGTTTCGAACCGATGCCTCTAAATGGACGAAATCATCAGAACTTTTTTTAATTATGGGTCGATTGGAACCAAACTTGGCACGTGGATAGAGGTACCAGAATGGAGTCCTCAGACGGACAGATGGACAGATGAGCTGACGGAAAGACAGACAGAAAGAAGTAAGAAGAAGTTTCACTTCAAATATGCGCACATGCAGAGTGAGTGAGAAGGGAGTTCATCACTATAACCTTAAAGATCTATTGTGTCGTCCTTCCTTGAGTTATAACTCATCATACAGTCTATACCGCATCATACATTTTCCTGTTATAGGTGGGACAGGGTATGGTCCCATCCTCTTCTAACAACAAATGTTCTTCTTCCGAGGGTATATACCCTTCCACGGTTGGAGTTTGGCCTTTCGTGCCCTTCACAGTCGAGAAGCTTGCCTCCGGCTGAGGTACCCGTGAGGTGGAGGCTGGAGGATCTGTCCCCATTTTTTCCACCTTTTTAACTTGATCTATCCTTAGACCTGATACCGGTAACGTGTTGTCCCGTATCTATAATAGAGGATATATCCCTCTTTCTCTACTGGCTCGTTGGATTTGAGGTCAATTTCTATTGTGAAGGCCTGACCATGACCCTCTTCCTTCGAGTTGATGACTCGCCAACTCGATGTCCTTACATTGGAGTTCTGAGCCTGGGTAAGGCTCCGCAGTTAGGTAGTGTCTTTCCCCCTTGCTCCTCGGCAGAAAGACAGTGATGGCCACCCCTTTTGGGATGTTTTCTCCCTTTACTGCAACCAGTCCCGGCACTTGCCAATTTTTAAGCTTAGGTGCAATTTCCACCAACCAATCTGCCTATTCTTGAGATACACAATCTATGAGGATTATGCCTACCTGAAAGTGTATCCCCGCAAAACGCAGCTGACCCAAATTTTGTAGATCTTTGTGTTGCAATCTGGTCGCTACTACTTCGTCCAGTATAGCATCTTCTAGAGCCGTTTGCTGATCGGTGGTCAGTGCAACCTCTGAGTAATCCTTTTGCAGCACCACCATTTTCACTTGTCCAGCAATAACGGTATAGCTGTGATACGTCCCTGCTTTACTCACGGCGTTGGACGGCTTTCCATCCTGGCATTTTTCTCTCCTTGTCGGAACAGAGGTGAAAGGTTCTTGTTCCATCTCTTACCCTTTGGTGGAGATGCGCCGGACTGTTCCTTGGTTCCTTTACTCTCCCCTTTTCCGAGAAATGTTTTCGCTTTTGAACCTCTGGAGCAAGTCCTTTGTTGAGCAGTCGGCGGTATCTCCGTACTTCTGCTCCGTTAAAACCTACTCTCAGAGGATCGTCTAGTCCGCCTGGTTGACTCAGGCCGGGTAGACGAAACGGTAGCTTGTGTCGCTTATTGGGTCTAGAGGTAGGCTCCCGATCCTTGCTGGAGGAGGTGGTAGCTTGTGTGCCAATTTTGGAAGATGATCTCGCGCATAGTGCACACATAATTGTTTTTTATTTGAACATATTGTTCTTGCTCAATCTCATATAAACTTTTAATAACACCCTTTTTACACTTACTTATATTGGAGTTATAGATATATCTGTATTCATCGGTTTTCTGTAAACATCTCAAATAAGTTTAGTGTGAAACTAAACGATTATCACTTTCTTGTTTCAAAGAATACTTATTTCTAAAGTAAGAATACTTACTATGGATGATATAAACATTATTAACTGCAGTATTTTTTATGTGAATTAGATAACATAGAACAAAAATCTTCCATTATTATATTTGATTTATTGTAGAAATAGATGACATCCAACGTTCATCGGACCATTATCTCAAACTAAGTTTGGCTTTAAAAGCAAATTATAATCCCCGACCGACGGAATACGACTAGTAGAACTTTATTACATTACTTTGCACTTAATATCGCATCTTGAAGTTCAACGATATTATCTGGCTTAATGCTCAGACTATGACATCAAATATACAGTAAATCGATAATACATCTAAAGTGAACAAATGATAAATAGATACATTTTGATAGAACTTCGGTGGTTTTCAGTATTTCCAATTTTAGATCAAAAATAATATTTGCAAAACAAAATATAATGAATTCCTAAGTATCGATTTTTTAATAAATTATTTTTATTTTGTAATTTTTTATTAATCTTGCACTTCTTGTAAGTAGATATTTTATTGTTGTCTTTCTGATAGAGTGTCATTAGATAAAGTCAAAGTTAGTTTACTTGATGGAATTAGAAAATACTTCTTTTTCCGGGGACATACTGTACAGGGTGGGTCAAATTCGACACTTTTAAATGGAAACACCGTTTTCTATAGGAGATAGACGAAAACTAATATCGATGTCTGGAGCTCAATTTTCATCAAAAACATGATGGTGAAAACCGCACATCAATATCTATTGCCGTTTCGGAGTTACGGGATGTTTTTCAAAAATGTGCATTTTTAACAAATCGCTGTAACTTTTTTGCTATGGAAAATTTTGTATTTCTATGAAAACATTTCCAAAGCACATTTTTACGTAGAATTTAATGGTTTAAGTATAATTTTTTTAAAATTAATAATTTAAGAGTTATCAACAGAAAAATTGATTTTTTATTTGAAACACCCTCTATATTTTTAATTAACTGAAAAGAATTTAAAATTACCTTTCCAAAAATATAGCGCATTTGATATTTTGTTATAATCTCCTTCGAAATACAGAATTTTTAAAAGTTCGTCACTTTTATCTAGTAGGCTTTGGACTCCTTATTGATGATATGCCCTTAATGGAACTCGAAAACATATTTTTCCAGCAAGACGACGCACCGCCTCTGAACGCTGAAGTTATCAGCAAATTTTTTCAGCCAATTTTAAGAACAATTGAACAGCTAACCAAGATCCTAGCCGTTAGCCGTCGAGGTCGCCTGACTTAGTGCCCATGGATCTAATCCTCTGGATATATTTGCGGAAGATTAAAGGTTCCTTATTCTTCCGTATAATCTAGACAAGATTTAGAAATACTTAGCAGTTATGAAAGGGTATCTTTCACCCCCACTAAGTTAATTAATTCCGCGAAAAATGTTAAAAAACTGCCCCGTCTGTCCATAACAGAAGACGGTCGATATGTCGAACACCTGTAGCAAAATCTCATGTCTTGGTTTGCTATTTATTTTTATTGTTATTAGATATAGTTTAAATGTGTCAATGTTGTGTTCCATCATGTTTAAATATATTTTAAATTGTTATAAAATTCTGCATCTCTCATAACAAATATTATTTTCGTTTTAATTGATGCTCACAGCTAGAATTTTTTTGCATTACCAGCCGGTGCCGTTCAAAGCCTACTTATTTAAAGCGGGCGAATTTTTATATACTCTATATCTCGAAGAGGAATCGAGCAAAATATCAAGTGTGCTATATTTTTGGATAGGTAATTTTAAATTCTTTTTAATAAATTAAAAATATACAGGGTGTCCCATATAAAAAATCAAATTTTCTGTTGATAATTCTTAAATCATTAATTTAAAAAAAATTATACTTAAACCATTAAATTCTACGTAAAAAGATGCTTTGAAAATGTTTTCACTAGTAATACCACTAGAGGTCAAATTATTTCCGGAAATTTTTTCGAGCTCATGAATATTTTGAAAATTATCCCGAGTCGAAGACGAGGGATAATTTTCTAAAAATATTCATGAGCGAGAAAAAATGTCCGGGTTTAATTTGACCTCGTGTGGTATTCGGTAAGAAAATTCCACACCAAATTGTGTTTGAAAATCAAATAATTAAAATGTATTTTTCGATTTTTGGTAGAATTGATTATTTAATTACTATGACAACTAAGTGACACCCAAACCTAAAAACTATTTCAGTTTTGAAGCTGTCAAGCGGCACGGCTTAAAAAAATGTTTCGCTTCGGTAATGAAAGCAAAGAAAATATTCGCCAGGAGATTAAGCAGTTGACAACCGCGAATACTAGGAAATCGAAGTCAAGAGTATGAAAACAGTTTACAAACTTTCATCTCAGCTTTGTAATTGAAATGTATCAAAATTATCATGTTAACAAATAAAAACCAGACTCTCAAAAAGATATTCTGTCATTATAAACGTCAAAAAATTTCCAGTATAATTCGCTGATGGGTGCCCACAAGGAAAGAATTTTCACTAAAATTTATCCGTTGCCATGGCGATTTGTCAAAAAAACACGTTTTGATTGGTTAAAAATTGCAGGTGTGGAATTTTCATAGAAATACGAAATTTTTTATAGCAAAAAAGTTACAGCGATTTGTTAAAAATGCACATTTTTGAAAAGCACCCCGTAACTCCGAAACGGTAACAGATATTGATGTGCGGTTTTCACCATCATGTTTTTTGATGAAAATTGAGCTCAAGACACCATACAATATATGAATAATTGTTAAAACAAAAAGAGTGTCGGACTTTCACTGTTTTTATTTATTTTTTTCTTAGACAACGTTTCGGTCATAGGTATCACTGACCGTTATCAAGTGTGAATTTAAAAAAAAACTATATCAAATATATTTCATTCACGTAGAAATCCTATATCAAAAATATTAAAATTTTAAGTCAACATTTGTACTATTTCACCAAAGCGTTCCGTATTTAGCCTATATTTTTGTGATTTTGCGCAGTCCTTCGTTGGAAAGCAGCTACCGCTTCGCTAATTTCGATTATGTTTTGTTTTATTTAAATGATAGGCTTTATTCTCAGATGAAAATAGCTACCACGACAAAAATTTATTGAAACAAAAAATATTGAAGCTAATAAGCTTCAATATTTTTTGTTTATTTTTATTTTGTTTATTAACGAAGTGAAATTCATTCAAACGAGACCTAATTCGTTTGATTTCCAAACTAGAGTTGTCCTTATTTAAATACCCCACTATATTTATGATATACAGGGTTGTTCACCACATACGACACGGAGTATTGTAGCTAAACGATGAGATTTTTACAAATTGTAAGTTTTGGATTCGATGAAGGACTATTAGAGGTACAATTTAAAAATAATTTTACAAGATACAGAGTGTCCCAAATAAGTAAAAAATATCAAAGTTGTATTTTTTTAAATGGAACACCCTGTATATTATTACATGTTTAGTTTCTACGATTAAAATAAAAGTAAATTTGATTAAGGTTTATTATACTTAAACCTTACCGTTTTTGAAATATTTTCAATTTTGTGAAATTGCAGTAAAAATTTTAAGGCTTCATTTCTCCAAGGGTATCAAAGTTTTTAATACTAAATATTTACTGAAGTTTATTTACTGATCAGTTATTGTGTGGCAATAATAAAAATAATACTACCTTATACAGAGTGTCTAAAAATTTATTTTAAATAATTATTAGCTTCAAACGGCAATAACTTGTTTAATTTAAATGGAACACCCTGTATATTTTACGAGAATCAGATGCACAATTTAATTGTCTATCAAATTATATTATACCATTTTTTACCTATCTCTTTAAGTTTCCGTAGAAAATGCATTTTCTTGTAATTTAGAACTTATCTATATATATAAATCTGACTGTCCTGACTGATACTGACTCATCAACGCCCAGACCAAACCCTTGACCCTAGAAAGCTGAAATTTTGCACAGGGGTTCCTTTTATGATGTTTACGTAAGATAAGAAAGGATTTTTAAAATTCATCCCCTAAGGGGGTAAAAGGGGGTGGAATATTACAATATTTTTTATTTAAAAACGGTCAAGTTTCCGAAAAACGCTGAAACACGTATATTTTATTTTCTTTTTTACATATTTTCAGATTTTTTAAAAATGTATACAGGGTGTTTCGAAAAATCTGGTCATTGATTAATCATGATCCTGCTTAAAGCGCTTGACGTAAAAAGCTGATTTTTGGAAAACGGATTGACTTTAGGGTGTAGAGGTTCGATAAGAAGGGATTTTTCGAAACTCGAATTCTAAGGGGGTGAAACCGCCCCTCAAATATTAGAATATTTTTTATTTAAAAAACGGTCAAGTTTCCGAAAAAACGCTTAAACACGTATATTTTATTTTCTTTTTTTACATATTTTAAGATTTTTTAAAAATGTATACAGGGTGTTTCGAAAAATCTGGTCATTGATTAATCACGATCCTGCTTAAAGCGCTTGACGTAAAAAGCTGATTTTTGGAAAACGGATTGACTTTAGGGTGTAGAGGTTCGATAAGAAGGGATTTTTCGAAACTCTAATTCTAAGGGTGTGAAACCGCCCCTCAAATATTAGAATATTTTTATTTAAAAAACGGTCAAGTTTCCGAAAAAACGCTTGAACACGTATATTTTATTTTCTTTTTTATATATTTTAAAGATTTTTAAAAATGTATACAGGGTGTTTCGAAAAATTGATTAATTGGTCATTGATTAATCACGATCCTGCTTAAAGCGCTTGACGTAAAAAGCTGATTTTTGGAAAACGGATTGACTTTAGGGTGTAGAGGTTCGATAAGAAGGGATTTTTCGAAACTCGAATTCTAAGGGGGTGAAACCACCCCTCAAATATTAGAATATTTTTTGTTTAAAAACCGGTGAGTTTTTCGGAAAAACTCTTAAACATGTATATTTTATTTTGTTGTTTTACATATTTTAAGGTTTTTTAAAAATTTATACAGGGTGTTCATAAAATATAACCATTGAGTAATAACGATTCTACTTAAACTGCTTGACGTTTAAAGCTGATTTTTGGCAAACGGATTGACTGTGGGGTGTAGAGGTTCGATAAAGAGGGGTTTTTCGAACGACCCACAAATATTACAATATTTGTTTTTTAAATACGGCGAGCCTTTCGGGAAAACAATTTGACACGCATAATTGATTTTGTTTTTTTACATATTTTGAAATTTTTTAAAAAATCATACAGGGTGTTCCAAAAAGTTGGATAATTGATTAACCACGATTCTGCTTAAACTGCTTGACGTAAAAAGCTTATTTTTGGCAAACGGATTTTTTCGAAAGTCAAATTCCAACGAGATGAAACTACCCCTCAAATATTATACCAAGTTATATAATAATATCGCCATATTGTTTTTTCTCATGCTGACATAAATGTAAGAAAATTTTATCTTAGTTTGTATGTTAATGGAAATTCTTGCTTTGCTTGATCATCACCATTACAAATGATTAATCCGACGCGAACGAAGTCGCGGGTACACACTAGTTTATCAATATACCCATGGACTATTGACATTTTAGATTATTTTTAAAGATGTACCAAATTTTTAAAGAGTACAGATACTAATATTGTCGATATAATTCGTTTATTTCATTAAAAAATAAAAAAAACTGTTTAAATATTTGTTAAAGAGGATCAATTAATATGATTCCAGTATTCAAACTACATTAACTGACTGTTTGCGTTGATTAATAATAATTGCTCCAAATACTAAAGAACTGAATTTTGTATCGGCATTAGACAGTGTGATAAAAAGTAACACCTTAAAAATGATATTTCATTTTTTAATAAATGCTTATTTATAACAACAGAGACTTTAATTTGATAACTTATTATTATATTGATTTCTGACTCAAATCCACATTTATTTATAATAATTTATTAACTAACACAATTAAGTATGTAATTAATTAGTATATGGGCGGAAATAATGGTGTTATATTTAATTAATGGTATACTCTTTTATATAAAGATTTAAATAGTTTTCTTTTTGCATACAAATGGGCTAGTAATATTATCGTTTTGCTAAAAACGATAATATTACTAATCTGTACATTTTGTACATTTGTTGCTTTAAAAACAATCTAAAATGTCAATATTCCATGGATATATTGATAAATGAAGTCTAAATTATAAGAAAATGCATTTTCTACGAAAACTTGAAGGGATAGGTAAGAAATGGTATAATACAATTTGATAGACAATTTAATTGTGCATCTGATTCTCCTAAAATATACAGGGCATTCCATTTAAATTAAAGAAGTTATTGCCGTTTGAAGCTAATAATTATTTAAAATAAATTTTTAGACACTCTGTATAAGGTAGTATTATTTTTATTAATGCAACACAATAACTGATCAATAAATAAACTTCATTAAATATTTAGTATTAAAAACATTGATACCCTTGGAGAAATGAAGCTTTAAAATTTTTACTGCAATTTCACAAAATTGAAAATATTTCAAAAACGGTAAGGTTTAAGTATAATAAACCTTAATCAAATTTACCTTTATTTTAATCGTAGAAACTAAAAATGTAATAATATACAGGGTGTTCTATTTAAAAAAATACAACTTTGATATTTTTTATTTATTTGGGACACTCTGTATCTTGTAAAAATATTTTTAAATTGTAGCTCTAATAGTCTTTCAACCAACCTCAAACTTACAATTTGTAAAAATCTCATCGTTTAGCTACAATACTCCGTGTCGTATGTGGTGAACAACCCTGTATAGTAAGCTCGGGACCTCTACTATCAGAAATCAATAAAAAAAAATTAGCATCTAGTACTTATGGACGAAATTCAATCATATATTAAATCTAGAATGCCACTCTATCTAAAGCGTTCGATTAATGTGTACTACCAGTCATGACCAATGCATGTGAAATATGGACGATTAAAATGGTCATCATAAGGAAACTGCAGGTCGCACAACGCTCAACTGAACAAAATATGCTGGGAATAACCAAGAAAGTCCGTAAAAGAATAGAGTGGATACAACAAAAAATCCTGGTAATAGATGTCATACACATAGTCGAATCCCTATTACAAAGACAATGGGCAAGAAGAACGGACAAGAGATGGACCAGAAGAATTACAGCATGGTACCCACGCGAAATTAATAGTCCTGGAAGAAGACCGAACCTGAGATGGGAGCGTGATGTTAAGAAATTAGCAGTGATAACTTACCAACAATAGACAGATACAGGTCTGGGCAACGCGATCTTAGCATATGCGGATGACCTAGCCCTCTTAATAACTGCTTCCACCTCTACGATTCTTGAAGAAAAGACTCAGACGGCTGCGCTAGCGATTAAAAATAAGTTGTAAGGCATGGGCGTCAAAGTGGCCCCCAAAACCCTGATCTGGTCGTTCTCGTCAGACTAACCTCAGAATAATACTGACATATACATGTTAAACACATGGACGTTTGGTTCGACTCGGGCATGCAAATGACCTCGCACGTCACAGAAATCAGGGATAAAACGACCGGTATCATCCAGCATCTGACAAGGATCACTCCCAATATCAGAAGGTCTCGCGCGGAAAAAAGAAGACTTTTGGCTTCAGTAGTTCATTCGACCATATTCTACGCATCGCCAATCTGGGACAGATCCATGCGCTTCAAAAATTACGAAAACATGCTAGAAAGGATAAACAGGAAGGTTAGCACTCAGGGTTGCATCGGCATACTGCACATATCCAACAGTAGCGGTCATGGGCCGGGCGCCCCGGCCCTTCTGCCGGCCCCCGGCGTATCTAAACAAATACTAATGAAAAACCAGATCAATAATTAATCGGTAATATCAATTTCCACATTAAATTAGCAATTACCATACCACATAGGGAAGAAATATGTGACTAAACATTATTATATAATACTATACTATATCTTATACGTATCCTATTATAGTTGACTGAAATTATGCTCAAAAAAAATCCTTAGCACGAAATTTTTGGGATAGTTTTGATTCTTTTCTATTTGTTTTTTGGATGCTCTATTCGAAACTGGGATTTGCGAATTCATTTTCGTGGAAGAATCTTAAACAAAATAAAATAAAAAATATAAATTTGATTTGTCCGTGGTATTTTACTTATAACTCAAGAACTAAGAACTTAAATAACCCTTCTTTCTATAATTCTCGTTTTTATAAATTTCTAAACAAACTGTTTTGGGTCAAAGGCCAGCAAAATTGACAGTTTTAGTCTGACCGCTCAAAATCGCACTTTTTCTACTACCCATAACCTTTATTTTTAATGGCTGATACATACCCTAACATTATATGAGGCAAATATTCATTCGTCAGAAGCTGAAGAGTATCCCGATATCCTTATTATCAAAAAAAGCTTATGTTTGCCTCATTAATTAAATTAATTTATTAACAGTAGTGGGAAAAGATATCTTTTGGTGGTTTTGATTGTTCCGGATTGAATATGGAAATCCATGTATTTCCATATTCAATCCGGAACATGGTAACAGAATCATAGAATTTTCTCATTAGAAAAATTACAAAAAGAAATGCATATATCATATATCAACTTTTGACATTTTCGCATATGACTTATTTGAAATTGTAAAATGCGGTTCATAACGGCGAACAATGTGTAACAATTTTACTCGAAATACCAGGTGTGTGGTTTCAAATGATTCTTAAAAAATGCTTTTTTCAAATTTACAAATGATCCACCCTTGTTCAATTTGAAAAAATTAAGATATTATTAAAAATACGATTTGGGCATCATTTAACCGGCCTGGACAAGACACGAAAAACATTAGACGATCAAATCTATTTTTCCAAGGCTCCTTGTTTAAATTAATAAATCAGTGTTTTAAAAACAATCATGGCACTCTAGATTAGAAATTTAAAATACGATTTTTTAAGCGAAAATGTTGAATACGTCAATCAAGTCTAATTTATGTCATATCGTCATACTAACATACCAAATCTCGATTTTTTATCTAAAAAAATAAAGAAAGTTATAGGGGTGAGTCATTTTTGAGATGCACCCGGTGTAGAAAAAACAACAACCGTAGAACAAGATTGAACGAAGAGAAGAATTTTGAAGTATCTTTAAGTAAAATTTTATTGTTAAAGTAGCATAAATCGTCGTTAATTTCACAAACTGGCGTATCTCAAAAAATGCCTGTTTTGAGATACGCCACAAACTCAAACCTAATATATATGATACTCTTTCATTTCACGAAGTGTCGTATCTCTGCGTCCTATACTTTTCTGGCAAGTAAATAATTTAGCAAATGTTTATTTACTTTAACCGATATCCAAAAGTTAACAAAATCTTTAAACCTCCATTCTGGAAAACTATAAAATATGAGATACGACACTTTGTAAAATTAACGACGAAATATGCTTATTTGTAGTTAAAGTATAGTATTGAAGGAAAGAGAGAGTTATAATAACTATTAGTGGTATTAGGGGTGGGGGGGCGCCAGTTTTAATACTCGCCCGGTCTCAATATTTCCCTTCCGCCGGCCCTGGTAGCGGTACTATGTCTTGCTAAGATACCTCCGATATACCAACCAAATTATATAAACACGGAACCTCCTTACGGAAAGAGGACAGAAACATTGTACTAGAGCGATGGCAGACACGATGGAAAGCATATAGCAGGTGGACAAAGACTTTCACATCTAATATCAAAGGTAAAATGCGACCAGGCAAATGCGGACTACTACAGCATGCAACCCATGACTGGCCATGGAGTCTTTGGCGAGTATATGCACAGGATCCGCTAAGGCGGACTCTTCTACATGCTGGTATTGCGATGCGTCAGATTCGGCCAACCATACGTTATTTGAGTGCCACGCGCACGACGATATACGGTAAAACTAGAGTAAACGTCGGAAACATTCTGACATTATCGAACGAAAATATCGAAGCGATTTGCTGGATATTAAGGAACATTATGAAGAAAAGGGAGAACGATGAAATACTCTCGATAGATACTCTCGATGAAATACCTTCGGCGTTGCCGAGATTGGCGAGCTTAGAGCACAGATGGGTAGGCCCTCTCGCATGAGAGAGATTCCCATACTCCGGCACTAAAGGCAACAACAGACAACAATGTGTCCAACTACAAAGAGAGCATATGTGAGGGAGGGTACACCATAATTGGAAATGGTTGAATAAGCTGAAAATGATGATAATGATATGATATTGTAAGCACTGAAAAATGAGATTACAATAGCAATATTTAAAATGCCTCTTCACGTCCATATTTTTGGAAAAGTTTGATTACTGGATATTGTTTGAACTTGAAAATATAATTTCCAGCGATTTGTTTTGGTCGATTTACCTATTAGTATTTTCCGAAAGTTTAGTACTAAGTTATTAATATTCTTAGACACCCGGTACAATATACTCTGTTTACAACTCAGGGAAGATTTTGACATACGATGACAAAAAAAGCAGATGACCATACCAATCCTTTTATTTTACTAAAAAAGTTTCTTATATTTTTTAAGTTAACGTTTTCTGGTTTTAAGGCAACGTAACCATTATCTACTTTGAACTTAAAATGAGAGACGCATCTATCACTATCAAGGATTTTGTCGTTGGACAGACTATAACAAAATTCATAAATAAAAAAATATTTTGCTAACCACTAATAACCGTGTTTTTAGGAACAGCGTCCACTTGTTTGAACTGTCTCATAAAACCGTCGAAATAAATCGTCGAGAGCCTCTCTCTTTCCATTGTTCTGCTCTCTGCGTGAAAAACCATCGGGCTAATGGAAATACATGGAGAGGGCTCCAGGTCGGCACCTATGCTAAGTTGTCCTTGTTGTGCTCTATATTCTTGACTTATGGCCAATTGTTTTGGATTTCTTTGTAGGATTTATGTAGCCCGACTTCATTAGGTATATTGAACGAGGCTCGTAAATTTTCCCAGTTCCACTTGAAAATAGAGCCGGCGGAATAAAGAGGGACTATGGTAGTGTATTGCAGAGATTTTTTTCAATTTGTCCGTTTGTGGACTTTTATTGTTCTTTCACTAATATTTTTTTTTTATTTTATATGCAAAACGGAAATGTTTTATTGAAAATTTTTAAGCGGTCTTTTCTTCTTTTCTCCCGCTTCAGGTTATACAGGGTGTTCCAGGCTGAGCGTGCATCAGAAGTTTGTAGAGAACTGCAATATCTAGATCGGAGATTTTTTGCACATCATTGTTTCACAACGAGATCTATCGATTAAAAAAAAATTCAATACGGCGGCACTTCCGGAAGTTGACAGCAACTTTCTTATTTTAAATGGATGTCCCCATTTTTTATATCATAGTTATACTCTCTGTAAAATTTTATGAATTTAGATATTAAACACTCTATACATAACATTAACCGTTTTTGAGAAAAAATTTTTTTTTAAATTTTTGGACGAAAAAAACTGCCTGTCAAAAAAATGTGTATGCCTAAACGTCAAATTTAGTGATTACCACAGCCACTTTGACATACAGAGAAGGCATGTGGCTATCTATTTCAAAAATTAATTTTTTTAAATGTTATACCGGGGGCGTCTCAAAATTGGCTCACCCCTATAACTTTTTTATTTTTTCTGATAAAAAACTGAGATTTGGTATGTTAGTATATGACATAAATTGGGATTGATTGACGTATTGAATTGTTTTTAGTCACTTCCTGTTTCACCGGAAATGACTACAACTTTTGATTTTTAAATGGTACCCTCGGTATTTTTTTACTTTATTCGATAGAAAATGACACTCTGAATAGAATGACTGAATATGTCCCCTATAGTTTTACTGCGGGTGGCAAGAGCTAAATCGTCGGCATACCCAAATTTTGTTGACGTTCTATGTGGAATGTCGGAGATATATAGATTAAACAGTACCGGTGCGAGTACTGAGCCCTGAGGGAGCCCATTATTAAGATGTCTTATTTTACTCCTGCTTTTTCCTGTTATTATTTGGAAGGGCCTGTCGCACAGCATGTTTTTTAATAGAGATACTATTCTACTACATGGTACTACGTTGAGGAATTTGTATAGAAGACCTTCTCTCCAGACCGTGTCATACGCAGTCAAGTCAACATACACCACAGTGGCCTTCAGCTGTTTTTGGAATCCTCCTTCAATGTGTGTTGTTAGGCTGAGTACCTCGTCCACACAGCTACGATGGGGTCTGAATCCAGCCTGTTCAACAGGAGTATGTTCCAATATCAATGGGCCTATTCGGTTTAATAGCATACGTTCTAGAAGTTTGTAGCACGAACTTAATAAGGCTATTGGGCGGTAGCTTTCGGGCAAGTTCTTGGGCTTGTTTGGCTTTAGAACTGCAACTATTTTGGATTTCTTGAGCTCTACTGGAATATGTCCTGTTAGTAGGATATCGGAATAGAATTTTCTCAGCCACATTCTTGTATGTTTCCCGCAGTTTTTGAGGAATTCGGGGTGAATTCCATCGAATCCAGGAGCTTTACCAGATTTGGTGTCTTCCAATGCTTTATTCACTTCTTCCACAGAGAATGGCTTGGCGTATTCAGAGTGGGCACTTGTTTTTTGGCGGCAGATAGTCAGTTGTTTTTTAATATTTGAATTTTGTTGTTTGCTGCTAGGGGCCTTAGAGAGTGTTATCACTCTTGCAGCGATTTGGTCTGCTGATACATCCGGTGGTTCACGACTGGGTGGATTAGAGCTGCCTAGTTTCCTCAGAAGGCTCCAAACCCCCCTGCTAGATTTTTTGAAATCCATTCTACCTGTCGTTTTTCCCCCATTTTTTACAGCGTTCTATATCAAGACGATTTCACGAATTCACGAACTGATAGAGTTGTTCCATCTCGTCGCTCCATCCTGGGACATATTCCCTTCGAAATCCACGGGGTATACACTTTTTTGCTGTTGTTATAACGGCTTTGCCAAATCTACCATAATTGCGACTTTTAGGAGGGATCCATTTGACGACTTTGTCCAACTCCAACTACGAATTTGTCCCATTGGGTCTTTCCAAAATTCCGCCTAGGCCTGGGTGTAGAATGGATTATCGGAATTTTAATTCCAGTTTCGAGAACTATGGGGCGGTGTTGACTGTACGGGAATTCATCCAGAACTTTCCTCGACATTGATATCGGACGTTTTTTGGCATTCTCTGAGACAAAACAGAAGTCTGTGTTTGTTTCAGTGTTCCGCGCATCTGATCTGAAAGAGTTTCGTTCTTTGGCATCAAAACCCAAGTGAAATTCATGTGATTCAGCCCAGCTCGCAAGGCGATCGCCATTTTCATCAGTGGTTCGATATTTCCAAGCAGTGAGATGGCTATTGAAGTCGCCTGCATATATTGCAGGGTGTGGGTAGACATTTAAGACATTATCAGGCCAGGATGTTTGAGGTGGCTTATAGGCATTAACGACGGTAATGTCAGCTATTTTTGTTACTACTTGGTGGATGGTTGAGGTTACTATGTAGAATTTAATAATATAGCGTTTTCAATGTCATTCCGAACGTAGGTTGCGACTCCATATGAGCGGTGGTAGGTAGCTCCAAGTAGGTCAAAACCATGAATTTTGCCTCTGCGACGTTGCTGGTCTTCACTCTCTATATGGGTTTCCTGGATAACAGCCATGTCAATCTTTTGGTCTACACTGATAAAAATTAGGGTAAATTTACATTACTTTTTCACAGGCAATTTAGAGTTTTTTTACATAAAAATAATTAGGAAGGTATTTCTACATATGAGTAATTGAATATTTACAAAATGCATGGTAAAAATACATTTTATGTGTATTTTTACAAGGCTGCATGTAATATTTCTTCTATTATACGTAAATTTAAATGAAAAGTACAGGCTACTATATAGAATCACAAAATGCGATGTAAAAATTAGTCCAAATTGTAAATTTACATTGTATTAAGTTTCTTCAACCAATTATAATAATGTATCAGATCACGTGCTTGATGACGCAATAGTAGACCACGCGATGAAGCCGTCCACTGTCTATAGAGACTGAATTGTATTAGGTCCGCCATCACTATAGCACTTGTCGTTTTGGGTGATACAGCTACACCATTTAACTTATATTGGACAAATCAATATTATTTGAATTAATAGTCTAGGTGAAAATGAAAGGTAAGTTGTTATTAATAAGTTTAATACAAAATGTTTAAAACTCTGTAAACAAAAATAATATTAAGAAGTTATAGGGCTGCGTGTGAATCTATATATAGTATTTGAAGAGAGATATGAAAGATAATTATTAAATATAGTTCAGAAAGGAAACTTTGATATCATCTTTATGGCAAATAACAAAATAGAAACGAGAAAAAAACGTAACTAACAAACAAGGAAAATGTGGAAATTTCGATGAACAAAATTTATCGAATTCGGTTTTAATAAGGTATGTATGACAAATACGTTTACAAAATAATATTATACAATACTTGTTTGTAGTAGGGTCAGATCCAAGAGTATGATCTCGGCTTATTCCTTTTCACTTTCATACTGCAAATATGTACAAATGTATAAGTATTACAAAAACTTAGTTCTAAAGCATTATATTTTACAAGTATAGTTAAATTTCCTAAATATTTTTTTAGAAAAACAAAAGATATATAATAATAATAATAATAAATCTTTATTTAGCTAAAAGGTATTACAAAAAAACCTATAACTTATAATTATTACAATATCATGTGATTCTTAAGGTAAAGTCTTATATTATATTTAAATTCTTTTACATTAGCGGAACGTTTTACATTAGTTGGTAAGCTATTGTATGACATCACACCACTGATAAATAATGACTTCATTAGAAAGTTACTTTTAAACTTTGGTACATGGTATTCATTTCCTGTTCTCAAATTATATGACATCATGTCCCCTCTTTTTACCAACTGTTCCTTGAAAAATGTCGGTGTTAAGTCATTTAGAATTTTATAAATGAACATCAAATTAGCTTCCAAGATCAATTGGTCAACGTTCAGGAAGCCAAGCTCGCAACACATAACTCGAACTGGAGTATATCTGTTACAACCCAATAATACTCTCATCGCCCTATTCTGCAATATCTGTATTCTGTGTATATCTTCTTTATTACAATAGCTCAACAAAGATATACAGTACGAAAACTGAGGATATATTATTGAGTTGTACACCATCCGTTTTGACCATCCAGACAATCGAGACGATATCCTATTAAAGTACCCAATTTTTTTGCCCAATTTCCTACACATGTAATCTATCGTGATGAGATAACTTTAACTGAGGGTCTAACTGTATACCTAAATATTTAAATATATCTACTTGTTCAATATTCACAGATTCGATAGTAATGTTAAAATTCAACTCTTTAAATAATTTACAATTGTGTTGGGAACCAAAAACCATAAATTTCGTTTTATCCGCATTTAGTTTTAATTTTTTAAATTTCAACCAATTGTCAAGCTTTTTTAATTCGGAGTTCATAACATTTACCACTTCTAGATAATTGGTTCCAGACACAGATAATACAGTATTGATTCTCGATATTTTTGATTTGTGTTTAAATATCTTTTTATGGAACTATAACACTGAAAGTTAATAGATATTTAAATAATCGAATGAGTTTCTTTTATAAACACCTTTTGGATGCAATTTACCAATTCCTAGCTCCTGGTCATATGCATTCATCTATAGTGTAATAATACATGGTAAATACACATTAAATCGGACAGAGTAAAAAAAGTTACACGTCCATATAATGTAAAAATACACGCTAATGTAGTAAAAATACATAATCTGAAGTGAACTTAGTCGTATAATTACGACACTAAAAAAGTATAAGTACATTGTAAGATTAAATACCAAATGCATTTCTACATTTTAATTTTACACACCAAAAATGTAAAATTACATGATAAATGTAAAATTCCAGACAAGATGGAATTTTACAAATATTTGTGTGGCATAAAAGCAACCAATGATCTAATGTGTATTTTTACATATTTTTTATCAGTGTAGCAAGAGTTTCGAAATGTACTCGCTTTTAGCTCTGCTAAGACCTTCGGCGTTTAATTGGCAAATTCGAATTGTTTTTCCGAGATTTTTTGTCGATTGGTCCTGAGAAGGGCCGTGTTTGGAAAATTTTCGAATATATGAATCCATGTATAGTAGCCAGGAGATCCGGAGATATTGTCTGGCTACCCAGAGTCCCTATAACTACTGCTCTCTATATACTTCTGCTCTCCATATACTACTGCTCTCCATATACTTCGGAAGCTGGCTTGGATGAACCTCGGCATAATACAATTTTTCCAAGTTCGGTTAAGAGCTCTCATTCCTTCTAAAACGCCGACAATCTTAATTTTAATTCAGGGTATAGCCTGCGTACCTCAACGATCAGTTTGATGTACTTCCTTTGCTTATTCTTAAATGTTACTAATATTTCAAGTCAGTAAACTCTCTGCGGTACACAAAAGTATTTATTATCCCAACACACCAACATGTAGTGATGGGCGAGACTGTTCTTGGCCTTGCGGTCTTGGACTTAGTCTTGCATTTTTGCAAAACCAAGACCGAGACAAGCGTTACACCTGCAAGACCAAGACCAAGAGCGACAGTGCAAGACTTACGCAAGACCAAGACCAGGCATGCGAGACTCTTGAAGTCTTACATTTTCCTATGCATTTTTTATTTACTGGCATATTAACCATTTTAGAACGAAGAAATTCTCACCTACTACCAATAATTTATAAAACAACTGCAACTCAATTAAGCAACACTAAAAATAAGATGCACTATTTATTAATTATAAGTTGATAATTTTTATTTGTAAAGTGTCAAACGATATAAAAATGGTACTTTAAATTTATATGTCATAAGAAAAAGGCATCGTCAATTCTAAACCAATTTTATTTATCTTAAGTCTGATAGAACAAGAAACAAGTTTACAATGAACAATTAAAAAGGGTTTTATGAAATATAATCGTAACTTTTTTTGCTGAGCAAAGTTTTTAACAACTTCATAAAGAGTTTAACTGCTGTTGAAATTAGTTTAGTTAAATGAAATACGCACAGTAAAGTTTTATTCGTCTATCACTATAAATGGCTTTTATTCATTTTTAAATACCAAATTTACTATTAGATACTCTTGTTATCATTTTATATTTTGATCTTAATTTTAATTTTAGCTTCTTTTTAATCGAATCCAAAATTTTGGACTTTTTTCTTAAGTTATTAAATGTCCATATCAAATAAAACGTTTAAGAATAGATATAAGAATTAGATTAAGATTATAAGAATAAGAAGATAATCTAATCGATCATCATAGTTTAAGTTCTATAATATTTCTAATTTCTCTGTGGAATCAAAATTGTTTACGCCTTGAATTTTCTCAGCAAAGATGGAGAGATGAGACCCGTAGGATCATTCTGAACGTAAGTCGACATAAACAAGAGAAGCAAACTGCATAGTTTCTGTTATAGCATAGTTTTTTGCATAGTTACCTACCTTACACGGTCAATGTTATTGTGCCAATTTTAAAATTAATCAATATATTGATTGTATTAGCATCATATTGAAAATTGATTACCTACTGAGTGAAACAATATTGAACAGAATTAACATCATAAGCGTACGTTCATAGTGCACAGGCTTATAGCAATATTAACAATATTTTTTTCCTCTTGAAAACACAATCTTGGAGGCAAACCTAATAAACTGTATATGTAAGCACTTTTGGTTCATTTTTCGAATTGAGTGAATAGTGGGGTGGATGGGGAAGTGGTAACCGGGGTGGATGGGGAAGTGGTAACCGGCCCGAGAAAAAAAAAGGCAACCGGCCCAAATCCACAAAAACAAAATGACCATAACGAAGAAACATATTTTATTTATTAATATACATAAAAGTGAGGGTGTTTTTCGCTCGCGCGAAAAAGCTCTTTTACCTCCGGTTTTAAAAAAAAATAAATTGCCTTGATCAAAATTTTCGTAAAGACCAATATTGGGTCGGACATCTGAATTATTACTACAAAATGGCTCAGTTTTACAGGGTTCTACTGCTTTATTTCCATTATCGATAACGGTAATTTGATCTTGAATAGGCTACGATTTTTAGTCACGATTTTGAGAAACTCTAAGACTTCCTGATTCATTCAGTTCAGCTGACCCAATCCTCTGTGAAAAACATTACTTTTAGCTTTTCGGGTATATACTTTCTTACACAATGTAGAAAGAAATTCTCTCTTGGTACAACAGCAGCCTCGTCGTGTATACGTGTTTTTAACTAAATGAACCGCGGTCGCCATTAAAACTGCAGCATTTTTTAGGTTATTATATAGTTCTTATCACGAAAATTTTCCTCTATACTTTTCTACATTTGGCATCTTGTATGATAACGCCATGACTCAAACGAAAAAAACCTAGGCAATACCTAGGCAGTGGATATGCAATACCTAGGCAGTGGATATGGCAGTAATGCTATGTTACAGTCCATAATCAGAATATTTGGATTTTCGAGACATATTAATATTTTATTATCTAATCAAGTTTAAACCTTATCTCTGCTGTCTCAGTAATTTTTAGCAAATTCAGTTCAGCAACGTTTTAAACGTTTTTAAAAACAATTTAAACTTGGCTTTTAGTTGTCAGACTTGGATTTTAGTCCGTCCCCAATTCAAACCAAACATAGATAAGTTTTCTCCATCAACCGCAGAGTTCGCGTCAAATTCGTCTACCTTTTTACAAAGGGGAGCTCAAAAAATATTGCACCGAGGCCCCCCGTTGTCAGTCTACGCTACCGTATTCTTAGTATACATTTAGATCGAGACTATTTAAATTTACCTAATGCTATTCATTCTTTTTTTCTGCTGCCTATCTATTAGTTATTAATAAACGAATAGTGGGTAAAACTATACAGGGTGAGTCTTGAATAAGTGCAAATATTTTCAAAGGAGGTATATTTCGACCCCAGGAACACGTCTATGAGGTTTTTTGCAAACATTAATAACTCTATTGGGGACTTATTTGAAACTCGGTAAAGAGAATATATTATGTTTATTTTATTGAGATCTACCAGCCCTGAAAATATTTGCACTTATAGACTCACCCTGTATAATAAAAATTTTCAAACCGAACAAACAACAGATGATTATTAAAATTATAAGTGTCCCAGAGAAAGACATTTTACAATAGCTATTTTACAAATTGGTATTTATGTTTAAAAGCAGCTGACGATTATACTGATGCAAATTGATTAGTTAGTTTGTAGAGTCACTAAGGATCTTACGTCACTTTAGTTAGAAGATTAACCATTTGATTTTTACTAATCCAATCTTTTTTTGAGCTTTGATCGGCCCGGCCTACCCATCTTTCCACCAACCCACCGGAAATTTTCCCGTTTTCCCATATGGCCCATCCACCCCTGCAAGTAATGTATTGTTGCGGACCCGTGTGGACTCGACCTAACCTAACTATATGTCCCGCCCTCAGATGACCTTAACATCGCATTAAAGAATAGACACCGTAATGATTCATTCGTTCGAGAAGAATCGAGTCCCACTGGAATGGACTAGTACATACGAGAACATTCGAAAACCTTCTCTACGCACCTAACGATCTATGGACTATTCTAGAGTTCTTTACCTGTCGGTATAAAAGCCGGCGGCGGTGGCCTACAGGGGGCAGTTATAAATAAACAGTACAGTTGACGCGCTAAAGTTCAAAATAAATTCTTAGTTATAAATCGTTTGTAAATAGTTCTATAAGTCTTTTATCGTTATTGTTTTTGTTAATTAGTGTTAAATAAATAGTGTTTAAATAAATTGTGACTTTCTATCCACACGGAACCGACGAAAAACGTAACAGTATTTAAGATAAAAACCACTCGAAATTTGTTCACTCTTCAATTGACCCACATATTTATGAATACTGAAAGTCAATAGTTTAGTTTTTCAATAGTTTTCTATATTAAAGTTGGTAAAGAAATATTGTTTTATTGAAAAAAGTATGGCTATAGATCCTTTTTTAGTCAAAATCAAAAGGCGCAATTAAATTTGCTGTGAATGATTCAAAAATGTGCATTTTTAACAAATCGCTGTAACTTTTTTGCTATGGAAAATTTTGTATTTCTATGAAAACATTTCCAAACCACCTTTTTACGTAGAATTTAATGGTTTAAGAATATTTTTTTTAAAATTAATAATTTAAGAGTTATCAACAGAAAAATAGATTTTTTATTTGGGACACCCTCTATATTTTTAATTAACTGAAAAGAATTTAAAATTACCTTTCCAAAAATATAGCACACTTGATATTTTGTTATAATCCCCTTCGAAATACAGAATTTTTAAAAGTTCGCCACTTTTAACTAGTAGGCTTTGGACCCCTTATTGATGAAATGCCTTTAATGGAACCCGAAAAACATATTTTTCCAGCAAGACGACGCACCGCCTCTGAACGCTGAAGTTATCAGCAAATTTTGCAGCCAATTTCAAGAATAATTGAATAGCTAACCAAGATCCCAGCCGTTGGCCGTCGAGGCCGCCTGACTTAGTGCCCATGGATCTAATCCTATGTATATATTTGCGGAAGAATAAAGGTTCCTTATTCTTCCGTATAATCTAGACAAGAATTAGAAATACTTAGCTGTTATGAGAGGGTATCTTTCACCCCCACTGAGTTAATGAATTCCGCGAGAAATATTCAAAAACTGCCCCGTCTGTCCATAACAGAAGACGGTTGATATGTTGAACACCTGTAGTAAAATCTGATGTCTTGGTTTGCTATTTATTTTTATTGTTAATAGATAGTTTAAATGTGTTGATGTTGGTTAAATATATTTAAATTGTTATAAAATTCTGCATCTCTTATAGCAAATATTATTTTCGTTTTAATTGATGCTCACAGCTAAAATTTTTTTACATTACAGCCGGTGCCGTTCAAAGCCTACTTATTTAAAGCGGGCGAATTTTTATATACTCTATATCTCGAAGAGGAATCGAGCAAAATATCAAGTGTGTTATATTTTTGGAAAGGTAATTTTAAATTCTTTTCAATAAATTAAAAATATACAGGGTGTCCCATATAAAAACTCAAATTTTCTGTTGATAAATCTTAAATTATTAATTTTAAAAAAATTATACTTAAACCATTAAATTCTACGTGAAAAGGTGCTTTGGAAATGTTTTCATAAAAATACAAAATTTTCCATAGCAAAAAAGTTACAGCGAAAGGACGGTTGGCAACCCAGAGTTATCCCATGAGGATCTATTATATTTTTATTTGATTAGCTAGTGATAATGTTCATTTTAAACTGATACAAAAAATACTACTCGCGTTTATGAAATCAATCGGTCTCGTTTTGAATTTGGTAAATATCAAAAGTTATACCCACAACTTACAGCTCATTGTTCTACAATTTTTAAAATGATGATAATACACAAGAAGTCAAGAATTATCCGTCGTCATCTTCAACTTGCCATCAGAAACGACGAAAAATTAAACAAATTGTTATCTGGTGGGACTATAGCTCAACGCGTTTTTTGCCTAATATTCAAGCCGTTTTTTTGCCAAAGAAAACCGACAGCAAAACCAAATAAAAAACCGTGACAGTTCCTTACCTAGCAGATCACAATTTTTTGTATTTTATAAATATTAAAAATATATTATTAAAAACATATGTATTTAAATTATTACACAATAATATAGAAGATAACTACAGTAGATGTACACAAGATGGTTATGATCACAATCGATTAATTTTTAATAATTTTGTAAGTAAATAGCTTGAATTAAACTAAAGCATAACTTTTATTGGAGGTATTTAGAAATAAGTCGAGCAGGGTAGATTAAGTTAACCATTTTAGAACGAGCAAAATTTCTTATAAAGTATTTTTCTCAAAATATTAACAATATTTTTTTTCCTCTTGTAAAGACACTCTTGGAGACAACTGTCAACAAACCTAAAAAACCTAACGAACTGTAAGATTAAAATAAGCACTTTTAGTTTATTTTTCGAATTGAGTGAATAGTCAGCTCTAAAGGATTTTCCCTAACTTTAAGCACGAGACATTTTCCGTATCACAATAAACAATTCGGTTACAGATCGGTATCAAATAGGCCGTCTATCCGTTTTATCAGTCTCATTGTCTAAAGTGAGGTCCGCCATTATGCCGTGCAAATTCGCAAACTTATCAGCTAGACTGATCTCTCTCTCCGTCTTATTTTCCCGTCTTAATTGAAAAAGTTGGCTGGTAGCTGAAAAACAGTAGAAAGCGGACGAAAACCGTAAAACGAGAGAGATGTCGGCAGACTCGCCGGTAAATTTTATTGCGACGAAACTAATGAGATAATTGGACGTATATTTCCGGTTTAGGTGATTTTCATTACGATATAGCTCCGGCGTTTGTGGTTTTTTACCGCTTTCAATATGTGAATGCACGATTGTTGCAGGATACTCATACTCTGACTATTTTCAATCGCTAAATTGAAAGCAGTATTATTTCAGCCTCTAGACACAGGGACGTCGGCTATGTGGGTTCTCGGGTACTCTAAAATGTAGAATGTTTATGAGGGGGGTTAATCACGGCGACCTTACAGATCTATTGTGTGTTCCCCTTTCTTGAGTTATAACGAGTTATAACTCATCAAACAGTCTCAGGGCTTTAACAAAAGCCAGTATTATCTGACAAACGAATCTAAAACAGCAAGAGGAATTCGGGCAAAAAAAAAATAGATGTTGTCACGTTTAATAATAGAAAAGCAAAATTGATCGATATCTATACTAATATATAAAATTCACAGATTTTGCAACATGCGCAACCATCATAGGCGTATTGAAAATACCAGACACAAAAGTCGGCGGGGGTCAGCAATGCCTATATTTTTATTAATGCAAAACCAACTAAAACCTAATTCTAATCTAACCTTAACTCACTCCCTCTTTTGCATATTTCGGGCTATTACCTGGGTATTTCTAGGTTTAACCAATATTCGAACTTACGGTGTAAATTTATGGACGGTCCATAAATTTAAATTCGCCGTACAAAAAATAAGTAATAGTTACTGCAGATAAAAATAAATTAAAATATAGTGCCACGATAATTTAGTTTGCAGCTTCTTTTCATCATACCTAGTAAAACCCGTCATACCACTACTCATAGTATGTATACCTATGTATTTTTAAACATCATTATGAGATTTAAGTCATAGGTGCCCATAATATGAGTAGCGGTATTGACGGTTTTTTGTTATGATGAAAATGTTGTGTGATATGAAAAAGCAACAAAATATATTATCGATTGCAGCAACTATACCTAGTTTACATTCAGTATGTCCAATTAATATAGAACATTATAGCTATGCAAGATTTTAAAAATTTGCTACCATTATATTTTGATCGTTGAGTTTTTGAAATTATTTGTTAGCTTTTTAAACAAAACAGACCCATAATAATTCAAATCTTTATCATCCAAGACTTCCAAGAATTATAAAGTAATCTCACGTCAAAATTTTTTAAAATTATTGCATGCCTTAAATGTTTGCAAAGTTAACAAAAATATGTCTTTGATTACCTGCAATTAATATATTTGGTCCAATTTATCAGTTCTGCATCATATCCGAAATTCAGATTGTGTGTGACACAACGAAGAGTCAACGTGCAACGTGAACGACAAGAAAATGGCAAGTAAAAAAAATTGTAAAGTCTTAATTACTAATTACACAGTCCTTCCCTTGAGTTCTCCTGCCTAAAATCTATATTGCCTTCCCTAAGGTTTTAAATATAAATGATTGAAACTCATACAAGTTTACCACAATTTAAACTTAAGATAATTATTTAATTATTAAATCCATCATTATATTAAAATATAACACTTACGAAGTTACTAAATATTAAAAACACGCTTGATTATTTATTTTAGAAATCATACGGGCTATAATCATTAATATGACTATATTAACAATACTTAAATCAAAATTTATTTGAAGGAATGCTACTGTATTACAATAATTGTAAAGCAAGTATGTAATAATAACTCGGAATAATTATTAAAAACTGCTCATCTTGTTATAGATGTCGGCGTCTTGTCTCTATTATTTTATTAGCCGTTTAGCTATAGTTTGATTTCAGATAATGCAGATTTTAATGTGCCATTTTTGTTTTTTATTGGAATTATTATTTTTAGCATATTTGGTATACTCTATGAAGTTATTTGTAAGTGCTCCTGTCCATTTTTCAATTATTAAAGTGCCTTTAGATACAATTAAAATTAATTAATTGGTGTATAGTATTATTTGTATTATGGGTTTGTTTATATTTTATGAAATGATTTTTTTTTCCTATTAAAATAAACATAGCTTACTAAATCACTAGCTACCCATTTTTAAATACAGGATGTTAATTAAGTATCTGACCAAACTTCAGGAGGTGATTCTTTGAGTGTTTTTAAGGTAAAAAGTTCATATAAACATGAGTTTGGAAATGTATAATTTTAAAGATACAGGGGTGTCAAGGTGTTTTCTAATAGACCTTTTTTTATTAATATCTCAAAGATCCATTAGCCGATTTTGTTGAAATTTCGCCGTGTTGTGAAATTTAATAAGTTAGCACTAATTAAATGATAATTATTATTTACAACAATATTTAAACGATAAAAACTTATCCCAATAAATATTTGGCACCGCCTTGAATTCTTTTGTTTTACGTTGGCGGTGGAAACCATGCAAGCTTTTTCTTTGTACTAAGTTGTTAATTAAAAAAATAATTATCATATAAGAAAATATAGGTCCTAACAGCCTAAATTTTATCAAACTATATCAGCAGATCCGATGAGACCCGAATTATTATATATTTTGGAACTTAATGATTTAATTAATTATTCCCTTTAATGTATCGATTGTGCGCATTATCCTACGCGCCAAGAAAAAATATTGCATTAGTCTAAATTTATTATTTATGTTATTCCCCTGTTTCACGTATAATTTGCCCCCTGCTTCTCATACGGAAAGAGCTAGATTAAAATAGCCCAACTGTACTTAACAACCCATGCCTTGACGCATATTCTTTTTTATAATAATATCGGCTTTCCCAGGCTAAACATCCATATTATCCATAAAATAGTTGGCCCACACTAATAAGACCTCACGACCCTCGGACGGCCTTGCTCTATTCAGCTATCGACTTACGTGTTGACAAGTTGATTAGGCAGGTTATTGAACTCCATGTCGCCTCTAGCATGTCGTTTTTTCAAAGATGGGTCCCATATAAACGCGGCCAGAAGTATTTTCAATGCTAAAATCCTTAAGTGACTGACATACTGATTAATCACGATCCTGCTCAAACCTCTCAACGTAAGAAGCTCAATTTTGGCATACAGGTTGATTCTAGGGTGTAGAGGTTCGATAAGAAGGGATTTTTCGAAATTCCAGTTCCAAGAGGGTGAAACTACCCCTCAAATATTACAATATTTTTTATTTAAAAAACGGTCAAGTTTCCGAAAAAACGCTTAAACACGTATATTTTATTTTGTTTTTTTGCATATTTAAAGATTTTTTAAAAATGTATATAGGGTGTTTCGAAAAATCTGGTCATTGATTAATCACGATCCTGCTTAAAGCGCTTGACGTAAAAAGCTGATTTTTGGAAAACAGATTGACTTTAGGGTGTAGAGGTTCGATAAGAAGGGATTTTTCGAAAGTCGAATTCTACGGTGGTGAAACTATCCCTCAAAAAAAAACATATTTTAATAATTTTTTATTTAAAAACCGGTGAGTTTTTCAGAAAAACTCTTAAACGCGTATATTTTATTTTGTTGTTTTACATATTTTAAGATTCTTTATAAATTTATACAGGGTGTTTCGTAAAATATGACCACTGAGTAAGCACGATTCTGCTTAAACTGCTTGACGTTTAAAGCTGATTTTTTGGCAAACGGATTGACTGTGGGTGTAGATGATCGATAAGTAGGGGTTTCTCGAATCTCAAATTCCAAGAGTGTGAAAGCGCCCCTCAAATATTACAATATTTGTTATTTAAAAAACTGTTAGTCTTTCGGGAAAACGCTTGGACAAGCAGAACTTATTTGTTTTTTTTACATATTTTGAAATTTTTTAAAAAATCATACAGGGTGTTCCAAAAAGTTGGGTAATTTCTTAACCACGATTCTGCTTAAACTGCTTGACGTAAAAAGCTTATTTTTGGCAAACGGATTTTTCGAAAGTCAAATTCCAACGAGATGAAACTACCCCTCAAATATTACCAAGTTATATTACCAAGTTATATAATAATATCACCATAATGTTTTTTCTCATGCTGACATAAATGTGAGAAAATTTTATCCAGTTTGTATGTTAATGGAAATTCTTGCTTTGCTTTATCATCACCATTACAAATGATTAATTTGACGCGAACGAAGTAGCTGGTACACGCTAGTTACATATAAATTTCTTTTTCGAGTGTCTTAGTCTGTTGGAGAACTCCTATTTCAGGTTACGGATGGAGCCTTTCAGGTTTTTCAGTTCCGCTTTTAGTTGGTTTCCGCTTGCAAAATAGAACGGTTCTGGTCAAGTTAGTGGAGTGTTTGCTCCTTTTCTAGCTAGATCATTTCCTTTTTCATTGCTTTCTATCCCTTGGTGAGCAGGGAACCACCCAGTGTAGGAAGACTTTATTTTTACAATTTTTATATGGCTATTTCCTCTTTTCGATAATTCCTAGCTAAGATAAATTCTACCCATCTTTCGATAGCGTAGATTTCTGCCTGAAGGATATGGTGCCCATTGATTCGGACTATTTAGTTTTCGACCTAAATACTCCTATCCCTGTCCCTGGGGAGCAACTTTGTTCATGTTTCAAAGCAATAGCAAAGTAATTTTGTAGCTTGAGGCACTATCTTCAGTAGCAACATCGATTCGTAGCGACATTCTGATTTCTCGCTTTGTGGCGAGGCGACAGCCTAGACCGTGTCGTGTGCAAGAGTTTGATAGTGATGCCATTTTTTGCAGCATTTGCCGAGAATAAAGCGATATTAGCCGATTAAACCGATTTGATAAAGCGACAATAGTTTTGCAATGAACAAAGTACCGATCATGTTTCGACATCGCTTCTAAACGATCGGTTGCTAACTTGAACAAAGTTGCACCCCTGTTTTGGTTTTGGAAGCTGTTCTAGAGTCGACGAGAGGAAAAAAGTGGATGCGGAGCACCCACGAGCATAAGCGTCTAAACTGATCAGTTTACAGACACTTTCTCATCCATCACAACGCAAGTCGACGTCGAGGCTCAAAAACTGTAGAAAGTCAGTAAAACAAATTGATACAATATCTGCTGTATACTGTACAGGTACAGTACGTGCCAAATTGATTTTTCATGTTTGTTTTGCGAATTTTCTTGATGTATTTTGTGTATATACCTTTATAACTCTAATTCTTTATGCTCCTGAGAAAGACATAAACCATGTCGAAATATAGAGCATTAGAATAAATTGAGTTTGATTTAGAACAGACCGCTTCCCGAGAATATATCACTGTTATTCATTCGTACGGTCGAGAATACTTACAAATATAATACATGACCACAGATAGTAGAGGGTGCCTGGTATGACGGACAAGGTAGTCCCATCCGGCATCGTTATACGTCTTGGTGCAATTCCCTTCCTGTAAAATTACACTTTTTCTGTAAATTTACACTTTCTCTGTAAATTTACACTTCATATATCACACCCCATTTTGTGGGTTATGACTAGGGGCATAGCAAATAATAAATACTTCAATTTAACTTAATAATCAATTTAATTAATCTACGAATAATACAATAATTATAAAACTAAATGTGTACTTACATATTATATTTATGGACGAACATCATCACTGGCTCAGGGGTAGTGTCAGGGTAGTGTAACGCCAATGCCGGAATCTCGACCGCGACCTTATCGAACTTACTATCGACTATCGACTGTCCCCCAACAGGTGACATTTTTGTATTTATTGGTTCGTTACGTCGAATCATCGAATCAGCATTATTGGTCTATCGGTGCGATGACCGGTGCGATGACCGCGTTAGTGCTGATTTGATGATTTTATAAATTCGTAGTATTGAAAGGAAATATTTTCGCAATTGCCAATTATGCTTATAACTTTGATTTTTAAAACTTTACTTTTGTTGCGTAAATGCCAATGAACTTTAATTATTTTATACTTCCTTTCAATCGAATTATTAATTTACGAAATATATTAATATTAAATATGTTATTTTATATATCGAATAATTCCATCCTTGACACTTCCCCCGCACCTCTAAAGCTGGACCCCAGCGATAATTCAAGATTTATGAAATTATACTTTTTAACAATAATTATTATACATTGCAATAAATTGTGCTTAACGTTTCATAATAAAAAAATGTTTTAAGTATACAATATTAAAAAAAAATTAAAAAAAATGTTTTTAAAGAAATTACTAACTAAAAAAAAATATAAAAAAAAGCTTCTCTATAAGTTTAAGGATGGCGATTAGCCGTTTACATATAGACAAAAAAAAATGTCTTTTAATACTGGCACTAACGTGAACTGCACAATACCTATATAGTTTTTAAGTTTCAATACTTTGCACTGACTTCGTTCATAAAACACCCACCCACAAATCTCGTCGGCTGCTCACGGAGGCTGAAAACTGAAGTTTTGATTGTAGTATCCACCTTCACATCATAAACCTAACGAATGCACACATGCCTCCCGTTCCCTGCACTTTGAAAAGCTCTTTGTTTTGGTAAGCTGTTTCTCAATACTTGCGTCCTTAGGGAGTTGTTTCTTGATATCGGTGTAGGCTGACAATGGAAACAAAATTCCAGTATGATTTTGTTTGTCATCTGGATTGGCGTCGAATTCATCTTTCGAAGAAGAGACCAGTTTTTAGACAAGACAATAACTCTTCCTGTAGCTGCTTATATCGCCAAACCAAATTTGACAGCACGTTCTGAACCCATTTTTGAATTGGACTACTTGCTTCGGACTGCATTACCATAGTGTACTGTTCACAAAGCTTCATAAACAAGGGTAGGCAGTTTGCATCGTATAGGCATGATGGTGTGGTACTACATTCTTCTTTCTCCTTCGGGGTTGAGTCCATACGTCGATTCTTCTCAGTGGTGTTCCTTGACTTGTTGCTTGGTATTGGCAGTTTTGACCAGTAATTACATGAAAAAAGAGAACAAAGAGTAAATATGTGCTCTTACTTACAGCTTATTGTATTAAATTATTATGTCTTATAAACTAGTTCTTAAAGTATATCAAACTTAATCCTATTTTAAGTTTGTTTGTTTAATTTCATTTTTCAACTTAGTTCAGAATATCATTTTTTTTTGTTCTTGACGGCAAGGGAGAATATAAAAATTTTATATGATTGGGCGTAAAACAAACAATAAACTTATATTTTCGTTGCAAATTTGTAGGATTTATGAACACTCCTACCTAATTTGTATGCCCTCTATCTCCTACCTACATTTGGGTTTATAATAATTTACTTTATTTCTTTTATTTTTTATATTAAGCGCTAAATAATTAACTCTAGTGGTTCAATACTTTTCGTTTCAAATTGATATTTGTCCTAGAGTTTGCGCGCAGTTAGGGTTAAATATCAATTTAAAACCTACACACTAGGGGAGCTCCAATAATACATGTCATTAATAAAGACATCATTAATATTTTATGTTAAGAAAAACATATCTTTTTTCCAATTATTTCAATATTCCATCTTGATTTTATTTTGAAGAAGACTAACTTGGGCATACAGAGTTGCCTTTCCAATACACGTATACACAATACTTATTCTATTTGTATGCATTCAATAGTTGCATTTATTTTATCCCCAGGAGATAGAGATAGGAGGTTCTGATTATCATTTGGCTCTAAATTATAATGAAATGTTCGATTTTCGCTAGATACGCAAGAGAGTTTAATATTTTTATTTTCATTGTTAAAATTACATCTATTTAAATTTTTTAAACGCCTATTATTTTGCCTTTTTAACTTTATAAAGTAATGCCAAATACAGTAAATAACTAAACATAAAAAGAAAACAATGAAAAAAGTGCAAACTAGCCCAAAAAGTATGTCATGAGACGTGTCGTGATCAAGTTTCGCACCTTGACCGTGAACCATTTGAATTAATGACGTTGCAACTGCTAGTCTATTACGATTACATAAGAGATATATTACTAAGACAGATAATACGATATTCCATATCATGAATAAAGTATCACTGTGAGCGCCATAGGTATCACTATAAGAATCAAATATTGGAAACGAATTTTTAATTGAATCTATGACTGTATCGATATTAGTTTTAGTTGAGGTTAAGTTGAGATGCGGCACCTGAAGGGTCCAGTTTGAATTTAAACATTCAGATAAATTTTTGAAAGTTGGAGAGACGTGTAACATCTTTGGTTTAAGAATAAAAGATTTTAGATTTGACCAAACTGCAGGTATAATATGAACTACGTTTGTATTGAATGGAGTTAGATATTCTACGCACGGAAATTTCTTTGGTATAATAATTTCGTTAGTGGAATGTAAATGACAATTGCAAGGTAGATGAATTTTTATAGCGCCTTGACCTGCAAAGTTTGATGATATTTTGTATTGGCTGATGCCTGTCTGTATGTCACATGATATCTCTAAATCGTTTTTGATGTGTGTTAGTACATATATTTCCTCGTCTATTTCGGATATGATCATCGCTGTTGCGGAGTGGCAATTCATTGGGCAGTACTGGCTTATTTCTTGTACTGTTGCTCCTGTATATAACTTTTTCGCGCATTGTGGCCCTTGTAGACTATCTGCAGAGAATCTAGGGATGTAGCACAATTTGTCGTGATAGGGTTTACACTGGTGTAGACCTGTTCCCGATATCTGTCTCATGCTATCTTTAAGATGTTTTGTTACCGATACTGCCATGTAAAGTGGTTCGTGTGATATTGAACATGTCTGATTAAACCATGCAAATGGTGTAGTTACTAACTCATATAACTGCCATTGTCGGTTGTTTTGGATTATCGGAACTTTGATGTGTATGAATAATTTAGTACTTGTGAATGAACAATCGCAAATAGGAATTTCGTAGTATCTTGATATCTCAGGTGTTTGGATGGCCAGTCCTTGACCTGAGGGAAATATTTCTTTATTCAATTCGTTTAAGTCTTTTATTAAAATTCGTGGATTAACTAAATCGGACGGTATTTTATGGTCTTTGCATGAGTTTATAATGGCATGTCTTCTTAATGCTCTTGTTAGGAGTACGATTCTCTTTAAACTTAGATATTGGTTATAAAGCATGTTTAACGTTAATACTTCTTGTTTGTCTACAGAGTTTTTTATGTTTTTCTGAATTTCTTCAGTATATCTCTCAATGTATTTTATTCTAGTTTCTGTGGTTTCAAATGCCTTTGCTACTGATTTTTCATATTCTTTGAAATGTTTCGAGTCTTCGCTAATCTTTTTTATAGTTTCGGAAACACCTTCGTTGATTTTATTTAACCTTTGAACCACATGTTTCTCAGTTTCTTCGACTAAATTCAATTTTTGCATTGTTGCCACTCCACAGCACCAAGACAATCCTGATCCTATAAAGTCTAGCGCTCTTCTTCGTCTTACTGTTGGCGGATCTTCGTATCTCATCGCCTTAGTATTCCAATTTTCATTAAGCATATTAAATTCTTCTGAAAATGCTTCTGAAAGTTGCCCCATTTGGTATAATATAATGCATTCTTTGTCATTCAAAACAGAGTTCTGACAAACATTTTTCAATGGCACGGTAGTGTTAATCTGATCTTCATCCCAACTTGTTTGGTAAGTTAGCGGAATTGTTGCCTCATATATTTTTGTATCTGGTAACGGTTTCCAGTACGCACCTGCGCTTACTTCAACATTGTAATTTTCTTCGTTTATGTTATGTGTTCTCGCTGTTGCCAATAAACAAACAAACCTAGGATAAATATTCTTATTTATTTAACTCCTTATATCTTTATCTTTTAAAATCATTATACGAATATATTAGCATTATTATATAATATACAGAAATATGAAATATATGTATATTCATATATTCATATATGTTATTATCGCTAAACGATTAGATTTCATTTTTCTTACTTACTATATTATATGTTTATTTTTGTTTCAAAATAAAATTATATATCAATTTATTTTAATTATGTACTTAATAAGATAATTACGTTATTTACGTTTCGTATACATATATACACTCTTTAACTCTTCTCGAGAAATTTAGATTTTTTTTTTCTTTTTGAGGGAATAGCGTTTTAAACTAATCTTATTCGTAAGATAACGGTAATATTAATGATTATCCTATATATAATTTTATTATTATCTATCCATTTCCTTATCCAAATATAATTGTAGGTTAGTTGTTTTCAATTATGAATTAATCATTATACGTATGAATGATTTACTCGGGTATTGCCTCGGGAGTCCACGGGTCATGGTAAGGTAGGATTCTACTAACATGCACTATATCCCTTTTGGACTGCTTGGATGAACCCTTCTGTATTTCATAATCTACATCAGAAACCTTTCTGATTATATAGTATGGTCCAAACCATTTTAACAAAAGTTTTTCACTTCTACCGATTTTCCGTACGGGGGTAAAGACTTTTACTTGGTCACCTTCCTCATATTCAATGTGCCTGTGTTTAAAGTCGTAGCGAACTTTGTCAATATTTTGACGACGTTTTATATTTTCGACAGCCATATTTCGAATTGCCAGGGCGGTATCTCGCAATTCGTGACTATTCTGGGGGTTGGGAGGGGGTAATAAGGTTGCTTCTGTTGGTAAAATAGGCTCTCTGCCATATACCAACATAAAGGGAGAGAAGTTTGTTGTATCTTGTTTTGCGGAATTGTACGCAAATGTTACGTGTGGAAGAAATTGATCCCAATTTGTTTGGTTACTATTCGTGTACATAGAAATCATGTCCGCAATAGTTTTATTTAATCGTTCTGTTAAACCATTTGTAGATGGGTGATAAGCGGTTGTAAATTGACTAGTGGTGCCCATTCGTTTTAATAATTCTCTGACTAAATCCGATTGGAAAACTTTCCCTCGATCACTCAGAAGATGCTTAGGAGCACCATGTCTAGTTATAATTTTCTCTAGTATAAATTTTGCTACTGGGCCGGCTTTTCCGCTAGGTAAAGCCTCAGTTTCGGCCCAACGTGTAGCGTAGTCTGTAGCTACTACAATTACAGTCTTTCCATTGCTGCTTCTTCTGAATGGTCCTAAAATATCTATACCTACTTTTTCAAAGGGTATACCAACTGGTATCGGTTGTAGTAAACCTATAGGCTTTCTGTTTTGTTGCCCTTTTCTTGCCTGGCAATCAGGACATCCTTTTATAAACCTTTCCACGTCTTTTTGAAGTCCATCCCAATAATATCTACTTCTTATTTTATGTAGTGTTTTAGCAGTACCCAGATGTCCGCTCAAGGGTTCAGAATGATTCGAATAAATGACTTCTCCAACAAGTTGTTTCGGTATGACTAGTAAATTTTCTCTTCCTTGGTGGCTGGTGTTTATTTTATATAAGACGCCATCGTCAAGTCTGAAATTTTTTGCACGTCTTCTTATACCTATAGAAGCATTTTCTGGATTTAAAATTCCTGTAATTAGTTCGTTAACTTTACTATCCTGTCTTTGAGCACTTGAGATATCTGTAGCTTCTATAAGGAAAGTAGGGACGTCGTTGGTTTCGTCGTTTTCTTGCGGTACTAAAACGGGGTGGCGGCTCATACAGTCGGCATCTCTATGCGATACACCGCTTTTATGAACTATATTGTATTCGAACTCCGAAAGTTTAATGGACCATCTGGCTAGTCTACCTGTTGGATCTTTTAATGATTTTAACCAGCAAAGAGCATGATGATCAGTTACGATTTTAACAGGTTTCCCATATATTAAATGCCTAAGATACGTTAGAGCCCAAATAACTGCTAATCCTTCTAATTCAGTTATAGTATAATTCTTTTCGGCGTTAGATAAGCTGCGACTAGCATATGCTACGGGATGTAATTTTTTCTGACTATCTTCTTGGAGCAAAACTGCGCCTATACCTATTCGGGAAGCATCTACTCTTAATTCACAGTTCTTGTCAGGTTGGTAATGGGATAAGACTGGTGGGCTTATGAGTTTTTCTTTTAGTGTGTTGAATGCGTTGATTTGTTCGTCCTCCCAAACAAATCCAGTTTCTTTTTTCGTTACTTTATGTAACGGATGTGCTATTTTCGAAAAGTTTTCTATAAATTTTCTATAGTAATTACATAACCCAATAAAGCTTTGTACATCTTTTACTGACTTTGGCTCTGGAAAATTCTTTATTGCCACCAGTTTATTTTCATCGGGGAGAATACCATTTGACGATATATTATAGCCTAAGAGATTAATTTCTTCTTTCAAATATTCGCATTTCTTGGGTTTTAATGTAAGCCCTGCATTTCTAAGGCGTGTAAAAACTTTTCTTAATTTATTTAAATGTTCTTCCATTGTTTCGGAAAAAATTATAATATCATCTAGGTATATGAGAATTTCTTTCCATTTTAAATCCCTAAAAACTTTATCAGCTAACTGTTGAAATGTGGCGGGTGCATTACAAAGACCGAAACTCATGTAGTTGAATTCCCACAAGCCATGACCTTGAGCTTGAAATGCTGTTAGTGGTTTAGACTCCTCCTCTATTTTTACCTGCCAAAATCCAGAAAACATGTCGAGTGACGAAAAATACCGAGCTTTACCCATATATGTAAGTATGTCATCTATATTAGGAATTGGATAAGTCGACTTCTTCGTAACTTCATTCAGCCGTCTGTAATCAACACAGAATCTCGTTTCGCCGGATTTTTTCTTTACTAATACTACAGGACTAGACCATGGAGAATTACTTGGCCTTATTATGTCGTACTTCGCCATTTCTTTTATTTGGTCGTCTATAATTTCTCGTTCTTTTTGAGACACCCTGTAGGCTTTCCTCTTTATAGGTTTCGCATCACCAACGTCTATAGAGTGCTCTACTAGTTCAGTTCGTCCCATATATTTTGGAGACTTAGAGAACACATCGTTAAATTCTTCGAGGAGTCCGTGTAATTCATCTTTTATTTTCTTGTTTTTTATATGTTCGATCTTGTGATCAGCCATCGTGACGATTTCACCCTCATCCTTCTCTTCTTCTATTTGTAATAAGGGTAAGTCTAAAATATTATAATTGCATGGTTGTTTTAAAAAGCCTAATGTAGTCCCTTTATATATTTTAATTGTATTACTTTTTCTTGTTACCAGATCTACCAATAAATTATTTCCTACGTAATAAGGACTGGTCAAGCAAATAATCCCTTTTTTCCTTAAAAACTCGTCTTTCTCTGTAAAATACAATTTGTTTAAATCTTCTGTATTTAAAATTTTATTCACTGCTTCTATTTTTACACTGATTTCAACATTAGGTTTTAAAACATAGTCTTCTTTTACACTTAACTTACATTCCTGTTTTTCGTTCGCATCGGTTTCCAATAGTTCTAAATTTTCTAATAATTCTAAATTAGAGCACGACTGAAAATTATCTTTGTGATTTTGCTTTCTATTAAAGTCCAAAATGAATTCCGTATTCTTACTAATCAATGTCACAGTTTCTTTTTCGTAATTAATTTTTGCCTTATTTTTTGACAGGAAGTCTGTGCCTAAAATCAAAGGTCTTGAGAGGTTTTCTACTACTAGAGCTGAAACGTATCCTGAGAGCTCGCCTAATTTTAATTGTACGTCAGAAGTACCTAAGGGACTTATCCTATAACCACCAGCTGCAACCAAATTAACTTGTGAATTTATGGGCTTAATTTTGTTGACTAGATGCTTACTGATCACACACTTACTCGATCCTGTGTCTAGAATTATATCTACGTTATAATTATTATTTACATGTCCTTTTATTATTAGAATTTCGTGTTCACTGCCCCCAGTATATAGGACGACTTTGTTGTGGCAGTCTAATTCAGCCGTCCTCCTCCGTTTGGGGATGGTGTTCTAGAGAACGACACTCTTCTTTGGCTGCGGTTATTTTCATTCTCACACGAATAATGACCTGGCCGATTGCATGAGGTACATCTTGGTCTACCATCTCGGCATCTTGTATTAGGAATACCTCTAGAAAAGTTCCTACCCCTGCCTCTTTGCCCTGGAGAAAATCTTGTGTTGTTCTGAATGGTCTGGGTTTCTCCTCTATAATTTTGTCGTTCTGATCTGGCACCATAATTGTTGTTTGTCTCAAAATTATTAGAAAAACGATTAGGTGGCCTTGAATTTCGATGATTATATGTGCCACGACTGTATGTTCCAAAATTACTTTGGGTATTACGACGTCCATTCCGAGAATAGTTATTCCGATCTTGATATGTAGTTCTTGTCTGCCTATTCGAATTCTCCGTAATCGACAAAAGCGACGTTTGTGTCGTCATTTGATGAACCAACGCTCGCTCTCGTATTTCACTTAGCTTAAGCACAAGAGTTTTTAAAGTGTCGTAGGTCATATTTGCGTTGCTCATCAAATAATATGTTTCGTAATATGACGAGTGGAGTCCGTTTTCGAAGTGGTCACGGAACGTTTCGAATGCCATGTTTGGATCAATTTCTTGTGCTAGCGCTCGCAGTTCAAAATAATATTTTTTAATATCTTCATTGTCGTTTTGTTTCCTGGTATTTAGTCTGAATTTTAACTTTCGCATCGGTTGTTCACCGCTAAATTCTTTTATAAAGTCTTTTTTGATCTTCTCCCAATCATTATTATTGTTTGTGTCATCAACTATGTACTCGGTGTACCAAAAATTTGCTGAGTTTTGCAAGTAATTCCCAAGATACGTAATTTTATAAACATCGCTCCAACCATTGCAATTTGCTATTCTGTCATATTTTTTAATGAATGAAATGGGAGAGTCTAGACTAGGTTCAAAATTAGGGGGTGAAAGAAATTTAGGTGTTGCCGGGTTTTTTTGTTCTGCAAGAGCGTTTTGTAAAGTTGTGTTGTTAGCGTTAGCCATATTTTCGGTTTTATTTAATCTAAGTGTACGTGGTTTCTCTAGAGGTGTATTAACAATTTGAGTTTGTTGTTTACAAGTATTATTTTCTGTAACTGGTATTGAATTTAAATTAATAATTTCAGAATTATCAGTTACGATTATAGATGAAGGTATGGCTTCTTCCTGACAATTTTTTGGTAAAACAAGACTAAATTTTAGTTTATTTGTATCGGGAGTTGCAGTCCTTTCAGGGCTACGTGACAGAGATGCTCTTGGTTGGAACGGATTAATACTAGTACTTCTGTGAGTAGGATTAAAATTATTTTCAATCTCAGACAATCTTTGATACGGTGGAGTACTTTCTACAGCTTCTTTATTTTTTTGACTCCGAGTTACCCTTTTATCATCACTCATAAGTATAAATCTAAATTTTAACGCACAAATACAATTTTTTTTTTTTCTTTAAAAAAAAATTCTAAATTGATTATTATAGGTTATAGGTTAAAGGTATCAAATAAACAGTAAAAAATATTCAAGAAACATAGTAAAATAGACACACAGTAAAAATATGGAGTAAAAAAAAAATTAAAATAAGATTCGAGGAACCTAAATAGACAATACTATATATTATACCCTGATTCGCACAGTTGTATTAATGAAGTTTTCTAACTCGAAGTCGGCTCGTGCTATTTCCTTCCAATTTACAATTAAAATGTCAGCATAATACTTAATTTCTCCGTTTAATTTTCTCAGTTTGTATACGGTCTTTCCTATTAACGTTCTTTCTAAACATTGTATATCTATTTTAATTTTTAAGAGTTTCTTGAGAATTTTAACTATTCTTTTTTCATTCCCTTGATTTATATAAAAGGTAATTTTATCTCGGAGATATTCTAAAGCCTTAATTTTATTTATTTTTGCCATAGATAATATGAAGTTATAAATACGTGTTTAGAAATAAAATTAAAAATAAATAAGAAAAACTGGAGTAGTATACTGTAATTAAATTATCTTAAAACATTATAGTTATAACTTGGAAAGAATAGCATTTGTAAATCAATAAACATAAACATAATTATTATTCGTAAATTAACTAACATCAATATAATTATAAATAGTCAAAATATTTATTTAATTAATTATATAATTTTTATTTTATTATAATTATTCAAAAAGAGAGCTTGGCGCCTCCACCACATATGTCACACCCCATTTTGTGGGTTATGACTAGGGGCATAGCAAATAATAAATACTTCAATTTAACTTAATAATCAATTTAATTAATCTACGAATAATACAATAATTATAAAACTAAATGTGTACTTACATATTATATTTATGGACGAACATCATCACTGGCTCGGGGGTAGTGTCAGGGTAGTGTAACGCCAATGCCGGAATCTCGACCGCGACCTTATCGAACTTACTATCGACTATCGACTGTCCCCCCCAACAGGTGACATTTTTTGTATTTATTGGTTCGTTACGTCGAATCATCGAATCAGCATTATTGGTCTATCGGTGCGATGACCGGTGCGATGACCGCGTTAGTGCTGATTTGATGATTTTATAAATTCGTAGTATTGAAAGGAAATATTTTCGCAATTGCCAATTATGCTTATAACTTTGATTTTTAAAACTTTACTTTTGTTGCGTAAATGCCAATGAACTTTAATTATTTTATACTTCCTTTCAATCGAATTATTAATTTACGAAATATATTAATATTAAATATGTTATTTTATATATCGAATAATTCCATCCTTGACAGTTCTATAAAGTTACTTTTTTTTTAAATTTACACTTGTTCTATAAAGTTACTTTTTTTGTAAATTTAAACCTTGTAAATTTTCACTTTCTCTGTAAATTTACACTTGTTCTAGAAAGTTACTCTTTTTCCTTAAATTTACATTTTTCTGTAAAATTACACTTTTTCTGTAAATTTATACTTTCTCTGTAAATTTACAATTTTCTGTAAAATTACACTTTTTCTGTAAATTTATACTTTTTCTGTAAATCTATACTTTTTCTATAAATATACACTTTTCCTGTAAATTTACACTTGTTATATAAAGTTACTTTACTACTTCAACTTAACCAAGATCCAAGCTACAAATATAACCAGAGTTACTAATAGTGTCGACAAATTTAGACTGCAGGTACAATTTTTTGGCAAACAGTTTTTCGCTTCAAATATTTTATATATTTCTTTTGTTTCAAAAAATTGTTAATTTTAACGAAACCGAAAAAAACTTATTTGGCTGCATAACGGCGCGGCACACTAGACTCTATAAGTTGTAGGTACTTTCTGTTCGTGAAGTATTTTAATGCTAAATTCTCCAAGTAGCTGTGTCTTCGTTAATTAAGATTGCAAGTAACAACTTGCCTGTACGCGCTGCAAACTTCTCCGCGCCAGTAGGAAAGAAACCCACGGATAATTTTCATAAAAGTTGTCTGCAATATGAAAGTTTTAATGGAGAAGCGCGTGTTATTTTACTTAATTGCGATGAAGAATTACTCGTTGTGGTATTAGCGGGTTTAAGGATACGCGGTGGTAATTCCGACGTCTCGAGTTAACTAACATAGTGGTGCAGCGGTGTATATGCGAATAGGTCCTGACTTATTAATTTTATGGGCGCAAACTTCGTTCTTGATAAAACTCATAGAGATATACGTTTAACCGTTATTTTTAATATCTGTGATATACGGATATTTTAAAAATAAATTTTATTTGCTTTCTACGTATATAGGCTAGTGTATTTTAAAGATGATTTATACTACAGTTGGTAACATTTGTTTAAAATATCTGTTGTTAACACAAAAAAAACGGTATTTAAAGTTTAAAGGAACGTATTATAGTAGAAGATGTATTATAGTAGAAAATGCATAGTATAGTGGAAGACCCCAAAAGGGATTTTGGGATTTACTCAAGCATGGCGGAATAAATAGGAGAAACCTTGCACCCTGTTAAGCCCAGAATTTTTTTTTTTCTATAAATTTACACTTTGTAGGTACAATACATGTCACTGTGACAGTTAGTTTTGACGTAAGAAACGTCAAAATTTGGTGTCGTCCGATCGCGATCAAATTTGGTGGGTAGGCTATGTGAGCGACAGTGCACAGGGTCCCACCCTGCAAAGTTGGATACGACGTTTTGTTTACATCTTCATCAGGGTGGGATTAAGGATTTGATATTGAAGAAAAATGTGGGTCGATTTTGGCATAATTGGGGACGGGCTACAGGATGACGCCCTCGACGTTTCGAACCGATGTCTCTAAATGGACGAAATCATTAGGATTTTTCTTAATTACGGGCCGATTGGAACCAAACTCGGCACGTGGATAGTAGTACCCGAATGGAGTTCTCAGACAGCAGATGGGTAGACGGACAGACAGACAGAAGAAAGTAAGAATATAATAAATTTACCCCTCTTCTGTAAATACACACTTTACTGTAAATTTACATTTTTCTGTAAATCTACACTTTCCTTGTAAGTTTGCACTTTTTCGGTAAATCTACACTTTTTCTGTAAATTTACACTTTTCTGCAAATTTGCACTTTTTGTCAATTTTTGCGTTTGAGCCAACCATGGGGCAACACTAGTAATAAATTTACCATTCCTCTTTACCAGAATATCCAGAATCTAGTGATATGAAGAGGCGAGCACGAATCCCAGCGTACACACTAATATTTTCAGTCATCAGCGTATACGGTCAGATATTTACTGCTCTTATTCATTTGAAGTTGTAACGCAAACAGAAACATCCAAACAGCAAATTCCCAAATACATCAGTTTACTATATCACTCAGATCTATCACTTATTCAAGAGTCACTTCCCCCTCCAACCATTAATAAAAAAACATCTTCGTCTATTAAGAGTTCTACACATTTTATAGATATTTAGAAACATATAACGAATTAGTTCGCACAAATTTGTTAGTTTTAAATGGTAGTAGAATATAATATTTTGTTAACAATATTTTGTTAAAAAGAGAAGAAAGCTTGAGAAAGCGAAAAACTTATATTTGGTATTTCTGGTTGTTTTGTAAGCAGACGGTGGATTCATTAGCAGTGCTGCCACTAAGATAAAAAAATGACAGAAAAAATGCGAATTTACAGAAAAAGTTAAATTTACAGTACAAATTTACTTACTCAACCGGGTCTCACAATGCAAATTCACCTCAAATATCCATTTAGTTGGTCATTGGCAAGCACTCTCTCATTGTACATGAAAATAACAAAACAAACATTTACTGATCTGGATAAAATTGATAGTTAAATAGTAAGACTCACCCGGGGGTACTCCGCCCCCTAGCCACTGACATTCTATTCAATATATCCCATTCCATATCTTCCATCTAATTCAAATATTATTCGGATCTATTGATCTATTGGTTAATAATCTTCAACACCTAGCTAGTGTCACCTGAAATAGTATAGGGGCTTCCCCCGGACGCAAATCTGCCGCTAAACAGATTCGCATCCCAATCGAATAGGCTAATTGGGGTACCTCACTACCCCAACGCCGCATCGTGTCAATCGAGAAGACAAGGGAGACCTCAAACTCTCAAGACCAACCTCGAAGGCAAGACGTCGGAAGAGGTTTTCTTCTCATGGTCAAACGACCCGTTGCCTTACAGTACATGCCATAGTCAAAAGACTCGCAACCCCCAAATGTCAGCTCTATGACAAAACACAACACAACAGCTGGCCGGCCCGTCTACTACTGACTCGCCGCCGGCAAGCTAATCCTCCTCTTACATCACAATTTTACCTGATCACAAATATTTACAACGCTTGCCAATGAATCATATTATTTTCTCTAATCGACGTTCAAATAGAGTGTTTTAGCATTACTAGATAAATAAATAGAGAGCTTTCGAAGGAATGTATATTCTTTATTAGAATAGTGAATGAATAAAAGCATTATTATAACGAACTTATTTTCCAAGTTTTACAAACTGTATATTTTGCTTAAAATATTTTACAATGTTGGAATGGCAGCTCTACGCTTTCGTAAAAATATGTAGTTGGAGATGAAGCTGAATTAAGTAATAAATGAGATTAGCACAATTTCATAAACAGTTTGTCACAACGGTTTTTCATTTTTTAACACAAAACCATTTGTATATTTATTCAATGGATAAGGTAAACGATAAAACAAACAAGAATTGTTTGAAACGACAATCGAAACTAAAATTCTCATACCCACCTTTTTCAATAGCAGTGAAATGTTATTGTCGCAAAGCGGCATTGCCGCAAAACGTGCCATTCGTTCATGATCGATAATACCGATACATGCTCCTAAAACCGACAAGGATGAATTCACGTAACACCGTGGTTTTTACCCTAGTCTGGACATATTGTAAGCCCCACATGTTTAAAACTGTAAAGCGTCCTATCGTAACACTAGATTACCTACTTGGCCTAGATAAAAATCACTTTCAGCGTGAAAATAAAATACCGAAAGAAACTTGTTGGAAACTAAATTTCAGATTTTTGGAAATTTTTAATTTTTGGAGTCGGAGATTCATTTTAATTTGTATTGAGTATTGTTTTATCTACTGCCTGGCTACCGCCCTAACAGTTTAAAAAGAAATCTTGCTGTTAAAAATGTATCATAAAAATATATAAAAATCTGACTTAAGTCTTTTATAAAAATTATTTTATAATATATTTTTTTTATATAATAATTGAAATAAATTCTGCTAAAAGTTATAATATGATAGATAGATATATGGGTATGCACATGTTTGCGTAAGAATATGCTGGATAACATACTGTTAAGAGTACGCACTATCAAAATATTGATACGTTATTACTGTTGAAGGCAACGATTGACAATATTTCGTAATATGGCAAAAAACGCTTCTATAATAATTATAGAAGCATATTTACGAAGAAACAATTTATTGGGCAAGCCTACAGTAAGATTAGTCATGAGATATGACTAAAACATGACTACCCGTAGACACTCAGTGTTTCTGCCTTCCGGTTTGATCAAAACGGGAGGAATCAGCAACGATGAACTAGTGATCATGAAAAAAGAAAAAGGGAAGCAAACGAGGCACAAGGCACCATTTTTTTTCAGGATCACTAGTTCATCGTTGCTGATTCCTCACGTATTGAGGAAGCCGGTAGGCAGAAACACTGAATGTCTACGGGTAGTCATGTTTTAGTCATGGCTCATGACTAATCTTACTGTAGGCTTGCCCAATAAATTCTTTCTTCTTTTTTATTACAGTCCCCACGATAACATCTTTTGTTTATTGTTTCCTCCGGGCCAAGGTGATAGCGGCGAGTTGTGTTGGAATGTCTCCAGAGCAGTTTTTCGGTGGTAACGCTTGCGAATTGTGGGCTACTACCTAACCAGGCTGCAAATGGTGCCTTGTGCCTCGTTCGCTTCCCTTTTTCTTTTTTCAGGATCACTATTTCATCGTTGCTGATTCCTTCTATATTGATGAAGCTGGAAGGCAGAAACACTGAGTATCTAGGGGTAGTCATGTTTTAGTCATGGCTCATGACTAATCTTACTGTAGGCTTGCCCAATAAATTCTTTCTTCTTTTTTATTACAGTCCCCACGATAACATCTTTTGTTTATTGTTTCCTCCGGGGCAAGGTGATAGCGGCGAGTTGTGTTGGAATGTCTCCAGAGCAGTTTTTCGGTGGTAACGCTTGCGAATTGTGGGCTACTACCTAACCAGGCTGCAAATGGTGCCTTGTGCCTCGTTTGCTTCCCTTTTTCTTTTTTCAGGATCACTAGTTCATCGTTGCTGATTCCTCACGTATTGAGGAAGCCGGTAGGCAGAAACACTGAATGTCTACGGGTAGTCATGTTTTAGTCATGGCTCATGACTAATCTTACTGTAGGCTTGCCCAATAAATTATTTCTTCTTTTTATTACAGTCCCCACGATAACATCTTTTGTTTATTGTTTCCTCCGGGCCAAGGTGATAGCGGCGAGTTGTTTTGGAATGTCTCCACAGCAGTTTTTCGGTGGTAAAGCTTGCGAATTGTGGGCTACTACCTAACCAGGCTGCAAATAGTGCCTTGTGCCTCGTTTGCTTCCCTTTTTCTTTTTTCAGGATCACTAGTTCATCGTTGCTGATTCCTCCCGTATTGATGAAGCCGGAAGGCAGAAACACTGAGTGTCTAGGGGTAGTCATGTTTTAGTCATGGCTCATGACTAATCTTACTGTAGGCTTGCCCAATAAATTATTTCTTCTTTTTTATTACAGTCCCCACGATAACATCTTTTGTTTATTGTTTCCTCCGGGCCAAGATGATAGCGGCGAGTTGTTTTGGAATGTCTCCACAGCAATTTTTCGGTGGTAAAGCTTGCGAATTGTGGGCTACTACCTAACCAGGCTGCAAATGGTGCCTCGTGCCTCGTTTGCTTCCCTTTTTCTTTTTTCAGGATCACTAGTTCATCGTTGCTGATTCCTCCTGTATTGATGAAGCCGGAATGCAGAAACACTGAGTATCTAGGGGTAGTCGTGTTTTAGTCATGTCGTTGGAAACATAGGAAATCCCATGCAAATTTTGAACTGTCCAGATATCGGCTCTTCTATTGATTTTATAGTAAATAGGGATCGGCAAGATAAGAAATCTTATCTTGACAAGCAATTTCTTCTCTTGTCTTGAAATATTTTCAAGAATTAAAAAAACATCTCGTCTTGACCATTTCTTGAGAGTTGATTTCTTGTCTTGATTCAAGAAATCTTGAAATTTCTTGATATCTTGACAAAAGGGGAACCCCCGTTTAAAATTCGTTTATTAAAGGGGAACCCCCTGTTTAAAAGTCGCGGTGAGATTGGCTAATGTGATATATTTATGCTTTATGCGTAAAATCGAGGGTCAGGCATCTAATTTTCAAAAAATTCAAAAACTTTGGGCTCATTATACTACAGTAGCCAAAATCATCAGATTTACATAATTTTGTTAATTATTATTATTATTATCTAACATGAAAATGAGTGATTGTGATGGTTTGTTGAGCAGCAAATCTGAGCCATTCGTAATTGAATCTGGTTCAGAATACCTACCACCTCAGTCACCTGGACATAGAAATTTAATAAGTGATTTTGACAGTAGTGACGGTGATAATACTACTACAGATAAAAACAACAATGATAAAAGCTACTCTACTTCAGTGGCGCACACTAAAATGTGTTATTTTTTATTTTAAAAGTTTTACGTTAATTCAAAAAGTCTGTATGCCACTGAAGTAGACCCTCTTTGCAATGTTTTTTTTTATTCTAATATCGTAGGCCATAACATATCCAAAAAATTAGAAAAAAAAATTAAAAATTAAAAAATTATTAGGCATTTAAAAAGGTTCCAATTTAATTTTGCCCACAGTATGCCAACTTTGGACATCCGACTTTGGACGTAGGTACTTATATCAACTTTGGACATTGGACATCCGACAAAGTGCTGCTTCGTACAAATATTTTTTGCTTAATATTTTTTTATCCATCAATTAATGGATATTCGTATAATATACAAATACCTAAGTAAATGAGTATTTCTTTTTTATTTTATATTTTCAAGAAATTTCAAGATTTTCTTGATTCCTTATCAAGAAATCTTGATCTTGAAAAGTAATTTCTTGTCTTGTCTTGAAAACCAAAAATCATTTCTTGTCTTGATCTTGTCTTGAAATCAAGACAAGATCAAGAAGTTGTCAACAAAATGACGACCCCTAATAGTAAAGTCGTAAAAAGATTTTTTTAAGGTCTACGTTTGGTAAACACACATGCCAAATTTGAACAATTTTTTACCAGCCGATTTTGAGTAATTTAAAAGAAACTGAATCGATTTTTAAATTAAAACTGAATAGGTAACAATCAAACACCAGTCAAAAATAGACATGTCTTAAGTTGTGAGCGTCATTTTCGAACGCAACTTAATTTTAATAAAATTTGAATATTGAGTACTAGTAATAATTAATTTATTGTTATACACATAAAGAAAAAGTGAGCATGATAAAATGGTATACTACGCGGGAAATAGCTCAGACAGTGTATCCGATATGTTTCAGTTAATTTTTCCTAAATATTAAAATTAAATTATCTTTGACAATGACAAAATCGTAGCTTGTAAACCTAAGGCATGTCAGTTTTTGACTGGTGTTGATTGTTACCTGTTCGGTTTTAATTTAAAAATAGATGCAATCTTCCTTAAATTACTCAAAATCGGCTAGTCCAAAATTGTTCAAATTTGGCATGTGTTTTTACCATACACAAACCTTTAAAAAAATCTATTTACGACTTCGGTATAAAATTAATAGGGGAGCCAATAATTGAATAGTGTAAAATTTGCATGGGATGCACCACCCTGTATACAATTATTGTTCACTATTTAGAGTTTCATTATTTCAGTTTACTAAACTGTAAATTGTGGCCGGCCGTAGCGCAAGCAGTAGTGTGTCGATCTGCGGTGCGATAGATGGGATGGTATATATATACATATACTGCCATTACTCGCTGACGAGTATTTGACACGCATCAGAAGATGGTCACGCAAGGCGTTTTCTTTCATGAGCTTTTCTGTGACTGAAAAGCCCAATACGTGATGTTATTTGTCTACCGCACTCCGGACATTCAAAAATCTCATTGCTTTGTTGGCTCTTAACTTTTTGGTTCTCGCTGTTAACTGAGTTTACAATTCTTCTCCATTGAGTTCTATTGTGAGCTGCTACTTCCCACTCATTCTGCACATTAATCCCCTTTAAGTTTTCGTGGAAAATGTCCTTGTACCTTTTGAGTTGTCCACCTGGCCTCCTCTTACCGTCTACAAGCTCACCGTAAAGCAGTGATTTTGGTATGCGGTTTTCTTGCATTCTGCATACGTGACCAGCCCATCTTAGTCGGGATTTTGTAACCATGACTTCAATACTCTCGCAGTTAGCTTTTTCAAGAACCGATACGTTTGAGACGTGATGGAACCATTTGATTCTTAAGAGTTGTCTAAGGTGTCTCTGTTGCAGCTTTTTTAATGCGTTCATGTGTCGGCGGTACGGCACCCAGGTTTCGCTCCCATATAACATAGTGGGGATTATTATTGCTCGGTACACTGCAAGTTTCGTTTTTGTGCTCAGGTCATGGTTGTAAAAAACCCTGTCTTTTAATTTCCAGAATGCTCTTGAAGCGCTGCTAATCCTGTGCTGAATTTCAGAGTCGATATTGGCCTTTTCCGAAATCAAACTGCCGAGATAATTGAATTCCGCTACATATTCCAGTAGTTCTTCTCCGATTTTTATAGCATTGTTGTGATCTTCCGGGGGAGTGCACATGATTTTAGTTTTGTCGATGTTTAGCTTAAGGCCCAAAGCCTCGTATGCCCAGGTATATGTGTTCAACATTTCTTGTAATTGCTGTACAGTTTTTGCAACTAGAGCGCAATCGTCAGCGTATTGAAGTTCTGTGATGAATTTTGTACGTGTTTTTGCCCTGAGTCTTTTTATGTTGAACAGACCGCCATCATATCTGTATCTAATGCCCAATCCTCTCTCCTGCAGTTTGCTGTCCACTATAATGGAGAGCGCTGCCATGAATATGTTGAATAGGAGAGGCGCTAAGACACATCCCTGCCTAACACCTGTATTTGTCAGGAAAGGGTCGCTCAGTGATCCATGATTTGACACTCTTGACTGGTTGTTGTTATGGAGGCTTTTACACACTTTAAGAAATTTGTTGGGTACTCCGAACTTTTTCATAATTGCCCAAAGTGCATCTCTGTTCACAGAGTCGAAGGCTTTTGTTAGGTCGATGAATGCAATATAAAGTTTAGACTGCTGTTCTTTTACTTTTTCCTGTAGTTGGCGGATGGAAAATATGGAATCGACGGTGCCGCGGTTAGTGCGAAAACCCGTTTGCGATTCTGGAAGGATTTTTTCTATATGTGGGTGCAGGCGGTTTGACATAATTTTTGCAAGAATTTTTCCGCCGATAGCCAAGAGTGAAATTCCCCGGTAGTTTCCGCAGTCTGATGCACTTCCTTTGTTCTTAAATATATTCACTATATTTGCGTTGCAAAAGTCCTGAGGTACCTTTCCGCTTTCCCATATGACATCGAAGAGAGCCTTAAGATAACCAATAAGTTCTTTACTTGCACACTTATAGATTTCCGCCGGGATCGCGTCACAGCCAGCTGATTTGTTGTTTTTAAGTTGTTTTATGGAGGCCTTTATTTCCTGTTCTGTTATTGGGATATCTAATACATCGAGGCTGTTATACTGAGGTATTGTGTTTAGCGCTTCTATATTGGGGTTATTTTCTTGGTTAAGGATATGGCTGTAATGCTCTTTCCAGCGGTTTCTGATTTGCTCTTCCTCTTTTAGAAGTTCGCCATTTTGTGCCATGATTGGGCAGCTTGCCTTCTTGGTTGGGCCGTATACTTCTTTTACAGCCTCGAAGAATTTACGGTAATCGTGATGCGTGGCGTACTCTTGAATCTGATTAGCTTTTTGTGACCACCAGTTATCTTTTAGTTGGCGTAGTTTTCTCCGAAGCGTGTTGTTGGCTGCTTTAAAGTTGTCTACCAGCCTTGGATTGTGTGGATTTGCAGTAACTTCTTGATGTGCTCTATGCTTTTGTTCCAACAAAGCCTGTATATGAGGTTGATTTTCGTTAAACCAGTCTGGTTGTTTCTTTTTGTTGGACTTTCCCAGAACAGCTTCGCTGGTTTTATGAATCGCATTCTTCTGTTAATTTGGTTGCAATTTCGTTCTTGATTGCAATGCATACGCCATGAATTCTCCTGTGTGTTGAGGGGTGACCCTTCCAAAAGAAGGTGTAATGCTCCTCAGTGAGACTACCCTCATCCGCAAAGCGGGTTTCGCTAAGAGCGGCAACATCTATATTCATACTACATCGTACTGGCACAGATTAGGTATACTATATGTATACAGATAAAAATCTTGTCCCTAATTCGTGATACGAAAATTGTTTTTATTGCGATGAGTAAACAAGTAAAATTTCCTGTGCGCAAAGATAAACTCGCGTTTAAACAGCGTAATAACTGGGCCGGTCAGGCGCTGTGCACAATTTTAGAGGCCATAAGTGGGCGTGCTATGTGCGCAAACTAGTAACCTAACTAGTGCGCGACTCCGAAAATTGGACCCACGAAAAACAATGCTTTTGACGATAAGTTTATAATCTGTATAATTTGTGGTGCTGGGTTCGATCCTCAGCCAGTACGGTTGGTTTATTTATTTAAATAAATATATTTATTTCTCTCTGTATAATTTGTGGTGCTGGGTTCGATCCTCAGCCAGTACGGTTGGTTTATTTATTTAAATAAATATATTTATTTCTCTAAATAGAGCGACCAACGAGCTGCCACCTCAAGGAAGGCTATGGCAAACCACCTTGAGTATATTTGCTTTGTACAGCCTCTCAAATAGTGCCGTTCGGATTCGGCGATAAACTCTAGATCCCGTGTACTTGTGAAACACTGATGACACACATCACAAATACATGCGAGAGGTACACAAATACACCAACGCTCTGTATAGAGTATGACACTGCAAGAAGAAGAAACTGGAAAAAAGGTATCTAAAATAGTAGACGTTGCACTATTACTAATACTGCTTACTATCACTTGCTTAAAAATGTGCATGGTTGGAAAAAATCATGATTTAAAAAAAAATCAAAAAAATCAGATATTTTTAATTTAAATCAGATTTTTTTGATTTTAATTCAAAACAATATTTAAATCGGATTTCCAAATGACTAGGACTTATTACCAATTAAAGTCCTATCCTAAATAGTTAAATCTTTATAACTCTGCGCGATACCGATAACATTAATAATTCTACGGTGCGTGTCATTTTTCCACATCGGTCACCAATATATTCCGCAAAAAAGTCGCTTGCTTGAGATCAAAAGGATTTTTTTTCAAACGCCTCAAAAGTATTAATTTTTGTCATTTTAACGGTTATAATTTATTTATTTATACTAGAGATAAAACGGATATCCGGCAACTATCCGGTATCCGGCCTGTCCGGCCTAAATTTACTGTCCGGTCGGATACCGAATAGTAACTCAATATCCGGCCGGATACCGGATATTCAAAAAGTAAGTTTCAACTTTTAAATTGATGAATAAACAGATATTTTTATATAGTTTTATAAAATTTACAATTATTTTTATCTTGATTTAAATCACGATTTAAATCATGATTTAAATCATTTGATTTAAATCATGCCAACCCTGCTTAATAGTAATCTACAATGATTAAAAAATCTACAATGGATAAAATTATTTAAGTATTTTTTTTTCGAAATTTAAAAATCTGAACTTATAACTTCTAAACATACAAAATAACGTAAGAGATGGCAACTCAAACAACAAATTGCATTCTCTACATGCACTATAAACAAATTTCCGGAAATTGAACAAGCGGCATTCAAAAGATTTTCAATATTTTCCGGGAAATGTCAAGAAAAATATAAAATTTTCAAAATTTTTTATTAGCAAAAAAAAATCTAGTGGGCGTGTTTCTGAGGCAGGACTATATTACCAATTAAATACTTGCACTTATATACATATATATTATCTGGGACACCCTGTATAATGAATGCCATTTCTGAAATTGAAAAATAGTATACTATTTGATTCGTACGTATTAACGCTTTTGTAGAAATTGGATATATAATCCAAAAGAATCCAGCCACGCGTAAACAAGGGGAAAAAGTAATTAAAACGTATAATATTATAATCCACAACAAATATTAATTCAGAGATTGAAAGTTGCCAAAACCGTCACGTCAAGCTATCTCGTAATGAAAATCAACTAAAGCGGGAATATTATATATATATATATATATATATATATATATGTCGAATTATTACGTTAATTCGTTACAATAAAATTTACCAGTAAGTCTCCCTTCCATTTCGCGGTTTTCTCGTCCGCTTTTGAATGTTATTCCGCTACCAGCCAACTTTTTCAATTAAGACGAGAAAGAGAGGGGGGAGAGATCGTTCTGTATAATAACTTTTTGAATCTGCAATGACTCCAGTTTGGACGACGGTCTTTCTTGATACCGATCTGAAAACGATTTGTTTATTGTGACACAAATGTCAAGTCCTCAGAAATCAGAACAAACCGTCCTATTATTGTCAAAAATCACTAACTTACATTGTGTTACTTTCAAAATATACGCGTCCAAAAGGTGATGGCATTGCACAAATCAGTTATCCAATTTTATATTTTATTTTTGATACTAGCAGCGTTGATTGAAACGATACTAGGAAATATGTCATTTTTTGAATTATATATTATAATATTATATAATTATATATTATATAATTATATATTATTATTATATTATATAATTATATATTCATTTCATAAAACTCTTTATAGGCCAATCAAATTAGAGGACTCACTTGGAAAAAAGTGTTGGAAAGCTAATTATGGTCTTGATTTGTTCAGTTGACATGAAAGATAATTGTCCTGGTTTTGCACCGTTGCTCGACCGCCGCTTGACTCCGGAGGACCAAAAGATGGTAAAATTCTTGGACTTTTTTCAGATTTTCGCCTGTAGATCCGAAACGTTGCGTTCTAGCCAATATTTCACTATTACAAGAATTAAAGACCATTAAATTCTGCGTATAATGAGTATCAATTTGTTCAATTCGGTCCAGTAGTATGGTAGAAATTGGTCCAGTAGTATGGTAGAATGGTGATATTTACCTATTTTGCCGATAAACACATTGTAACGTTTTTAGTTCGTTACATGTCTTTTTTATATATAATATATGATGTCTGGCCTATCATCACCGGATTCCCTCTCGTTCAGGCCGGATAGTTTATTTGACGCGTAATTTTTACGTTCCCTGGTCGCCAACCCTGTTATCGTTCGACACAACCCTGTTATCGGTCTAGGAGGCGCTGTCAACATCACTTTGTTTTGACGCTCTATTGTATCCCAGCTTTTAGAAATGGTGATTAATTAAATCTTGCTGTATAATTTGAATCAGCTGCTATTTCGAGGCTACAGGTAAAGATAGTTATTACCTTTTATAGATTCGATATTATTATTGAATATTTTTAGGGTAGAGTTACGGATGTCCCAACTTGTATTTGTATTTTGCTGGCACGTTGGCGTCCCTTTTCTTTTGTCCTCCAGAACGTCACATGGAAGAAAGGACAGGTTGTTTATTATTTATTGAGCCCTCGGAAGTATTTCGAGGTAGGTTTATTTTGTTTATTAGACCTTGTTTGGTTTTAAACAAGAGTTACATATTTTTAGGGTCCAAGGTACGGACTGTGTCCAAGGTACGGACTGTGTCCAAGGTACGGGTAGTGTCTTATGTACGGACATTATCTTATGTACGGATGTCCTGTGGACGAGTGTCCCCAGTAAGATTGATTTTTTCTTACATGTAAGTGCCACAGCGTGGATGTAGCTTGAGTCCCATGCTGCTTCGTTCCCAGCTATAAGCTGGTTAGTTACGGCTGTATCAAGTCACGGTGCCCTCATTCTGACCCCTTCGGTTGTGTTGGATGGCTGAGTACAGAGATGCGAGACCACCTCACGCTGTTACTGTTTGAAGCAGGATTGCATAAGGAACAGCTAAGTGTAGATTTAGGTTGTAGTTTTGCATTTGACATTCAAAACATTTACAGTCTTGAACAGTAACGTACATCTTAAATAATATCGTATAGACTATGTTGAGTGGTTAGATTGTTAAGAACATTCATGTCGATTTAGTAGTTAAAATAAAATTTAGATCTTAGGTTTCATTGCATTATGTCTTGTAATAGTATTACTTTTTTATAGATATTATTATTGCACTAACATCATATAAAATATATCAAATTAATTAAAGTAATGCTACATTTCATATATTCTCTTAAACTTTACATGTCTTGTATTTTATCATAGTTGTTTTCATAGATATTTAGTACAACTCTTACCACCACTTTCTTTGACATATAACCACTACATATTCACTAGAACTCTACAATGTCATGTATCAGCAACGAACATCATGAATAAATATAGTCATTAGTTTTAAGTAATAAACAACTGTGTTTTCTTTCTCTGTACATGCCTGGCGCCCAATATCTATTTTTTTGTTTATTGTTCTTAATTAGTTTTCTTTCCAGGGAAATACCTTATCCACGACTGCTCTCCGATGAAAAGCTGCCGTTCGTAGTGGTAGTTTTAAAAAAACGCTACAACATTAAAGTGACATTCAAACGTTCGTCACACAGAAACGATCATTCTAAATAATAAACCATACCAGGGGCGGATACAGGAATTTATTTTAGAGGAGGCCGAAATAAAAAGTAATGTAGAATATGCTTTTTAGGACGCCATTTTTAACCGAATTTATAGATTTTAGGGGGTGCGGTGGTCCCAGGGTCGCCTCCCTCTATATCCGCCACTGAACCATACAATAAGAGTAACAGAGCATCCAATTAGCATTTTACATCAAGTAATAGATGACAAGAAAATTAAAAAAAATGTGTTCCGTCGTGCAACAATTCTGCGTAGAATGAGTATCAGTAATAAAGGTGTAATAAAGGTTCAGTAATCTAAAATTGATGCTTAAAAATAATTATTTTTACTAGTTTTGCCACTTTAAAAGAGCATTTCTTATCCAACGGCCGTAATAAGAAACGTTTAATTAACATGCTCCATAAAAAACTAGATGAAGGATTTATTGTAAAAGATGCTGATAGACTAATTGTTTAGCACCTTACGATTAGCACCTACAACCTCAAAGATTGCACTAATGAAAGAATACCACCATGAAAGAAATCGCACCTCTAGAAGTACGCAGTAGCACCACTAGCGTGTCGTGCAAGTGCTTTATGGGATGCCGAGGGCGCTGCAGTTGTCAGAAACCAGGAATGAAATGCAACTTTCATTGTATGGTTTATAATTTAGAATGATCGTTTCTTTGCTTTGTGCTTTTCTCAGCAAAATAGATAAATATCACCATTCTTCACCTTTCAATTTGTTCTATACTACTGGACCGAATTGATACTCATTATACACAGAATTTAATGGTCTTTCATTTTTGTAATAGTGAAATATTGGCTAGGACGCAACGTTTCGGAACTATAGGCGAAAATCTGAAAAAGTCCAAGAATTTTACCATCTTTTGGTCCTCCTGAGTCGAGCGGCGGTCGAGCAATCGTGCAAAACTAGAATACCCATCTCCCATGCCAACTGAACAAATCAAAACTATAAGTAGCTTTCCAACACTTAGTTCCAAGTGACCGGTTTATTAGATCTTATTTGACTGGCCTATTAAGATAAAAAAAAATATGTAAAACTTGTAGTCAATAAAATGTTACTTAGTGACTGTTGGCAGTAATAGGACGAAACCAGAGTTGACGATTCGTTCGGTCAAAAAATTATCCAAAAGAGGTTTTGATCTTATCGTTCATTTAAATCAAATTACTGCAACGAACAATTTTTTTCAAATCGTACCGACAGTGAATGTGGTGGTGCGGAGGTGTCTTATTTTTCTATCTATCGAAAAATATTTCTCATTTTTCTTTTATCTAGTTTATGGATTTAAATATAAATTTAAATACCTTAATTTTCTTATTTCCTTATTCAGTATCAATTTTCTTGAGACAAAGAGCACCACTTTTAAACGGTTTTATTTAGCTCGACCCGTACGGTATTTATTTATTTGTTTGTTTATTTGGGTCAAAATTAGAAATTGAAATTTAAGTACCTTCCTATTGTCAGATTGATCTGAAATTTGGTACACACCTTTAGTTCCGATGACAATACAATATAGTAATATCAATAACATTGTAAATCTAAGATGGCCGCCGGTACAAAATGGCGGATTTCATTTTTTCCACAACCCCCTCAATATGGGTATCAAATGAAAGGGCTACACTAGTAGAATACTGTGATTATGACAAAATTTAAAATCTAAGATGGACGTCGTTACAAAATGGCGTATTAGGTGAGGGCATGGGTAGTCGTGTCCAGAACAGTTGTGTCCAAGATTGTGTGACGTTAGAAGGACAGATAAAAAAAAATAGGTGATGAATTTGTGAAAATGTTGCGGTCCAACATTGACGTTACAAAAGGATTGGTAAATGGTGCTATAGGCCACATTACAGAAATTGTTTGGCCTCAGTTCCGTCGAACCCAAATGTACGAAACAGATCTACCATCAGTTTGGATTGATTTTGGCAGAGACGGCATACACGTTATACACCCGAAAGCCATACAGTTTCCAGCAAAATTCAATTATGGTACGGCTGAAAGAAGGATGTTACCCTTAATTTTGCCATGGGCATCCACTGTCCATAAAATGCAGGGCAGCACAATCGACCATGCAGTAGTGTATTTGGGCTCAAAATTGTTTGAGGAAGGGCAAGCATACGTGGCTCTAAGTCGAGTCAAGTCTCTGGAAGGGCTATGTATTGAGGAATTAGATTGTAATAAATTATCAGGTAAAAAACCATGTAATAATGATGCACTGAATGAATTGAATAGAATGAGGAATATTCGGTAGGCATTTCCGTTAAATACTAAAAACTAGAAAATAAAAAATCGGTAAAAAAACTTTTAGGTTTTATCTTATGCGCACTGAAAACTAGAAAATAAAAAATCGGTAAAAAAACTTTTAAGTTAAACGGTTTTATCTTATGTGCACTGAAAACTAGAAAATAATAATAACAATTAGGTATTTTGAACTTCTAGTTCAAAAATATTTTAGTACTAGGCAGAATAGCTTTTAGGCATATTAGACTAAAATAAAAACGTGGGGCTCATTAACTATTGCTGTAATACTTTCTTCTATAGTAAGTGTGGATTGCATCGACTTACTATAATCGTAACTGGAGATTTTGACAATCAATAACCAACCGTGGCGGCTTCACCAGCGAACGCCGAGCTCATGGTCTACCAAAGTACAAAGATATGCTTTGCCATAGGTAGGATTTCAGAGGGGCCCCACGTTTTTATTTTAGTCTAATATGCCTAAAAGATATTCTGCCTAGTACTAAAATATTTCTGATCTAGAAGTTCAAAATACCTAATTGTTATTATTATTTTCTAGTTTTCAGTGCACATAAGATAAAACCGTTTAACTTAAAAGTTTTTTTACCGATTTTTTATTTATTAATTTTATTTATTGTAATTTTCTATCTTTACAATTTCAAAAATAATATAATAAATAATATGAATTGCCTTTGATTCTCTTTCTAGTTTTATTTAGTTTGATTTTCTGCAAAAGATAACCATAGTTTTTATCACGCAACATGTAAAATTGACCAATTTTAACGTTTATCCAGATTTCATTGAACTATTTTATATTTTTTTGAGTTTCGCCTTTTGTAATTTAATTTTAAATTTAACTATTGCATTATTGGCACAGTCAGTCAACTTGGGACTCAAAAACACTCCTCCATCACTAAGTATGTACGTATAATTTTATGCCGAACACCTCGAGGAGTCTTCAGAAGCTCCATACTGTGTCCATACCTGTGACCAAACTGTGCTCGAAATAAGGAAAGTTCAGGAAAGTTATTAATAACACCCTTATATACAAGGGCATTATTTACTTAAATTCTGCTAGAGATGTAGCGCAAATATAAGAAATTATTTTAGGTTGCTACAATAGTATTTAATATACTGTACTTTGATATTATTTTCTTAATTTACCGTAATTTCTTGTATTTCCTGTAATACCATAATCTTGACAATATGGTGAAGGTATAACTAAATAATAACAGATAACCTTTGCAGATAACCTTTGCAGATAACAATGTTATATGTTATTATACAGGGTGGTTCGAACTATATTTCGGAAACTTCGACAGCATATTCTGCAGATAAAAATAATTAAAAAAGTTCACATAAATGTATGTCCTAAAATGCTTAGTTTCGGAGATACAGGGTGTAGAAGTTTCATTTTTATTTCGATTTTTTCCAAATAATTTATGAAGTAACGTCCATATTTCAATAAAAATTGGCGAATAGGGGTTCTTTATGAGGAATTTGATTTTCATATCAACATGACTCCTATTTGTAGGGGGCGCCACCTACATGTGTTTTAACTGTTTTGAAGAGTAATAACTTTTCGTCCGTACCTGTATAAAACTACTGAGTAAAAAAATATACATTTACGACTTTTTTTACGTAAAAAAGGTCTTTTTGTAAAAATCGCTACGAGTAATGGTTCTCGAGATATTTGGAGTCGAAATTATCAATGCCTGTCATTGACATAAAATAACTATATGACATATAATAAATTGACCTAGTAAGATGTATGGAGAAATTTTAAACCACAGGCTGCCGCCGTCATTCACAAAAGTTAAGAATAAAAAATGTAGAAATAGATTTATTTAAATCGTAGATATTTTTTATACGCATACCATATTTATTTAATAAAATGAATAGCGGCGACATCTACAAGACGTGTGTTTGAACGCATTAAATGTTGATAAGGTTTACTACATTTACACTAAAATGTTCCCATATAGTTCAGCAATTTAACAGCAAATAATCAATAACCTAATATATTTTGTTTCGCTACAGCAATTAAAAATTCCAAAAAAAAAGAAGAAACTTGGACAAACCCCTGTTAATTTTCCGAATTTTTAATAAAGCACTTTTTAAACCTAGCATCAATCTGTTTGATTTTGAGTTGATTGAGTTTGATTTCTATCTAATTTTATTGACTAGATAAATACATAATAAGCGTTCATGTGTTAAATATTAAAATAATAACGTAAACTGTAAACAGGACTGTTTCTTATTGGGGAACAGAATGGCAACACTGCGTACATTCCAAATGAGTACTAATCAAAGCCAATGCCGTCTCTCCTGCCTCGGGGCGGAGTTTTGTTTACTTCATCAGCTGTACATATTGGGTTAGATTCTGTATTCATATTTTGTCGGTTGATTTTTGGTATTGTTACGTTTTTCGTCGGTTCCGTGTGGATAGAAAGTCACAATTTATTTAAACACAATTTATTTTAACACTAATTACTACACTTAGAACGTCGGCATTGCTGGGCGTATGAGTCATAGGCGAGTGGCCAGGCCTAAGACTGAGTTCACACGGCACGGGTCCGCAACACTGCCCCCTTCTTAGGTACATGCTCGTCCCGAGATGTACACGGTGAATGAAGGTATTTGCAAAGCTGGTCCCTGGTACATTGCGAAGTCTGGTAGAAATAGCAGTCTACAGTTTTCTCTCCCGATCTCAGCTTTGGGTTGTAGCAGCAAACAAGGATCTCGATTCCCGTAAATCTGAACAAGACTTCAATCATGTTCCGGATTGTACGCCAACTCAAACCATCGAGTCCACACGCCAGCTTCGGAATGGCTCATCGTGCAATGTTGTTGTTTAGCAGGGCTTCTCTCAGTTCAATCAGGGTCTTTCATAGATTGAGATAAGTCGGCTTACTCGGGGACCATTCCTTGGTAACCAGGTAGAAGATGTATCTTGCTTGACCATGTGCATTGTCGGTTAGCCTCAAGACGCTTCCAACCTCTGGATCCTGTCGGCGTAGTTCTCCGACACGCCCAAACTTCTCATTGAACGTCGCAGCGATTCCTCCGGCCACACAATGAGCGAGCGAATAATCAGGAGGCACGGAAAAGAGGTCTCGTTGATCTTCTTTGGTTACACCATAGCGAGCCTTCTCACTGTTGTTGTATCGGGCCATGAAATCGTCAAAGGACATCTCCGAATCAGGGGGATCAAAGCTGCAGGTTCTCACGGTCCTAGTACGATCTTCTATTTCGCCTTGGTAGGGGCTCAAACGGTTGAAATGAACTATCCTCGGTTTTCCTTTTGGCAATTTTCTGATACGGTATACGACGTCATTAATCCTATCCATGACTTCGTATGGGCCTTCCCAGGAGGATTGTAGCTTCGGAGATAATCCACGACATCTCTGCGGGTTGTACAGCCACACCAAATTCCCTGGTTGGTATCCCCCATGCTCAGCTTGAATGTCGTAGTGCTCCTTCATTCGGTCACTAGCGCTTTGAATATTTAGGCGGACTCGCTGATGGATGTCGTCCATCCTTTGACGTAGTCTGTGGACATAATCTTCTCCAGCGACATCTTCTCCCGGTCGGCAACCAAACTTCAGATCACAAGGTAGACGCACTTCCCGTCCCATAACGATACTGGCTGGAGTTTGCCCTGTGGATTCTTGGACGGATGAGCGGTAGGCCAACAGGAACAGGTGAAGGAATTTGTCCCAGTCTCTTTGGTGGTCAGAGACTACTTTGGCCAAATAACGGTTGATGGTTCTGTTCATACGTTCAACCATCCCATCGGATTGTGGATGTAGAGCCGTCGTCCTGGTCTTGCGGATGTTAAGGACTTCACAGACGCCTTGGAACAGATTGGACTCGAAGTTTCTTCCCTGATCTGAATGCAGCTCCATGGGAACACCAAACCTACAGATCCATTCCTTAACAAGAGCATCAGCAATGGTGGACGCTTCTTGATTTGGTAACGCGTAGGCCTCGACCCATTTGCTGAAGTAATCCATTACTACCACAATGTATTTGTTGCCATCGTTCGTCTCCGGGAAAAGACCAGCCACGTCGATCGCTATTCGTTCGAAAGGACTGCCTACATTGTACTGGCGCATTGGAGCTTTACCGCGCCTTTGTGGTCCATTGATAGCAGCGCAAACGTCGCATTTCTTACACCAGGCCCTCACGTCTTCTGTGCAGTTCACCCAATAGAACCGTTCACGCAGCTTGCCAAGTGTCTTGGTAACACCAAGATGTCCACCGCTGGTTCCATTGTGAACTTCCTCCAAGACCTCCGGGACCCTCTTCTTTGGAATGACGATCTGCCTTCTCTCTTCTTGTCCCTCTGGCCTCTCAATCACACGGCGGAGTAACCCGTCATCTATTACCAAGGAATTCCACTGGGCCCAGTACGACTTCACGTTCGGCGAATATCTGCAAACTCCCACGTTGGTCTTTGGTCCGCGTTTTTCCAGTTAATCACATTATCCATCCAAGCCTAATTCTGGGTCACTGATTTGGTCGTTTGCAAGATCTTCGGGTTGCCAAGTATCGTTAACCACAGTTGTTCTTAGGAGTTTCGCTTCTTTCTCTTCTGCTCGGGAACAATGCTTACAGTCCTTATCGCAAGGTCTTCTGGAAAGTGCGTCGGCATTTTGATGGATCGCCCCAGCTCGATGTTCTGTGTCGAAATCAAATTCTTGTAATCGTTCAATCCATCTAGCTACCTGCCCTTCAGGATTCTTGAACTGCAACAGCCATTTCAAAGCAGCATGGTCTCTTCTTAACAAGAACTTTCTTCCATAGAGATACTTGTAGAAGTGTTCCACTGCTTTAACTACCGCTAGTAATTCTCGTCTGGTTACACAGTAGTTCCTTTCCGGTTTCGACAAGGTCTTACTAAAATAACCAATTACTTTTTCTTGACCATCCTGGATCTGAGACAGAACAGCGCCTAACGCAACATTGCTAGCGTCGGTATCCAATATAAAGTTTCCGTTGCCAAGAGGGTAGCTAAGTATGGGCGCACTAGTCAGGGCCTTCTTCAATTTTCGGAATCTGAGTCCCAAGAGAAACGCCTCTCGCCTTCGGTAAGTCTGGTCAATGGTTTTGCGATGGTGGCGAAACCCTGTACATAGCGGCGATAGTATGTGCATAGTCCCAAAAAGCTTCGTAGTTCGTGTTTATCTTTAGGTATCGGCCACTCTTCCACTGCCTTGGTTTGGTTTGGTTTGGTGGCATTTCATGGGGCTGAGATGGCATTTCTTGGGGCTAAGTTTCAAACCAGAGCTCCCTAGTCGCTTGAAAACTTCTTCCAAATTCTTCAGATAATCGTCAAAGGATTTCCCAACCACTATGATGTCATCCAGGTACACTAAACAGGTAGTCCAGGATAGTCCCTTTAACACAGACTCCATTAGTCTCTCAAAGGTAGCTGGCGCGTTGCACCATCCAAAGGGCATGACGGTAAATTGCCACAGTTCGGAGCCCACCGAGAACGCTGTCTTCCCTCTGTCTTTCGGCGCCATGTCGACTTGCCAATATCCAGTATGCATTTTTTTTTAGTCTATCATACACCCCACACCTGACACCAATTGTTACGTTTTTCGTCGGTTCCGTGTGGATAGAAAGTCACAATTTATTTAAACACAATTTATTTTAACACTAATTAACAAAAACAATAACGATAAAAAAAGCTTAAAGAACTATTTATAACTTATTTACAATTTATCTAATTATCTATCTAACAGAAATTTATATTGAATTAGCGCGGCGATTGTAACTCTACGCGTCGATCGGTTATTTATCTCTGTCCCTCTTAGGCCCCGGCGTCAGCTTATATATGAGAGAAACAGTCAATCCAGACTTGTCTAGTAAATTCTTATTCGTTCTTCGAACGTCGGCATTGCTGGGCGTATGAGTCATAGGCGAGTGGCCAGGCCTAAGACTGAGTTCACACGGCACGGGTCCGCAACAGTATTATTTGTTATTGTAGTGCTAAAAACTAATTATTTTGGTGTTTAAGTGACATAAACTACTACCAGAATATGGTCACTGTTTCTCATAAAAAAACGCGTTCTAAATTTTTTCATTTTCTTGGGATTTAGGTTCGGGAAAAACGCTGATTAAGTTTTCATTTGGTTTTTCATTATTTTTATTTGGTTAAAGAAAACGTTTCGGCTAACATTTTATAGCCTTCTTCAGTGTTGTGTCATATGAAAAAAATAGTGTCGAATATAAACCAAAGAATTATTTAATTTAAAAATAAAAAATATATATTTTAATTAATTACACTCAGATGCAAAAAAAACGTCACGGAGAAAATTTTGGTCAAATTTAAAGTGTTATATTTTTGTTATTTTTAGCCCTATTTTCATGAATTTTTTAGCAAGCTGTATATAACTATATCAACTAAACTTCGTAAACTCAGTTTTTTATTAACTTTAGTATTTGGCATATTATACAGAGTTAATCGAGGGGTTGTTTTTTTACCCTAATTTTGACACACCCTGTGCAATAATTTTGTGAGCAAATTTTCCTAAAATATAATTTTATGGTTAGGACTATGTCTTTTTGAGCATTTTGTTTTTTGGGTCATGTCAATACCCAAAATATAATAATAATATATAATTTTGGGGTCGCACCACTGTGGCACTTTGTATCATTGTATCGATTTTTTAATCGCGGTGCGATCCCTTTAGACTCACATTTATTAATAATAATATTATTCTGTAAAACTTAATGGGGTCTAATAAAGAAATTTGAATTTGAATACATGCCTTGGTTAATTTTTAAGAGCGAAATGAACTTGCCACCAACAATTTGCAATTTTTCAATTATAATTTCTTTATGAAGTTTTTTTTTCAATATGACAAGGGGGCTTTGGTGATTATTGTAAATTCTATACTACTATAAACTGCCCATCATGTTCGACGTTTTGAAAATGCTTGGCAGGAAAGTTAAAGGTCGCGAAGCGGTACCAGCTTCATTAAATGAACTTCGCTTAGTTCTTAAAGAAGAATGGGAAAGCATAGCGCAATATGATATTTGGCAGTCTCAATGACAGTATGAACGGACGTATACAGGCAGTTATAGCAGCCAGGGGAGGCAATACAAAGTATTAGGGTATGTTTAACAATTTTTTTTCTCTTTGTATACTTCAGTATTAGAGATGTTTTCTTTAATATCGTTAATTCTGTTATCGTTATTAATGTTTATTAAAACAAGGACTGTATCGTTAGTCTTTAACGTTTTTTTTTATATATAGAGTATCTGATGAAGCGTAATATGAGGTTACGACAATAGTCACCAAAACCATCTCATCATATTAAAAAATTACATCAAAAGTAATGATAATTGAAAAAATTGCAAAATAATCGTGATTAGTTCATTTCGCTCTTAAAAATTAACCAAAGCATATATTGACATGATCCGAAAAAGAAAATGCTCAGGAGACATGGTTCTTGCCGTAAAATTATATTTTAGGAAAATTTACACACGAAATTATTACACAGGGTGTTTTAAAGTTAGGATAAAAAACAACCCCTCGATTAATCCTGTATAATATGCCAGTTACTAAAGTTTATACAAAAAACTGAGTTTACGAATTAAAGCTGATATAATTATATACAGTTTGCTAAAATATTCATGAAAATAGGGCTAAAAATAACAAAAATATGACACTTTAAATTTGACCAAAAATTTCTCCGTCCAAAAATCTTCCTTCTCCGACCAAAAATCTGAGGAATAATTATGTTTTCCATGTATTCGACAACATATTTATTAATCCGTAGTATCTAAGTAGCGTGACGTCATAAATCTCGCTCCGAGGCTGTTCTATTAGAGACTGCATTGGCTAAGCAGCCGACTCGTCCCGTCGCGTCGCGTCGTCACTCGACTAGCGGGCCGAGGTTGCCATATTTCAACCATAAAGCTCTTGCCGCGAGTAATAAACAAATTAACAACCTGTATATTGATAGTACTGCAAAAAACATTATTTGTTTTCTACTGAAAATAATTCCAAAAAAACCTTGGCAACATCGACGATGTGCGCATGCGTAGTATCTGTGACTATATGCAGCAAAAACTCGTTTCAAGGTCAGCCACTGGATCCACACACCTTTATCAATTAATTGCCTTTACGGCGTTCAGCCACAAATAATGTCATATTAGAAAGTAAAACGGTGGTGCTGGTGATAAGGCAGAGGACCCGGGTTCGGATTCCGCGCAAACAAAGTAGGCCACGTGCAGATTAGCCTTAGAAGGAAAAAGAGACGTTAAGCAGAAGAATAATTGTCAATTTTTTGCGCCAATCTCTAAAACTCTAAAACTAAGCTAGAAAAAAAATTGAAAAAAAAAACGTTCAGATATAACTAGTCAACTAGTCGTTTCTTGGCTGCTTCCTGATTGCCTCCTGCATTTATTTGTTATTTAATTACTGTTTTCGTACAAAGGTTGTGTTGTGTTGGCCGAAAATGACGGGTACTGATACTTATTCTCATTAGAACTGCGTCAAAATTAGCGACGAAGAAAAAAAAACAACTGCAGCATCAAAAGCAAGTGAGGAAAGTGTATGCCGTCAACTAGTAGAGGACCTGTAAGGATGACTTCGTAAGAAAAATTTTATTCTTTAGACTTCACTGAATATCAATCCATATCCATATAATATAAAAGCTCAAACGGTGTTTTGTCCCTGTTTGATGATTCTTTTAAACTGAAACTTCTTTATTCGCGCTGGGTAAATTTAAATAAAAACTGGACAAATTTAAAATAATTATATTTTATTTTTTCTTTTATTTTTGCTTATTCGTACTAATTGCTTCCTCATCAAAAAATATAAAAAAGGTTCCTATAAACATGGGTGCGGAAATGCATAGTTTTAAAGTTACAGGGTGTCAAAACTTTTAAAAAATAGGCCTTTTGTTATTATCTTAAATACCATAATTTTTTTAGTGAATTTGCTGGAGGTAGCGCTTTATAGCCTGTCTAACGACAAGATCCTTGACAGAAGAAAAATTGAAAATGTAGTTTATTTTGTTTTACAAAGAAATAAGTTGGTACAACTGGAACACGTAGCAGGAAATTAATATTTATATTTAAAATTTGACTGATAAGTGATTACTTCAAAATATTGTGAAAAAGAAACTGTATGAAACTGAAAAAATGTAATCGAGTTTTTTTAATTAAAAAAACGGTATGTGTCAATACAAAACAAACAAGAATAAAATACCACATACCAAAAAAATATGAAAAAGAACAATTTCTTACTTTCAAGCTTCAAGAAAAAAATAAATATAATAATAAACCGCATTTATTATTATATTTATTTTTGATGGGATCTCATTTCTTTTTGTAGGTTATCCTCCTATTTTTTGTAGGGTAATATATGATTCAAAATAAAGTATTAAAGAAATTTGTCTAGCAATAATTCATAAACTGTAAATTATTGTAAAATATCTTTATATATAAATAAGTCAGTCAGTTTATATATACCGGGTGCGTCTCAAAAGTGGCTCACCCCTATAACTTTTTATTTTTTCAGTTAAAAAAGAGAGATTTGGTATGTTAGTATATGATATAAATTAGGATTGATTGACGTATCCAATTGTTTTGGGTCACTTCCTGTTTCACCGGAAATGACTACAACTTTTGATTTTTAAATGGTACTCTCAGTATTTTTTTACTTTATTCGATATAAAATAACATTCTGAATAGAATGACGTATCATATATCAACTTTTGACATTTTCGCATATGGTTTATTTGAAATTATAAATTGCGGTTCGTAACGAAAATTTGACTCGAAATACCAAGCGTGTGGTATCAAATTATTGGTAAAAAGATGCTTTTTCCAAATATGCTAATGTGCCACTCTCATTCCATTTGAGAAAACTGAGATAAGATTAAAAATATACAGGGTTGTCCGAACTGTATTCCGGAAACTTCGGCAGCATATTCTGCAGATAAAAATAAGTTAGAAAGTTCGTATAAATGTATGTCCGAAAATGCTTAGTTTCGGAGATACAGGGTGTAGAAGTTTCATTTTTATTTCGATTTTTGCCAAATAATTTCTGAAGCAACGTCAATATTTGGATGAAAATTGGTGTCTGGGAGTTTTTTGACATGAGAAATTTGATTTTGATGTCGATATGACTCCTACTAGTAGAGGGCGCCACCTACATATTTTTTAACTGGTTTGAAGAGTAATAACTTTTCGTCCGTACCTGTATAAAACTACTGAGTAAAAAAATATACATTTACGACGTTTCCTACGTAAAAAAGGTCTTTTTGTAAAAATCGCTACGAGTAATAGTTTTCGAGATATTTGGAATCGAAATTATCAAAACCTGTCATCATTGACATAAATTAAACATGTTGACTAAATTAATAGTTAGTAGACTGAAATCATAAATTTGAAATGTTTTCTGCTAAAAGTTTAACAGAAACTATTTTATCATTTCAAGTCATTTTTTGCAGAAAAATTTATGACAATATTCAACGTGTTAATTTTTCGTCAATAATGACATGTATTGACTATTTCCATTCTAAATATCTTGAGAACCGTTGCTCGTAGCGATTTTTACAAAGAGATATTTTTTACGTAAAAAGTCACAGAGATGTATATTTTTTAGCTCGGTAGTTTTATACAGGTACAGACAAAAAGTTATTACGCTTCAAACCAGTCAAAACACATGTAGGTGGCGCCCTCTACTAGTAGGAGTCATATTGACATCAAAATCAAATTTCTCATGTCAAAAGACTCCCAGACAGCAATTTTCATCCAAATATTTATGTTACTTCAGAAATTATTATTTATAAAATATCGAAATAAAAATGAAACTTCTACACCCTGTATCTCTGAAACTAAGCATTTTAGGACATACATTTATACGAACTTTTTTACTTATTTTTATCTGCAGAATATTCTGCCGAAGTTTCCGAAATACAGTTCGGACCACCCTGTATAGGATTTGAGCATTTTCTAACTTGCCAGGATAAGACACTAAAAATATTAGACGATCAAATCTATTTTTACAAGGCTTCTTGATTAAGAATTAGTGTTTTTAACATAATCACGGCACTCTAGATTGAATTTTAAAATACGATTTTTTATTAAGCGTTTATGTCAAAAGTTGACATATGATATGACATTCTATTCAGAATGTCTCTCAGTTGGTTATTTTTATAACGGTTTCATAGTGGCTATCAATTATAATTCGGTTATCGTTTTTCCCTTTTTGTCCATCCCTTATATCCAGAGAAATACCGAAGATCGAGACAGAAATCAAGCTTCGATCTGTGTAAGTTCTTTTAATATTTTTTTTAAACTAATTACTTGAAAATTCGCAACCAGCGAAACTTATTTAACTTATAAAGGTCCTCCGATTTAAAAGAATTGAAATATATCCCAGTGGCGGCTCGTCAGGTGCAGTAGGTGAAGGGGCACTTCGCCGAAAAAAATACTCAAATTAAAGAAAAAACTTTACTGCTTAAAATATTAATTTAGTTTAATATATTTACATGTATCTAAATAATAAAATGGTAATTTTTTATAATTTTTTTTTTCGGGCGGACCTCTGCATAATAGGTCCACCGCATGGTTAATTCCGGCCGAAAAAGTAGCATTATTGGCCCGCACGCGCCTACGTTTCCACGAAGCCACAAGTGAAGAGAAAATATTTATGAGCCGAGCGGCTGCACGGTTTCCATGGTAACGTGACTTCAGCCTAGCAGCAGCATGTAAATTTCCCACCCCGAAATTTTTTATCAGCGACCGATGTGCATGAATTTTTGGGCAGTTCGCTTCGTCTTCCTTTATGCTCATATTCGGCTACTTCGGCGAGTAATTAACCGTGTAAAGACTGTAAAGTTGTTGTTGATGTTTTGAAATATACAGGGTGTGTCAAAACTAAGATCCATACCAAAGTTATATTTTTTCTTATGGAACACCCGGTATTTTATTTCATTTTTGGATTTTTAGGCATAAAATAAGGCATTTATTATAAGGGTTTAATATGTTTAAAAGCGTTGGTTTTTGAGATATTTAAAACATTTAAATATGCATGTTATAATAAAAAAGTGTGTCAACACCTTGTACATTACTTTTCAGGAATAATTCTTGTGCTGACTTTCAAGCCAGAGAAATAAACTTCTCTTTCAAATGCAACACTATGTATTTTTTAAATAAGTCGAAATAAATTTACATGCTCATGTTCAAATGCTCTTTCAAACTATATTAGGGTTTCCTATACCTATCTGGCTTAGATTTTGAATAAACAACTGTTTTTCAATAAAATTGTAATCAAGATGGCTGGTGTCGCCATGGCAATTTTCTAGTGACACTTAGCAGCTATTTTCAAAATCGACATTAGTTTATGGACTTTATTTAAATTTATAACAGGTTATTTTTATTTAATTTACCTACAATAAAGTTAATAAGTAAGTATTTAATATTTTATCAAGAAAAATGAAGCAGTATCTGCTGGCAGAAGGAATGGCTATGTTACTAGTTATTTTATTTTATAAGGACAATTGAAGGGTTTATGCTCAAAGATATCCAAATAAGAATTTTCTTGACAAGAATTCCTTTCAAATACTACTTTCCCTATTTCGCAGAGCTGATAGTGTGGTACGTGAAAAATCTATTAGGTAGAAACCTGTCGTTGGAAGTAAAGAAAATAAATTTTCCTTAATTGGTTCTTTTATAGACAATCTAATATATCTACTAATAAAGTCAGCCTATAATATCTCCTAATAAAGTCAGTCATCGTAACATAAACCGAAGGACTACTTTTTTATTTTTCTTGATAAAATAATAAATACTTCTTACTTATTAAACTATTGTAGGCAAATTAAATAAAAGTAAACTGTTAAAATAGTCCATTAGCTAATGCTGATTTTGAAAATAGCTACTACCTGTCACTAACAAATTGCCAAAATCTGAGCCAAATAGGTATAGGAAACTCTAATATAGTTTGAAAGAGCATTTAAATCTGCTTCGACTTATTTAAAAAATACATAGTGTTGCATTTGAAATAACGAAGTTTTTATGTAAAATAAGTATTTAAAATAGATCAGCAATTTTTGGTACCCCTGTATACATTTAAGGAAGCAATAAAATGTTTTAGTAAAGTTTATTTCTCTGGCTTTAAGGTCAACACAAGAATTAATTCTGAAAAATAATGTACGGGTGTTGACAAACTTTTCTATTACATCATGCATATTTAAATATCTTTGAATATCTCAAAAACCAAAGCATTGAAACAGATTAAACCCTTGTAATAAATGCCTTATTTTATGCCCAAGAATCCAAAAATGAAATAAAATACCGGGTGTTCCATAAGAAAAAATATAACTTTGGTATAGATCTTAGTTCTGACACACCCTGTACATTTGAAAATAATTTTAAATTATTCACATTGCCACTCTATACAGGGTTGTTCACCACATACGACACGGAGTATTGTAGCTAAACGATGAGATTTTCACAAATTGTAAGTTTTGGGTTCGATGAAGGACTATTAGAGGTACAATTTAAAAATAATTTTACAAGATACAGAGTGTCCCAAATAAGTAAAAAATATCAAAGTTGTATTTTTTTAAATGGAACACCCTGTATATTATTACATTTTTAGTTTCTACGATTAAAATAAAGGTAAATTTGATTAAGGTTTATTATACTTAAACCTTACCGTTTTGAAATATTTTCAATTTTGTGAAATTGCAGTCAAAATTTTAAGGCTTCATTTCTCCAAGGGTATCAAAGTTTTTAATACTAAATATTTACTGAAGTTTATTTACTGATCAGTTATTGTGTTGCAATAATAAAAATAATACTACCTTATACAGAGTGTCTAAAAATTTATTTTAAATAATTATTAGCTTCAAACGGCAATAACTTGTTTAATTTAAATAGAACACTCTGCATATTTTACGAGAATCAGATGCACAATTTAATTGTCTATCAAATTATATTATACCATTTTTTACCTATCTCTTTAAATTTCCGTAGAAAATGCATTTTCTTGTAATTTAGAACTTATTTATCAATATACCCATGGACTATTGACATTTTAGATTATTTTTAAAGATGTACCAAATTTTAAAGAGTACAAATATTAATATTGTCGATATAATTCGTTTATTTCATTAAAAAATAAAAAAAAACTGTTTAAATATTTGTTAAAGAGGATCAGTTAATATGATTCCAGTATTCAAACAACATTAACTGACTGTTTGCTTTGATTAATAATAATTGCTCCAAATACTAAAAAACTGAATTTTGTATGGGCATTAGACAGTGTGATAAAAAGTAACACCTTAAAAATGATATTTCATTTTTTAATAAATGCTTATTTATAACTACAGAGACTTTAATTTGATAACTTATTATTATATTGATTTCTGACTCAAATCCACATTTATTTATAATAATTTAATAACGAACACAATTAAGTATGTAATTAATTAGTATATGGGCGCAAATAATGGTGTTATATTTAATTAATGGTATACTCTTTTATAAAGATTTAAATAGTTTTCTTTTTGCATACAAATGGGCTAGTAATATTATCGTTTTGCTAAAAACGATAATATTACTAGTCTGTACATTTTGTACATTTGTTGCTTTAAAAACAATCTAAAATGTCAATATTCCATTGATATATTGATAAATGAGGTCTAAATTATAAGAAAATGCATTTTATACGAAAACTTGAAGGGATAGGTAAAAAATGGTATAATACAATTTGATAGACAATTTAATTGTGCATCTGATTCTCCTAAAATATACAGGGCATTCCATTTAAATTAAAGAAGTTATTGCCGTTTAAGCTAATAATTATTTAAAATAAATTTTTAGACACTCTGTATAAGGTAGTATTATTTTTATTATTGCAACACAATAACTGATCAATAAATAAACTTCATTAAATATTTAGTATTAAAAAACATTAATACCCTTGGAGAAATGAAGCTTTAAAATTTTACTGCAATTTCACAAAATTGAAAATATTTCAAAAACGGTAAGGTTTAAGTATAATAAACCTTAATCAAATTTACCTTTATTTTAATCGTAGAAACTAAAATGTAATAATATACAGGGTGTTCCATTTAAAAAAATACAACTTTGATATTTTTTATTTATTTGGGACACTCTGTATCTTGTAAAAATATTTTTAAATTGTAGCTCTAATAGTCCTTCAACGAACCCCAAACTTACAATTTGTAAAAATCTCATCGTTTAGCTACAATACTCCGTGTCGTATGTGGTGAACAACCCTGTATATACCTATAAAAAGTTTCTACATCTTTGCGTTTTTGTATAATCAACCGAGGCGAATGAGGTGCGCCACCCTGTATAATTGAATAATAAGATTTTATTATAAAAGGCAAACATGTAAAAAACTAAATTAAAAATCATGGAATAATATAATTTCCAAAAACTAAATTACAATTTTTATTTAATTCTGCATTTTTTACACTAACCCTTAACGTTTTGTATGTGACGACTGGATCTTCAATTCATAATTTTTACAGGAAGAAAGTAAGGGATACGCTTTCATCACTTGTGGCCACAGCAACTGTTTGGAGATGAGAAATGAGATGGAGAAATCTCTGGTAGCTGTATACGAGAGAGTGACAAAAAGAAAGGTGTAAGTTATTGTATTTCTTTTGTTGTAGTGTTTTGACAGTTTATTTTTCAGGTGAATATGCGAATTCCGGCAATGGTGTGCGTAGATTGTACCAAAAATCTGTTACTTACTCGTTTCTATCGATGGCCGAGAGAGACTCTATGAGAGTTTTAGAGCATGCCCAAGAACAGGAGAATGCCGAGGAACTCAACTGCGCTTAAGTGAAGGCATAATTATTAGGGTTTCTGTACAAGTGCTGTTGTTCCATGGTAAGAGTTAAATCTATTAACTAGTAGTGGGAACTGTCGCCTGAATACTATCGAAACATTCGATAGTTGCAATTCATTCGAATAATTCGATAGCTAGTAAGAAAACATTCGTCGAAAACTATTCGAATAAAAATTATCGAGTAGATGCGTCATCTGCCTTGAAATATTGTATTCTAGTAATTCGGCAGCAAAAACCATTCATTTATAAAATTCATTTATTCGTCAGGATCGATTATAATAAAATATAAACTGGATTTTAGTTGTCGCCCGGCGACGTAACGTAAGTTTCTTTCCTGGAAACCCGACAGCGGTCGGTGGTCGGTGGCAATACTATGAAAGAAGCCCAGCATCTTTGATTTTTTGCGGAGAAAATTTTATAATTTTCAGAAAAATTTACACAGAAAAAACATTATGAAGGGCGCTGTTGCCATATATTGGTATTAGTTGACATTAGCAAAGAATATTAGTATAATAATAGTATTCTTTGGCATTAGTTAGTTAGGAATAGTATGGTCTATATATTTTGCATTTTTTTATTAATATTCTGTTATTACACTGCAATAATACTTTTTATTTTGGATGTAGGAAAATTATTTTTAAGGTTTTTGACTGGTTTAATAAACAATAATAACAGTAACAATTTGTTATACATATTAACAACAAAATTTAAAAGCATTTAATATAAATTTTATATTATAAATATTTTTTAAGTAGTAGCAAAATATAAACAACAAATTAGAAGTCAAAATTATTTATATTAGATCCTATTTAAAAATAATATAGTCTCTAATTTTTTTGGCAACGTTGGTTTATTAAATAATAATAATTACAGAACTAATTTGTTATATTAACAACAAATTTTAAAATCATAAAATATAAACATTTATTAATTTTCTAAGCATGCAGTGTAATGGAATGAAAATATAAATAAAAAATTAGAAATCAAAATTATTTATATTACTTTATATGATCATTTAAAAATAATATTTACTTTTACAAACATTTACTTTAAAAAATAAATTTAAATTGAAATATTTCTTCGCAAAAAACTATATGTAAGAGAATTAACATAAACAAAATACAAACATCGTTATTTTTTTTTAAATTGGCACGTGTAAAACTTTAGCGAATTTTCTCACCCCAAAATTTGAGTTCGATAACCATTTACTTAACCACATTATTTAAATATGATTATTAAGTTCAACTAATTCATATTAACTATTAATTATTATAAATAATTAAAAAATCTAAAATACAAATTTGTACCTATTTTTAAAATTAATTGTAAGTTCATGTCATCTCTCTTAAAAATTGCTACTTCTCAAAATTTCCCATTAAAAAAATTGACCATATACCATATAAAATTAAATAATTGAAAGATCAGGAAAATCACACAAATTTTCGGAAAAATTTTGACCACCTGCACACGCACACAATCGTCAATTAAAAAAACTACTATTTTAGTATTTTAATAGTTATTAATGATACAAGTTCGATACGTACATCATAATGAAACGCGTGTAACGTTAAGCCACGAGGCGTTAGCGGAGTGGCTTAGTTACACAAGTTTCATTAAAAAGTTCGTATCGAACGTGTATCATTCAAAATTTAATCTACGACGCGACACGAGGGACGATCCAAAGAGATTTGATCATAAAAATTAAAATTCAAAATTATCAGATGCCCATATTAGTCGACGCCGTGGTAACCGTGCTTATTGATCGTTTCCATTTTGACTTTGACAACTCAATTATTGATGTTCAATTTTGTGTTAAACGTTCAGTTTTAGCAAAAAGCAAAAAATAATATTAATATGGGTGATTCTGATTCTGAAAGTGTCCCTTCGGATATTGAAGGCATTGCGCAAAACGTTATCGATTCCCTACTTCCCGAAAAATCAAGACAAACATACGAGCAAGCCTATGTAAAACTTGAAGATTGGTGTAAAGGGAAAGGAATCGAGAATAGTAGTAACGAAAAGGTTCTCCTGACATATTTTGAACACCTTTCAAAACATAGGAAGGCTTCATCACTTTGGGTATATTATTCCATGCTACGTTCAGTTATATCAGTGAAGAAAAATACAGATATTAGTAAGTACGTCCATTTAATTGCATCTCTAAAAAGAAAATCGGAAGGATTTCGGTCAAAAAAATCGAGAATTTTAAGAAAAGAATACATAACTCGTTTTTTGTTGGAAGCCGATGATAAAACTTATTTCCTGACAAAAGTTTCATTGATAGTGGGACTTGCGGGAGCCTGCCGGCGTATCGCGTTGACAAATATGCAGCTGCAAAATGTTAAAGATGAAGGACAATGCATTCATGTCATTATTCCATTTACGAAAACAAAGATATCACGAGATTTTTTTATAACGAAAGGGAATGTTGAAGGAATAAATATGGTGGAAATGGTTCGAAGATATATAGCTATGCGGCCAAGCAGCACAGAGCATACTCGATTTTTTGTGGGGTACCGAAATGGAAAATGTATTAAGCAACGCGTTGGCATTAATACTTTAGGGAAAATGCCGTATAAAATAGCATTGTTCCTAAATAATACCATTCTTCCAAATCCACAACAATACACTGGACATTGTTTCCGTAGATCGTCTGCCTCGTTGCTTGCAGATTCAGGAGTGGATTTATTAACTGTTAAAAGACATGGCGGTTGGAGCTCTAACACAGTGGCAGAGAGCTATATAGAAAATTCCAAAGAAAATAAGAAAAAAGTGTCATATAATATTTTGGGTAACATTTCTGGCAATTATGGGTCTTCAACAAGTTCAAGCACTCAGGAAATAAATTTACTTTCTAAAAATTCAACTCACCTGTCATCGTCTGGAATTAATTTAACCAATTGTACTGATATTATAATTAATGTTTACAATAAATAAACGTATTTAGGTACCTTTTTTTGCTTGTTTCTTATTTTAAAATGTGTGTGTTATTAAGAATTAGTGCACTAGTGCTATTATGAAAGTCATAATCATTGCCTGGAAACTTATATGGTGAAATTTTGATAAAATAGTTTAGTACACACTAAAAACACGGTATGTCGCTAGTGGTAGGAAAAATAATTTTTAGAGGTTACTAGTTTATTTGGTTGCCTGTGATATGCATATACAGGGTGTTTCCTAATTAATCTAAAAATAAAAAATCGTCAGAAAACGAATTAAGGCGGGCTCTTAATAAGTATATTTATTTTTTCTCGACAACCGTTTGATGAACAAGAAAAACTCAAAAGATCAATTTTGTTGAAAAGGATGGCCAGTCAAGAAAAAACATATTTTCTTTAAAAAGCAGTGGTGTACCATTTATGTTAAGCAAAAAAATCGATTTTTTTAATTTTCAACACCCTGTAGATCAGAAAAGGAAGTACTTTAGACCCAATGGTTATATAAAAATTGTTTTAAGAACACATGAGGAATCACACCATAATTTTTTAGACTAATTCGAAAACACCCTGTATATTGTCAACTTGACAATGACTGCTGATAAATCAAAAAATACCTTTTCAGTGAAAAAAGCCTGATTTTCGCAGGAAAAATTTTGATTTTTATTGAATTTGGGCCTGCGTTTGCAAATACTCGTTTGTTTTTTAATTTTCTATCTATCTAAATTTTAAATATCATAGATTAAGATATTCTTTGATCATAGTCAGAAATAGTTTTATTATTTATTAACTGTAAAAATGGTGTTTTCTTGTTGTGTTGCATCTTGCAAAGAAACTAACAAAACTGCAAAAATGTACGTGTTTCCAAAAGACGATAAGGTATTTATCTTAGATAAAAGAAAAATATATGATATGTATTCGTTGTTTGATTTCTTTTCGTTTGCTTTAAAATTTATAAATCTCGATCTATTCATTAGACAGCCAGTCGACTTACGATCATTTACATGAAACTCTGTAAAATAAATAAAAAAATAAATTGTAAAATATATATATTCTTATGTTTTATTAAAGTTACTCTGATATACTAATATATGAACTTTAAAAATGAATCCTTTGAATTCAAATATAAACATAAAAAACATTTACAGCAGAAAAGGCGAAGGCGCTGGGTTAAACGTAGTCTTCACTAAAAACACAGAGGGGCTCTTTGACCCAAAATTTTACTATTAAGTTTCATATCTATCTTAATAGTAGATTATTTTCTTTTATCTATGGTCATAATGACATCCAAATGACAATGTTAAATGTGTCATAATGACATTGTCGTAGATTAATATTTTAATAAACGCAAAAATAGCACAGTATTTACAAGGCGAAGTTATAAAAATTTGGAAGAACTAATAATGCACTGACGCACACAAAAATCAAACGAATACTAAATTTCATTTATCAAAAGCATTCGATAGTCGTGGCTCAACGATAACCATTAAGTCGCACGGCGAGGTTGTCACATATGCTTTAGTATACAAATGAATGAATGATGAATATTCGAATAAAACCATTCGATAGTCTAATTCATTCGATAGTTCCCATCGGTACTATTGACACCAAAGATATTTAAACCATTGACACACACACTGGTCATTCACGCCGGTTTGAGGCCGGACGAGATCGGATTTCTCGTGAGTCAATTTCACTCGCCAAATCGGTAGCCAATTGACATATGGATATAATAACTTTTAACGAGATATTTGAAGCAAAAAAAGCTTACCGTTTCACCAGTAAATGATCAATATACAGGGTGCTACAAATTCGAGGTACGAGCATTGGTATCTCGGAAACCGTAATAGATACGAAGATGGTTAAATTGGGGCAAAGTTGCTCCTTGGGATGTTCACCAAGACGCCATCAAAAAAGTTTTAAAAATTGCTAAGATTGCTGAGTTTTTTGGAAAAAACGATTTTTTTTTTGTAAATCAATTTTATTTTTTCCTGACGTTACTTTTTAGAAAATCAAAAAACTAATTGCGCATTCTCATAGCCACTTTATTAGAGCTATCTGATATTATTTTTATATCTTCAAATTAGCTGATAATTTGTGAGATACAGAGGCCAACTTATTTTTTTTAAATACGGATCTACATTTTTTATTTGAAGTTTTGAAAGAACTCGGTCTCCTGAGTACAATGATATGCCACACTTGATATATTTTTTTTGTTTTGGGTACCTTAACAATATCAAAACTATTTAATTATTATTTAAAATAATTTCAAGTCCGACTCTGTTTTTTTTAAATTATTTAATCTGATTATATTCATCGCAACAATATTGATTAGCGCTAATTAACATTGAATAAGAAAAATCGAGCCAACTGAAAAATTCTAATAAATAATATCCAGGTCAGCAATTTAAGTTTAATTAAGATATTATTTTTAACTATTTTTATTATGAATTTGAAATCTCAGTGTACGATCTAATAATATGCTTAATATTATATATATATATATATATATATATATATATATATATATATATATATATATATATATATATATATATATATATATATAAAAATATAAATAAATCAACTTCTACAAACTAGTTTCTAATGCTCTTACATGTTCAAAAGGGTTACCACCCTCCCTAATGTACAAATTTATTTTTCTTTCAATCTTGTTTATAGCCCTTTGATATGTTCTTCTTGTACTTCCGAATGCATTTTGTACTCTTTATAGTAAAGGTTGAAATGTATTAATTTTATTTTTACAAATGACGTCAAGTCTGCCCATTGGCGACAGATCCAGGAATCTCGCATTATACTTCTCTACCATTTCCAATCCATCTTCCGGGAAAATGATTTATTATTTTATTGCATTTGTTTTTCCGTGTTCAATGTTTTCCATGCCATTGTTAAGTTTGAACGCTTATCAATATTGTAACGACGAATAGATTAAATTTTTAAAAAATCAGAACCAGACTTGAAATTAGTTTAAATAAATTGTGTTCAAATGTCCGAAACAAAAAAAAATATTAAGTGTGGCACATCATTTTACTCAGGAGACTGAGTTCTTTCAAAACCTGAAATAAAAAATGCAGGTCCGTATTTAAAAAAATTAAGTTGGCCTCTGTATCTCACAAATTATCAGCTAGTTTGAAAATCTAAAAATACTATCAGATATCCCTAATAAAGTGGCTATGAGAATGTGCAATTAGTTTTTTGATTTTCTAAAAAGTAACGACAGGAAAAAATAAAATTGATTTTCAAAAAAATCCGTTTTTTCTAAAAAACTCAATCAATCCTTGAAATTTAAAAAAAAAATTGAAGGCATTTTTGTGAACATCCTAAAGCGCAATGTTGTCCCAATTTAACCATGTTCGTATCTATTACGGTTACCGAGATGCAACATCGCAACCAATGCTTGTATCCCGAATTTGTAGCATTCTGTATTTCTGTGAGAATACTGTTTATATGTACTCAGTACAGTTTTACCATGCTGGAAACTGTTACTTTTGGGTCGGCATTTACATGTGTGAAAGTAAATCGCATAGGGATCTTATTAAGTCGGAGTGAGAGAAATGCGACCGACCGACGCGACGCGCGACTATGTGCTGTTGCGGCGTTGCCGATACGCCTTTCCCTATCAAGTAAAGTAAAATCACGATCGCAAATCGCTTATTTTTAAAAGACTTTTTTTTCAAGAGATAACTAGATAAAATCATTAGGTTTGTAATGTTTCTGAGCATCTGAAATGGAATTATAAGGATATCGTTAGGGTTTCATTTTTTTTTATAACGAGAAAACGTCAGTAATCGCGAAAATTTAAAAACTCAACTTTTTAACACATAACAAGCCATAACTCAGAACCACTTTAGATATTGAAACTTTTTTTTATTTTCAAGATCGGATATTTTACAATATGTTTACATAAGAAAAATTCGATAACGTTGTTTTTTCCATTCAAAAATTGTAAACAATCCATCCATTTACTTTTAGAGCATAGCAATTTTCAGCAATCGTGTAATTTTTTTATTGATAAAGATTTTCACATACTGTGTACAAAGAAAATACAGCAGAAATATTAACAAAGTTCTTGAAAAAACTACAATCTATTATTTCTAATAGATTTCGAGATATTGATATTTGAATTCAGTTCTAATAGCGCGACCACTGTCGAACACCCACTCAATTCCACTTATTTTTACCAAAAATTCAAGTGTTTCTAGCTTGCACTTAAAAAAATTCAAGCTATAGGGAAAATTACAACGACTCGTTAATAAATAAACAAATCAAGTATCACGAGACGTAATTAAATCGTGAAGCTGAACGCATGACGTACACCTTTCCCTAGAACTTTAAGTACTGACAGAGGTATTGATTGGGTCAACCGGTCAACTGCGACAAATCTGCTATATCCCCTTCCACGTCTCTTAGCGATGTGCACAGTTTCACTTGTGTCTAGCCCTAGCAGGCAACTATTAAGCCCGACCAATCACGTTAGAGTTTTTGACAAACACAAATAAATTAACACACTCCAAATAACCACGCTAACCAACCTGATTGGTCAAGCTTAATATTTGACTGCTAGGGCTAGACACTTCTCACAGTTTCTCGGTTTATTTCATACGTTTGGCAACGTGTTTACTGTCCTCTCTTTGTTCAGTACATTATAAACGCATTGTACTCTTCTTACATACGGAAATCTCGACCCAAGACTAACCTTTGCCAGCCCTTAGTATATGTACTCAAACGCTAAAATCAAGTAATATTCTTGATAAATATCATATAGTAACTCTTTTTGTTTTGTCTCTTAATTTAGGGTAGGCATCAATATACAGGGTAGTCCGAATTGTATTCGGGAAACTTCGGCAGTATATTCTGCAGATAAAAATAAGTAGAAATGTTTGTATAAATGTATGTGTTAAAATGCTTAGTTTCGGAGATAGGGGGTGTAGAAATTTCATTTTTACTTCGATTTTTTTCCAAATAAATTCTGAGCTAACGCCGATATTTCGATGAAAATTCGTATCCGGGTGTTTTTTAACATAATAAATTCGAATTCTATGTCAGTACGACTTTTACTTGTAGGGGGCGCTCCTACATATTTTTAGCTGTTTTGAAGAGTAATAAATAAATAAATAATAAATAAACAACGCTTTATTGTACAAAAAGCCAAAACGGCTTCATCGACAAAGCACTCACAAAATAAACAAAAGCACAAAACAAAAAAAAATACAAACAACAAATAATACAATTCAAAAAAATTTAAGTCATTAAAATAACAAAAAGAATATACATGGACAATTGCAGAACAGTACGCAGTATAAATAGATATAATTTTAGAGTTATAAAATATTAAATACTTGACTTTTGACCAGTGTGTGAGATGATCAAAATTTTAAAATTCAAAATTGTTTATAACTAAACATCAACAAAAATGTCGCTTACCGTATATAGGGCTCTCTCCAGTAAGTATAATTTTAAAGATTGGTGAAATGCGGGAAAGAATGAAAGCGACTTGATATTCAAAGGCAGAATAACTTTTCGTCCGTACTTGTATTACACTAATAAGCCAAAAAATATACAATTCCGTCATTTTTTAGGTATTACATATGGGTATTCCAGTGCCGGACAATGGCACAGCAGGTGCTCTATGGTTCCTTCTTCCTCCGCATTCTCTGCAGTAGTCATCGTTGGAAAACAAACACGCCAGGTTTGTCCATGCCCCGTCCGCAACTACATCTGCCGGAATTCGCACAAGAAGGTAATTTATACCAAGATACTCAAATGATTTTTGACAACATTCTTGTATGAATTATTTAACGAAAATTTATATAGGGTTGTTCACCACAGACGACACGGAGTTTTGTAGCTAAACGATTAGAGTTTTACAAATGGTTAAGTTATGGGTTCGTTGAAGGACTATCAGAGCTACAATTTAAAAATATTTTTACAAGATACAGAGTGTCCTAAATATATAAAAAATATCAAAGTTGTATTTTTTTAAATGGAACACCCTTATAATATTATTACATTTTTAGTTTCTACGATTAAAATAAAGGTAAATGTGATTAAGGTTTATCACACTTAAACCTTACCGTTTTTGAAAAATTTTCAATTTTGTGAAATTACAGTAAAAATTTTAAGGCTTCATTTCTCCAAGGGTATCAAAGTTTTTATTACTAAATATTTACTGAAGTTTATTTATTCATCAGTTATTGTGTTGCAATAATAAAAATAATACTACCTCATACAGAGTGTCTAAAAAATTATTTTAAATAATTACTAGCTTTAAACGGCAATAACTTGTTTAATTTAAATGGAACATCCTGTATATTTTAGGAGAATCGGATACACAATTTAATTGTCTATCAAATTGTATTATATCATTTTTTACCAATCCCTTCAAATTTTCGTAGAAAATGCATTTTCGTATAATTTAGACGTCATTTATCAATATACCCATGGAATATCGACATTTTAGATTGTTTTTAAAGCAAAAAATGTACAAAATGTACAGTTGCTAAAAACGATAATATTGCAAGCCCATTTGTTTACAAGAGAAAACGATTTAAATCTTTATAAGAGAGTATACCATTAATTAAATATACCACCATTATTTCCGCCCAAATATTAATTAATTACATCCTTAATTGTGTTAGTTAATAAATTATTCTAAATAAATGTGGATTTGAATCAGAAATCAATATAATAATAAGTTATGAAAATAACCGTCTCTGTTATAAATAAGCATTCGTCAAAAAACGAAATAAAATTTTTAAGGTAGGTACCCAATAAAGATAATATATATAATAATACCCTATAAGAACAAATACTAAAAACAGAATTAAATAAATGTTTATAAATAAAAAAGTACTTTCACTAAACATTATCTTTTAAGTAAGAATTTTACATAGAATCTTTCAAGTCCTCGGTTAAAGCGTTAGGACTTTACGCTGCTATGACGTTGGAGCCGTAGTAAGGCAGGTTCGAATCCTAGTCAAGGCGACTTTTTTTTAATCCTTTTTTTTAATTTTTAAATATTTTTACATATTAATTTTTACTTTTTACATATTTATTATTGATTAATACAATTTTTAGTATTGTATTTCTTCATTTTTTTAAAACTACTTATACGCGCATTCAAAATTTCAGCTAAATCGGAAAAAAAGTTTATAATAATATACTGTCTAATGTTGCATAGATAATGAATGGTACGGAACCCTTCGTGCGCGAGCCCGTCTCGCACTTGACCAATTTTTATTTATTTGGGACACTCTGTATCTTATTTAAAAATATTTTTAAATTGTGGCTCTAATAGGCCTTCAACGAATCCAGAACTTACAATTTGCAAAAATCTAATCGTTTAGCTACAATATCGTGGCATATGTGGCGAACAACCGTGTATAAGATAATGGAGTCTCTTTTTCAATAATCTTTATTTCTTATTTACGGCTGCAAACAATAACACGACAGACAAACAATTCTTTGTCTATAAACTTTATTTCTTATTTACTGCTAAGGGAACGAGATATTTGCAAAAAATGCACAAAAAATTGATTTCTTGACCTTTGACCTCAGTTATCTACAAGTGACGCACACGCTATCATATGTAGGTTTTGAGACAGGTTTTAGGATGTTAAAATAAAGGTTTATACGAGTTTACAGCCGGTTATCTTGAATTCCGAGATTCCTACCTTATTTCGACTAAGATGACTGGACTACTTACCGTCAAGTCAGTATACGAAGTTTATTGCTAGCAAATATTTTTAAAAATCTTCCAAAAATTAAAAACCGGCTGTCCACTCTACACCAAATAAAATAAATAAATAAATGCCTTTATTGTCAAAAAAATTTTCACTTTGTAGACAAAGGTAAACTAACAAACAAAGTAAAAAAAAACAAGGTACACAAACAAACAAACGAAAGATAATACAAAACATTATACAAATAATATTGTCAGTCTTATTGTTAAAATAAACATTTATAAATGTTTATAATGTCAAAGAACAAAAAAATAAAAATAATATTCAAATATATTTAGCTAGTTTATAGTAAAATATCAATGACCTCTAAATAAATTAATTTCGATGTCATTAATAAATATAGTAATAGCAAACATTAGACCAGTGTTTACAAGATCATCAAATTTGATTTTCAAAATATAATTCATTTACGGCGTAGAAAGCCTTGTCTAGTAAATAAGAGTTCAATGGATTATATTGGTGATTATGCATTTTTTTCGAGTTGTATAATATTGAACTTTTAACTAACTCTGAGCGTGGGGTAGGTAGATAAAGATCTTGCTCCGCGTTTCTGAGTGGATAAGTGTGAGATGGCCTTTCTTGAGAAGCTGATACATGTTTACGTATTAGGCAAACGGATTCAAATATAAATAAGGAAGGAAGAGTCAATATTTTTAATTTTTTAAAAAAGTCCCAAGTAGCAAGAGACTGTCTGAGAATTTTTTTAAGTGAGATAATGAACGCATGTTTTTAGAAGATATGCGTAGACCTTTAGTGGTCCAAGGTTTATTATGCTTATTTTTTATAGGTCACCACACAAAATTAATTTGCTTTTTAAGGGTAGGGACTCAAGCAAGCTTAGTAGATTATAACAAAATAATTGCACGTCAGAGTCAGGTGTTCTATAAATACAAATAATGTAAAGGTTATAAGCATTATGGTGGACAATGGAAAATTCGAATACTTTTTCAGATAACAAATCATTGTACCTAGTTACCTCGGAAAAGTCGTTGTTTAAAGACATTATTATAGTACCTCCATGAGAAAAATTTGTTCTATTAAATCTGGCCACTGTGGTATAATTTTTAACAAACACAGGCTCATCAAAATTTAACCAGTGCTCAGTTATGGCAATGATATCTGGAAATTCAAGTTCTTCTAGTAAAAGATATAATTCATCTGTTTTATGTCTTAAGGACTGAATATTAATAAGGAATAGACCAAGCTTGCTATCGCTTAATTTTTCAGAGGGTGCTTGATCCTCTGTTCGCGTCAATTCAACTAAAAATTTTTACTCTTAATTGGGGAGCCACTGGAATAATATTTGCCATGACTTTCCCTAATCTTTTGAAGTCGTAGAAGACTCTCCGCAGAAAAGAATGACCTGAAAGCTGAAAGATCTGCATCAACTTCAGTTGAACCAATACCATAGGCGTTGTGGAAGCGGTAGTACAACTTACGCAAGGAATCCAGGTCACTAGGTAGCCCTTCTGATGCTGGTACTAGTGTGTCCTTCAAAACACACACTGGATGGTTGGTCGTGAAGATAGGCAACGAATAGCCTAAGAGATTTCAGAATGGAGGGGTCCTTCAACCTGGCCAACACGTAACGTCCATTTACCGCATCTGAGTTCTGAGACAGCCGTACTACAGGTGGAGTCATCGGGTCCATAACTACCAAACCATATCTCTTCGTACTTCCCTGCACAATAATTTCTGGATTTTCCATCGCCAGGGACTTGCAAGCAGCTATAGCTTCCCTGTGAGAATCAATCTTAATAGTTCTTACATCTCTTGGAATAGTTGCAAGTGGTGGGTCAAATAGGTGAGGTAGCTTGCGGTTCTCAATGATGTTTATTTTGAGATTTTGAGCAGGTGCAGCCGAAGAAGTTAACGAAGCTTGGTTTAAGGATGTTGAGGTTGAATCTATTATGGCTCCCGGCGGCCACATATTTATGTCCTTAAGCTGCAAGTGACACCTCTTTTGCACTCCAATTTTGAAATCGGAATGGGAACTGTCCTTATTTTTCAGCATTGGAAAGCATCTGATGAAATCGGTGGTTCCTAGTTTTTCTTTAACATAATGCGCAAGTTGATTCGCTGTGTAAGGAGGTGGAATTCTGGACACCACCACATAATTCCAGTCTTCTCTTATGGCGGGCCTAGGAGGTTGCAATGACAATATTACGGGTGAAACTATTTTTTTTGGCAAATCTATAAAAGCTGTACTATTTTGGTGATCTATAGGGCCCGACTGCGTTGAAATGGATTTTTTCCGCTGCATATTATGATTGGTACAGGTCTTATCCCTTGTAACAAGCTTTTCCAATGTGAGCGACATTTGTTTAACGCTCTGCCTAAGGTCAGCCATTTCCTTCGCCATTTCTTCCTTAGACGGGTCATGAACTTGGACTTTAACGGACCCATCATGGTTGTCCATTAAAATTGATGATAAATTGAAGGTGTCTTGCTTTATCTCATTTATTGACTTAAATAAGGATTCTTGTGTGGTATCTGATATCCTGGATATGTCATCAATTTTCTTGAGTAAAATTTTCCACTTGGAATCGTGGTCACTCAGCATGTCATACATTTCAGTTATGACTGGAAAAATGTCCATATTTTTTATTTATACATATTATATTTATTAACAGAATCCTAGTGCTTTGATGATTTCTGGTTGGACCTGGCATTCTTGAAGCTGTGTAATTCTATCATGAACATATTTTAATGTAGGGGAATCGTAGACAGTGCAGAAAAATCTAACATTGTGGTACTTTTGTTGACATAGCACCTTTGTTGTTGCCGTATCCAGTCCTGTACAGGTCATACAAAAACTTCTTCGACACTCTCCACTACAGCGAACCTTATAACTGTCCTTTTGGATTTTTTGACAAGAATCGCACTTAAATTCAGCCATAATAATGTAAATGATTAATAATATTAATAAAAGTCGATGACAGCTGAATAAAATTCGGAAGTATAACAAGCTAAAACTCACGCACAGCGGAAACAAGTACGCCGAAAAATTATCAATTAAGGTTGCAAAAAACTAACACAAGTAAACAAAGTCAAGTTTAAACGAACAGTGAACTTAGAGTTGATTTCGGGTCAGGAACAAAAACAAATCAAAACAAGTCAAATCAAAACAAAACAAACGTTCAATAACCGGCAGACAAAACGCACGAACGGTAACACAACCTTATCGTACGACTGCTAAACTGTTACCCAAGTATGACTAGATAAGCCATCTTCTATCTGAAAGATGGCCGTACTATTAACTTTCCACTAACACAAATAGATGCCGCCGCAAGTCCCTATGTCTTAAAAAAATTACTGTCTCTTCTTAGGAGACCGTCCCATCTTAGGTAACTCTCCCCTATTTTATTTTTCGTCCCAAATACTCCTCTTCCTGTCCCTACTTTGGTTTGGAACCATCAGTATACTATTATGCTATGGTCTTCTACCCGCTGAACAAACGTTTCTCTCTTCCAATCCGTTTTATAGCTCAATACTACAGTGAAGTGTTATTGTACTCAAAGTTGTTCATTCTTGGTAGTAGTGGGAACTATCGAATGAATACTATCGAAACATTCGAGAGTTGCAATTCATTCGAATAATTCGATAGCTAGTAAGAAAACATTCGTCGAAAACTATTCAAATAAAAATTATCGAATAGATGCGTCATCTGCCTTGAAATATTATATTCTAGTAATTCGGCAGCAAAAACCATTCATTTATAAAATTCATTCATTTATCAAATTCATTTATTCGTCAGGATCGATTTTAATAAAATGTAAACTGGATTTTAGTTGTCGTCCGGCGACGTAGGTTTCTTTCCTAGAAACCCGACAGCGGTCGGTGGCAATGCTATGAAAGAAGTCGGTATCTTTGATTTTTTGGGGAGTCAAATAAAGATAAGGACACATTATTTTTTTTATTGAGTTATTGAGGTGCTAGTATTTACACAGAAAATATATTATGAAGGGCGCTGTTGCCATATATTTGTATTAGTTGGTATTAGCAAAGAATATTATTCTTTAGCATTAGTTAGTTAGGGATAGTATGTCTATATGTTTTGCATTTTTTATTAATATTCTGTTGTTACACTGCAATAATACTTTTTTATTTTGGATGTAGGAAAATTATTTTTTAATGTTTTTAAGCAAAGACTGGTTTAATAAATAATAATAACAGTAATAATTTGTTATACCTATTAACAACAAAATTTACAATCATTTAATAATATAAACATTTGTTTTAAGTAGTAGCAAAATATAAACAACAAATAGAAGTCAAAAGTATTTATATTAGATCCTATTTAAAAATAATATAGTCTCTAAATGGCAACGTTGGTTTATTAAATAATAATAATTACAGAACTAATATGTTATATTAACAACAAATTTTAAAATCATGAAATATAAACATTTATTAATTTTCTAAGCATGCAGTGTAATGGAAGGAAAATATAAATAAAAAATTAGAAATCAAAATTATTTATATTACTTTTTATTACTCTATATTATTATTTAAAAATAATATTTACTTTTGCTGGCATTTACTTTAAAACATAAATGAAATATTTCTTCGCAAAGAGAATTAGCATAAACAAAATACAAACATTGTTAACTTTTTTTTTTAAATTGGCACGTATAAAACTTTCAATTTAATTTTCTCACCCCAAAATTTGAGCTCGACAACAATTTACTTAACCACATTACTTTAATGTGATTATTAAGTTCAACTAATTCATATTATTAAAACATCTAAAATACAAATATGTATTTTTAAAATTAATTGTAAGTTCATCTCATCTCTGTTAAAAATTGCTACTTCTCAAAATTTCCCTTTAAAAAAATGCAATCTAAGCTAACCATAATATACCATATAAAATTAAATAATTGAAAGATCGGGCTACGGAAAATCACACAAATTTTCGGAAAAATTTTGACCACTTCGCACACAATCGTCAATTTAAAAAAAAAACGACTATTTTAGTATTTTAAATATTTTAATAAACGCAAAAATAGCATAGTATTTACAAGGCGAAGTTATAAAAATTTGGAAGAACTAATAATGCACTGACGCACACAAAAATCAAACGAATACTAAATTTCATTTATCAAAAGCATTCGATAGTCGTGGCGCAACGATAACCATTTAGTCGTACGGCGAGGTTGTCACATATGCTTTAGTATACAAATGAATGAATGATTTTATTCGAATAAAACCATTCGATAGTTGAAATCATTCATTCAGTTACCATTCGATAGTCTAATTCATTCGATAGTTCCCATCGCTAATTCTTGGTATGTCATCCACTGGTAGTTTGAGGAGTGGAATTTTGAGGATGTTCCAAGCTCCTGAGCTGAAAATTCTCCTACTACTGTTTCCGTTCATGACCCTTGTCGCATTGGCATATCTACCGACGACAATGTGCAATGGTGTTGGGTCTAATTCATTAAGCAATTGCTCCATAGATAATCATGGGTCTTACTATCATGGTACACGTCCAGCTCAAAATGTTAGCAGCCCCATCTATTTTCCGCCAATCTTCTGCATATAATGAGAGCCTTTGTGGCTTTGCTGATATTGTTTTTAATATGTCTGTTCCATACAAGTTTACTGCCTAGGGTTATTCCCTGATATTTGACTTCCTGTGATGGTAGTATTTCTTTGCCATCTAGATAGATTCTTTTCAACGCTGATCAATTCTTTTTCAGACTGTTGGCACTTTCCAACCTCACTGGATAGTCTGGTGTCTTTTTCACAAAACAAATTCAGTTTATAAAAATATTGACAAAACACAGAAACCATTTGATATTTCCTCCTAGCAACTGGATATTTCATTACTGATCCTCCACATTTGAACTCCACATTTTGAAAATTCCAGTTTGTTGTATTGTCTACTAGGAAATCCGCCTTAACAAATATTTGTCATCTATTTTTTTTTTCAGTTCTATTTCAAAAGTTCAATACAAAAAACTAAAAATTTTCTTGATTTTAGGCTCAAGTTCCTCATTAATGATTGGATGGGACGAAGAATTGTAACTTAAAGAATCATCCTCCGATTCCTCCACAAGGCATTGCTATTCATTGTTTGCTTAGTAATGACAATCCTACTCTTCAAAGAATATTATCCGCTGAAGCTAAGAGAAGAGTACGTACATTAATTAGCACCACTTCTGGCAGTTCACCCTACGTTAAGATGTGCCACCTTGAGAGATAATACCTGTGGTACTGTCAGGAAAATAACGAGAAAAGAAGGATCTAGATAAGCACACCGTGAGTAGTATAGCATACGGGGTTCTATGACACTTTGCGATAGTGTTTTGATGGTGGATTTCCAGTCCATTCCAGATTATAATCACCAAAATCTCCATATGAATCTAAGAATTACAACTCTAATTAATTTATTTTGCAAATTTGAATTTTTGGCTTGGATAGTGTAGCTAGTAGCTTAAGTAATCCTGTCAGAAACACTTATTTTTATTTAATAAAAAAAAATAACAAAAAGAAATATATATCTTATTACAACAATATATCTACCAGTTATTGCATTCTTTTTCTGGTTCATATAATTTTTTTGTATGAAATCTCTCTTGTCTACTTCTACAGGGTTGCGCACCTCATTCGCCTCGGTTGTTTATACTAAAACGGAAAGATGTAGAAACAAAAGTTTTTATAGGTACATGTAGAGAGGCAATGTGCATAATTTAAGATTATTTTCAAATGTACAGGGTGTGTCAGAACTGAGATCCATACCAAAGGTATATTTTTTCTTATGGAACACACCCGATATTTTATTTCAATTTTGGATTCTTGGGCATAAAATAAGGCATTTATTATAAAGGTTTAATATCTTTAAATGCTTTGGTTTTTGAGATATTTAAAGATATTTAAATATGCATACTATAATAAAAAAGTTTGTTAACACCTTGTACATTACTTTTCAGAATTAATTTTTGTTCTGACTTTGAAGCCAGAGAAATAAACTTTACTAAAAATTTTTATTGCTTTCTTAAATGTATACAGGGGCATCAAAAATTGCTGATCTATTTTAAATATTTATTTTACTTCGTTATTTCAAATGCAACACTCTATACTTTTTTTAAATAAATCGAAACAGATTTAGATGCTCTTTCAAACTATATTAGGATTTCCTATACCTATCTGGCTCAGATTTTGAATAAAAGCGATTTTTCAATAAAATTGTAATCAAGATGGCTGGTGTCGCCGTGGCAATTTGAGTGACTGTTAGTAGTAGCTATTTTCAAAATGTACAATAGTTTATGGACTTTATTTAAATTTATAACAGTTTACTTTTATTTAATTTGTTTTGGTAAGTATTTATTATTTTATCAGGAAAAATATAAAAGTAGTTCTTTGATTTATATTACGATGACTTGTAGTTATACTGGATTTTCTATAAAAGAACCAATTAAGACAAATTCATTTTCTTCACTTCCAACGACAGGTTTCTGCCTGATAGGTTTTTCATATACCACACTATCAGGTCTACCAAAAAGAAAAAGTAGTTTTTCAAAGGAACGCTTGTCAAGAAATTTTTTATTTGGATATTTTTGAGCATAAACTCTTCAGGCCAATAAGCAATTGTCTTCACAAAATAAAATCACTAGTAACATATCCATTCCTTCCGCCAGCATACTGCTTGATTTTTCTTGATAAAGTAATAAATACTTACTTATTAACCTTATTCTAGGCAAATTTAATAAAAATAACCTGTTATAAATTTAAACAAAGACCATAAACTATTGTCGATTTTGAAAATAGCTCATCACGCAAGTGTCACTAGAGAATTGCCATGGCGACACCAGCCATCTTGATTTCAATTTTATTGAAAAATCGCTTTTTATTCAAAAGGTGAGCCAGATAGGTATAGGAAACCCTAATATAGTTTGAAAGAGCATTTAAATCTGCTTCGACTTATTTAAAAAAATACATAGTGTTGCATTTGAAATAACGAAGTTTTTATGTAAAATAAATATTTAAGCCCAGCAATTTTTGATAGCCCAGCAAACTTTTAAAAGACCAGCAATTTTTGATAGCCCTGTATACATTTAAGGAAGCAACCACATTTTTTAGTAAAGTTTATTTCTCTAGCTTGAAAGGCAGCACAAGAATTAATTCTGAAAAGTAATGTACAGGGTGGGTCAAATTCGACGCTTTTAAACGGAAACACCCTTTTCTATAGGAGATAGACGAAAACTAATATCGGTGTCTGGAGCTCAATTTTTATCAGAAACATGATGGTGAAAACCGCATATCGATATCTGTTACCGTTTTGGAGTTACGGGGTGTTTTTCAAAAATATGCATTATTAACAAATCGCTGTAACTTCTTTGCTATGGAAAATTTTGTATTTTTATGAAAACATTTCCAAAGTACCTTTTTACGCAGAATTTAATAGTATAAGTATAATTTTTTTAAAATTAATAATTTAAGAATTATCAACAGAAAATTTGATTTTTTATATGGGACACCCTATATATTTTTACTTTTTTGAAAATAATTTAAAATTACCTTTCCAAAAATATAACACACTTGATATTTTGTTCGATTCCTCTTCGAGATATAGAGTATATAAAAATTCGCCCGCTTTAAATAAGTAGACTTTGAACGGCACCGGCTGTAATGCAAAAAGAATCTAGCTATGAGCATCAATTAAAACGAAAATAATATTTGCTATGAGAGATGCAGAATTTTATAACAATTTAAAATATATTTAACCAACATCAACACATTTAAACTATATCTAATAACAATAAAAATAAATAGCAAACCAAGACATGATATTTGGCTACAGGTGTTCGACATATCGACTGTCTTCTGTTATAGACAGACGGGGCAGTTTTTGAACAATTCTCGCGGAATTCATTAACTCAGTGGGGGTGAAAGATACCCTCTCATAACTGCTAAGTATTTCTAATTCTTGTTTATATTATATGGAAGAATAAGGAACCTTTATTCTTCCGCAAATATATCCATAGGATTAGATTCATGGGCACTAAGTCATGCGGCCTCGACAGCCAACGGCTGGGATCTTGGTTAGCTATTCAATTATTCTTGAAATTGGCTGCAAAAATTTGCTGATAACTTCAACGTTTAGAGGCGGTGCGTCGTCTTGTTGGAAAAATATGTTTTCGAGTCCCATTAAGGACATATCATCAATAAGGAGTCCAAAGCCTACTAATTAAAAGTGGCAAACTTTTAAAAATTCTGTATTTCGAAGGGGATTATAACAAAATATCAAGTGTGCTATATTTTTGGAAAGGTAATTTTAAATTCTTTTCAGTTAATTAAAAATATGAAGGGTGTCCCAAATAAAAAATCAATTATTCGGTTGATAACTTTTAAATTATTAATTTTAAAAAAATTATACTTAAACCATTAAATTCTACGTAAAAAGTTGCTTTGGAAATGTTTTCATAAAAATACAAAATTTTCCATAGCAAAAAAGTTACAGCGATTTGTTAAAAATGCATATTTTTGAAAAACACCCCGTCACTCCGAAACGGTTACAGATATCGATATGCGGTTTTCACCATCATGTTTTTGATAAAAATTGAGCTCCAGACACCGATATCAGTTTTTGCCTATCTCCTATAGAAAAGGGTGTCACCATTTAAAAGCATCGAATTTGACCCACCCTGTACAAGGTGTTGATAAACTTTTTTATTATAGCATGCATATTTAAATATATTTAAATATCTCAAAAACTAAAGCTTTTAAACATATTAAACCCTTATAATAAATTTCTTATTTTATATCCAAGAATCCAAAAATAAAATAAAATACCGGGTGTTCCATAAGAAAAAATATATAACTTTGGTATGGATCTTAGTTCTGACACACCCTGTACATCTCAAAATAATTTAAAAATTATGCACATTGCCTTCCCACATATACCCATAAAATATTTTGTTTCTACATCTTTCCGTTTTCGTATAATCAACCGAGGCGAATGAGGTGCGCCACCATGTATAATTTCTCCATTCTAATTGTTATTTTTTTACTGATTAAAAAATGCCTGTCAAACGAGTAAATTGTTAAAATGGCTAGAAACTACAGCGTATTGTGGTATTGTGGAAACGGATTAATAAGACAACGATATAGAAAAATAAAATAAAACGAATTACTTATTAATTGCCCTTGGTGGGCAAATATTAAAATTAATCAATTCAAAAACAGGTATCAAACGCCGTTCATCACCCAATTATGTAGAAAGTTGTTAGAGCCAAACTTTGAATTCAAAATTGCTTCTAAGTAACTTTGTGCGTTTGCTGTAGTAATATCCATTTGACCAAAGGTAAAGCTTTGAAACTGAGTTACTAATTGAACTTAATTCTATCAAAGTCTATACATAGTTAAATTTTGCGATATACTACATTTACAAATTATCTGTAAATCAATATCGAACGGCAGTGTCCCCGCCAAGGTTAAATTTTATTAAGTAGTGTCAGAGTATTATAAAAAAATGTCTGTACTTCTGTGGCGGATTCATCTCTTCAAAAAAGATTTATGGGTTATAGAGTTTGTTCATTTTCACAAAGTGGTGGCCCATTGTAAAAAACTTAATGTTAAACTCAAGAACAAAGTCCAAACCACTGTCAAAATTTTTTTGTTGGTGACCGGTTTCGGCAATCCCAGCCATCATCAGAGCTTTGTCAAAGTTTTTCGTTTGACTTTATATATAAAATTAATTGCATATCTACGACCAAACAAGCGCCTGTTGTTTTGGTTAGACACAACAGGCTGTTGTTGTTTTGTCGTAGATATTGTCGTTGTTCACTACATACGACACGGAGTATTGTAGCTAAACGATTAGATGTTTGCAAATTGTAAGTTTTGGGTTCGTTGGAGGACTATTAGAGCTACAATTTAAAAATATTTTTACAAAATACTGAGTGTCCCAAATAAATAAAAAATATCAAAGTTGTATTTTTTAAATAGAATACTGTATATTTGTACATTTTTAGTTTATTTATTTTTTTTTATTTTTCTTTTGTACACTTAAACCTTACCGTTTTTGAAAAATTTGGGTTTTTGTCAAAATACAGTAATAATTTTAATGCTTCATTTCTCTAGCGTATTTAAGTTTTTAAAACTAAATATTGTACTGAAGTATTTGTATTTACTAAATTTTGTGTTGCAATAATAAAAAATATACTACCTTATACAAAATGTCTAAAAATATATTTTAAATAATTACTAGTTTTAAATGGCAATAACTTGTTTAATTTAAATCGAACACCCTATATATTTTATGACAATCAGATGCACAATTTAATTTTCTATCAAATTGTATTATACCATTTTTTACCTATCTCTTCAAGTTTTCGTAGAAATGCATTTTCTTGTAATTTTGATCTCATTTTTCAAATTTTGATCTCATTCAAAAATATTTTTACAAAATACTGAGTGTCCCAAATAAATAAAAAATATCAAAGTTGCATTTTTTAAATAGAACACTGTATATTTGTACATTTTTAGTTTATTTATTTTTTTTATTTTTCTTTTGTACACTTAAACCTTACCGTTTTTGAAAAATTTGGGTTTTTGTCAAAATACAGTAATAATTTTAATGCTTCATTTCTCTAGCGTATTTAAGTTTTTAAAACTTATCTCATTTTTTAATATACCCATGGAAAATTGACATTTTAAATTATTTTTAAAGATGTAACAAATTATAATTTGTTAATAAAAAAATTTAATAATTGTTAATAAATAAATTATAATATTTGTTAATAAATAAATTATAATAAAGAGTACAGACACTAATATTGTTGATATAGTTCGTTTATTTTATTAAATAAATAAAAAAAACTGTTTAAATATTTGTTAGAGGACCAATTAACATGATTCCAGTATTCAAACTACATTAATTGACTGTTTGCGTTGATTAATAATAATTGTTCCAAGTACTAAAAAACTCAATTTTGTATGTGTATTAGACAGTGTAGTAAAAAGTAACCCCTTAAAAATGTTATTTCATTTTTTTACGAACAACAGAGACGTTCATTTTCATAATTTATTATTATATTGATTTCTGATTCAAATCCACATTTATTTATAATAATTTATTAACTAACACAATTAAGTATGTAATTAATTAATATTTGGGTGGATAATGGTGGTATATTTAATTAATTGTATACTCTTTTATAAAGATTTAAATAGTTTTCTTTTTGAATATAAATAGGCTAGTAATATTTTCGTTTTTAGCACCTGTACATTTTGTACGTTTGTTACTTTAAAAACAATCTAAAATGTCAATATTCCATGGGTATAGTGAATGAGGTCTAAATTAAAAGTAAATGCATTTTCTACGAAAACTTGAAGAGATAGGTAAAAAATGGTATGATACAATTTGATGGACAATTAAATTGTGAATCTGATTCTCCTAAAATATACAGAGTGTTCTATTTAAATTAAACAAAAAAAAAGTGCTGTTTAAAGCTAGAAATTTTTTATTATCGCAATACAATAACTGATCAATACATAAACTTCAGTAAATATTTAGTATTAAAAACTTTGATACTCTTGGGGAAATGAAGCCTTAAATTTTTTACTACAATTTCACAAAATTGAAAATATTTCAAAAACGGTAAGGTTTAAGTATGATAAACCATAATCAAAATTACCTTTATTTTAATCGTAGAATCTAAAAATGTAATAATATACAGGGTGTTCCATTCAAAAAAATACAACTTTGATATTTCTATTTATTTGGGACGCTCTGTATCTCGTAACAATATTTTTAAATTGTAGCTCTAATAGTCCTTTCAACGAACCCAAACCTAACAATTTGTAAAAATCTAATCATTTAGCTACAATACTCCGTGTCGTATGTGGTGAACAACCCTGTATAAAGGCGAACAACTGTCTTTGAGAAAGGTCAGATGATGGCTGGAATTGCCGAAACCCGGTTACCAATAAAGAATTTTTTGACAGTGGTTTGGACTTTGTTCTTGAATTTAACATTGAGTTTTATGGGTATTTCGCCACTGTAATGCTGGAAGTACACCCTCGTCGAGGCGAGCCGATGCCCGACAAAAAAATAACGATATGTACATTTGTACAGGGTGGTCGAAATTGGTCTGTTTTAACAGAGAAAACCTATTTCCTGACTAGATAGAGCAAAACCGACATATATGTCATGGGCTCGATTTCTGAGAAACGTGTAATAGCATAAATCGCCTATTGATATTTTCACTGCCAACTGAGATACGGGGTCTTTTTGAATATTTTACTATTTGGAAAATTGTCCATAACTTTTTTATTTCGCGGAATAATAAAATTCTGTAAAAACCTTCTTAAAGCACTTTTTTAAGCACAATCCAGTGGCGTAGTCAGATTTTTTCTATGCTTGCTCTTTTTGTCAAAAATAATAAAAAATATAATTTTTTAAATGGAAATCATAGTTGGCTATGAACTTAAAAAAATGCTGGCGTTTAACCCTTTCCAACGATATCAAGTTATGGGTATCTATTTCTAAAGTATTATTCTAAGGCTATTTGTATCGAAGTGGGCCTTGATTTTGTGTTGACCTAGTTGCCTAATTATTTTTTATCACAATTTAATATTCTATATTATTATTTATCTGCATAATTAAAGACTTTTGAAAAGGTAAATTAACATTCTATATTAGTTTTAATAATTAAAATTGAAATCGATACAATAAACAAAGATCAAAACTAAAAAGACGTATTTTTTGGGTGACGAATATAGTTTTCTAAAAAAAATATCTAAGATGTTCAAACGGAGCATCTAATAATAATAAATAATATAATAATAATATAATAATAATTTTATTAATAATAAATAATAATAATAATTTTATTATTAATAAAATAAATAATAATAATTTTATTATTCCGCGAAATACAAAAGTTATGGGCAATTTTCCAAATGGTAAAAAATTCAAAAAGACCCCGTATCTCAGTTAATACACAATAAACATCTTTTGCGCACAGAGTTACAACAATTTATTAGACGAACTGGTGTAATAAGTCCAAAAGCTTGCCTAGTAGCCTTCTGCAATAATTGAAGAATTATTCTTCTCTCGTCCCAATGGTTCTTCCCTTTTATATAAGATCTTTTAATTTTCCCCATAAAAAGTCGAAAAAAATTAAATCACAGGACCTAGCAGACTAAGATATGGGGCCCCTTGTTCCAATCCGATTCTCTCTAAATTCTCCATTTAATAGTTCAGTTGTAATTTTGGCGTTTTAATTGTACTAATATTAATACTAATATAAAATGTTGATTTACCTTTTCAAAAGTCTTTTTAAAAATTTTGCGGATAAATAATATAGAATATTAAATTGTGATAAAAAATAATTAGGCAACTAGGTCAACACAAAATCATGGCCAGCTTCAATACAAAGATAAAAAACCTAATGTTTCTCTCATTCTTAGAAATAAATACCCATAACTTTATATTGTTGGAAAGGGTTAAACGCCAGCATTTTTTTAAGTTCCTAGCCAACTATGATTTCCATTTAAAAAATTATATTTTTTATTATTTCTGACAAAAAGAGCAAGTATAGAAAAAACTGACCACGCCACTGGATTGTGCTTAAAAAAGTGCCTTAAGAACGCTTTTACAGAATTTTATTATTCCGCGAAATACAAAAGTTATGGGCAATTTTCCAAATGGTAAAAGATTCAAAAAGACCCCGTATCTCAGTTGGCAGTGAAAATATCAACAGGAGGTTAATGCCATTAAACGTGTCTTAGAAATCGAGCCCATGACATCTATGTCGATTTTGCTCTATCTAGTCAGGAAATAGGTTTTCTCTGTTAAAACAGACCAATTTCGACCACCTTGTACATTGTTATTGGTTAGGACCAGGCTCGGGACCAGGGTTGGCATGATTTAAATCAAGTGATTTTTTAATTATATCATGTGATTTAAATAAAAAAAATTATTGGAACTTTATAATAAATCAAAAAATAACTGTAAAAGTTATAAAAATGTGTCCTGGAAAACTATAAAAAATATTTCTATAATATATATAACAGGTAATAAATCGAAAAATAATTGTAAATATTATAAAAATAAAAAATATCTATTCATCAATTAAAATGTTGGACTGATTTTTGAAGTAATTTCGTGTGAATCCATGCTAAACGCTGGGATTTATTTTAAAATTTATGTATAAGTGACAAAAAATCGCTGTTCGAATACATATCATTCGCAAAGCTAGTGCAGAACTAGGTTCTTCTGAAGTTTTTCTGTGTTTTATTTTCACCAGTATTGCTGAATCCAGGTCTTTGATATCCTCAGTTGTTAATCTGCAGAGCTCGTCCCGCCTGCAAGCTCCTGTTAATCCAATTGCCAGGACACTCTAGGAAGTTAAGATATACTATATTATTTTCTAATTTATTAATGTTATTATCTGAGTAAAGTATAGATAGCAAATATTTATTGTCTGGAGCAGATATAAGAACTGATAAAAATCCTTTTCAGTGAGAATGTTGGACTGCTTTGGAACATAATTTTCTGATTTTCGCTTTAGGAAAGCAACCAATTTCATATCATATAATTACCCAAATCGACGTTGTGGGGTCCGGTGAACTATCCTGACAGACGATTTTTGCATTTTTCTTTTTTTATCAAAAAGCAACCATTTTTAGTAGTAGTTTTAAATAAAAATAAATGGAGATTATGCACAGAATTTTAAAATATTTTAATTTAATTTTAGTAGTTTTTGACACATATTTGACGTTATTGAAAATGTTAACACTTGATTTAAGCTTAATTTTCATGCATCCGTTATCCGACGACACGTTGATACGATATTAATTTTATTGGTTGAATTTAAACACTTCGATTCGTTAGAAACGGTTAACCAATCGAAGCCTTTAAATTCAACCAATAAAATTAATATCGTATCATCGTATCGTCGGACCTAAGCGTCGGACAACGGATGCATGAAAATCAAGCTTTAACATGCCAGCGACAAAAAGAAAATCAATGTTGCCAGTTCCACTGAATTTTCTTTTTCTGTTTTTAATTTTTATTTTGAAAAAATAGCCATTTTAATAATAAAAATGCGTTGGTAATATGTGAACGGGAAAACAAAAAAAAACCACAAAAGAGTGAAACAAAATATCAATCAAACAGAAAAAAAGGAAAAAAAAACAGCCAAATCAACCCAAACCAACCCGACCAAAGCCTAACCAACCCATACAAAACCAACCAATACAAAATCAAGCAATACAAAACCAAACCAAACCAAACAGAAAAATTAAAAGACTGCCAGAAGACATACGACGCGCAGGCAAATGTTCCTGTAGCGCATCGACGCAAGTGCCGAAATACGTCCATCTAGCTATCTGTGTTTCGACACTAGTCCGTTAGTCTTAGCATATTCAGAAAGAACACGTTAACCTCCAGCGTTGCCAATTTGTGGGGAATTTCCCTAATTTTGGGGAATCCGGAGCCGATTGGGAATTTTGTGGGGATTAGCAATAGGCGGCGAAAATAAGGGGAGTTTCAACATTTTATTGCTGATTGAAAATGGCGTAAAATTTTTAGCTTTAAAAAACGGAGCGGGACGATACCTATATCTTTCCCAACTTAAAATTATAATCTGCTTTTTACTTATGCTTCCCTTTGCAAATGCTTCAGTTGAAAGAAAATTTAGTGACCTCAAATTATTTAATGACTACTAGGGAAGGGATTAAAAAACAAGGAGTCAATTTACAGTTTAATCCCTCTAATATGTATAATAAATATTGTATTTTTATTAAAATTATTTTTTTTGTTAAAATAATCATATGGGGGAATTTTGGTGAATCTGGACATTTTTCTCCCCAAATTGGCGAGTTTAATTTAATTTTTGATAGTTTAGGAAATTGACATTTAGAAAGAGGTGAGCATTGGCAACGCCGCTAACCTCATTTTTTTGTTTGTTGTTTGTTCAAAAACCGGCACACGGCGTAGTACAAACGCTTGATCATTTTTTAAGAAATTTTTGATTGTTAATTTTATTTTTGTGCAAACTAAACAGTTGTTTTTTGAAACAAAATAGCAGACAAAGGTAAGAAAGGTAATGTCCATGCAGATGTTTTTATTTCACAGGCTATTCTTTCTAGAAATTTAATAATTAAATAGGAGGGCTGGATGGTATAATCCAGCCCTCCTATTTAATTATTAAATGAAAGTGTGAAAGAGATATCAAGGGCTATTCTGTTAAAATATCATCCGGCCAGTCTAGGCCCTGTTGTGAACCAGAAGGTCTGCTAAGTTGGATGTTGGATATAGAATGGAAGGAATATCATGGCCGAGAACAAGGCATAATTGTATGTCCCTTGATGTAGGGGGGTATGTTTGTTTCTAATAGGCAGTAAAACCAAAAATTCTACTGTGAATCTTCATATTCTAGGCCTGTAAAGATAAATAATTCCTGGAGCCATCTCGACGTATAGTACTCAAGTCGGAGCGAATCAATTGATAGCACGATGAAAAGAAATAATAGCCATCATAAAACTGTAAATATGTATATAACTAGTACAATGTAGCTATTTAACTGTAAGTACAATGTAGCTAGATATTTAGTAGAATAGGGGTATTATAAATTAATACAAAATACAATAATTGGTCATTCTTTCCATTCCCATTCAATTCTTCCCATTTAATCGTTTTCCCATAAAAAGGAAAATTAAAATTAAGAGTGCTCTTAACCAAAAATAGTGAAATAAATGGAGATAGTCAAATTTTATATTAGCGTGTAAGACTTTGAATAAAAAGGTGTAAAAGGATTATAAATGCTGTATTTATATCCTTTAATATCATGATAATATAAAATTTGAGTAGGTATCTCCATTTATTTTACTGTTTTTGGTTAAGGGCACTCTTAGTTTTAATTGCCTTAAAAATAATAAGTATAATAATAATTTAAAGCTCCAGGAACGAACTATGAAAGAGCTTTCATAGCCAACTAGAGGGCGCCAAAAGCGCAATCTCCCAACATTTTACCACGCGATTTACCACTCTCTAAACTATTAACTTTCTCTATGACCTTCACTACTGTCAGCGTAAACCATGGCTGGGAAACTTAAATGGAAATGACGGTTCATTAAAAATAGTTTTTCCTCCAAGATGCAGAGGCGCAAAATATTAAAACTGTCAATATTAACAATGCAAATGTCAATATCTGACAATAATAAAATTTGATTTTTAACTGTCACTCAGAGACGCTTTTGTTGTGATTTGTGATTTTACGGTTTGATTTCGTTTTGATTTGTCGAATTATTGTAAAATTAAATTCCTTCAGAGTTTTTGCCAGTATTCTGTTTTAGACAATGTTTTTTAAAAATGGTGGGACAATTTGTGTTTTGTATAGACTCTTAATTATTTTTTATCATGGAGTTTAATTGTTGTACACCTGGTTTCCGAAGGATACAATGGTAAGTAAATTAAATATATCTACTTACAGTTATAGATTTTTTAAATTAGTACTGCTAATAAATGCTAATTGCTGAGCAGTTATTTAACTGTTTTACGGTGCATGTAAGGAATTAAGGATGCGCGTTGCGTTATATTAGCATGACCAGCAGATGATTAAATCTAATTTAATTTGTTTTTATTATTTCAGGTCTCAAACGGAAACAAACTGGGAATCTTGCCTACACCAAAATTATATAGCCGTTTCCAATTCACTTCAAAGGAAGGAAAATTATGTAAAACTGCCTGCTATTTGCTGAAAACCGCCAAAGATTAAATTATAACTGTAACAACTTAATATATACTATTTCTAGTCTTTTTAATATATTTTTTAATTAATATCCGACATATAACCGACATATAAGAACACTTTGTATGCTTTTAATTAAGTTGATTTATCGTTTATAATATGTTCGACCTAATTAAAAGCAGACAAAGTGTTCTTACATGTATGTCTAAATTTATTTTAAATTGTTTTAAATTTACTAAAACAACCCCTCTTCCCCGCGCCCTTCTCTTCCATTAGTATTTCTTCCTCCGACTACCAGAGGCGCCCTTGTATAATAAAATTGAAATGTATTATAAGTTGCCTATCTATTTAATAGTATAAGTCTTTTATCTATGGCGTAAACATAGAAACGGATATAAACAAGTCCGCGACTCTTTCATTATCGGTTATGGAATTTGCCCGAGAATTTACTATAAAAATAAATTAACAACATTTTTAAGAATGTTTTTTATGTGAAACGTGTTTTTCTACATCAGATTTTAGTCAAATAATCCAACAAATTCATTTTAAGGTAACATAAGCTTCATTTTCTAGGAAAAATGGTGTGTCAGGATAGTTCACCGAAACCGACGTGGTGTTTTATCTTCAGCGTACTTTTCAACATTGAGTATTCGGACCAGAGAAATTTCTTCAAAATAGACTAGCGCCACATTTTCAGAAAGGGATTTAATATTTTTGTTGTCTCTCCAAACCATAAAACTTGTTATATGCAGTTTCATAACGTTCCCGAGATTTTTCAGGTAATAGACTCAACGATATATTTGCGGCTTGCTGCGTCAATTCGAAAGGATAGGTGAATCAATTGTGTGCTCCATTGGCCGAAAATTAAGGGAAAAAATTAAGGAAAATCTGATATTTAAGTTGAATTACTTTCCAAACAATATGACACTGACAAATACGTTACGCCGCCAGAGACAATGTTGACAATGTTGTTGTCTCTGAAGCCCGATTCTGTAAACACTTCTCTTGTCTAGTGACTCATCAATCGTATACAAATAGCATAGGAGCATAGGCTAGACAGGAAATTTCTTGCTACGCAGCTTACAGAATCCCACTGCCTGGTTACGCTGCGACAACTTTGGATACCAATTATTAACAGGACTTTCACCTTTAAGGTAAGCGTGCGCAAAGAGTGCACACTACAAAATTTGCGCACGGTGTGTGAAAAACGTCACTTTCAGATTGACTTTGGCGTGCGTTTTTTAACGTTTTACATTGCAGTCGTAGAAAAAATTGTTTAAAAGATCGCGATGTTAGTTTGATATATTTAGTAGGTACTTATAACTATGAATGAAAAAGATCCATATTTCGAAACATATATACGTTCAACAAATCTAATTTCGTTCACAGAAAGGCGAAGACTTAAGTTTTACCACAGTAAACAGTAAATAGAAATGATTTCCTTTATTTAACTAAGCAAGTCGTCGAATTTCTTACTCGTCTAATAGTAAACAAATCTGTTTGCATGGTACACGTAAGACTATTTACTTATTTAAGTTGATAGTTTATGTTAGCTATGTCGTGGTACGTTATCTTGTTTTGTGGCAATTTTAGTAGTTATATTAAGTAATAAATTTTTAATGTTCTTATGTCGATGCAATTGAAAGTAGTATGCATTTACAGGGTGACAATTTGAAAAGTAGCAACCAGGAATATTTCTTGAATAAAAAATGCATCAGGTTGCTTTGAATTTATACAATAGTAGTTTAGACGTAGAAAACTTTTACACCAACGTCCCTTTCGAGGAATCGGTATAGACATCGTCGAGCCTAGATTAAGGCATGACGTAACGTTTTCCGAAAGGAATTCACTGTCTTTTAGAGGAGTGATGGAACTCTTGAGGTGCTGTCTGCATAATTCTTATTTTCAAATTAAAGAAAAGTTTTATGCTCAAAATTATGGTTTACCTATGAGTTCCTCGGTCTCTTTAGTGATAGCGAATATATATGTGTAATACTACGAGACTAATCATCATCATCATCATTCATTTTCATTACTCGCTGACGAGTATCTGACACGCATCAGAAGATGGTTACGCAAAGCTTTTTTGTGCCCGATACGTGATCCGCACTCGGGACATTTAAAAATCGCATTATTTTGTTGCCTCTTTACTTTTTGATTGCCGTTGTTAACTGAGTTTACAATTATTCTTCTTCATTGCGTTCTGTTGTGCGCTGATTCCTCCAACTGATTTGCGGTGATCAAGCAGTTCTAAAAAGTTTTCTAAAATATACAGCAAAATGTAAAAGAAGATGCACGATTTGCAATTTCTTATTTTGCAAAAAAAACGTGTACAGAGTGGGTCAAATTCGACGCTTTTAAATGGAAACACCCTTTTCTATAGGAGATAGACGAAAACTAATATCGGTGTCTGAGCTCAATTTTCATCAAAAACATGATGGTGAAAACCATCGGAGTTACGAGTTACGCATTTTTAACAAATCGCTGTAACTGTTTTGCTATGGAAAATTGTGTATTTCTATGAAAACATTTCCAAAGCACCTTTTTACGTAGAATTTAATGGTTTAAGTATAATTTTTTTTAAAATTAATAATTTAAGAGTTATCAACAGAAAAATTGATTTTTTATTTGGGACATCCTCTATATTTTTAATTAAGTAAAAAGAAGTTAAAATTACCTTTCCAAAAATATAGCACACTGGATATTTTATTATAATCCCCTTCGAAATACAGAATTTTCAAAAGTTTGCCACTTTTAACTAGTAGGCTTCGGACTAGTGATGGGCAAAACTGTTATTTTTAGATAACAGTTGAAACTGTTATAGTTATTTATAAAAAACAGCTTAAAATAACAGCTTAAAAATAACATGTTTCTTTATTTTACTGCTAAATATCTGAAAGAGTACGAGACGCTCACCGCCAGGCGTATTAACGCAGTTGCAAGTTGCAACAATGACGGGCTCGGTGGTAGTATTTCCAGGGTGTCAAAACATTTCTAAATATCGATTGTTATCTAAAATACCTCTCTAAAAACGGTGGTTATTTACAAATAAGCGCTGTTTACAAATTGCGATATAAAAAAAGCCAAAATTCCGCCACTCGTCTATACCTACACATTGCGATCTACCTACGCCCTGCCCCTCGATCCGCATAGATCCTGAATTGCGTAGCAGTGTACAGGGTGCATCTCACTCGACGGGCGAGAAGCTCTTAGTTATGATTTTACCATTTGCGGTCAAAAAATAGCAATATAAGAAAATGTGTAGTATATTCTTCATAAGTAAACCAACTACACACTAGAGTTCGAATTAATTTTACACTTAAACTAGCGTGTACCCGCGACTTCGTTCGCGTCAAAATTAATAATTTCTAATGGTGATGATAAAGCAAAACAAGAATTTCCATTGACATACAAACTGGATAAAATTTTCTCACATTTGCCAAAAATAAGCTTTCTAACGTCGAGCAGTTTAAGCAGAATCGTGGTTAATCAATTACTCAACTTTTTGGAACACCCTGTATGATTTTTTAAAAAATTTCAAAATATTTAAAAAAAAACAAAATAAATTATGCGTGTCCAGGCGTTTTCCCGAAAGACTAACCGTTTTTTAAATAACAAATATTGTAATATTTGAGGGGCGTTTTCACCCTGTTGGAATTTGAGATTCGAGAGACCCCTCCTTATCGAACCTCGACCCCAAAGTCAGTCCGTTTGCAAAAAATCAGCTTTAAACGTCCAGCAGTTTAAGCAGAATAATGATTACTCAATGGTCATATTTTATGAAACACCCTGTATATATTTTTAAAAAATCTTAAAATATGTAAAACAACATAATAAAATATACGTGTTTTATGAGTTTTTCCGAAAAACTCACCGGTTTTTAAATAAAAAATATTCTAATATTTCAGAGTAGTTTCACCCTCTTAGAATTCGAGTTTCGAAAAATCCCTTCTTATCGAACCTCTACACACTAAAGTCAATCCGTTTTCCAAAAATCAGCTTTTTACGTCAAGGGCTTTAAGCAGGATCGTGATTAATCAATGACCAGATTTTTCAAAACACTCTGTATACATTTTTAAAAAATCTTAAAATATTATTCTGAAAATTTTTCAGAATAAATAAATACCTAAATATTGAAACTTAATAAGTAAGTACTGAACCATACAACGCCATAATATCTCGACCTCCGTCCGTTATGCTCGTAACAGGTTGAAACAGAATGTATCTAAAACAACTGATGGGCGTTATTCCCCAACCTGTTTCGAACTTCCATCGACAATCGACCGATGCAGCAGCGTTCCTTTCCCACACCGATTATCTCGATCGCCGCCCTGTTATGCTCGTAACAGGTTGAAAAACAACATATCTAAAATGACTGCTTCTCCAACCCGTTGCGAGCCTCCATCGACAATCGACCGATGCAGCAGCGCTCCTTTCCCACTCCTGTTATCTCCACCGCCAGGCGTTATGCCCGCAACTGTTTCAAAAAACCTGCTTCTTTTATATCCTATTATTTTTAAGCTGTTGTAAATACGACCATCGACGGTATCGACCGAAGCAGCTACGTTCGCCGCAGCGCTTTCCCCACTCCATTGTCCGTTGTCTCGCCGCCTGTATCGATGGTTGACGAAATAACATGTTTTCCATCCATACTAGTTGTTTTTTGGAATTGCTTCGAGCAGCATAGAATCTCGTGGTGATAGAGCGCCGACTTCGTTTTTCGTTTCACGAGCGGCCGATCTCTACGTGTCGTTATTTTATATCTGTTATTTTTTAGAAGTAGTAACGGTTGCGTTATGTTATTTATAAATAATTGTTATAAAATAACAGATAGTTAAATAACAACCCATCGCTACTTCGGACCCCTTATTGATGATAATATACCCTTAATGGAACTCGAAAACATATTTTTTCAGCAAGACGACGCACCGCCTCTGAACGCTGAAGTTAACAGCAAATTTTTGCAGCCAATTTCAAGAATAATTGAATAGCTAACCAAGATCCCAGCCGTTGGCCGTCGAGGCCGCCTGATTTAGTGCCCATGAATCTAATCCTATGGATATATTTGCGGAAGAATAAAGGTTCCTTATTCTTCCGTATAATCTAGACAATAATTAGAAATACGTAGCTGTTATAAGAGGGTATCTTTCACCCCCACTGAATTAATAAATTCCGCGAGAAATGTTCAAAAACCCTCCCGTCTGTCGAGAACAGAAGACGATCAATATCTCTCTAACGATAACACCTGTAGCAAAATCTCATGTCTTGATTTGCTATTTATTTTTACTGTTATTAGATATAGTTTACATTTGTTGATGTTGGTTAAATATACATATTTTAAATTGTTATAAAATTATGCATCTCTCATAGCAAATATTATTTTCGTTTTAATTGATGCTCACATCTAGAATTTTTTTGCATTACAGCCGGTGCCGTTCAAAGCCTACTTATTTAAAACGGGGGAATTTTTATATACTCTATATCTCGAACAGGAATCGAACAACATATCAAGTGTGTTGTATTTTTGGAAAGATAATTTTAAATTATTTTTAATAAATTAAAAATATACAGGGTGTCCCATATGAAAAATCAAATTTTCTGTTGATAATTCTTAAATTATTAATTTTAAAAAAATTATACTTAAAGCATTAAATTCTACGTAAAAAGGTGCTTTGAAAATGTTTTCATAAAAATACAAAATTTTACATAGCAAAAAAGTTACAGCGTCTTCTATAGAAAAGGGTGTTTCTATTTAAAAGCGTCGAATTTGACCCACCCTGTACATTGACGTGTTCCTGGGATCGAAATTATACCACCCCCAAAAATATTTGCACTTATTTAAAACTCACCCTGTATAACCCACTAAAATCCATACCACCTATTTGGGATAACAAGATCATCCAACATATGATGAAAATTCAATGCACTTATTCACAATAATTTTTACACTTATTCCGGTTTCTCTTCGCGATTGTAGGTACATATCATTGCGCATTTGTTGGACGCCATATTTCTTGCTAACGCACTGTATATAAAAGCATAAAATACATGTGTGACATTCTCAATAATTTATAAGTGCTGTTGTTTAAACTTTGAAGTAATTTTCTCTACGAAATTTCCTAGATAAAATCTTGCTGTTAATTTCCCCCGAGTGCGCGGCTTGTTTAAATAAATCCCAATTTCCAAATACGTAATACAAAACGTGTCCAAAACTTATGTTAACAGAGACGACCTTTATTTTCGAGGGTCGGGTATACGTCTCAAGGATTTATAACTCAAACGGAATAAAGTTTTGAAGAGGGCAGTGGGTCTGCGTGAGAAAGGGCTCAGTTTCCAACCTGCGTAGATTTAGAACGGCATGGTAGTGAATCATTTTAAAGAAAAATATAACATATTGAGGATTGAGGTTGAACGAAGATTTGTGGAGGTTGAACTACTACGTGTTCTACGTGTTTTTGATATTTAGAGGAGAGCAGCCTCAAAAAAGGCTGGATAGGCATCGGAAAGAAAGAAATGTCTTGGCTGAGGAATAATCACACAGTGGACAAGATGCAGTCGTTAAGCCAAGAATAGAGAGAAGTAGCGAAAAATGATATCGCAAAGATCCATTAGTGGAGATATGCATTATAGAAATGGTTAGATACATGGACCTCTATCCAGATTCCAGTTCTGCAGGATCTATATCATTCTAACCTTTAATTTTAATTTAACTAATTTTTTTGTCTATATTTTTGTAGCCCGTTAGAGAGACCTGATGTTTTACCAAATCCTTATCACCTGATCTTAGCTGTTCTATTTACTTGGTAGAGGTACCTTAAGATGGTAAGACGTACCTAGATGATAATATAATTTTTAAATTCTTTGCTTAGTTAACATATTCCACAAGGTGTTTCAAACTTTCACCAAAATACTAATATTTTGTTTTCCCAGTACAATGTATATACAAAATAACATTTCAATAAAGTTTCAGTCAATCCTGCTCCAGCGTTTCCAATGAGTCTATACCGGGTGCGTCTCCAAAGTGGCTCACCCCCTATAACTTTTTTATTTTTTCAGATAAAACAACGAGATTTGGTATGTTAGTATATGACATAAATTGGGCTTGATTGACATATTCAATTGTTTTCGGTCACTTCCGGTTTCACGGGAAATGACAACAACTTTTGATTTTTAAATGGCACCCTCGGGATTTTTTCACTTTATTTGATAGAAAATGACACTCTGAATAGAATGACATATCACATTCAACTTTTGACATTTTCGCATATGGTTTATTTGAAATTGTAACGACAATTTGACTCGAAGTACCAAGTGTGTGGTATCAAATTATTCGTAAAAAAATTCTTTTTCGAAAAATATAATGATCCACCCTCGTTCCATTTGAAAAAAATTGAGATATGATCAAAAATACGATTTGGGCATCTTTTAACCGGCCAGGACAAGACACTAAAAACATTAGACGACCAAATCTATTTTTCCAAGGCTCCTTGATTAAAAATTAGTGTTTTTAACACATCTATGGCACTCTAAAGTGAAATTTAAAATACAATTTGTTTTTGAGCGAATATGTCAAAAGTTCACAAATGATACGTCATTCTATTTATAATGTCATTTTCTATCGAATAATGTAAAAAAATACCGAAGGTGCCATTTAAAAATCAAAAATTGTAGTCATTTACGGTGAAACATGAAGTGACAGAAAACAATTGAATACGTCAATCAATCCTAATTTATGTCATATACTAACATACCAAATCGCATTTTTTTATCTGAAAAAATAAAAAAGTTATAGGGGTGGGCCCCTTTTGAAATGCACCCGGTATATACTATTTCGCAGCTTAAGGTGCGTATTCATTATCCGAACGAACGAACGAACGAATGAACGAACGAACGAACGAATGAAAGTGCGGTATATTTAGACGGGGACCGAACGCATGCGGCCGTTCGTTCGGTCGTGCGCTCGACCATCCGCTTCGACTCGGTACATCAAAGGCGTTCGCCTGCGTGCGCTTTCAGATTTAAGGTGCGTATTCATTATCCGAACGAACGAACGAACGAACGAACGAATGAAAGTGCGGTATATTTAGACGGGGACCGAACGCATGCGGCCGTTCGTTCGTTCGTGCGCTCGACCATCCGCTTCGAGTCGGTACATCAAAGGCGTTTAGACGTCATTGTAAAAGAATACAAGGTATGATCGATAGCGGCTCCAATTTCGTTCAGTTCGCGCATACCACCTGTGACGTCACTAGGAAAATAATGAATAAATAAAAAATAAAGAAAGTTGACAGGAGATCTGCAATTTTTGGGGTTATGGTTAAGAATTGTTTATTTTAAGACTTTTTAGTTCGTTTAATTTAATAATTACTAAAACCAGCAGTTCCAAAAATATATTTAAAAATAATAATTATCTATTAACATGGATTTGGACGATAGGTAAGAATACTGAATTTATTTCTATATTCGGTATAAAATTGTTTATTAGGTTTTTAGTTTGCGATGTTTATGGTAAATAATTTTCATTTTCATTGCCTCTGAATTCACATGAGGACAGAGTTGAGGATATCTATGGAAAAGTAACCACAAGAGGAATTGTTACATCATTTAAAAAATATTGGGAAGTTTATTGTTTCCCATCGAAAAGTAGAAAATGCCAATGCAGATGAACGTATTGTAATTGTGATAGAAGTAATTCTAAGGGTGAAGTTTATTATAATTAGTGGAAGTAATACCAAGGGTGAAGTTTATTATAATTAGTGACCTCTGCTTCTTTTTATATGTAGAAGTTTCTGGTTTTGAGAATAAATCGGTTGAACGACACCCAAAATTTAAAGGAAGTATTTGCATACCCAGAATATGCCCATCAAGGATTATATAGCTCAAATTTCCTTTAATGGTAGGCAATTATTCAATGCAAATTAACTTTTTAAGTGACTAAAATATTAAATAGTTTACAATATGGTATATCACTAAAAATATATTACTTTTAGGTACAATTAGGGCCCGATACATTTCAAAAAGTAGAATATTATTTTATATTAAATGAGGTATTGTACTAACAATCAATTTATGTTAATAACGGAGATTAAAAATAACAGAATAAATAGTTCTTTTCTTATACTACAAAAATAAACTATAGAATACAACAGTATTTAAAAAAAAATAAAAAGTGATGTTCCGGCCGAGATTCGAACTCCGGTCTCTCGCTTCCTAGCCCGACTCCTTATGCACTGCTCCATAGTAACTTGCTTAGCGATAATTCAATGACGGTATATAAACAAAAAAAAAACAGGTTTATAACAATATCTTGACGATTTGAACTGGCGCGCGAATGAAGAAATGCGTGCGGTCTTCTCGTGCGGTTCTATCGTGCGGTCCCCGTCCATACCACTAGCGAACATTCGTTCGTTCGTTCGTTCGTTCGTGCGGATAATGAATACGCACCTTTAGATTAATCTTTAATATAAAAAAATATAAAGTATATCCATCAAAATATCATCTCGTTGGAAATAGCCTCGCATAACAAAGTTTCACATTTTCCAACAGCGTCATAATGTTCTAAATTAAATACCAGAAACTCATCAAATTGTCCTAAGATCTATCTGGTATTAAAAAATCAAAAAGTAAATTATTTCTACATTCAGTGTTATAATAACAATATCAATTAATTATTTGAAGGGTCAGGGTAAAAAAGCAGGCAAATCATTTTTCTTGTTATATTTAAATATTCGGTGTATTTGGTTCAGAGTGAGTCTAAGCATCTTTAGAAACTGCTAAACTTGAAACAAAGTAACCTAGCCAGAAGATATATAGCGTCAAAGTTATACTATAAAGGAAAAACAGCAGGCAAGTCAAGCAAAAAGAGGAAAGAACCGGGCAACTCATTGTTGAGTTCGTACGTTTGCCCGTTACAATATGGTATTTTATCTAATAAAAATTCCTTTACAGTACATCTGCTGGATCTGTGTCTATGAAAGGAATGCGGACAAAAAACATTTAAATAAACAACAATATATTTTATTCGTCGACTTGACGAGTACGTCACCGCAAATCGCACCGCCCACTCATTTTATTGGCTACTTGCAAATTTGTCGAATTTTTATTGATGAGACGCGTCGTCTAATTTTTTACGAAAAACATCGAGAGAATATCGTTTCCCCTCTCACCGATACCCCGTAGCTATAGAACGGACAGACGTACTGTACCTAGTTCTGACAAATCTCTATTACGCTATTTTTATAAGTTCCTGTACTGTTTTTGCAAAGTTTTGAACATTAAATCGTGCTTTTCTCACTTTGGAGAGAAATTGACTTACATGCTTTTTTCCCCTGACCCTTCATTTATTTAAATAAAATACTAGCTTTTTCCCGCGACTACGTTCGCGTTACACCTCGAGTCGTTCATGCATTGATTTAAATGATTGTTTAACTCTTTATATGTGCCCGGTGGCGTAGAGGTATAGGCTCTCGTCTACCAATCTCAAGGTGTAGGTTCGATTCCCACACCCGGCATTTCATCAGCCGACTATTTTTATTGAAATAAAAATAGTTTGGGTACTGTAGTGTAACAACCCAAATTCGTCAACAAAGTTGAAGAGGTAATATTTTGGCCAACTGTATAACAAGAAATTTAAATGAAAGAAAGGAACCTACGTTGTGTTAAATATATTTTTATTGTGATTACCTCGGATGCGCCTCGACAAAGCAATATTTTGGGAAATTTGAGGAGAATAGGTTATGTAAATAAAACGCTAAATTTGTAAAAAGCCCTACTTATTTTATTAAATAAAATGAAAGGAGTGCCGTACTCTGCCTGGAATTCACATGTAAAAGAGCACGGCAGAGAAAACCATGATCACTATTCCAGAGAATCTAACTATGCTGTTCTGAACTTAAATAATAGAGAAATAATATTATAGAAACTGTCCTCATACCTAGGTTTATAGTTTAATACATTCAAAACATGCCACATTTATATCGTTCAAAACTGAAGAGTTTTTTGTTAGTTTAACGGGTCCCCACCAGTAGGTACGAAGTCCCTTGTTGCGGAATCGACCCTAAATTGGAGGTTTGGCGCCAATATCTTATAATTTAATAAATTGTAAGTTATTCTATGAATTATTTTATTTATTGTTTTTGTTTGCCCTTTTGCGAGCTAAGATATTCGCCCATGCAAGGTCGAAAATTGTTAGTACACTCAACAAGGCTCTTATTCTCACAAACCACAAACATCGGCACGAAGGAACAGTAAACGATTTTATTTAGATTACTTTTAAACTGAAATTATTTACAGCATAAATAGATTCCATTTAATGCATACACATGTTATATATTGTCTTTGTCAGATCAAATGAATGAGGAATAACTTTAGAAAAGAATTACAACAAGAAAACAAAATAATATGATTTAGTTAACATTAGTTAAATAATGAGAAAACATTTGCTTTACCTTTAATAACATTCTTTTCACAAAACTTACGAACCAAAATAATATTAATGCGTCTTGAATGGTAGTCTAGAAGCTATTATCTCACAAACATCACCTCTGTTCGTCGCCTGATTTCCCTCTCCCTAGTTTGTGAATAATATTTTAAAAATCAATAATTTCGTTTATGTATACAGAGTGTTTTCAAATGAATGTTTTGAATATAAATAAATATGTCTATTTTTAAATAGGCGGTTCATCTCAGACGCCCCTTTGGAAGATTTTCGAAAGACTAATGCCAGGGAGAGAGAAAGTCTTTCAACATCCCAATTAGACATGAGTTATTGTATTATGTGTGTATAAGTGCTGGATAGTCTATATATATTTCGTATGACAGCAAATGATACTATTGACCATTGACAATATAAACAATACTAAAATATACATACAACCACATACAAATTGTCAAGTCCAAACAGATAGAACAATACAATGTAAAAATAAAATATAATTGTGTAGAATAAATAATTGAATAGACAATAATTGACTAGCATTTTTTTCCAAGTATAGATTCTATTTGAACATTCACATTTTAGTTTTAAAAACAGATGTCATTTTAATTTTTTTTTTTAGTTTTAATTTAAATAAGTAATAGTTAAATGTAACTAATTTCTAAAATAAAAGTAGTTTTTAAAGAAAAGGGGACTTTGACATTCAATAAGTTAAATTACGTTTACTTATGACGGTTATGATCTTATATACACATACACACAGCCTCCCACAACTGAAGTTGAGATATAAAACTGAAGTACAGTTTGAAAAGTGGAAAGAACAAAGTGGATTTAAGCCAGGAAAGTCTTGTCTTGATAACATCTTTTGTATAAACGGCATACGACAGTTTATCAGTAAACAAATTACCTATAGGCCAGCCTTTGGATAATAGAATTGGACTATATGAATTATATCAATGTAGTAAACAAAATTACAAAGAAAATATAGAGTGTATTGTATCCTGACAAAGACATAAGAAATCACCAATAAATGTACACCTACATTAACACTAGTTGAGAGTTTCGTGGCATACGACTCAGATATATGCATTTTATAAAGAAGACAAGAGAGAGAGAAGAGAAATACCTAAAGTACAAATAAATTCCCTCCACTAGATGATCACGGCCCATATGAAAAGAACGTCAATTAACCTTTAATGACGATATTTAGCACAGATCGAACCAAACCAAACTATAGGTGTACAGATAAGTATCGCTGAGACCAGAAGCAAAACAATTAGTATGTTTCGGCCATATGAAATGAATATCAATCGAAAGACTTGTGACATAATACAAGAGGGGACAGAAAATTGTAGAACAAAGATATCCTTAAACAAGATGCTATCATTAGAAAAAAATATTAAAGAATGATCATGTCAAAATAGAAGAATATGGCTACCTAATAATGACAAACGACTATCAATGCTGTAGAGAGCCCACATGCATATGCATATAGATCTCCCATCCGTCCCTAAACTATCATTCCCTAGAATATTCCTCAGCGCCAACAGAAGACGTCGACGTTGGTACCATGTCCGAGCTCGTGGAAACAACAACTCGAGTGTCACAATGGAGTACCTCGTTTCATTTTTGATACAACTTTCCAGGATGTCCAACATGCGAGACCCCGCCCTGCGACCTTCGAACTGTAGCTTCAAAAACGAATAACGATTCAGGTCTGCTGGTTGGTGCACAATAGAGCATCGGTGGATGTTCTTCGTATCGTTGGATACTGAGGGCGCGCCGAAGGTGGCAGTGTGATCCGCATCGAACACTGCATTCCTACGAAAGTCATCCGCATCCAAACCACTAGACAGGACATATCCGCATATTCTGTAACATGATTACACAGCAGCAGTAACTAGTCCAAGACAATTTTTTTTATCCTCTTTTTTTTTAACAAATATAACATGTGCATGTCTCAACAATTTCAATTTTTTTTTTAAATATAGTGTTGTCCTCTTTTTGAAATAAAGATCATCAATGAGATTACCAGAGTACTAAAATATAACTTGCCTTTTTTTTATTCGGCAGATGTACTTAAAATTGTTTGTTTAGTTAATTATAATACTATAGTTTAGTGATTTTTAACTCTATGGATAATACCATGATTTGTAAAAAAAATAGTTTTCATGTAAATTAAGGTGTATGAGTTCCTTTAGTTAAGTGTTATATGTATTGTTTAGTTTAATCATAATACCACAGTTTAGTGATAATACTATGATTCCTGAAAAAGTGTTTATTTATATTAGTTTAATCATAATACCACAAGATTAGTGATAATACTATGATTCTTGAAAAAGTGTTTGTCTGTTTATTTTATAAAAACACTGTATGTGTTTTTCTATAAATTACAGTGTATGTGTTCCTTTAGCTTTATTTTATCTAAGTATACATTTTTTTTTCGATAATGTCGAATAATATTTTTCAGCCAGCCTAGAGATAAAACTCAGTGTTTTTGAGCAGAGTAAAAAAATTGTTTTCGTTTTATATTTTTCAGCCGATAGTTACATAAGCAACCGAATGTTCCGAGCGGAATAAAAAATTGTTTTTGTCTTTGATTTACAGTGTTGATTTTCTCCAATTTTCATATTTTAAAATCTATTTATCTACCTATTTAAAAGCTAGATTTTATTGGAAACTATTTCCAGTATCATAAATTGTCTCCTAAAATTGCTAGTAAATAAACAAACAAAAATAATTATTTGTCTCTTTTGATGATGTATATTATGGTTATTATTGATGTTGTATTTTTCTAAACATTCTTAAGTTACATTAAGGCAGATGCTTGATTTTGTAGTAAGCTAATAATTTAAAATAATAATTTATTATAAACCAATTTGATTATTTCATAGTTTGTCACTCAGTTTTTTTTTAACTCAAAATTTGCTAATTTACTTATTATTCCAGGACAAACCTTTCATTTCTTTTTCATTTGGATATATCTATTTGTAGTTTAACTTTTTAATATTGTTTTTCTGATAGTTCTATATTAAACTTCTCCAAATAGTGTGAGAATCAAAATTATTTTGATTTTCATTAAGTAGAAAAGTGAAGTTTATTTTTTTTAAATCTATTATTATTTTGACTGTGTTAAACAAAATATCAATAAAGAACATTGTAAATATTTTTGATAATTAATATAATTCGTGTTTTTCTTATACAGATTTTTTTTCAATTTTACTTATAAGTTCAGATTCAAAATGATCATCAATCAGCATCCAGTCGAAAAGGATCGAGCTCTTAATCCTCCGCAACTAAGAATCCTGGACAAACCAAACCATTATCGAAACCAAACATCAATTAAATTACATAGGTCTTAACCCTATGCTTTCGGTGATAAGTGTTTTTCAGACTACTGAATATTAAAATTTCTTTTCCAGAAAAGTTTAAGATTAATCCAGAATTGACATTTTAGTTTAAACCAGAGAGATTAGATTAGAGATAGAGATCGAGATTATAGATAGAGATATAGATCGAGATTAGCGAGATTAGAGATATGGGAGCCCACCCTCCTCCTCAGTACAGTTCTTATACATTTCAGTTTAATTACTCATAGTTAAATTCATGAGATACAAGTCTATATATTTTTTTTTTATTTATTTCTGGCACAGAAAATACACGGTTAATTCTACCTCAAATCTCCACATTGCCTGTCGAAAAAGCGCATCCTGGTCACGGCACCACTCTGTAGTGTAACAACCCAAATTCGTCAACAAAGTTGAAGAGGTAATATTTTGGCCAACTGTATAACAAGAAATTTAAATGAAAGAAAGGAACCTACGTTGTGTTAAATATATTTTTATTGTGATTACCTCGGATGCGCCTCGACAAAGCAATATTTTGGGAAATTTGAGGAGAATAGGTTATGTAAATAAAACGCTAAATTTGTAAAAAGCCCTACTTATGTTATTAAATAAAATGAAAGGAGTGCCGTACTCTGCCTGGAATTCACATGTAAAAGAGCACGGCAGAGAAAACCATGATCACTATTCCAGAGAATCTAACTATGCTGTTCTGAACTTAAATAATAGAGAAATAATATTATAGAAACTGTCCTCATACCTAGGTTTACAGTTTAATACATTCAAAACATGCCACATTTATATCGTTCAAAACTGAAGAGGTTTTTGTTAGTTTAACGGGTCCCCACCCGTAGGTACGAAGTCCCTTGTTGCGGAATCGACGCTAAAGTTGAAGGTTTGGCGCCAATATCTTATAATTTAATAAATTGTAAGTTATTCTATGAATTATTTTATTTATTGTTTTTGTTTGCCCTTTTGCGAGCTAAGATATTCGCCCATGCAAGGTCGAAAATTGTTAGTACACTCAACAAGGCTCTTATTCTCACAAACCACAAACATTGGCACGAAGGGACAGTAAACGATTTTATTTAGATTACTTTTAAACTGAAATTATTTACAGCATAAATAGATTCCATTAAATGCATACACATGTTATATATTGTCTTTGTCAGATCAAATGAATGAGGAATAACTTTAGAAGAAAATTACAACAAGAAAACAAAATAATATGATTTAGTTAACATTAGTTAAATAATGAGAAAACATTTACTTTACCTTTAATAACATTCTTTGTCACAAAACTTACGAACCAAAATAATATTAATGCGTCTTGAATGGTAGTCTAGAAGCTATTATCTCACAAACATCACCTCTGTTCGTCGCCTGATTTCCCTCTCCCTAGTTTGTGAATAATATTTTAAAAATCAATAATTTCGTTTATGTATACAGAGTGTTTTCAAATGAATGTTTTGAATATAAATAAATATGTCTATTTTTAAATAGGCGGTTCATCTCAGTACCTAGGTCGACTCAGCTTTAAATGAGTACTTGGGATTCACAATCCTGAGGTAATAATAGGCGGTTGAAGCGTAGTGCTAGCCACATTACCTTCCTTGTATACCGAACGGCTCTAGTATAGCAAGCTGTACCTTGCTACTCCAAAGGCGTCAAACGCTATATACGGGAGCTATTATTATTATTATAACTCTTTATAGATATAGCTAGTGAGCCTTATAAATGCACTATTTAAGCTATGTTTTTAACAGTTTTAGAGCTACTCGTATTTGATATGAAAGTTAGCAATTGTTGATTTTCTGGATATTATACAGGACGAGTCTTGAATAAGTGCAAATATTTTCAGGGCTGGTAGATCTCGATAAAAGAAACATATTTTCTCTTTACCGTTTTTCAAATAACTCCAAAATAAGCGAGTTATTTTGCTTTAAAAATTTTCAAAAAAAAACATATTTTTTGCTTAAATTTTGAGAACCACTGGAGCTTTTCGGGTTTTTCTGTCTGGTAAATTTATTCTTATTTATATTAAGTTTTTCAAAAAATTCCAAATTTTCCAAGAAAATTTTTGCGGAAAAGCTCATATAAATATGTTTCTGGGATCAAAATATACTACCGCAAAAAATAATTGCACTTATTTAAGACTCGCCCTGTATATCCTTTGAAAAAATCGATTTTGTTATTTTTTACTAAAACCAAAGTCAAAATTTTGCAAAATCTGAAAAAAGAAAATCTCTCGAAAAACATAAATAGTGAAATGATTATCTACTCTCTATGGATAGAACCCTACATATAGTCCCATATAAACTGTATTACTAAAAAATAGGTCTGACAAATAAAGCTTTCAATTGAATATTTGAAGTTTTCAATTGTCGCTTTTCTTGATTTACTCCCCTGATTTTTTTTATTTTTCAAGAGCACTAATACATTCTTTATACGTTATTTTTTATTCCTAGAAGAATGATTTGAAGAAGAAATATTTCTTTTATTGTTGATGTCACTAAATAAACCCTTTTATAAAATTTTATACTTCTAGATGTTATAGTAATGCATTTTTGTACAGCAAACTTTCGTTCCCTATTCTACTCTCTAAGGGTATGAATTTCATAAATTCGCTTTGTCCAAATAATTAACTCATGTCTTTTAAACGATCCTTTGTGCACATTTTTATGTGTATAATCCAGAGGTCACGAAGGTTTATATACATGTTTATTAACTTTACCCCTTTGGTTGATGAATTTCAAAAATTTCTTCTAATTCTTTCTGTAAAATTTAATTTTTCTAGACCAGATAGTAAGGAATTTTCATACAACAAATTGTTCGACATAATTTTACACTCTAAGAGGATGAATTTCCTAAAATCGCTTTGCGTAGATAATTCACTAATCACTAATGTCATTTATACGAACATTTGTGCTAATATTTATGTATCTATGTATATGCAAAGAAAAATATAAACGTGTAGGAAAAAATATTTTCAAAAATCAATAACTCTATATTCAGCTTCAAAATCCGCCCCTTCATATATTTATCCCTCAGACTTTAAGAACTGAATTCTTGTCGTTAACCGCCCCCAAGTTCACAGCTTCGTTAAATACCTCCTAATTACTAAATATTTAACGCAGAGCGTGTCCCGGACTTTTTTATATCCAGACGACTTCCCTCTTCCCAGCGCCGGACATAAATCTCCCGGATTTATGGCGCTATCGGGATAAAGTTTAAAAGGGCACCGGGACTGAGTGAGAAAGGGCCCAACTTACGACCTGCTTAGCCTTAGAGTGGCTGTGAATCATTTCAGAGACGGACAGAAACGGTTTGAGTATTTGTGTGACAAAGATATATGTTTTTAGATATATATAACGGTTTAATCGACATGAATAATGTTGATATTAATCTAGAACTGGAAATTTTAGTTACACCAACTTTTAGAGAACAAGAAAGAACAAGAGATGTTCAAGCTTTGCTTTTGCTACTACAGTGTCTAGTGAAGTCCAGCAACTTCACTAGACAGGCAAAGCTCGAACATCTCTATATGTTTCCCAGTACCACACATCTCTAACACAAGGTCTAAGCCAGATGCAGTCTCACCAGAATTACTTAAAAGTCAAACTACTGAGACAGAGAGTCTTCAGTGCAATAGGTTTAAGCTCTCAACAAAAAAACTCAATAAAACTACTCTTGATATCCACAGCGCTTCAAGGTCTTCGATTGAGAATTTTGGCTCTCAGATATGTATCATACGATGTATCGCCAAATTCAAAGATTTGACCGTTTTTCTTATCGTCCGTATTGAGTGCTACATTTTACTTCTGAACATCGACGTAACCTCGAGCGGTGTAAGGAGGGAATTCAATGGGATCAGGAATGGAATCATGTAGTCTTCAGTAACGAATCCCGCTTCTGTTTGCAGATGCAGAATGGTCGGGCAAGGGTGAGAAGACGACGCGTAGTGAAATACGCTCACAGTTTGAGAACGTCATGTCCATCACACTGTCGTTGTCATGGTTTGGCATGTCATTGCATATAGTGGCAGATCACCACTGGTTTTCACTAGAGGCCATATGAATCTCAAAGCTATATCCGTAAAATAGTACAGCTTCATGAAGTTCCACACACCATCCAAAACCCCATCTTCCAACGAGACAATGCCAAAAACAGGTTGCCCCAGCATCAATAGCCTTTTTTAATCAGCACGACTATAACCGTTTACCATGGCTGCCTAGATTACCGGATCTGTCTCCCATTGAACATATCTGGGACATTATAGGTTCAAGGCTGTCGAATTTAGAACTCCCTCCGCAGCCTTTAGCAGCACTGATGCGTGAAATTAAAACAGCCTGGAATGGGACACACCAAAAGGACATCGACCCCTTGACATAGTTACGTGTCAAGCGTATCAATGAATGTGTCAGAAATCGGTGGTCAGCAACTCATTCAATTCACATATTCAATTAAGCATTTGTCACACAGTCTAATATATCAACCATACGTGAAGAATTCAGGATTTATTGATTGGGGATTATATTATTAGAATAGATCCTAAGCGAAGTAATAAAAATAGGCTTACCATTTCAAGAAATACCCATAGCCCAAAGAGATTACTAAAATCAGAATGGGACTTCAAATTGTTAATTAAAAGTTGAAATAATCCAGCATACTGAACGATGTATAAAAGCGGTGAAAAAAATAAATAAATAATTATATATTATACTAAAAATTTAAATAATCAATGAAAAAACATGGCGTCTTCGCTACCAACTCTAGTATAGATCTAGCAAAGCTTATAGTTGTACTTTCAAATAGAATGTAGAATTTATAATGTAGAATGTTTAGGAGGAGAGTTAATCACCGCGACCATACAGATCTATTGTGTGTTTCCCTTTCTTGAGTTATAACGAGTTATAACTCATCATGCAGTCTCAGCGCTTTAACAAAATCCAGTATCTGAGACGGCCTGACAGAGGCCAGGTCTCCATCTTCGACATGAGCTGTACCAAAGTTTATGGCACAAACGTTTGTAGTCTCAGCGCCCTCAGTGATAAGGTGTTTTGGTGTGGGTTGACAATCCCAAGATTGTTCTTCTTACTTAAATCAAGAAAAATCTTTGAAATTTCTCGGTCGTAAATTCTGAGGAGGTTTTTCGAGTGTCTTAGGCCGGGGGTTGGAGGACATCCATTCCAGGTTACGGATACAACCTTCCAGGTTTTTCAGTTCCGCTTTCCCTTAGTTTCCGCTTGGAAAACAGAACGGCTCTGGTCCAGTTAGTGGAGTGTTTGCTCCTTTTCTAGCTAGATCATTTGCTTTTTTATTGCCTTCTATCCCTTAGTGAGCAGTATGGTGAGCATGCACCCAGAGGGACTTTATATTATTTGCCTAATTTTTTGAGCTTCTCTAGGCATTCTTTGGCCAACTTCGAATTGACGGTTACTGAGTTGATCGCGTTTAGTGCTGCTTGACTGATAAGATGGCTATTTCCTATTTTCGATAGTTCCTATCTAAGATAGATTGTACGTATTTTTGATAGCGTCGATTTCTGCCTGAAGGATGCTAGAGTAGATGCCTATCTATGCCTAATCCTTTATATTACTCGATACTACAGTGAGGTGTTTCTCAAAGTTGTAAATTCTTTGTATGCTGTCCACTGGGAGTTGGAGAAGTGGAATTTTCTTTTTAAGCGTGTTCCAAGTCCTTGACCTGAAAATTATCCCAGTACTGTTTCCGTCAATGACCATTCTAATCATTGTCGCATTGGCATAACTACCGACGACAATATCAGACATACCAGATCCGACATTCCAGGTCAATCATCTGGCTCTGAGATACTCAAATGTATTTTCCTACCTCTATAAAAAAACGACAATGTGCAGTGGTGTCAAGTCTCGGCTAACCTCCATTGCTGCTGTTTATTTTCAAGTAGTGTTACATCCAAACTTACTAAATACTATATACTGCATATCTGTTCTCTGACAAATGGACCTGAATCGGCAAAAATAATGTGGTCCAAAAACGCAAAATTGCTCGAAATTACTGCTAATGGTGTGCCTTGGAGATCATATAAATATGGTAGGGGTTGAAATATAGACAAACTATACAGGGTGAGCCACTGAAAACTTACAATGGCTATAAATTTTAAACCAAAAAAGATATCAAAAAAATAAAAAATACCGTTTCTATAATATCGAGGGGGAATACATATGACGTATTTTTTGAACCACCCCAACCTACCCCTTAGGAGGCACCCCTACTCAATTGAAAATCTTAAATGGCAACACCCCACTTGTGGCGTCTTTTTGGAAAGCTCATGAAAAATGCTAAATGATGATCATAAAGTTTTTAGGGTGAAATTGAAAAACTACCCTTACACGAACAATTAGGTGGACATTAATGAAAGAGGTGATTTTTTCAGCATAAGTTACAAATTGGGACCCAGCTAAATGACGCAAATGAAGTATTTTTCAAACCACCCCAACCCACCCCTAGGTGGCACCCACTCACTTCTAATCTCAAGATAGCGATACCCCACTTGTGACACTTCTTTGGAAAGCTAATTGAAATTGCTAAACGATGGTGATACAGACTTCAACTTAATTACTGGTTAGTGACAAGAAATGTAGGTGTGACAATTTGAAAGAAATTTAAAATGATAATTTATTTTAATAATTGCTCAAAATGACAGTCGTTTTGTTCCATACAAAAATACAAACGATTTTCAAATTCTTCTCTCACGTTTTGGAAAGTCTCTCTCGGATTATTTCGACATGCTTCAGTTCTCCTCTGCCGCAATTCTTGCAACGAACCTGGTTTTGTCTTGTAGACTATGGATTTAGTGTAACCCCACAAGGAAAAGTCTAAAGGAGTGAGATCAGGTGACCTTGGCGGCCACTCGATTAGACCCCTTCTGCCAATCCATTGCTTTGAATAATATTTATCCAACCACCGCCTTGTGACAATAGAATAATGCGAAGGGGCTCCATCTTGCTGAAAGTGTATAAGGTCTTCATTAAGAGTTATAATAAATTTCTTTGTACCAGCGTTTTCTTCTCGCAATTCATTCAATTGATTTTGACACGTTTTGACATTTTTTTTTATTTTTAGGCTCTATTTTTTTCGTTCATTTTTATGACAGTCGTTCAGCATTTTTTATGAAGAGGTGTCACAAGTGGGGTATCGCTATCTTGAGGTTAGAAGTGAGGGGGTGGCACCTAGGGGTGGGTCGGGGTAGTTTGATAAAAACCTCATTTAGCTGGGTCCCCATTTGTAACTTATGCTGAAAAAATCACTTTTCTCATTAATGTCCACCTAATTTTTCGTGTAAGGGTTAGTTTTTCAAATTCACCCTAAAAACATTATGATAATCGTTTAGCATTTTTCATGGGCTTTCCAAAAAGGCGCCACAAGTGGGGTGTTGCCATTTAAGATTTTCAAGTAAGTAATGGTGCCGGCTTAGGGGTAGGTCGGGGTGGTTCAAAAAATACGTCATATGTATTCCCCCTCGATATTATAGAAACGGTATTTTTTATTTTTTTTTTGATATCTTTTTGGTTTAAAAATTATAGCCATTGTAAGTTTTCAGTGGCCCACCCTGTATATATTTTAAATAAGAAAAAAAATCATCTTTCAAAGAATTTGAAATATACAGGGTATTACATTAAAAATTGTGTTATAGAAAGTTATAAATTTCTCTCAACTTTCTGATCTTTTTTATTTTATTTTTATTTTTTGAACCGTATAAAGAGAAAATACACAAGAACGCTTTAAATATTCTCTTAGTAAATTTACACACTCTTCGCAGAACAAAATTGACGACTAAAATTCTTTACCTCTTCCATATATTTGAAACGCTTAAATACCGCCTAATTTCTAAATATGTAACATAAAAGGTGGCACAGACTTATTTATACGAACAAAACTCACCTTTTCGGGCTATCAGGATTACATCCCGAGTATTTATGGCGTTACAGGAGTTAAGTTTAAACAAGGTTCCCGATCTGCGTGAGAAAGAGATGTGCGTAAACATAAAACGAAGCGGTAAATCAATTTAGAGACAGTCAGGGTAGGTTTGGTGTAGAGACAAATGTAAAAAATATCTGTAGAAAATTGTCCTGATGTCGCCATTAAGTCGGTTATGAAAGAAGAATGTGTATATCCAGGAATAAAGAACCTTCAAGAGAAGCCATTTTGGGAAAAAGTCAGTTAGGTTAGGTTTTGATTTTGAGCAGGGGTATAGCCTATAAAATGAATAACTTTGAATTTTGACCGTTATTTTTTACCAACATGGCAAATATAAAATCCCTCTGTCAAAAAAGTTACTGATATTCTTTAAATTGAGTTCCTGAACGAATCAGATAGGTAACTCTTTTTACTTTCGTGAAATAGAAAAGGAAAATAATAAAACAAGTGACAGTTCTTCCTCTTCTTGCAAAAATCAACACGAAATGTCATAATTGTCAAAAGTAAAATGTCATCAGCTTTTGACATTTCTAAATATCAGATCAATGCCGTCTCTAATAGAACAGCCTCGGAGCGAGATTTATGACGTCACGCTAGTTAGATACTACGGATTAATAAATATGTTGTAGAATACATGGAAAACATAATTATTCCTCGTATTTTTGGTTTGTATTTTAAAAATGATATAGTTTACATGAAATATACATAATATACAGTTAATAAATACAAACCTATTTATAGTAATAAATACTTTGACAAATAAACTATGAATCATACATATATTGCAAATGTTTTACAATATACAAATAATGAATAGGTACATAAGATAATAGGTAAAATGTAAAATATATTTTAAATTTTGGGGTTTGAAAATCGATCTAATTTAACAAAAAACATTCAATATCTACTAATAGTGATGTATTATTATTCGAGGGGTGAACACTTAGGGGATTTATGGTGTACACATGAGAGGATTTCCAGGGGATGTACCGAGGATGTAGTGGATGTACCGAGGATGTACTAGAGGATGTAGGGGATGTACCGAGGATGTACTAGAGGATGTAGGGAATGTACCGAGGATTTACCGGGGATATATTTCGAATTATTTGGGGCGTAATTTGCCGAATGCGATGTTTCAAGTCATCCAAATTTGTGGGTTGTCTTTTGAATACATTTTCCATAAGGTATCCTCTTCGGTATCCTCTTAAAAAAGGTTTTTTTCTAATATTTTTTTTCATTTTTTAATTTTTAAATGAGAATAACTCCAAAAAGCTTGGATTTGGGTATAGCACTTACATGGAAAATATTCAGAATTTTAAGGGCAATTGAAAAATGCAGAAAAATAATAATTATGTTGCCACTAGGGTTGCCATTAAAAGAAATTGTTTTGGACAAAGCACTTTTGAGACACCCTGTATAATATTCATTTTTTGCATAATCTGCCCCGGAAAATTTAAAATAATTGATGTGGCCGAGCGATTTCCAAAAAAATGTGGTTCTCGAGATGTTGATATTTATTCAATATTTTACAACCATCCTGTACGAAATCAAATAGGATCGAATATCGATATTGAGAATATAGATAGATATAGATATTTCCGATATGAAGTATTCATAAAGAGATATAGCGGTATCTGTTATATCGATAGCTATATCGATATTTGTGAACGAATATATCGTTACTTGGTTTTCACGTATGTGAATTAGCTTGTGCACATCCGTTTTTCTCAATGAATTTATTAAATAAAGTTTGCACAAGCCGATTTGCACAAATTTCATGGGAGTGAAAATGGACCTTTATTTGATATATCGATAAAAATATCGATACTCAAGGCTTTGTGGCTCACCCCTACTCATAACCTCAAAATATCTCGCAAAATGTATGTATAAGTCAGATATATAGCCTTGAATCCATATCTCTGGTATAAGTTTATGCAAAAATATGTTTGGCATGTGTGTTCATATCTTATTGCATAGTGCCGTAAGCGTTATGGATTAAAGGGAAGTGTGTGTAAATAATTATTATTGTACCCTCTATACGTCAAAAACGAAGTTCATAAAAGCAAATGCCTTTAACGTTGCCTATTTTTAGGTCTGTTTTATAAAGTAGATCCTCGGTAGCTACTAGATCTCATTTTTATTTGGGGTTCAAAACACGAGATTGATAACTTTGCACATAATATAGGGCTTTACGCATGACTAAGTTATATTTTCCGCCGACATAAACTGCATAAACCGAGGCATAAACTGCTGTTATACAGGGTAAGTCTTAAATAAGTGCAAATATTTTCAGGGGGGTATATTTTGACCCCAGGAACACGTCTATGATGTTTTTTTTGCAAATAAAATATGTTAAAAATCGTGCATTTTCTTTTAAATTTCCCTGTATATTTTTCGAAAACTTTTTAGAACTGCCTGTTCACCGCTAATTTTCCCACGTTATAAATTCTTAATCTCTGATATTACCATAGTTACAGCTTTACTCTATGGTTACGGCACTAAAAGGGATGCAAATACAGAAAAAATTCAGGTGGCTATCAAAATTAAAAAAAATCAATTTTTTTTTAAATTTTCAAACTTAAATAACTCGGTTATTTTGGACTTATTTGAAAAATGGTAAAGAAAAAATATGTTTCTTTTATCGAGATCTACCAGCCCTGAAAATATTTGCACCTATTTAAGACTCACCCTGTATAATAAAAGTAACGGCGAATTGTTGTAGGCACAATAATAGCCGAGATTGTTACAGCTCTGGCAAGATTTGATATGGGTTGGCGCGCCTTAGTTCGATTCTCGATGACCCCATATAATTTTTTTAAATGGTTTTGATTTTTTTTTATCCTTTTGAATTCAACAAAAACTATATTACTAGCCAATAAATTGTACAGGTTTGAGAAATTTTGTGTAGTTATACATATAATAAAGCTCGTAATAAAGTGGGAGATCGCTCTAACATAAATAACAATTCCGGTTTCGTCGTAAGTAAAGTAACCTTAATTTTGTTATTTTAAATAAAAAACACCCTGTAAATTTTTATATCCCTCTAGTAAATGTAAGTCGAAATGGTGCTTCATCTTTTTTTATATATTTAAAAGTTTCGGAGATAATAGCGTTCAAAATTTTAACCTTCTTTTTACCATTCAAATAAAATTTAGAAAAAATATATACAGTGTGTCCAAGATAAGTATATCTCGAAAAGTATTTTAGATACGTAAAACGGTTCATCACGAAAATTATTCTAAATCTATGGCGTACACATGAGAGGATTTCCAGGGGTACATCCCCTGGGATGTACCGAGGATGTACTAGAGGATATAGGGGATGTACCGGGGATGTACCGAGGATGTAGTGGATGTACCGAGGATGTATGGGATGTACGAGGATGTAGGGGATGTACCGAGGATGTAGGGGATGTACCGAGGATGTACTGGAGGATGTAGGGGATGTACTAAGGATAGAGGATGTAGGTGTACACTTTTTGCCCTATGTGTTTACCCCTCGTTATTATTTGCATTCACAAAATTTATATGTATATTTTGCAAGTATTAATGTTCGAAAAATTATATTTGCAAATAATTCAATATCATAGAAAAAAAGGCGACAGCGATGGCTATGAAATAAAGATCTGCTTTATTTTATATGTAAAATTATTCTAAAATTTTTGATTTTCTTGGGATTTAGGTTCAGGAAAAACGCTGATTAAATTTTCATTTGGTTTTTCATAATTTTTTTTTGGTTAAAAAAAACGTTTCGGCTAACATTATAGCCTTCATCAGTGTTGTGTCATATGAAAAAAATAGTGTCGAATATAATCCAAAAAATTACATATAAAATATTCACACCAATTATTATTTATATCCAGGCTGTTCTATTAGAGACGGCATTGCGTCAGCATGGCCGCAAGTTGCTAACCTAATAAAATTAACACTAGAAAAGCCCGCGGGAACTGTCAAAATCAAAGTTATTCGTTTCACAGACTATATGATGAGTTATAGACTGTGTGATGACTCAAGGAAGTGGGGCACAATAGATCTTTAAAGTCGCAGTGATTAACCCCTCCGCTTACTCATTCTACATTCTACAACTATCTACTCAACGTATTTACTTTTTGTCAATAATGACATGTATTAGATAATAATATTTCCATTCGAAATATTTTGAGAACGGTTGCTCGTAGCGATTTTTACCAAGAGACGTTTTTTAAGTAAAAAGTCACGAAAATGTATATTTTTTGACGCAATAGTTTTATAGAGGTACGGACGAATAGTTATTACTCTTCAAAACAGTTAAAAATATGTAGGTGGCGCCTCCTACAAATAGGAGTCATATTGACATCAAAATCAAATTTTTCATTTAAAAAAATTTCCAGACACCAATTTTCATACAAATATTGACGTTATTTCAGAAATTATTTCTAAAAAAATCTAAATAAAAATGAAACTTCTACATCCTGTATCTCCAAAACTAAGCATTTTAGGACATATATTTATACGAACTTTTTTAGTTATTTTTATCTGCAGAATATACTGCCGAAGTTTCCGGAATAACAGTTCGGACCACCCTGTATAATAAATATGGCAAACATTATGTATTCATCTCGGCAATGACAAAGCTTTAAACTAACACACTTTACTAAAAACTAAACAAAATCTGCATCTTCGATAGTAAATTTTAGAACCGTTTAAACTGCAAACTGAGCTTCATAAAGATATTGCTTACATAATGCCATTTTCCGTTCCAATGTTCACATAAGACAGTTCTCAAACCAACTAATAAAGGCAATCTCCAGCGCGCTGAAATGTATCTATTAACTGCGAGTAGAATTGCACAGTCAGCTTGTACGGCTCCATAACTTCTAATGGATAAGCGTTAGATGGAGAACAATCTAGAAAATTAGACATTTAAGCGGATTGTGGTCATACGGTTAGTTGTTTTTTTTTATAGTTATAAGAGTAAAATTATTAAAATACTATGCTTCTTCCTTATTTTCAATATCTATTACGTACCAGATGGTAACGAGATTATTCCATAGGACGTAATTTTTTTGCTGTTTTGTGAATAAATTTGAAACTTCCCTTTAAAATGTTTTCAATTAATAATTGTGACATTTTCAATTAATTTCACTAAATCATAAAACTGCTATACCAGTAAATTTTTCGTATAACAAAGTGTGTATCACAAATAAATATGTTATGCACGCAAATTAATATTCTCTATAAAGAAAAACTAGGCATAAACAAAATACACAAAAATCAGTAACATCAAATAGGAAAAGGATAAAAATAACAAGAGAAAAACTTCATTAATAGTTGTTAATGTAAAATACGCCGCAGTAAAAATGCCAACAATTTTAAAGAAATTATCAAAAAAAGATAATAGCACTGGAGTAAATAACACTGATCCAGAAATTATAGCAATTCCAGAGATTACAACAACTTACCCCTTAACCTAAATGATGATTTAAAGAAATTTGAAATGTGGTGCTTTAACAATCCATTAACGATAAATGAATCAAAACATAATTTATAAGATTCAACATGAAACAACAATCAAACAATAATCAAGACTTAAATATAATATAAATTAAATATAAGTACAAAAGGGCAAAAAATAAAAGAAATATTTGAAATTAATTTATCTAGGAATTAATATTCAAAATAATTTAAAATGGGACACATATATTAATGCTATAATAAAAATCCAGTATATCATGCGTTATTTTCCCCTGAGAATTATATTTAATTAATACGTGGAGCAATACAACAGATAAAACTTAAACAGCTTACAACGACAACAGAATTAAAATACTAAAAATAATATTTTATCTAGATAGGTGTCATAAGGTGTCATTTAAAAATCAAAAGCTGTAGTAATTTCCTGTGAAACAGGAAGGAACCAAAAACAAAATTGAATACGCCAATCAATCCTGATTTATGTCTTATACTAACGTACCAAATCTCGCTTTTTTTATCTATAAAAATAAAAAGTTATAGGGGTGAGCCACTTTTGAGAAACGCCCGGTATAAGTTACAGAAAGTATTTGAAAAAAAAATATATGAAAGGGGCAGATCGATAAAATACCCCACTAAACCATACCCCGATATTCATATTATAACTGAAAGTTTATCCGCTTAGTTCATAAGTGTACACATCGTATATCACGGAGGAAGGGTCTTCACGAAAATTGCTCAATTTCTAGAGCACGCATTCGTTTTTACGGAGTATAAATATATCATAAATTGAGATGTTGGGAATAAAATGGCATTTGTAAAAAAATCTAGCGATATATTCTGAGCCATTATTTGGTTACCCAATATATGAAGAAGTATTAGGAATGTTAGGCTGTGCTATATGTATTATTGTTAGGTGTTCAATATGTATTTATTGCAATAAAATCTATGCGAATATTCGTTTAAATTAAAAGTAGATTCTAAACTGTTGTAGATTGTACAGGATGAGTCAAAGGCGTCCATTTTTCTCAAAGAGACTTGATTTTTAAATTAAAAAGAAAAAAAATACATTTATGAAAAACCTATATTACACGTACGAGCATCATCAGACCTAAGAGCACGGGATATTGTGCCGTGTTAAGAGGAAATAAAAAGTAAGTATTTATTTAGGTTTTGCCTGTTAATGTTATGTTATGGAAAAAGAACCAGAGAATACAGAAATACCTGACCACTTCTGTGTCGGAAAACATTGTAGAACGCTCTGAACCGACTTATACAGGGTCCGGCAATAGTGCGCAGTGGTGACGCTAGAACATTTTTTTGGGGAGGAGGACAAGCAATTTTCCCAACTTCCTACTTTTTTTAGAGGCCATAATACATGTAAAAATGTACCGTGATCGGAATAAAAACCCTAGTTTAAAAAAAATTGTTTTACTAATTTAAAACTTAAATTTCACATTATTGAACATTATAACATGCATAATTAATTATTGTTATGACAACTCTAAAATTAAAATAAAATCGTACCATCCTTAATATTTTCAATTTGGGATTTAGACGTCGCGTTGTCATGACTAATTTCCCAACTCAATTATACATGAAGCTGGGGGGGGTGTGGGGAGCATCCCCCCAACACCCCCCATAGCTTCACCACTGATAGTGCGTCGGGCATCTGTAGCTCCTAGAATAAAAAACTTAGGAATTTTGTTTAAGTGCAAACCTAAAGTTTGTACCTACTAGGATGTATTTTAGGAAAATATTTTAACTTCTATGGGGTGGCTCAAAAGAGTGTGAGTGTATCGGGAGTATTTTTTTTAAATGGAACACCCTGTATATATTGCACTTCCTTTCAGATCACTTTACATAATCCTACGACATGAGTAAATATATTTCGATAATTTCAGAGATATTAATAAATAAATAAAAAATATATATATATATATATATTTTTCAGCCTTTCTTTAAAACATTATTACTAATACAAGAACTGTCCGGAAATCAAAACTATATTAGATATTTACTTTACATAGGATTGCTCATCCTCATAAGACTACGTTCGCCTCTTCCCGCGCTTCAGCTGACAGTTGCGACGTCATTGTAGTCCTTGTCATGATAGTGTGTATTATTAGTTGCCTATGGTAAACTTATAAAAATAACAGCTGAGAAAATATGAGTTAATTATTTTGTCAATTTTAAATGTGAAAAAGGTGTTTTTAAAGTTTTTAGAGCTATAGAGTGTATAAAATATGTTCATTTTGTGTTGTGGATTGTGACAAAGTGCTTACTAAGTGCCTACGATATTGTTTATTAATTATTTTAAAGCAAAATATGGAAGTACTCTAAAAAGAATGCCTGCAGAAGGTGATGCTGGGAACTGCTGTTCTTAAAAATGCATTATCCGAGTATTTAATACGATTTATACAGTTAATTTTCTATACTGTATACATAGAAGGTGTTTGAACAAATAAACTAAATAATAAACGTTTCGCATCCGGCAACCAATAATGCACGTGTGTGTATTATTGGTTGCCAATAATACACACACCAATAAGGACTAATAACCATGACAAAGACTACAATGACGTCACAAAGCGAGAAGTTTTCGCATGCACTTTTGGCTGAATGAGCAGTCCTATTAGGTTAACTGTTCTTGGTCTGTACTTACTTTGCTAAAAATATGGAAATCGTAAATCATACAGGTTGTTCAAAATTCTACGCCAAACTTTCTAAAATATAAAATAATTTTTCTTTTTTTTTTATGAAACACCCTGTATATTATTTTTTCAATAGATGGAGAATTAAAAAATGAACAATTTTTGCATTTAGTGTATTTCAGAATTTTTAACGGTTTCGCAGATATTCCCGGTTTTGTATTTCATATAGCATTTTCCACAGTAAACTTTTATCAAAGCCGCCCAATGATTTTTCTCTGTTATTTTACCATTGAAAGCGCCATATGAAATAATACTGCGTGTATCTGGAAAACTATTAAAAATTTTGAAATACTTTAAATGCAAAAAATGTTCGTTTTTTAATTCTCCATTTAATAAAAAAATAATATACCGTGTGTTCCATTAAAAAAAACGAAGAAAAATTATTTTATATTTTTGAAAGTTTGGTGTAGAATATTGAAATCCTGTATGATTTACGATTACCATATTTATAGCAAAGTAAATACCTAATATATAGCTTTGATTTGAGAACAGTTCTTGTATTTTTAATATTTATTTTAAGAAGAGTTGAAAAAAATATATTTTTGATTTATTTTTTAATATCTCTGAAACTATCGAAATAGATTCACTTGTATCTTAGGATTATGTAAGTGATCTGAAAGGAAGCCAAAAATTCAATAATATACAGGGTGTTCCATTTAAAAAAATCATCCAGATCCACTCACACTTTTTTGAGCTACCTTATAGAAGTTAAAATATTTTCCGGAAATACATCCTGGTACATACTTTAGGTTTGCACTTGTACAAAATTCTTAAGTTTTATATTCTACGAGCTACAGATGCCCGACGCACTATTCCCGGACCTTGTATGTAAGTATTATTCGCCAATAAGGGCAATGGAAAACTTTAGTATCTGCATGTATTAATGGATATCATCGACCCATTTTATTTTCTTTGGTGAAACCGTAAAATTTTAACGCAGTGATTTCTTTACATAAAATATTTTCTCCATTGAAAAGCTCCGGTTTCGTTATTAATATATTTGGCATGGATGCCGGCGGCAGAGCATCGTTCCGAACGAACAAAAGGTAGAAAAACAATCGTGGAAAAATCGCCACTCTCCCAACAAGACTTCTAAACGCGCAGATTAGATAAATAACTGGTCTTTTAATATTATTGAAACTGGCGCCTTCGGAATTTCCCCCGACCAACTTGCCCTCGTGTTGAAAAAGGTTGTTTTTGTCAGTGGGCAGAAAGAGGAAATGCCCCTCGGTTAAATCTCGACCGATTTCGTGTCGGCGCGCGGACCTAATACTGATCGCGCTCATTAATCCGGCCCGGAAAGAATGGAGCCGCAATAACAATAAGCGATGCGGGGCTATTTTTACAGCCGGAAACAAAGGGACTGCTCATGAAAAAATTACTTTTCTTCCGTTGTTGTAAACGGAAGGGATTATTAGCGTGGATGTGTATATCACGAACAGCACAAGCGAGCTTTGGACGTATTAATATCGACGCGGTTTTGTTTGGCCCAATTCTGAAAGCTTTATTTTTCGAGACTTTTCCCTGTTCTGCCTACGATAGTTGGAAATGTATAAAATGCAAGGTAGTGCGTCAGTTTTCTTAAAATTCATTATTATGAAGTAATGTCAAATCACCTCAAATCAATTTTATATAAATCTAATTATAGAATTATTGAACTATAATTTTGGACCGGATTGGCTACAATCAGTGTATAGCTTAATGATTTTCTCGGTAGCTCTCTATGAGAAATTCTTATTCCTTAGTTAGTGCGACAATTCTTGTTAGATGTACTTGAAGAATACTGATGTGCCTTAAACTTATAACATATTAGAATATTCATGCCAGAAATTGCTGTCGCAGTCTGCCATTATTATGTTAATCTCAAATTTTAAATTTGTTTTTTTCCATAATAGATGTCGGCTAGGGTTTTACATCTGATATATATTTCCCTAGCTTCGTATAGGCGCTATATTATCACAGAATTTCAACTACAATACTCTTCTGTAAATTGTGTACAGAACGATTCTATCCTCAGTTCCAATCTGTATAGGTATGTTTGGAAAGTTGGAAAATCACTGCAAAATTGTTTTGTAAATAGTCCTGCCCACTTGAGTTGTTGTCTGCTAAAAATATTTACCTTAGTTTCTGAATTGTAGATAATAATAGGTAACTAATATTCACTTCGAAATAACATATTCAAACATGTCGTTTCGTTATTAATATCTTTAGCATGGATGCCGCCGGCAGAGCATCGTTCCGAACGAACAAAAGGTAGAAAAACAATCGTGGAAAAATCGCCACTCTCCCAACAAGACTTCTAAACGCGCAGATTAGATAAATAACTGGTCTTTTAATATTATTGAAACTGGCGCCTTCGGAATTGCCCCCGACCAACTTGCCCTCGTGTTGAAAAAGGTTGTTTTTGTCAGTGGGCAGGGAGAGGAAATGCCCCTCGGTTAAATCTCGACCGATTTCGTGTCGGCGCGCGGACCTAATACTGATCGCGCTCATTAATCCGGCCCGAAAAGAATGGAACCGCAATAACAATAAGCGATGCCGGGCTATTTTTAAAGCCGGAAACAAAGGGACTGCTTATGAAAAAAATATTTTTCTTCCGTTGTTGTAAACGGAAGGGATTATTAGCGCGGATGTGTATATCACGAACAGCACAAGCGAGCTTTGGACGTATTAATATCGACGCGGTTTTGTTTGGCCCACTTACGAAAGCTTTATTTTTCGAGACTTTTCCCTGTTCTGCCTACGATAGTTGGAAATGTATAAAATGCAAGGTAATGCGTCAGTTTTCTTAAAATTCATTATTATGAAGTATTATGTCAAATTCCCTCAAACCGATTTTATATAAATCTAATAAAAATTAGTGAACTATAATTTTGGACCGGATTGGCTACAATCAGTGAATAGCTTAATCATTTTCTCGGTAGCTCTCTATGAGAAATTCTTATTCCTTAGTTAGTGCGACAATTCTTGTTAGATGTACTTGAAGAATACTGATGTGCCTTAAACTTATAACATATTATCATATTCATGCTAGAAATTGCTGTCGCAGTTCTGCCATTATTATATCAATCTCACATTTTAAATTTGTTGTTTCCATAATAGATGTCGGCTAGAGTTCTACCCCTGACATATTTCTCAAGATTCTTATAGGCGCTACATATTCACAGAATTTCAACCACAATACTCTTCTGTAAATTATGTACAGATCGATTCTATCCTCAGTTCCAATTTGTATAGGTATGTTTGGAAAGTTCGAAAATCACTGCAAAATTGTCTTGTAAATAGTCCTACCCACTTGAGTTGCTGTCTGCTGAAAATATTTACCGAGATATTTACCTTAGTTTCTGAATTTTAGATTAATAATAGGTAACTAATATTCACTTCAAAATAACTTATTCAAACATGTCGTTTCTCGTAACTCGAATAATAACTCTTAGTAATTTAGTCTATTCTTTCCATTACCTAATTTACCATTCGCAAATAAAGGAGGTGGAAACTTTAGAAATCTGTATGAATTTATAGATGTCATTGACTAATATTATTAGATACATTTCATTTTTTCTAGTAAAACAGTGAAATTTTAACGCAGTGATTTCTTTATAAATAATATTTTCTCCATTCAAAAGCTCCGGTTTCGTTATTAATATCTTTGGCATGGATGCCGGCGGCAGAGCATCGTTCCGAACGAACAAAAGGTAGAAAAACAATCGTGGAAAAATCGCCACTCTCCCAACAAGACTTCTAAACTCGCAGATTAGATAAATAACTGGTCTTTTAATATTATTGAAACTGGCGCCTTCGGAATTGCCCCCGACCAACTTGCCCTCGTGTTGAAAAAGGTTGTTTTTGTCAGTGGGCAGGGAGAGGAAATGCCCCTCGGTTAAATCTCGACCGATTTCGTGTCGGCGCGCGGACCTAATACTGATCGCGCTCATTAATCCGGCCCGGAAAGAATGGAGCCGCAATAACAATAAGCGATGCGGGGCTATTTTTAAAGCCGGAAACAAAGGGACTGCTCATGAAAAAATTATTTTTCTTCCGTTGTTGTAAACGGAAAGGATTATTAGCGTGGCTGTGTATATAACGAACAGCACAAGCGAGCTTTGGACGTATTAATATCGACGCGGTTTTGTTTGGCCCACTTATGAAAGCTTTATTTTTCGAGACTTTTCCCTATTCTGCCTACGATAGTTGGAAATGAATAAAAAGCAAGGTAATGCGTCAGTTTTCTTAAAATTCATTATTATGAAGTAATGTCAAATCACCTCAAATTGATTTTATATAAATCTAATTATAGAATTATTAAACTATAATTTTGGACCGGATTGGCTACAATCAGTGTATAGCTTAATGATTTTCTCGGTAGCTCTATATGAGAAATTCTTATTCCTTAGTTAGTGCGACAATTCTTGTTAGATGTACTTGAAGAATACTGATGTGCCTTAAACTTACAACATATTATCATATTCATGCTAGAAATTGCTGTCGCAGTTCTGCCATTATTATATTAATCTCACATTTTAAATTTGTTGTTTCCATAATAGATGTCCGTTAGAGTTCTACCTCTGACATATTTCCCAAGATTCGTATAGGCGCTACATTTTCACAGAATTTCAACTACAATACTCTTCTGTAAATTGTGTACAGATCGATTCTATCCTTAGTTCCAATCTGTATAGGTATGTTTGGAAAGTTGGAAAATCACTGCAAAACTGTCTTGTAAATAGTCCTGCCCACTTGAGTTGTTGTCTGCTAAAAATATTTGCCTTAGTTTCTGAATTATAAATAATAATAGGTAATTAATATTCACTTCGAAATAACATATTCAAACATGTCTTTTCTCGTAACTCGAATAATAACTCTTAAGTAATTTAGTCTATTCTTTCCATTACCTAATTTACTATTCGCAAATAAAGGAGGTGGAAAACTTTAGAAATCTGTATGAATTTCTGGATGTCACTGACTAATATTATTAGATACATTTGATTTTTCCTACTGAACCAGAGAAATTGTAACGCAGTGATTTCCTAATATAAAATATTTTCTCCATTCAAAAGCTCCGGCTTCGTTATTAATATCTTTGGCATGGATGCCGGCGGCAGAGCATCGTTCCGAACGAACAAAAGGTAGAAAAACAATCGTGGAAAAATCGCCACTCTCCCAACAAGACTTCTAAACGCGCAGATTAGGTAAATAACTGGTCTTTTAATATTATTGAAACTGGCGCCTTCGTAATTGCCCCCGACCAACTTGCCCTCGTGTTGAAAAAGGTTGTTTTTGTCAGTGGGCAGGAAGAGGAAATGCCTCTCGGTTAAATCTCGACCGATTTCGTGTCGGCGCGCGGACCTAATACTGATCGCGCTCATTAATCCGTCCCGGAAAGAATGGAGCCGCAATAACAATAAGAGATGCCGGGCTATTTTTAAAGCCGGAAACAAAGGGACTGCTCATGAAAAAAATACTTTTCTTCCGTTGTTGTAAACGGAAGGGATTATTAGCGGGGATGTGTATATCACGAACAGCACAAGCGAGCTTTGGACGTATTAATATCGACGCGGTTTTGTTTGGCCCAATTCTGAAAGCTTTATTTTTCGAGACTTTCCTATTCTCCCTACGATAGTTTGAAATGTATAAAAAGCAAGGTAATGGGTCAATTTTCTTAAAGTTCATTATTTTGCAGTATTATGTCAAATCACCTCAAATCGATTTTATATAAATCTAATTATAGAATTATCGAACTATAATTTTGGACCAGATTGGCTACAATCAGTGTATAGCTTAATGATTTTCTCGATAGCTCTCTATGAGAAATAATTCGTATTCCTTAGTGCGACAATTCTTGTTAGATGTACTTGAAGAATACTGATGTGCCTTAAACTTATAACATATTATCATATTCATGCTAGAAATTGCTGTCGCACTTCTGCCATTATTATATTAATCTCACATTTTAAATTTGTTTTTTTCCATAATATATGTCGGCTAGAGTTCTACATCTGATATATTTCCCAAGATTCGTATAGGCGCTATATTTTCACAGAATTTCAACTACAATACTATTCTGTAAATTGTGTACAGATCGAGTTTATCCTCAGTTCCAATTTGTATAGGTATGTTTGGAAAATTGGAAAATCACTGCAAAATTGTCTTCTAAATAGTCCTGCCCACTTGAGTTGTTGTCTGCTAAAAACATTTGCCTTAGTTTCTGAATTATAAATAATAATAGGTAATTAATAATTCACTTCGAAATAACATATTCAAACATGTCTTTTCTCGTAACTCGAATAATAACTCTTAAGTAATTTAGTCTATTCTTTCCATTACCTAATTTACTATTCGCAAATAAAGGAGGTGGAAAACTTTAGAAATCTGTATGAATTTCTGGATGTCACTGACTAATATTATTAGATACATTTGATTTTTCCTACTGAACCAGAGAAATTGTAACGCAGTGATTTCCTAATATAAAATATTTTCTCCATTCAAAAGCTCCGGCTTCGTTATTAATATCTTTGGCATGGATGCCGGCGGCAGAGCATCGTTCCGAACGAACAAAAGGTAGAAAAACAATCGTGGAAAAATCGCCACTCTCCCAACAAGACTTCTAAACGCGCAGATTAGATAAATAACTGGTCTTTTAATATTATTGAAACTGGCGCCTTCGGAATTGCCCCGCCGAGCTTGCCCTCGTGTTGAAAAAGGTTGTTTTTGTCAGTGGGCAGGGAGAGGAAATGCCCCTCGGTTAAATCTCGACCGATTTCGTGTCGGCGCGCGGACCTAATACTGATCGCGCTCATTAATCCGGCCCGGAAAGAATGGAGCCGCAATAACAATAAGCGATGCGGGGCTATTTTTAAAGCCGGAAACAAAGGGACTGCTCATGAAAAAATTATTTTTCTTCCGTTGTTGTAAACGGAAAGGATTATTAGCGTGGATGTGTATATCACGAACAGCACAAGCGAGCTTTGGACGTATTAATATCGACGCGGTTTTGTTTGGCCCACTTATGAAAGCTTTATTTTTCGAGACTTTTCCCTATTCTGCCTACGATAGTTGGAAATGAATAAAAAGCAAGGTAATGCGTCAGTTTTCTTAAAATTCATTATTATGAAGTATTATGTCAAATCCCCTCAAACCGATTTTATATAAATCTAATTCTAGAATTATTGAACTATAATTTTGGACCGGATTGGCTACAATCAGTGAATAGCTTAATGATTTTCTCGGTAGCTCTCTATGAGAAATTCTTATTCCTTAGTTAGTGCGACAATTCTTGTTAGATGTACTTGAAGAATACTGATGTGCCTTAAACTTATAACATATTATCATATTCATGCTAGAAATTGATGTCGCAGTTCTGCCATTATTATATTAATCTCACATTTTAAATTTGTTTTTTTCCATAATATATGTCGGGTAGAGTTCTACATCTGATATATTTCCCAAGATTCGTATAGGCGCTATATTTTGACAGAATTTCAACTACAATACTCTTCTGTAAATTGTGTACAGATCGATTCTATCCTTAGTTCCAATCTGTATAGGTATGTTTGGAAAGTTGGAAAATCATTGCAAAATTGTCTTGTAAATAGTCCTGCCCACTTGAGTTGTTGTCTGCTAAAAATATTTGCCTCAGTTTCTGAATTATAAATAATAATAGGTAATTAATATTCACTTCGAAATAACATATTCAAACATGTCTTTTCTCGTAACTCGAATAATAACTCTTAAGTAATTTAGTCTATTCTTTCCATTACCTAATTTACTATTCGCAAATAAAAGGGGTGGAAACTTTAGAAATCTGTATGAATTTATGGATGTCATTGACTAATATTATTAGATCCATTTCATTTTTTCTAGTGAACCAGAGAAATTATAACGCAGTGATTTCAACAAAAGGTAGAAAAACAATCGTGGAAAAATCGCCACTCTCCCAATAAGACTTCTAAACGCGCAGATTAGATAAATAACTGGTCTTTTAATGTTATTGAAACTGGCGCTTTCGGAATTGCCCCGCCGAGCTTGCCCTCGTGTTGAAAAAGGTTGTTTATGTCAGTGGGCAGGGAGAGGAAATGCCCCTCGGTTAAATCTCGACCGATTTTGTGTCGGCGCGCGGACCTAATACTGATCGCGCTCATTAATCCGGCCCGAAAAGAATGGAGCCGCAATAACAATAAGCGATGCCGGGCTATTTTTAAAGCCGGAAACAATGGGACTGCTCATGAAAAAATTATTTTTCTTCCGTTGTTGTAAACGGAAGGGATTATTAGCGCGGATGTGTATATCACGAACAGCACAAGCGAGCTTTGGACGTATTAATATCGACGCGGTTTTGTTTGGCCCACTTATGAAAGCTTTATTTTTCGAGACTTTTCCCTATTCTGCCTACGAGAGTTGGAAATGAATAAAAAGCAAGGTAATGCGTCAGTTTTCTTAAAATTCATTATTATGAAGTGATGTCAAATCACCTCAAATCGATTTTATATAAATCTAATTCTAGAATTATTGAACTATAATTTTGGACCGGATTGGCTACAATCAGTGTATAGCTTAATGATTTTCTCGATAGCTCTCTATGAGAAATAATTCGTATTCCTTAGTTAGTGCGACAATTCTTGTTAGATGTACTTGAAGAATACTGATGTGCCTTAAACTTATAACATATTATCATATTCATGCTAGAAATTGCTGTCGCAGTTCTGCCATTATTATATCAATCTCACATTTTAAATTTGTTGTTTCCATAATAGATGTCGGCTAGAGTTCTACCTCTGACATATTTCCCAAGATTCTTATAGGCGCTACATTTTCACAGAATTTCAACCACAATACTCTTCTGTAAATTATGTACAGATCGATTCTATCCTCAGTTCCAATTTGTATAGGTATGTTTGGAAAGTTCGAAAATCACTGCAAAATCGTCTTGTAAATAGTCCTACCCACTTGAGTTGCTGTCTGCTGAAAATATTTACCGAGATATTTACCTTAGTTTCTGAATTTTAGATTAATAATAGGTAACTAATATTCACTTCGAAATAACATATTCAAACATGTCTTTTCTCGTAACTCGAATAATAACTCTTAAGTAATTTAGTCTATTCTTTCCATTACCTAATTTACTATTCGCAAATAAAGGAGGTGGAAAACTTTGGAAATCTGTATGAATTTCTGGATGTCACTGACTAATATTATTAGATACATTTCATTTTTTCTAGTGAACCAGAGAAATTGTAACGCAGTGATTTCTTTATATAAAATATTTTCTCCATTCAAAAGCTCCGGCTTCGTTATTAATATCTTTGGCATGGATGCCGGCGGCAGAGCATCGTTCGAACGAACAAAGGTAGAAAAACAATCGTGGAAAATCGCCACTCTCCCAACAAGACTTCTAAACGCGCAGATTAGGTAAATAACTGGTCTTTTAATATTATTGAAACTGGCGCCTTCGGAATTGCCCCGACCAACTTGCCCTCGTGTTGAAAAAGGTTGTTTTTGTCAGTGGGCAGGGAGAGGAAATGCCCCTCGGTTAAATCTCGGCCGATTCCGTGTCGGCGCGCGGGCCTAATACTGATCGCGCTCATTAATCCGGCCCGGAAAGAATGGAGCCGCAATAACAATAAGCGATGCCGGGCTATTTTTAAAGCCGGAAACAATGGGACTGCTCATGAAAAAATTATTTTTCTTCCGTTGTTGTAAACGGAAGGGATTATTAGCGCGGATGTGTATATCACGAACAGCACAAGCGAGCTTTGGACGTATTAATATCGACGCAGTTTTGTTTGGCCCACTTACGAAAGCTTTATTTTTCGAGACTTTTCCCTATTCTGCCTACGAGAGTTGGAAATGAATAAAAAGCAAGGTAATGCGTCAGTTTTCTTAAAATTCATTATTATGAAGTAATGTCAAATCACCTCAAATCGATTTTATATAAATCTAATTCTAGAATTATTGAACTATAATTTTGGACCGGATTGGCTACAATCAGTGTATAGCTTAATGATTTTCTCGATAGCTCTCTATGAGAAATAATTCGTATTCCTTAGTTAGTGCGACATTCTTGTTAGATGTACTTGAAGAATACTGATGTGCCTTAAACTTATAACATATTATCATATTCATGCTAGAAATTGCTGTCGCAGTTCTGCCATTATTATATCAATCTCACATTTTAAATTTGTTGTTTCCATAATAGATGTCGGCTAGAGTTCTACCTCTGACATATTTCCCAAGATTCTTATAGGCGCTACATTTTCACAGAATTTCAACCACAATACTCTTCTGTAAATTATGTACAGATCGATTCTATCCTCAGTTCCAATTTGTATAGGTATGTTTGGAAAGTTCGAAAATCACTGCAAAATCGTCTTGTAAATAGTCCTACCCACTTGAGTTGCTGTCTGCTGAAAATATTTACCGAGATATTTACCTTAGTTTCTGAATTTTAGATTAATAATAGGTAACTAATATTCACTTCGAAATAACATATTCAAACATGTCTTTTCTCGTAACTCGAATAATAACTCTTAAGTAATTTAGTCTATTCTTTCCATTACCTAATTTACTATTCGCAAATAAAGGAGGTGGAAAACTTTAGAAATCTGTATGAATTTCTGGATGTCACTGACTAATATTATTAGATACATTTCATTTTTTCTAGTGAACCAGAGAAATTGTAACGCAGTGATTTCTTTATATAAAATATTTTCTCCATTCAAAAGCTCCGGCTTCGTTATTAATATCTTTGGCATGGATGCCGGCGGCAGAGCATCGTTCCGAACGAACAAAAGGTAGAAAAACAATCGTGGAAAAATCGCCACTCTCCCAACAAGACTTCTAAACGCGCAGATTAGGTAAATAACTGGTCTTTTAATATTATTGAAACTGGCGCCTTCGGAATTGCCCCCGACCAACTTGCCCTCGTGTTGAAAAAGGTTGTTTTTGTCAGTGGGCAGGGAGAGGAAATGCCCCTCGGTTAAATCTCGGCCGATTCCGTGTCGGCGCGCGGACCTAATACTGATCGCGCTCATTAATCCGGCCCGGAAAGAATGGAGCCGCAATAACAATAAGCGATGCCGGGCTATTTTTAAAGCCGGAAACAAAGGGACTGCTCATGAAAAAATTATTTTTCTTCCGTTGTTGTAAACGGAAGGGATTATTAGCGCGGATGTGTATATCACCAACAGCACAAGCGAGCTTTGGACGTATTAATATCGACGCAGTTTTGTTTGGCCCACTTACGAAAGCTTTATTTTTCGAGACTTTTCCCTGTTCTGCCTACGATAGTTGGAAATGTATAAAATGCAAGATAATGCGTCAGTTTTCTTAAAATTCATTATTATGAAGTATTATGTCAAATCCCCTCAAACCGATTTTATATAAATCTAATTATAGAATTATTGAACTATAATTTTGGACCGGATATGCTACAATCAGTGAATAGCTTAATGATTTTTTCGGTAGCTCTCTATGAGAAATTCTTATTCCTTAGTTAGTGCGACAATTCTTGTTAGATGTACTTGAAGAATACTGATGTGCCTTAAACTTATAACATATTATCATATTCATGCTAGAAATTGCTGTCGCACTTCTGCCATTATTATATTAATCTCACATTTTGAATTTGTTGTTTCCATAATAAATGTCGGCTAGAGTTCTACCTCTGATATATTTCCCAAGATTCGTATAGGCGCTACATTTTCAGTGAATTTCAGCTACAATACTCTTCTGTAAATTGTGTACAGATCGATTCTATCCTCAGTTCCAATCTGTATAAGTATGATTGGAAAGTTGGAAAATCACTGCAAAATTGTCTTGTAAATAGTCCTGCCCACGTGAGTTGTTGTCTGCTAAAAATATTTGCCTTAGTTTCTGAATTATAAATAATAATAGGTAATTAATATTCACTTCGAAATAACATATTCAAACATGTCTTTTCTCGTAACTCGAATAATAGCTCTTAAGTAATTTAGTCTATTCTTTCCGTTACCTAATTTACTGTTCGCAAATAAAAGAGGTGGAAGCTTTAGAAATCTGTATGAATTTATGAATGTCATTGACTAATATTATTAGATCCAATTCATTTTTTCTAGTGAAACCGTGAAATTTTGACGCAGTGATTTCTTTATATAAAATATTTTCTCCATTCAAAACTCCGGTAGAGAATGTAAAATGTTTAGGAGGGGAGTTAATCACCGCGACCTTATAGATCTATTGTGTGTTCCCCTTTCTTGAGTTATAACGAGTTATAACTTATCATACAGTCTCAGGGCTTTAAGAAAAGCCAGTATCTGAGACGGCTCCACAGAGGCCAGCTCTCCATCCTCGACATCAGACGTACCAAGGTTCATGGCACGAATGGTCGTCGTCTCGGCGCACTCAGTGATAAGGTGTTCTGGTGTTTCCCCATTTTCCCCACAAAATCTGCATTCGCCGTTGTTTCTCAGTTTCAGCCTACTGAGGTGTTCGTTGAGGAGACAGTGTCCTGTTAGAAACCCCGTGACAATCCGAAGAATGTTTTTACTTAAATCAAGGAAAACCTTTGATTTTTCTTGGTCATAAGTTCTGAGGAACTTTTCGAGTGTCTTAGACCGTTGGAGGACACCCAGTCCAAGTTACGGATGGAGTCTTCCAGATTCTTCAGTTCCGCTTTCAGTTGGTTCCCGTTTGGAAAACAGAACGGTTCTGGTCCTGTTAGTGGAGTGTTCGCTCCTTTTCTAGCTAGATCATTTGCTTGTTCATTGCCTTCTATCCCTTGATGAGCAGGCACCCAGAGTAGGAGGACTTTATTTTCTTTGCCTAATTTGTTGAGCTTCTCTAGGCATTCTTTGACCAACTTCGAATTGATGGTTACTGAGTTGATCGCGTTAAGTGCTGCTTGACTATCGGATAGGATGGCAATTTCCTGTTTTCGATAGTTCCTATCTAAGATAAATTGTATGCATCTTTCGATAGCGCAAATTTCTGCCTGAAGGATACTGGGGTAGGTGCCCATTGGTTCGGAGTATTCAGTTTTCGGCCTAAATACTCCTATCCCTATCCCTGCTTTGGTTTTGGAAGCATCAGTATACCACGTGATGGTATGGTCTTTTATATGCTGAGTAAGCGTTTCTTTCTTCCCAATCCTTTTTATTACTCAATACTACAGTGAGGTGTTTCTCAAAGTTGAAATTCTTAGTATGTCATCCACTAGGAGTTGGAGAAGTGGAATTTTCTTTTTGAGGGTGTTCCAAGCCCCTGACCTGAAAATTCTCCCAGTACTGTTTCCGTCAGTAACCATTCTAATCATTGTCGCATTGGCGTTAGATCTAGAATGACCTCCATTGCTGCTGTTGGACATGTTCTCATGGCACCTGTGATGCAGATACATGCCAGTCTCTGTACTTTGCACAGGTTTTGCTTTGTTGTACGTTGCTCTAGTTTTGTATACCAAGCAACTGCTCCATCAGTAAACATGGGTCTTACTATCATGGTATACATCCAGCGCAAAATGTTAGAGGCGCAGCCCCACCTATTTCCCGCCAGTCTTCTGCATATCATGAGAGCCTTTGTGGCTTTGCTGGTAATGTTCTTAATATGCCTGTTCCAGAGAAGTTTACTATCCAGGGTTATTCCCAGATATTTCACTTCCTGTGATGGCATTATTTCCTTTCCATCTAGATGGATTCTTTTCAAGTTTTTCAAACTTCGCTTTCTGGTGAATGGCACTACTGCGGTTTTATCTGAGTTAATACTCAGCCCGACAGTCCTGCACCATCTCTCAGCGACGCGGAGTCCTCTTTGGATAATATCACACAGGGTGCCTTCATGTTTCCCCCGTGCAATGATGACCGTGTCATCTGCTCTTTCAACGGTAAAATACGACAGAAAAATGATATTTGATAAAAATTTACTGTGGAAAATGCCATATAAAATATAAAACCGCAAATATCCGTGAAACCGTTAAACATTTTTAAATACTCTAAATACAAAAAATGTTTTATTTTTTAATTCTCCATCAACTGAAAAGATAATATACAGGGTGTTCCATTAAAAAAAACGAAGATAAATTATTTTATATTTTAAAAAGTTTGGCGTAGAATTTTGAACACTTGTAGAACAGACCATCTAATATAGTTTTGATTTCAGAACAGTTCTTATATTTTTAATATTTTATTTTAAGAAAGGCTGAAAAATATATATTTTTTATTTATTTATTAATACATCTGGAACTATTAAAACAGATTTACTTATATCTTTAGGACTATGTAAACTGATCTAAAAGAAAGCCAAAACATCAATAATATACAGGGTGTTCCGTTTAAAAAAATCATCCCGACGCACTCGCACACTTACACTAACACTTTTTTGACCTACCCTATAGAAGTTAAAATATTGTTGCGGACCCGTGTGGACTCGACCTAACCTAACTATATGTCCCACCCTCGGATGACAATATTTTCGTATATTTATTGAATTAATAATTAATATTTTATTGAAAACGTAACAATATTTTCCTGTAATACATCCAATAGGATATATACATACTTTAGGCTTGCACTTCACAAAATTCAAGTTTTTTATTCTAGGACCCAAGTAGCATCTATCTGACTTCGAACTAAATCTGACCTGAAGCGACGTCAGACTTTGTGCAAATTTAGGTTGGGTGCTGGTAATACGACTGGTGACGTCGCTTTCCTATTAAAAGTGACGTCGTTGGATCCGAGTCGGTAAATCCATCGATCTGTCGACGTACAAAATAACAACGTGCCATTTTTATTAATTTCCCAACGTCGTTCCAACGTTGGCTTGCACGACGTACCTATACTTGAACTAGCCCGACGTCTACCCGTTGTCCGAATAGGATACGTCTCACTGATAATCCCTAAAGTAACGTCCAATTATATTTTGTTGTATTTTATGTTCATATTTTTAACCTAATTTACGTATCCCTATTTACGTCCGTAAATACAACCCATTAAGTAGCATTTGCGGCCTAATAAACATCATGAACATAACCTAATAAAAGTTTTTGTAAACAAACTTTAATTTTTTTTATTATGCCTAAAAAACACTAAAAGGCATTTAGACATTCATCTACATTTTACAGAAAGAGGTCGAGGCTTTTGCAAAATAATAATAGTAGTAGTGATGTCTTCCCTCCGCCCACGAATGCTTTTTATCCGGAAGAGATGCTGCATTACACTGGTGCATCTTAATTTCATTTTTTAGCTTAGGAAACCAGCAGACCCCATCCTCCTTCCACATGTGAGGTACTGGTTTCAATTCTTTTAAATTTTGTATATACTATCTTAAAAAAGTGGCTGCCCATTGTTTTAACCCTTAACTGGTCCGGCGTCGTCTGACAGACTACGCCAAATAATTAACTCAGTCTCAGTAGTTACTGGGACCGCCCACACGATTGGCGTTCTAGCTAATCCTGTCCCTCTAGGTCAACAACTGATAGCCATATTTGTGCCCAAACTGGATTAGTTTTTTAGAAGTTCTGGAAGAAGTTACTGAAGCCGTAGTCTCACAGACGACGCCGGACCGTTTGTGTAAAATTTTATGAGTGACAAATTTTTGTAAAATATGACCGGGTCTTCGAAAAGAGTGCCTTTAGGAGACTCTAGTTATGAAGAAACTCTATTAAAATGATATGATGAGGACTGTGACAGTGACAATATGACAATCTGTCAGACAAATGCGTTTGACAATGTCAAATATTCCACGAGAAATATGCTTTACAATTGGTAGAATACTTGCAATTCCTGTACAACCAGAAGACGCCCACGGAGATATATTTTTATCCTAGAGTTCTTATACTAGTCAAAGACAATGTTATGTCCTAGTTAATTATTTTTAATGCCTAGAATGTACGAATCCATTGTGTAAAACATGTTCAGGAAATCAATAAAATTTGCCTCATGCTGTAACTAAAAACTTCTCCTTTAACTCCAGTTTTATAACTTATTTTTTTACATAATAGTATTAAAAACTTATTTCTATATTGTAATGACTGTCAGTAATTTGGTTTTATTTTTAGAGCTTAGTAAAAACCTATATTGTTTTTTTTTCCAAATTTATATGTATGCTATTTTATTTTGTACTATATTTTCTGAGAGTTTATATTAATTGAACCCATTTTTGTCTAGATTAGTTTAATAATACATAATATAATATACAATGACATAAAAATTTGTTATTTTTTAGTTTTTGTGTGATTTTTAACTTTTTAGAAGGCGTAGTCCCACAGACTACGCCGGACCGTTTATGATACATATCTATTACCGGACCAGTTAAGGGTTAAAGAGAAAACAAAAACTAAAATATAGTTGCACAAATCCACAAATCACTGATACGCAAAGTGAGGTTACGTGGTGTACGTTGGAATTATATACGTCATACGGTCGTCCGGTTTGATGACTTCGGTCGTGTGAGACGACTAGTTAGAGACCCGGTCGGAATTGGTATATTGGTAGTTCATATTAAGTCGGACACAGAAATCCGCCATTCTTAACAGGTATTCGATTGTCAGCCATTTTAAAATCGTTTTTTGTTTTTAAAATTTATATTCACATTCCGATTTCTAGTAGAATAATATTGATAAGGTTGAGTTTGGGGGGAACAGCAGTACAGTTTTATGATTAAACCAGCTAGAAAATAAAAAAAATATTTTGCGAGTTACTTTTTTATAGATATTTTTATTTCATAAATCTACCTACTTTTGAAGGCGCTCGTTGTTTTCCGGAGTATTTTAATCAGATATATCAAAAAAGTGACTTCCGTTGACAAAACTGATGTCTGGATTAATGATTCAGAATTATTATAATATGAAATTAGATAGGCACTTATAGTTCTATTCGAGGAGTGATTATGAATCCATTTGTAATTAGGTAGTTTGGTTAGGTTTTTATGTATTCTTGGTAGCGAATATGAAACCAAACGTAACGTAAGTGCTTAGCGACGACTTTTAAGTGACTAAAATCCAACGTAATATAACGTTGGTAATTGGTAGAATTACATTCCCTATTAGGTCAGATACCGACGTCGAGGCGACCCGAATCTGTATTCGCCATTTAGGTGCAAATAAGGGTCGTCAGGCGGTCGAACCGACGTTGGTACCCGACGTTAGATAACGTCCAAATGCTACTTGGGGAGCTACAGATGCCCGACGCACTATTGCCGGACCCTGTATGTTCCTTTCTAACGCATAATAAAAATACACAAATAGAGCAAGTCAACTTTATAACGGTGCGTCCAGGCCTGAGGAGTCGAGTGCGAGACGACCGCGAGACATTCCCAATTTGCGGGTTTTTCAAAGGGTGGAGGGGTCTCGCAAGAGCCTCGCGACCGTCTCGCGAGACAACCCACGGAGCCTCGTTCCTATCCGTCCCCTGTCGGTTTTTCGACGGCCGATCAAGCAAAGCTCGCGACCAAGTCTGGACGTGTTTTTGGTAGGCTCGCTCGACCGCGAGATATTAGTTATCAGCTATGATATTAGTGCATATTGAAATGGAGACTTGAACGGAAAAAGATCAGCTGAAATTCATCGATTTATATAAAGCAAAACCAATATTGTGGAATCCAAAACATAAAGAATATTAAAAAAAAAACAATAAACACGATGCGTGGGTAGATATTTCACAACCGATGAATTAAACCTTGGGAAGAATATAAAAGAGAATTATTAAAAAGTGTTTAAGATTTATTAAAAAAATAGAAAAACTGTAGAGAAAGTTAAGATACACATTTTAAAATTATTATAGAGTATACAGGGTGGTTCAAAATAGTGTTACGTGGTTTTTTAAATGTAATACCCTATCTTTTATTTTATTTTTAGATTCTGCGTAAAATTTTATAACTTTTTTTATGTATAATGTCAGGTATAATATATATATACCTAAAACTGTATACCCCTAAAACTAATAGTTTTTGTAATATTTCAATTTGATTAAACAAAAGATGTTATTATTTCAGTGTCGTAAAAAATTGTCAGTCATGCTATTGTTTCTAAAATTGGAGTTCTAAAATTTGTTAGGATAATTTTATAGGGACGAAGAAAAATATATAGGTAAAGATATTTGAATTACATGCTACAGTGTGTTTAACGTATATTTATGAATTTCGACTATTTAAAATCAAATAATCTCAAATTTTTTAAATGGAACACCGTATGTATTATCATTTTTTTAATAGAATTTACAAATTTTGCATCACTGATACTTTTTACCGTACCGAAATCTAATGGTGCGTCCAGACCTGAGGAGTCGAGTGCGAGACGAGCGCGAGACATTCCAAATTTGCGGTGTTTTTCAAAGGATGACAACGGAGCCTCGTTGCTACCCACGGAGCCTCGTTGCTATCCGTTCCCTGTCGGTTTGTCGACGGCCGATCAAAGAAAGCTCGCAGCCAAGTCTGGACGTGTTTTTGGTAGGCCCGCTCGACTGCGAGATATTAGCTCTGATATTATAGTGCATATTGAAATGGAGACTTTCAGGAAGAAGATCAGCTGAAATTAATCGATTTATATAAAGGAAAACCAATATTATGCAATCCAAAAGATAAAGAATATTAAAAAAACACGATGCGTGAGTAGATATGTGAATAAAACTTAAAAATGTAAAAAAATTATTTCTCTACTGGCAACATACAGGAAGGAGATTATTATAGGAAGATTAATTATTATTGAATCTTGTTACCTAGTAAATTAAATATACAGGGTGAGCAACGATAAAGTTCATTATTTTATTTGTTTTGAGAATTATTAAAAAGTGTTTTAGAATTATTAAAAAAATAGAAAAACTGTAGAGAACGTTAAGATACACATTTTAAAATTATTATAGAGTATACAGGGTGGTTCAAAATAGTGTTACGGACATCATTTTAAGTGTCTCACTCGATTTATAATTTTCCTGTTTTGTATTTAAAGATAGTGGAAAGATTTCCTAATGTAATTTTTCGCGAGGATGCCGATTCTCTACACCAAAATTTTTTAAAACGTCAATTTTGACAGATACGACGCCATCTTGATTTTTTTTAAATGGAAACCCCCACATATTTTAGCATGGTCCGGTAGGCATATTTTAGCTAATTTCAAAAATATATAGTTTAGTATACTTTGCACTTACCGTTTTCGATATACAAATCGAATTGTTCCAGAATCATTTTAAGTGTCTCACCCAATTTAAAATTTTCCTCTTTTCTATTTTAAGATAGTATAAAGATATTTTAATGCAATTTTTCGCGAGGATGTCGATTTTCTACATTAAATTTTTTACAACGTCAATTTTGACAGATACGACGCCATCTTGATTTTTTTTAAATGGAGACCCCCACATATTTTAGCATGGTCCGGTAGACATATTTTAGCTAATTTTGAAAAATATATAGTTTAGTATACTTTGCACCTACCGTTTTCGATATACAGTGGATTTAAAAATGAATTGTTCCAGAATCATTTTAAGTGTCTCACCCAATTTAAAATTTTCCTCTTTTCTATTTTAAGATAGTAAAAATATATTTTAATGTAATTTTTTGTGAGGATGCCGATTTTCTACATTAACATTTTTTACAACGTCAATTTTGACAGATACGACGCCATCTTGATTTTTTTTAAATGGAAACCCCCACATATTATAGCATGGTCCGGTAGACATATTTTAGCTAATTTCAAAAATATATAGTTTAGTATACTTTGCACTTACCGTTTTCGATATACAAATCGAATTGTTCCAGAATCATTTTAAGTGTCTCACCCAATTTAAAATTTTCCTCTTTTCTATTTTAAGATAGTAAAAAGATATTTTAATGCAATTTTTCGCGAGGATGCCGATTTTCTACATTAAAATTTTTTAAAACATCAATTTTGACAGATACGACGCCATCTTGATTTTTTTTAAATGGAAACCACATCAAATTTTAACACCGCCCAATAGACAAATTTTAGCTAATTTCAAAAATATATAGTTTAGTATACTTTGCATTTACCGTTTTCTATATACAGGGGGTTGAAATCAAGAATTCCTCTAATTTTTATGTATTTGAATATGAATGCCATTCACTTACAACTGAGTGGCATTTGTATCCAAATGCATGAAATTTACGTAAATTGAGCTATCTTATAATAAATGAGCAGTTTAAAACTAAATTTTCATTTTTTTTATATACAGGGTGGTCCGAACTGTATTCCGGAAACTTCGGCAGCATACTCTGCAGATAAAAATAAGTAAAAAAGTTTGTATAAATATATATCCTACAATACTTAGTTTCGGAGATACAGGGTGTAGAAGTTTCATTTTTATTTCGATTTTTTCCAAATAATTCCTTTTTTTTTCAAATAATATTTGGCTGAAAATTTGTGTCTGGGAGTTTTTTGACATGAGAAACTTGATTTTGATGTCAATATGACTCTTATTTGTAGGGAGCGCCACCTACATGTGTTTTAACTGTTTTGAAAAGTAATAACTTTTCGCCCAAACCTGTATAAAACTACTGAGTAAAAAAATATACATTTTCTTGACATTTTACGTAAAAATGTCTCTTGGTAAAATCGCTACGGGCAACCTTTCTAAGATATTTCGAATGGAAATAGTCAATACATGTCATTATTGACAAAAAAATAAACACGTTGAGTAGATAGATATTTGGCTGAAATAATAAATGTGGGAAATTTTAATTTTTTTAAATTAATTATAAATTTTTCTGCGGAAAAATGATCATAAAACAGTTTCTGTTGACCTTTTGGCAAAAAAACATTTCAAATTTATGATTTCAGACTAGTAACTATTTAGTCCACATGTTTAATATATGTCAATGATGACAGGTATTGATAATTTCGATTCCCAATATCTCGAGAACCCTTACTCGTAACAATTTTTACCAACAGACCTTTTTTACGTAAAAATCGTTATAAATGAACAATTTTTCACTCAGTAGTTTTATAGTACGTATACTCAGTAGTACGGACGAAAAGTTGTTACTCTTCAAAACATTTAAAACACGTGTATGTGGCGCCCCCTAGAAATTGGATTTATATTGACATCAAAATCAAATTTCTCATATCAAAAATCTCCCAGACACCAATTTTCATCACAGTATTTACGTTACTTCACAAATTATTTGGAAAAAATCGAAATAAAAAAGATACTTCTACACCCTGTATCTCCGAAACTAAGCATGTTAGGACATTTATACGAACTTTTTTACTTATTTTTATCTGCAAAATATGCTGCCAAAGTTTCCGGAATCACCCCGTATGTAAAGGTCATATTGAAGAAGAATCAAAGTATAAAAAAATAAAAAAATTTAAGCGTAGTAATTGTCAAATTTGACATTTTCAAGAATTTTAAAATTCGAAAATTGTAAACTGGATGAGTCACTTAAAATAATTCTAAAGATTTCATTTTTAAATGCACTGTATATCGAAAACGGTAAGTTCAAAGTATACTAAACTATATATTTTTGAAATTAGCTAAAATATGTCTACCGGACCATGCTAAAATATGTGGGGGTTTCCATTTAAAAAAAATCAAGATGGCGTCGTATCTGTCAAAATTGACGTTGTAAAAAATTTTAATGTAGAAAATCGCCATCCTTGCGAAAAATTACATTGAAATATCTTTTTACTATCTTAAAATAGAAAAAAGGAAAATTTTAAATTGGGTGAGACACTTAAAATGATTCTGGAACAGTTCATTTTTAAATTCACTGTATATCGAAAACGGTAAGTGCAAAGTATAGTAAACTATATATTTTTGAAATTAGCTCAAATATGTCTACCGGACCATGCTAAAATATGTGGGGGTTTCCATTTAAAAAAAAAACCAAGATGGCGTCGTATCTGTCAAAATTGACGTTTTAAAAAATTTTGGTGTAGAGAATCGGCAACCTCGCGAAAAATTACATTAGAAAATCTTTCTATTATCTTTAAATACCAAACAGGAAAATTATAAATCGAGTGAGACACTTAAAATGATGTCCCTGTACAGCTGGTTCCAAAAAAAATGAATACGACTCTTTACACATTTTTTAGAATATTTGGGCAGTGTATATTTATGGTGTCAAGTATTTTGACATGTTAAGGTTCTTGTGACATTGTATAAAACAACTTTGCTTTTGACAAAGCCGCAAATAATTTTTTCAGAACGTCAGTATGACATGAGTAGAGAAATGGGGGACTCTATAATAAATAGAATATACTGCCCGAAATAATAAAAATATGTTTTAAATCGTATTCAATTTTATTGGAACCAGCTGTACAAATACAAATTTGTAATATTCCGCAGGAATAAATAAAACAACATAAATAAAACAAACTATTTTATTAATAATAACACTTACCAAATTTTATACATCACAGGTTGATTAATTAACTTAATTTTTTTAAACCAGTACCTTTTGACATTATTTTTCTGCAATACTAGAATCCATTATTTACCTATCGTGTGATGTCGATATTTTACAGCTACTCCAGTTTTTATGTGTTTAGTATGGCCCAAGGTATGGCCCTTATTGATAGTAACTTTATTAGTGTATCTGTATAAGACTTTCTGCCTGGGCAGCGAGTATTAACCATAAACTGTGCTCTGGGTTCTACAGTTAATTTTCACTCGATTTTTCCTCCGCTTGACTTCAAAAGACACAAAACACTCGTAATAACACGAATCAAAATGCATCATCTTCCAAAACGCAGGGTATTTGACAAAAGTT